>NC_088223.1:47117505-47717505 GCF_036934945.1 Oncorhynchus masou masou | reverse complement strand
AAGGCCTACCTTCAAACTCAGTACCTCTTTGCTTGACATCATGGGAAGAAAAAAAAATCAAAAGAAATCAGCCAAGACCTCAGAAGAAAAATTGAAGACCTCCACAAGTCTGGTTCATCCTTGGGAGCAATTTCCAAACACCTGAAGGTACCACGTTCATCTATACAAACAATAGTACGCAAGTATAAAACCATGGGACCACACAGCAGTCATACCGCTCAGGTAGGAGATGTGTTCTGTCTCCTAGATATGAACGTACTTTTGTGAGAAAAGTGCAATCAATCCCAGAACAGCAAAGGACCAAGAATATGCTGGAGGAAACGGGTACAAAAGTATCTATATCCACAGTAAAATGAGTCCCTATATCGACATAACCTGAAAGGCCACTCAGCAAGAAGAAGCCACTGCTCCAAAACTGCCATTAAAAAGCCAGACTACATTTTGCAACTGCACATGGGGACAAATATCATACTTTTGAGAAATGTCCTCTGGTCTGATTAAACAAAAATAGAACCATTTGGCCATAATGACCATCGTTATGTTTGGAGGAAAAAGGGGGAAGCTTGCAAGCCAAAGAACACCATCCCAACCATGAAGCACGGGGGTGGCAGCATCATGTTGTTGGGGTGCTTTGCTGCAGGAGGTACTGATGCACTTCAAAATAGATAGCATCATGAGGGAGGAAAATTGTGTGGATATATTGAAGCAACATCTCAAGACATCAGTTAAAGCTTGGTCGCAAATGGGTCTTCCAAATGGACAATGACCCCAACCATACTTCCAAAGTTGTTCCAAAATGGCTTAAGGACAGAAAAATCAAGGTATTGGAGTGCCCATCACAAAGCCCTGACCTCGATCCTATAGAAAATTTGTGTGCAGAACAATTGTGTACGAGCAAGGAGGCCTACAAACGTGACTCAGTTACACCAGCTCTGTCAAGAGAAATGGGCCAAAATGCAACCAACTTATTGTGGGAAGCTTGTGGAAGGCTACCCGAAACATTTGACCCATGTTTAAATTGTTTAAGGCAATACTACCACATACTAATTGAGTGCATGTAAACTTCTGACCCACTGGGAATGTGATGAAAGAAATAAAAGCTGAAAGAAATCATTCTGACATTTCACATTCTTAAAATAAGTGGTGATCCTAACTGACCTAAAACAGTATTAAATATCAGGAATTGTGAAAAACAGAGTTTAAATGTATTTGGCCAAGGTGTATGTAAACTTCCAACTTCAACTGTTTATATATATTAAATTAATATTGAAAGAAATGTCAGACAAACTTGAATGCAAAATAGAAGAGCATATTGGAGAAAGCACTAGCCATACAGTAAAAATACTGCGATTCAGTTCATTGTAACATCTCGGCTGGACAGGTCACCGTCCTTAGTAGGCTAGCTAAAACAAAATGCAACTAAATAAAGTGTTGGCTAGCTAGCGTCAACAAAGCTAACATTAACTAGTTCATGCTGACATGAGAACTGCTCTAGATTGGAAACTTACGTTAATAATGAGTGTAAAGCCATGTTGGCTTTACGGAAATGATATACAAAATGGGACAGAATATAGTTCAGGAAATAATACAAACCTAGTCCTGCCCAGTAAGGACATAGCTAACGGTACAGTAGCTCATACAACGCCAACTGGCAAACCCGACTTTCTAATATTTAAGTTATTTTTACTGTACCATAGCTAACTAGCGTGACAGCTATAGAAAAGTTAAGGAAGCTATTCACAGAAGACCATAATGGTCTTCGTCATTCATTGGTATTTTATATTAATTATTTTGATACATATTCAGAGACCAACCCAGCTTACCTTTTTAAACTGTTGTCGCATTCATGTTTTCAGTTGTGAAGTTCCCCCGAAGAACTCCAGCAACAATGGGGGTTCCTCGATGAACCCACCTCCTAAGAAGTTCTTCAAATAACCTTTTGGGGGCCGTTTTTCATTGCCAAGAACCTTAAGGTTCTTTGAGGATCTTAGAAGGACTCCAGTTGAACCCCTAATTTTTAGAGTGTACTACCACACAAATCTTGGCATGACAGGACCAAATCTTGCCTGCTCGCTGGACAGCTACTCAATTTAGGATATGTTAACAGTCTGTCCCAAGAGAATTATCTTAACAACCCGTCCTAACCTGTAGGTCAACGACAAGCTCCTTGGAGGCAGCGAAGGAGTAGAGTTGAGCAGCTGACCCCACACTGACCCTGGGTACAGCTGCACTGGAGCCCCTCCACAGGCCTAGGATACCATGCTGCTTGTGGATCGCTGCCAGAGCATGGACCATCCCCTGAGAGAGAGGGAAGAATGGAGGGGTAGAAGGAGTGAGAGGTGGAGGGATAGAAGGACAGATGGAGGAGTAAGATGTAGAAATGGATGGAAGGGGTGAGTACAGTAGTTACAATGTATATGAACATTTGACAAACTTGATTTATTTGATTGATGGACGACTAGACTTTACCTGATGTTGATACTGATGTCCAACAGCTATAGAGGAAGTGGCCTGACTTTGAATGTGAGTCTTCACCTGAGTGATGGAAAGAACAGGAATGTTAAGCCTTCACTCATCTCACCAACTGTCCTCAAGTCTATAGCAGTGGTTGCAGGTGGTACACGATTTTAATCATTTTTACTCATTTTACTCTTTTTTTAAAACAGATGGGAGTATTAATGGTATTATAAGCAATTTTACATGACTAAACAATGCAAATTGTGTATAATAATAATAATAATAACAATAGTAAATTTAATCTGTTACATAAAATTGACCAAATTAGACCAGCAAGCTAAAAGATTCAGTGACTCCGCGAATGGTGGTCCTCAAGAGTTTGACGGTGATTTGGTGGAACCCGGAAGGGAAACGGTTGGGAACCGCTGGTCTGGAGGCTACACCACTGACAACGTCATGCTGATATTGGGGATGTTTTCAGCATTAAAAACTACAGGGCAGACATTCAAATGCACCTGTATACAGAACGGTCACTCACTAGCCATAAATGTAAACACACAAATGATAATCCATGATGCGGGGCATGCGCAATACTCACCAAGTAGATGGGACTTCCCATCACTGCCCCAACTACTCCAGCGGCAGCCCCTGCTACTGTGGTTTTAGCAGCACTAACCCTCCCATCCGTGTGGATGTATCCAGATGACTCAATGATTGAATACGACCCAAGCCGAACTCCATTCATGAAAAACTGATAGACAAGTCCCGGTACCAACCCTTTCTGTAAACCAGCTAGTCCATCTACTTTGCCGATAGTGTAAAAAGCGTGGAAAACGTTGCGGTAGTAAATCTGGTAGGTCCCCCGGTTTTTGAGCTCTCCTTGTAATTGCATTCGAGTTTTGACAACCTCCAGTGGGTTAGTGAACAGGCAAGCTCCGCAGGCAGCTGCCCCGCTCAATATAAAATCCATTGCTAAATGGGCTCGACCTTAGCTAAATGAAATTCGGTATATGAAAGATATGTAGAATTCCAAATCGCCGGTTCTAAGCAAAATCTGTCAAAATCCCAAGGTCACAGACTACTGCGGGACGATAATAAATAATCGGTCGCGCCCTAAAAATAGTTTGTATGTTCCATTGTGGTTATTCCTACTCAGTATGCCTTCCTCCCGTCTGTCCTTTAAACTGTGTCCTTGCCATGTTCATCAGCTGTTTGTCAGCTAATCAGGACCAGCGCGCACATATCACGTGTGCAATGTGCTGATGAATTCATCCAAAGCCTTGGCTTGTCTTCTTGGCCAATGAAAACGCCGAGTTAAGCACATCCTTCATCCGGCTTCTTTTGATTGGACAATCAGAGCACAATGTAGAGGACCGTTGGCCAACCTGGAATCAGGGGTAGACGTAACATAGGGCGGATTTAATTATACTGATCTGCAGGACACGGATCCATCACCGGTGATATGAACGGGCAAAGGCAGTGAGCGCCCTTTCACATCGAACAGTAATCTGTGCCTCTCGGTCATGTCGACAGACAGCATGGCGTATCAGCAAGAAACATCTCTTTTCCATAAAATGTTTGAGTTTATAAACTAGGTTTCATTTGGGAAGGCAGATAAAGGCATGTTAAAGCACAGATTTCTACTCACCTACTCCACCTACATAATTAAGACAATTTTGCCGTGGGCTTTGAACAGGGCACCTGGCTCACGCCTGGGAGGCAGTCCGATTCCAAAACTAATACAATCCACTTTTACTGGGTGCAAAACACGCCTACCCGGGGCCCTGGCCAGATGAGTTGAATCCCTCACTGTAAACGTAAATCGTATGGTATGTATTCATTTGTTGATGTCCATCATCCATTTTGACAGAAACAAAAACAAAGGGAATCAAGCACTGCTGAGGTACACAATAGTAGATTTTGCCAGACAGACGGTGCTCTTTGGAAAAAGGGGTAAATTGGTCATCAAAAGGAAAGGAGGACCGAGGCACTTTTTAATATAATTAATTAAAATGCCTTCATTTTTGTGGCAATGTTCAATGGAAACAAAGTTTAAAAACTCTGATCCGTTTCGGCTGCATGGCCTTCATCAGGGAGTACAAAGATATAATACATGTCCTCTTTTGAAAAGATTTTTCCAATCAACCCTGATTTGAAGAGGGAGTGGTTACATAATTCATTGGACAACATCTAGTAAGCAATACTATACACATTAAAAAGTGAAATACTGTAGATATGTTGTAAAAAAAAATGAATCTCAAGACTAGAAGTATCAGAACCCCTAGAAAGGGAGTTCTAACCTTGGGGCAGCAGGTAACACAACTTCGGCAGACACATTTTTATCTCACTGAAGTTTCTAGCCACATCTAGCTAATTGGGAAGGGCTCGTGAGGGCACTGCGTTGTTTTACTGTGCATTCCAAAAGTATTCAGACCCCTTGACTTTTCCACGGTTTGTTACATTACAGCCTTATTCTAAAAGTGATTAAAGTGTTCCCCCCTCATCAATCTACACACAATACCCTATAATGACAAAGCAAAACAAGGTTTGTATTTCTGTGTGCAATTTTTACATTTTTTATTAATCACATTTACATAAGTATTCAGACCCTTTACTAAGTACTTTGTTAAAGCACCTTTGGCAGCAATTGCAGCCTCGAGCATTCTTGGTATGACACTAAAAGCTTGGCACACCTGTATTCTGGGAGTTTCTCCCATTCTTCTCAAGTGCTGTCCGATTGGATGGGAAGCGTCACTGCACAACTATTTTCAGGTCTCTCCAGAGATGTTCGATCAGGTTCAAGTCCGGGCTCTGGCAGGGCCACTCTGAAGCCACTCCTGCAGTCTTGGCTGTGTGCTTAGGTTTTTTTTCCTGTTGGAAGGTGAACCTTCCCCCCAGTCTGAGGTCCTGGGGCACTCTGGATAAGGTTTCCATCAAGGATCTCTCTGTACTTTGCTCCATTCATCTTGCCCTCGATCCTGACTAGTCTCACAGTCCCTGCTGCGGAAAAACATCCCTGCAGCATGATGCTGCCACCACCATGCTTCACCGTAGGGATGGAGCCAGGTTTCCTCCAGACGTGACACTTGACATTCAGGCTAAAAAGTTGGTTTAATCAGACCAGAGAATCTTGTTTCTCATGGTTTGAGAGTCCTTTGGGTTCATTTTAGCAAACTCCAAGCACGCTGTCATGTGCCTTTTACTGAGGAGTGGCTTCCGTCTGGCCACTCTACTATAAAAGCCTGATTGCTGGTTTCTTAGTTTTGCTGGGCGGCCAGCTGTAGGAAGAGTCTTGGTGGTTCCAATCTTCTTCCATTTAAGAATGACTGTATTCTTGGGGACCTTCAATGCTGCAGACATTTTTTGGTACCCTTCCCCAGAGCTGTGCCTCAACACAATCCTGACTCAGAGCTCTACTCACAATTCTTACAGATATTTCTGTTTTTTATTTTTAGTACATTTTCAAAAATGTCTAACAACCTGTTTTCACTTTGTTATTATGGGGTACTGTGATTTATTTAATCCACTTTAGAATAATAAAATGTGGAAAAAGGCAAAGGGTCTGAATACTTTCTGAATGCACTGTAAATGCCAAAGAATGGGACATGTAGCTGTTCAATGTAAAGGAATCAAAAAGTGTGCAAAATGTGGAGGAGAACATGCTTACGGTGAATGTGGGAGAAATTTAAAAGTTAAGTGTGGTAATTGTGAGGGTGAACATAGCAGAAAGTTTCACTGGAACTTTGTCAATATTATAATTGCAAAACAACATGAAGTTAAGGCCACCAAAAGTAGAGAAGACATGATGAGGAATAACATTCCTGATAGAAGTGGGTCTTCTTAGGAATTGTTTAATCCAATTGATCTTAAAATTATTATTTAAGGTAGTAAAGTCCAGAAAATTCTGTGTTCATTACAAGTTTTCCTGGTGTAATGGGTACGGTTTCTCCACAGAAAGTTGAAAAGCATCTGGTCTATCTCCTTGCTTATTTTACTGTCAAGAGCGCCATGTTAGTCTAGAGATACCTTCAGCCTTAAGAGGTGCTCTTGAGGACGACTCTCACTGCTCGACATACGTCAACAATTTGAGCGCCAGGCGTGTCCGTATAGCCTCTTCCTGCTGATGGTTTGTCGAGACTGATTGTTTGTATGGTAATGGCTACCAAATTCAGCTCCATCTAGTTTTCGCGTTGGGGATAACATTGTTGACAACTGTAGCATTCTAGCTCAGCCTTTTCCTAAAAGTGATCCGGTTGAATACGCCCATTGTGGTTCACTCGCAATGCAAAACAAGACGGAAGAGACCTGTGTGAAGCTAGCAGCAAAAAAAGGATTAGCCAAAAAAGTTTCATTTGCGGTTCGCCTTCAAAATAAAGGTCCCCATTGAAATAAATTAAAACGGATACAAATCGTGGAATCATACCATATTTGGACCAGATAATGCTAAACAAAGGTCGGAATGTTGTTATAGAAATTAAACATAAAAGACAATAAAATGTTAATTTGACAAAAAAGGGTTTAAAAAATCAGTTGATATACCATTGTGGACTAATCCTAAAAAGCGACTTCTCATTTTGAAAATGGCCTATGTGGCGTCGATATGAGTCAAAAACATTTATTCTTGTGTCAAAATGGACAACAAGGTATAAATAGACAAATGTTGTAGTCAGTCTCGACCAAAACTGAGATTTGTGATAGGGAAAAAAATGTAACGGATTGAAGGGTACCATAACAATTTTCATTGGGACCTGATCTTAATGCCCATGGTCAATTTGGTTTCACATTCGATATCCTTATGAGGCTAGTTAGGGACAATCAGTAAATTACACAATGTATGAGACAATATTTTAAAAGGTCCAATGCTCCAAATGTCAATTAAAATCTTAAAATCCTCAAACCAACTATAAATTGTAGTAATGCATATACAAATATTTAAAGCATTGATGAGACAACTAAAGATGTGCAACATGAAAATATTGTCCCATTTACATTGTGTAATGTATTGAGGTCCCTATCCAAAGTCAAACCAATTTTGACATTGTTGCACACCAGCATGAATCTTATTGGCTAAAAAATGTGGCTCTCCCTACCTGCGAACACACAAGAGACACCCACATCAAACCACACCCCGAAACCAACTCACGTTTGAATTCAGTCATGGCTGGAAGCATTTCTTAATGAACCAAATCTAAAACGAGAACAAATCAGGAAATGCAGTCGCCCATAGGCTTTGGAGATTTTATACCTTTTGCTCTATGAGATAATATCTGTCAGTTAACATGACCTTTGTGAGTTATGAAGCCTTTATATGCGTTATGTACATTTTCTATTATATAAATGCTTCACAATTTACAAAAAGTGACGTTAGCTGATTAAGATTATCTCATAGACTAAAGTGTATGTAAATGTCCTAAACCCGTGTTTAACACAGATCTTATTTTCGGGTTTATCCATAAACCCATAATTTCTCTTTGTCCCCATAGGCTTTTTCGAAAGAATCCTGGCGGAGATAGTACCTACAAACATACCATGTCGGAGTTAGTAACTACAAAAAATACTATTTATTTATATTTTACTGAGGTATAAAGAAACAGGAGTTTATTTGCTGAAATGTCTGCTGATCACAGAACAGTGTCGATTCCCGTATAATAAAAGGGACATACGGCTATTTGAGACAGCTTTTAAATTAAGTTGGATGGTATTTTCTTCCAGGGCAGGCGTTATGTGCGGGTCTTAGGGGGCCTGGCCTGCCCTACCGTACCTCCTTGCCCTTCCACATAAAATATTGAATATTGATCATTTATTTGACCGAGACGCGCGCTGATAGAGACATCAATCTCAGTTAAAGCACCCGAGCGAACGAAACAGCGCCCCTCTTGTCTCGGTATGTGAAGACCATGTATCTGATCCTGTCTGGAACAAAAGAGTATGTATGGCATCTCATACTATTTCTGCCCCTACAGTTTCGCTCGCTCGATGCTTTCTCCGGTGATATAGTTTCAATAGAGAGGAAGAGGCGAAGCGAGAGGGCTCACTCTCGCCAAAATCTGTCCAGTATAAACCCAATGCGTTTCTATGTGAATAATATGCAGACCCAAGCCCATTGTCAGGGCGGAGATATGAGCATATCCTCGTCATATACAGATCTCTGGTTTCAGCCTCTTGCGAGTTGAAAAGGAAAGTTGGCGGATGCGCAGTGCACTGTTAGGACGTTAAAGTAAATAGATTTGTTGCCAAAATTATATAACTAATTTCTAAATAAAATAATTCAAAACACTTCATTAGGGAGCATGACTTAGCCACAGAGAATCATGAGCTTATTTTTACAAAAAATAGCTGTGGATGGTTTCGAATCACAAGTGTGTTTGGGAAGTCCGCAATTTGGGTAGTGCGAATAGCAGTAGGTCGAGATGACTGAGTTGCGGCTGTCAGTGAAAAGCTTCTAAAATATGTGTGAAGATAATGTGTGTATTGATATATTTAAAAATTCTGTATTAAGAAGGGGAGAGGGATGTGGCGCAGATATGGTACATCTCCAGAAATCATGCATATGTTGGAAAGTGCCCATTTGGCAATGTCTTATTTGTGACCGTCTTAACTCACCATGTACACCACTCATTTTGTCTTCGCCTTACACAAGTCAACAAAGTCTGTTTTTTAACATCGATTGTAAATGATAGTTTCTAAATTCCTCCTTTGTTCCAACTCTCCCGGCCTCGATAATCCCCAAGCCTCGGTGTGAAAGAACAACATCTCATGATCTGATGATCCCATATATCCAGTGGAAAGGTCATAAAAAACAGCTTTCTGACGCAGGAAACTTTGAAGGCCCGGAATAGGCTAGTTGATACAATGATGTAAGATTGTGAGATTTCTGCTCTTCACTCCGTTGTTATTTTAGCCTACATTTCACTGATTTTAGTAGCAAAAAGCATTTTCTTTATTTGTTTCTTTAAAGGTAGCTGTCAATGATCACAGGCGTTTCATAATTATTTTATGGCGGTTTGATCGCGGGGGAGGCACAAGTAATGTCTGCAGTTTTCGGTTTGGCTATTTGTTTGAAGTGTATTAGTCTATAAATAAATCACATTGCCAAAATTCGTAATCTCTCCCATGTCTAATTCGACTAGTAGTAGTTCTGAAATGTTTATTGCTTGCCCACATTTTACTCCCTCCTCTATGTTTAATAAAGCACAAAGACATTAATTTCGGTTGCCTATCCTGATGTGAAGTTTGTTCTATAGAAAGTATTTGACTCTTGTGACAAAATTAAGAAAATTAGAAGGGGGGGGGGTCCGCAAGGCCATTTTCTTGCCTGCCGAAATTCCTCTTCTCTCCCTCTTCTATTTTGGTACTGCAAGGCCTGGCACACTTCATAATCGTTTTGGTAGCTCATGTTGACAAGTAGTGCCACAGAAACTATTTGACTCTAGCCACAAAATTAAGGAAATTAGAATGGGGGGCTTGCCAAAATCCTCCCTGCCTTCTAATTTCCTTAATTTTGTCGCTAGAGTCAAATACTTTCTGTGGCACACATCAGAGTCAAATACTTTCTATAGAACAAACTTCACGGATTGGCAACCAACATGTGTAATTAATGTATGTGTGTTATATTAAACATAGAGGAGGGAGTAAAATGTAGGCAAGCAGTAAACATTTCAGAACAACTGGTAATCAAATAAGATTTGGGAAAGATTACACATTTTGGCAAAGAGATATATTTATAGACTAATACAACTGAAACAAATTGCCAGATTGAAAACTGCAGACATGACTTGTGCCTCCCCCACGATCAAACCGCCATAAAAAAAATCAAATGAAACGCAGGCTAACGTGATCATTGACAGCTGCCTTGAAGGACACAAATAAAAAAATGCTTTCTAACTGACAACGGAGTGAAGAGCAGAATTCTCAACTAGCAAGCAAGTCGCAACAATGAAGAACTGAGTGTGTGCGCGTTCACACAAAGCGCGCGGGGGGAGTTCCGGCAGGGGGGAAATTTTCGGCACAACACCAGCTTTTGTGTTGGCCTACAAACTTGAGCACAGATCCATTGAGCAATCAGGTTTCCCCTTATGTCATCAGTATCTGTCCTAAGCAGAACTGAGAATATCCTGTGTGTGTAGTTAGAGACTACACAGAACAGCTACTTTAGGGAAACTGGACTTTTGAAATGAAAGTTGTCCAAAGTCCAATGTCATTCAACATGCTTTCTGTTATCGCAAGTTTCAAGCATATTTGCCATATTGAATACATTTGAAATATTTTAGAGTGAAAGTGGCTAAATAGGGTGATGGATGTGGAGGAAGGGAGCTGTTGGTTCCCCAAGGGGAATCCAAGATGAACCTCACACATGTCTGTGCAATGACAGCACACTGACATGAGGTCCCCTCCTCTAAGCCCGACCCCATCTCCTTCATCCACATCTAATCATTTGGGATGGCACGCTCTTGATATGGATTTTTTTAAATGCAGCAGGGTTGGCCTCAATTCAGGAAGTAAAGTGAAATTCCAATTAGAATTTTTACAAATGTCTCAGAGAAGCATTGAGGAAGACTGGAATTGAAATTGGAATTCCATTTTACTTCCTGAATTGACAAGGAATTGACACCAACACTGTTTTACAGAGTAGTAAGATTGACCAGACCAACACAAGAACACATGAAACCCTGGCCCGCTCCGTAGGTGGCTATCACCTCGTGATTTTTGTCCGTTCTATGAATAACTAGAACAATCTCACTCAGGCAGAAAGTGCAGAGCGCTGTCACAGCACGCTGGCTTTCACAGCACGCTGGTTGCATCCCAAATGGCACCCTATTCCTTATATAGTGTACTACTTTTGACACAAGCCCTATAGGCCCTTGTCAAAAGTAGTGCACTATAGAGAAAAGTGTGCCATTTGTCACAGCACACCATGTCAGCCGGCAGCTGCTGGCTCCAGCCCACTTTGGGATGCAGTTTTCCATTTATAGAGCATTTCCCATGCCCATCTCCCCAACCCAAACACAGAGCCAAAATGGGCCAAACTTGTGAGTCATGTTCCCACAACTAAACCCCCATAACCTTTCATGACAATAGCACCAGACTGACACAGCATGAGCCAAGAGTTTTTGAAACAGGTGCAAATTCTTCTCTACTGTTTTTATGGACTTTTATTGGGAAATAAATCAAGTGTATTTGAAAGGACACAATATAGACATTCATTCATTGGATTACACTCATGCATTGCAATACCCTAAGGGGATCAAAATGGTTGTTTAGATGGTAAATCTTGTGATTTTCACTTATTTGTGAAGTATTTTGGCTTCTTCCACGCATCTATTGACCCACCTGTAATACAATACAGCTGACAGCATAGCTCATATCACATCCACCCTTCTCTGCAGTAATGGTGTTCTCACACTTCCTAAAGTGCAGATTCTGCTGGGATCATTTTAGAATTGATGGAACTACCTATATGTACATACAACATGCCTTCACAATTTAAACACACGTGTTAATTGAAGCATCAAGCAGACAGCGATTTTCCGGCTCAGTGTCTTAAGGTCAATACTTACAGTCAATCAATCAAAATTATCACATGGTTACACTGTCAGGGCAGATTTTAGAGAGATACATTGCATATCTGTCTGTAGACCAGAAGTCCAACTAAAATGACTGATGTCTGTCCACAGAGTAACTATTCCTTTGTTCAGTATGCCATTCACTGCTTTCATATGTAAAGACTAACACTGCACTCTAGTGGCCAGAGAGGCACATTGTGGTTTTAAACCTGTGTCCTTGCATGGCCTGTCAACCTGGCACTCCTCCAGTAAGTCTAATATCAGCAGTGTGGCCTTGGTGTAGTGCCCTGCCCTGCCTGCAGTCATTAATGCCCTATTGCAGGCATCCTATCCTCAACAGACTACAGTCTGGGAAGCTTGTTATATAACTGTCAGTAGGCTATGTCAAGCTGACTGAGACAGTCTCTGGCTGTGTCCTTTTGCCCAGGGCTTTCTAGTTTATACCGTGTATAGTAGTAAATACAACAAAGAAATCTAGGGGGTCAAAGAAAATAGAGCTAATTGCAATCCACAACCAGTGGAGAACTACTTTGATTGTATTTGGCTACTGGTGATTCTCATGAAATAATAATAAACAACCATCATCTGAGGTTTTAGGGTATTTAGTTTATGTATGTACAGGAAACTACCAAAATAAAGGAAACACCAACAAGTGTCTTAATAGGGCGTTGGGCCACCACGAGCCACCAGAATGCTGTCTCAGGTGTCGCTCCAGAATCCACCGAAGTGTTCAATTGGGTTGAGATCTGGTGACTGAGACACACACACGCCCACCTACCCCCTTTAAACCCACTATGCACCTTTGAGACCCTTCTTTCAGACACTGAGATCTGTTCTTTTAGCCGTGGTAGCCTAAGCATGATGGGATGTTAACTGCTTAATTAACTCTGGAACCACAACTGTGTGGAAGCACCTGCTTTCAATAGACTTTGTATCCCTTATTTACTCAAGTGTTTCCAGGCAGTTACCTGTAGCTACAACAGAAAGCCAAATCAAATGAAAGTTTATTGGTCGTGTTCACAGATATGAAGATGTTATCGCAGGTGCAGCGAAATGCTTGTGTTTCTAGCTCTAACAGTGCAGTAATAATTACCTAGCAATACAAAACAATACACACATAATCCCAAAAGTAAAAAATAAATAGAAATGAAGAAATATCCTAGCGAGCAATGTCAGAGTCCGGAATGTTACAAAATGAGATAAAATATTATATTTTCTGTCAACGATCTATACAAAATACTCTGTAATGTGAAAGTGGAAGAAAAATGTAAACAGTTGTAAAACATTTATGAAAATGAAACACAAAATAAAGTATTCAACCTCCTGAGTTGTTAGAATCACATTTGGCGATTACAGCTGTGAGTCTTTCTGGGTACGTCTCTAAGAGCTTTCCACACCTGGAAAATTGTTTGTTGATCATTGCTAGACAATCATATTCAAGTCTTTCCATAGATTTTCAAGCAGATTTAAATCAAAACTATAACTTGACCACTCACTGCTTTCTTGGTCAGAAATGCCAGTGTAGATTTGGCCTTGTTTTCTGGGTCCTGCTGAAAGGTGAATTCATTTCCCAGTGTCTGGTGGAAAGCAGACTGAACCATGTTTTCCTCAAGGATTTTGCCTGTGCTTAGCTCCATTCCGTAAATGTTAGATCCAAAAAAACTACCCAGTACTTAACAATTACAAACATACCCATAACATGATGCAGCAACCACTATGCTTGAAAATATAGAGTGGTATTCAGTGGATTTGCCCCAAAGATATCACTTTGTATTAAGGAAAAAAAAGTGATTTGCTTTGCCACATTTTTTGCATTATTATTGTAGTGCCTTGTTGAAAACGGGATACATTTTTTTTCCTGTACAGGTTTCTTTCTTTTCACTCTATAAATTAGGTTAGAATTGTGGAGTAACTATAATGTTGTTGATCCATCCTCAGTTTTCTCCTATCACAGCCATTAAAGTCGCCATTGGCCTCATGGTGAAATCCTTCAACGGTTTCCTACCTCTCCGGCAACTGAGTTAGGAAGGATGCCTGTGTCTTTGTAGTGACTTGGTGTATTGATACACCATCCAAAGTGTAATTAATAACTTCACCATGCTCAAAGAGATATTCAATGTGTTAGCAATTTATGTTATTCTTCAATAACACAAACTCCAAAGCAAATCAGGGGGAGAAAAATAGATTTATTCAGAGAGGACAAATCAAGATGTTATGCTGGGAGGTAGATGTTCAGATGTTCAGTCTCCCCTGCCCTCAGCTTTTCCCCACCGAACAAAGGAACAGGATGCCATTTATAACCCCCCACCCTAGCCTGGGATTGACCAATCAGAAGTCCTTGCAGTACAACTTGGTCAATGGCCAAATAACAAGTATCCTGCCCCTGACTCAATGTACAGACCAATGACAGCGTGGCACATGTAGCACACGTCGCTCTGAGTTCAGGAGTGACATTCCACAGATTCTGTACAGATGTTGAACTGAAACCCTACTTCTATTTACAATTCACTATTGACCATTAGTACTCTAGTTTTTAGTCCTCTCATCCTTTGAATTGTGTATTTATCCTCAAAATATTCTTATAAATGTCTGCTTTTTGTATGCATCTTTGCGAGGCATTGGAAAACCTCCCTGGTCCTTACAGATAACTGTAACATTTTAAATTCAGGCTGTAGCACAACAAAATGTGTAACAGTCAAGGGCTGTGAATACAGGCAACATGTAAGGAACAAAATGATGAACAAAAATATAGACGCAACATGCAACAATTTCAAAGACTTTCGAGTTACAGTTAATATAATCAAATCAAATCAAATGTATTTATATAGCCCTTCGTACATCAGCTGATATCTTAAAGTGCTGTACAGAAACCCAGCCTAAAACCCCAAACAGCAAGCAATGCAGGTGTAGAAGCACGGTGGCTAGGAAAAACTCCCTAGAAAGGCCAAAACCTAGGAAGAAACCTAAAGAGGAACCAGGCTATGTGGGGTGGCCAGTCCTCTTCTGGCTGTGCAGGGTGGAGTTATAACAGAACATGGTCAAGATGTTCAAATGTTCATAAATGACCAGCATGGTCGTATAATAATAAGGCAGAACAGTTGAAACTGGAGTAGCAGCACGGCCAGGTGGACTGGGGACAGCAAGGAGTCATCATGTCAGGTAGTCCTGGGGCATGGTCCTAGGGCTCAGGACCTCCGAGAGAGAGAAAGAAAGAGAGAATTAGAGAGAGCATATGTGGGGTGGCCAGTCCTCTTCTGGCTGTGCTGGGTGGAGATTATAACAGAACATGGCCAAGATGTTAAAATGTTCATAAATGACCAGCATGGTCGAATAATAATAAGGCAGAACAGTTGAAACTGGAGCAGCTGCACGGCCAGGTGGACTGGGGACAGCAAGGAGTCATCATGTCAGGTAGTCCTGGGGCATGGTCCTAGGGCTCAGGTCCTCCGAGAGAGAGAAAGAAAGAGAGAAGGAGAGAATTAGATAACGCACACTTAGATTCACACAGGACACCGAATAGGACAGGAGAAGTACTCCAGATATAACAAACTGACCCTAGCCCCCCGACACATAAACTACTGCAGCATAAATACTGGAGGCTGAGACAGGAGGGGTCAGGAGACACTGTGGCCCCATCCGAGGACACCCCCGGACAGGGCCAAACAGGAAGGATATAACCCCACCCACTTTGCCAAAGCACAGCCCCCACACCACTAGAGGGACATCTTCAACCACCAACTTACCATCCTGAGACAAGGCTGAGTAGAGCCCACAAAGATCTCCGCCATGGCACAACCCAAGGGGGGGGGCGCCAACCCAGACAGGATGACCACATCAGTGAATCAACCCACTCAGGTGACGCACCCCTTCCAGGGACGGCATGAGAGAGCCCCAAGTAACTCAGTGACTCAGCCCCTGTAATAGGGTTAGAGGCAGAGAATCCCAGTGGAAAGAGGGGAACCGGCCAGGCAGAGACAGCAAGGGCGGTTCGTTGCTCCAGAGCCTTTCCGTTCACCTTCCCACACCTGGGCCAGACTACACTCAATCATATGACCCACTGAAGAGATGAGTCTTCAGTAAAGACTTAAAGGTTGAGACGGAGTTTGCGTCTCTGACATGGGTAGGCAGACCGTTCCATAAAAATGGAGCTCTATAGGAGAAAGTCCTGCCTCCAGCGGTTTGCTTAGAAATTCTAGGGACAATTAGGAGGCCTGCGTCTTGTGACCGTAGCATACGTGTAGGTATGTACGGCAGGACCAAATCAGAGAGATAGGTAGGAGCAAGCCCATGTAATGCTTTGTAGGTTAGCAGTAAAACCTTGAAATCAGCCCTTACTTTGACAGGAAGCCAGTGTAGAGAGGCTAGCACTGGAGTAATATGATCAAATTTTTTGGTTCTAGTCAGGATTCTAGCAGCCGTATTTAGCACCAACAGAAGTTTATTTAGTGCTTTATCCGGGTAGCCGGAAAGTAGAGCATTGCAGTCGTCTAACCTAGAAGTGACAAAAGCATGGATTAATTTTTCTGCATCTTTTTTGGACAGAAAGTTTCTGATTTTTGCAATGTTACGTAGATGGAAGAAAGCTGTCCTTGAAATGGTCTTGATATGTTCTTCAAAAGAGAGATCAAGGTCCAGATTAACGCCAAGGTCCTTCACAGTTTTATTTGAGACGACTGTACAACCATTAAGATTAATTGTCAGATTCAACAGAAGATCTCTTTGTTTCTTGGGACCTAGAACAAGCATCTCTGTTTTGTCCGAGTTTAAAAGTAGAAAGTTTGCAGCCTTCCACTTCCTTATGTCTGAAACACATGCTTCTAGCAAGGGCAATTTTGGGGCTTCACCATGTTTCATTGAAATGTACAGCTGTGTGTCATCCGCATAGCAGTGAAAGTTAACATTATGTTTTCGAATAACATCCCCAAGAGGTAAAATATATAGTGAAAACAATAGTGGTCCTAAAACGGAACCTTGAGGAACACCGAAATTTACAGTTGATTTGTCAGAGGACAAACCATTCACAGAGACAAACTGATATCTTTCTGACAGATAATATCTAAACCAGGCCAGAACTTGTCCGTGTAGACCAATTTGGGTTTCCAATCTCTCCAAAAGAATGTGGTGATCGATGGTATCAAAAGCAGCACTAAGGTCTAGGAGCATGAGGACAGATGCAGAGCCTCGGTCCGATGCCATTAAAATGTCATTTACCACCTTCACAAGTGCCGTCTCAGTGCTATGATGGGGTCTAAAACCAGACTGAAGCATTTCGTATAATGTTGCATTTATATTTTTGTTCAGTATACATTGCCTTCAGAAAGTAGTCACACCCCTAGACTTTTTACACATTTTGTTGTGACAAGGTGTAGGTGGTAAAAGACCAAGTACATATTATGGCAACAACCGCTCAAATAAGCAAAGAGAAAAGACAGTCCATCATTACTTTAAGACATGAAGGTCAGTCAATAAGGAACATTTGAAGAACTTTGAAAATTGCTTCAAGTGCATTTGCAAAACCATCAAGCGCTAGGGTGAAACTGTCATGATGACCGCCACAGGAATGGAAGACCCAGAGTTACCTCTATTGCAGAGGATAAGTTCATTAGAATTACCAGCCTCAGAAATTGCTGCTCAAATAAATGCTTCACAAAGTTCAAGTAACAGACAGATCTCAACATCAACTGTTCAGAGGAGACTGTGTGAATCAGGCCTTCATCGATTTTGCTGGAAGAAAACTACTGCTAAAGGACACCAATAATAAGAAGAGACTTACTTGGACCAAGAAACACGAGCAATGGACATTAGGCTGGTGGAAATTTGTCCTTTGGTCTAGTTTCCAAATTGGAGATTTTTGGTTCCAACCGCCATGTCTTTGTGAGACGTGGTGTGGGTGAACAGATGATCTCCACATGTGTATTTCCCACCGTAAAGCATGGAGGAAGTGTTATGATGTGGGGGTGCTTTGCTGGTGACACTGTCTGTGATTTATTTAGAATTCAAGGCACACTTATCCAGCATGGTTACCACAGCATTCTGCAGTGATATGCCATCCCATTTGGTTTGGGCTTAGTGGGACTATCATTTGATTTCAACAGGACAATGACCCAACACACCTCCAGGCTGTGTAAGGGCTATTTTAGCAAGAAGGGGAGTGATGGAGTGCTGCACCACATGACCTGGGTTCCACAATCCCCTGACCTCAACCAAATTGAGATGGTTTGGGATGAGTTGGGCCGCAGAGTGAAGGAAAAGCAGCCAACAAGTGCTCAGCATATGTGGGAACTCCTTCAAGACTGTTGGAAAAGCACTCCAGGTGAAGCTGGTTGAGAGAATGCTAAGCGTGTGCAAAGCTGTCATCAAGGCAAAGGGTGGCTATTTGAAGAATATCAAATATCAAATACATTTGGATTTGTTTAGCATTTTTGGGTTACTACATGAGTCCATTTGTGTTATTTCATAGTTTTGATGTCTTCACTATTATTCTATGATGTATAAAATAGTTTTAAAAAAATAAAGAAAAACCTTTGAATGAGTAGGTGTTCTAAACTTTTGACCGGTAGTGCATATAAATCGAGTACCAAAATCTGTGGTGTATTTTAATTTAGTAGATTTGATTTGTCTAACAAAGTTCATTGACTTTCTTTCTCTGTCGTTATGTTAAATCATATGCAGTAAAAAAAAGAGCATCTCTACATTCAGGTAGATAGTAAAGATATGGTGCGTGATTTTGATCTGATGAAGGCTCGATCTGCTGGGATTGGGAATCCATAAAAAGGACCAAAGGTCGAGCTGATAGCAGCGTGACTGTCTGGGAGACTCAAGTCTCTCTGTACCAGAGGCTTTTGGTATTTTAGCTCTCTCTCACCGTAGCAGACGGAACACAACCTGGTCTCTGTGTCTTTCGCTTCTAGGCCAGGACCCTCACAGGGTAAGAGGTTTTTATCAGTTATATATATGTGCACTGCTTATATCAATTATTATGATTACCTCTCCATTTAATTAGTGTCAATTTAAACATGCTCGATGAAGTTGGACTTGTTTTGGTTATCTTTCAATCAGTCTTGTGTGACATTTTTTTCTTTGCGAGGTGAGTCCATGTGATTATTATCATTTCATACAGTTATAGTAAAGTTTTCTTTATTTCGCAATGATAACCAACAGCATGTCCTGTTCCTTTTGCATGGATGATAGTTATACGGATCGATAGGATATGTGACTTTAATTGCCGCAGGTTTGCATATTGATTTGTGCTATTATTTGATAGCTCAGTGATAAAAGAAAATACCAATTCGCACACGCACTGCCAAACTGATCAGGCAGGCAACTATGTTTGTGTTGAAGAGAGTACTAAGGCCTACTATGTGAATGTTGTTTCAGATTCTACACCAATAGCATTTAAAAAAGCACTAAAGTGGCTCTAAAAACATCCAAAAAATGAGTATTCTCAAGAAGAGTATTCTCAAAGAGAAGAAGATCAGTAAGTTGTTTACTATTGCTGATTCAGCATTGTGACAGACTTCATATGAGGCCTCTATATGATATGCAACCATGCCTGTAAGCCCCAGTAGCTGCATATGCACATAAGAAAAAATTCCTTATCAGACAGATTTCATTTTAACCCATGTAAAATGTGTGTAATCAATTGACAAAGTTTGGTTTTGTGTGCGTGTGTGTCAGAATTCGACGATGTCGAGGAGAGTGCAACGCAGAACAGCTCGATCGGGGCAGTACGATGGGAACTGCCAGAAGACTTACAGACTTACAACTCGGCACCTAAACTACAATTGAGCAGCAAAACATCCAGACAAAAGGTACAGGATGTACATTACAGTCAGAGAGAGGGAGAGAGAAAGAGGGAGGATTGAGAATAAATTATATGGATAATGGCAGTGAAAGTGAGAGACAGTGAATTGACAGCTTGATTTTCTTTTTTCAATCTCTTTCCTTATAGGGCCTAAAGGACCTGCGTAGCCTGCAGGACTGTGTTAGATTCATCACACAGTGGAAACAACAGGTGGAGGTCGTCTGCAAGGTAGGCCTGAGACTAAATATTTAGGGTCTACAAGGTAGGCCTGAGACAGAAGATCTGTCTGGGCTGGGCCTTACTGTATAAGGTTTGGTTAGGTAGGCCTGAGACTTAGGGACGGGTTCCCAAGTTGGGCCCAAATCCTTTGTTGTATGTATATTTGTATAGTTCTTGATCGGTCTTAATTCGTATGTGTAGGAGTACTGAAACACTGTATGGGAGCCGGCATTCTGTTGTAGGGTAATGTAGATTGACAGATGAAATCATCAGTAACCCCAAGGTATACACACGGTATACTGGTATGTATAACAACTTTTATAAACTGGATGGTTCGAGCCATGAATGTTGATTGGCTGACAACCGTGGTATATTAGACCGTATACCATGGGTATGACAAAACGTTTATTTTTACTGCTCTAATTACGTTGGTAACCAGTTTATAATATCAATAAGGCACCTCTGGGGTTTGTGATATATGGCCAATATACCACAGCTAAGGGCTGTATCCAGGCACTCCGCGTTGGGTTGTGCATAAGAACAGCCCTTAGCTGTGATGTATTGGCCATATACCACACCTCCTCAGGCCTTATTGCTTAAATATACTGAGTAAATGAAGCAAAAAGAGTGTAAATTAATTTCTGTTTTAAATGTACTTTTTGAAAGCTTTGTGGTTGCTGAGCAGATTCAATTGAAACACACGTCAAATTCTATTGAGTCCCGTTCTGACTAAAATGAGACAACTCAGCTTGATGTCTTAGTTTTTTATGGCTTAATAATGGAGTTTATTTCATGCTGTTAGAAAATGAATTTCCTGGTTATGGATTTGTCATTATGGTTTCCTGGTTCCTGAGTTCTTTCGTTGTCTGCTTATGGATAGTAAATCACTTCACATCATTTGAAGAAACTAAATGAACTCACTAAATGAAATCACTAAAGGAAACCATGCTTTGTTTTGGATTTGAACATTTGAGCTAAATATTATGCATTATATTCTATCTACAGTGTATGCACTGTATGTCAGTACGGCATGTAGATTATAGAAGGTCATATGTCCCCTTAATGAAAAACTACGACGAGATTTGAATCTGGGACAAGGAGATGTCGAAGTACAAAATCCCCCAAAACCAACTGATTAAATGGATCGCCCTTTATCTTAACCTTTATCCTGAGTCGTAGTAATCCAGAATGGCCCTTGACAAGGAAATAGAGCCTTCACTGTGGTTGTTTTATGGGACTTTCATAAACGTTGCTCAGGGAGACTGTATGCCATAAATCCATGGATCACTGTGGTTGATAAAAAAACTTTATAATTCTTATGAAAGAACTTACCAGATACTGGATCTAAATTTGGTGGGGGAGATGCTACATCAGCTCATTTGGGACAGGATGGTGGGCTGACTTATGAATGGGAAGAATCTTTGGGGCAAATTACAGAACGTCTTGCAAACCTTGCTTCAAATACTATTTGAAATAATTTAAATACTTTATCTGTGCTTGATTGAGCGTGCCTGACTTAATGGACCAATAGAGCAGTCACACAACTGTAAACACCACCCATCTCGACTCTAGGCAGGCTAGAGGAAACGCTCAAATAGTATTTGAGTGTAAATTACAGTGCTGTGTAAGTCAACTTGATGTTGTGTGTTGTTCTGCAGCACAGTAAGAATGTCAGAGTGGACCAGCAGAGCGAACAGAGTCTGGAACAGTGTCGTAAACTCATCCTCCAATGGGCAGAGGAGTTGAAGAGAGTGGACACAGTGAGTGGGTTACTAACAATATTCTCACAAATCTCATCTCGAGCTACTTGCATATTCATACTGTAAAATATGGATGGGATTGACTTGGACATGACAGAAAAAGAGTAGGGGGGGAGTGATCTCCTATACTTTACTACGATGTGAATAAATCAAACCAGGATGATCAATTGAGCATCCATTAATCTTACTCATAACAATTATTTATTTCATTTATGAGACACTGACACAAACACAATAATTGGCTATACTTCATATGTTTTACTCTGTCCCACAGAGTTCCTGGATACAGGAGAGAGGTGACCTCATTGACCTGGAGAAGAACAGGGAGGATCCTGAACCCTCCACACAGGCAGAGCAGAGGATCATGGAATGGGCTAAGGAGCTGCAGAGTGTCACAGAGGTGTGTGTGTTTTTGCCAGCCATAGCCAACATTTCCGATTGACACATATCATTGGTGTAGGTAGAGGTTGCCTGATCTAGGGTCAGAGTCAGTCTCAGTAAGATCTAATTAATTAATGAACCCTGCACTGTTTGTGTCCATTCAGAGATGTGGTCTGATGAGGGATGAGCTGACCCAGATGCTGAGACGGCTGGAGTTGAATAAGAAGAAGCTGGTGACTCTCCTCCCCTTCCTGGAGTTCATCACCTGGTCTCTCCTGAAGGAACAGGACAGCAGCACGGTGAGGCACACAGCCCTAACCCTATGTTCAATCCTGACCCGAAACCAAACCCTAGCTTAATGTCCACATGCTAGTTCAACCCTAACCATAACCCTGCCACCCACACATTTCTCTCAAACTTTGTAGGATCCAGCCTTATTAAATATCTTTACTATTTCAAGCTATGATTGGTACTATTTACCTTTTTCAGGTGCAAAACACACCATTTGAGTTAGGTTTCGATTCGCCTAGAATATTGTCCTAGGATAACATTTTGTCAATCAAAAGGGGAGGACAGCTCCAGATAAAGTTCATATACGCAAGCAGTGATAAGGCAAGCCGCCTAATCAAAGGGGCTATAGGCCAGCCAATATAAATCGTTATCAGATCAGACAAATCATCAGCAATACTTCATGCTGACCTTTCTATTACCGACAGTTGAGTCAACAGTTTTGGAATGAAATACTACCCTCTAGAACTTCCCATTGGTATCAAAGTGCCCTCCTTTATTACTCCTGTTCATGCCCTCTAGCCGCTGCTCTCTTTCTCGATCATCCACATCCACTGGCATTGCCCCTGATTCTGACGCAACCCTTCTCTTTGCTTCTCCTATAGGGTATTATTCCCCAGCTATGGCTGGCTACGAAACAACGCACCTGGAAAACAGGTATGCCCCCCCCCCCTCCCCCTAACATTCAAATCTCTGTTTTCTGGCTGTGAATGTTTGAAAATGTATTTTTTATATTTGAATGTTATTGAGGTATCTTAACGTCTTCTTCTCCTGAATTGACAGAAACACCTAAGTACATCCCAAACTCAGTGTGGAACTGGATCTGCAGTGCTTCGGGTAATTATGCTTCATTTGCTGCATTTCATAATTCAGTACAGTGTTTTACCAACTCAGGCACTCCCACAACAATGTATATTTTTGTTGTGGCCCCGGAAAAGCACACCTGATTCTACTTGTCAACTAATAATCAAGCCCTTGACAAGTTGAATAAGGTGTTTTTGTCTGTGGCTACAACAAAAATGTGTGCTGTTGGAGGTACTCGAGGACCGGAGTTGGGAAACCCTGCAGTAGAGTGACATGAAAATGTATTTCGATGGACAGATTTGATTAGATTTTATTTTATTTTAACGCAATTACAGACACACAGGTGGACACAGTGCTTTCAAAATAACAGAGAATAATAGAAAAAAAGGTTTGCACAAATCATTTCAATTGTGGGTCCTCTATTGCCCTGAAACTACACTTAAAACCTCTCCTCTCATGTTGTCCTCCTACATAGTTGACATTAACTTGGACCCTATGACCAACCACCCATGGCTGCTGCTCTCAGACGACCATAAGAAGGTCCAGGAGGCTCACTGCACGACAGAGGCGGCCTTCAGCACACAGCGCTATGACTGCTGGCCCTGCGTCCTGGGCTGGGAGGGCCTGTCCTCTGGACGTCACTACTGGGAGGTTACCCTGGCCAACAACGGATACTGGAGGGTCGGTCTGACCACCGCCACGTCCAAACGCCACGGTCGCTTCCCTATGACCCCCGCAGAAGGCTACTGGGCCCTGTGGCGCAGCACGAGGCAGTTCTACGCCTGCACCAAGACCGAGACCTCCTTGCCCATGGAGATGCTGCCCCGCAAGGTGGGCATCTTCCTGGACTACGAGGAGGGTCAAATCTCCTTCTACAATGCGGAGACCCGGGCACACATCTATACATTCACAGATAACTTCAAGGAGAAGCTGTATCCTCTGTTTGCTCCACTGGATGGACGCACCCTTATCACCATCTCATCGCCGAAGTATGTCACAGATGTCGACTAGACCCCCCCCCCCCCCTACCTAATCTTAGAACCTCAAACTCATGTGTGTCAGAAGAGCCTACCCTCTACCCATCATAGGGGCAGTTCCTGCTCGCACCGGACTAAAAAACTAACTCAATGTAGATTCTCAGGTTTAGGCTTAATCAGTGTGAGGGAAACAACCCTATGGTGTACAGCAACATTGATCCTGGAACCGTGACCTCAAAATATCTGTTAAGAGCCCTCCTATTGCCTCCATGGATGATACATCTAGTATCTATTATCTATGAAGTATCTCTGAAGTATATATTTAGTATCTCTACTGAACAAAAATAAACACAACATGCAACTATTTCAAAGATTTTGCTGAGTTACAGTTCACATATGGAAATCAATCCATTTAAATAAATAAATTTGGCCCTAATCTATGGATGCAGGGGCGCAGCCATGGGGGAGCTAGGCCCAGCCAATCAGAATGAGATTTTCCGAGCCTCCCAAGTGGCGCAGCAGTCTAAGGCACTGCATCGCAGTGCTAGCGTCGTCACTACAGATCCGGGTTCAATATCGGGCTGTGCCGCAGCCGGCACCCAAGTCCCAAGATGCAGCACACAATTGGCCCAGCATCGTCCGGGTTAGGCCAGCAGGGATGTCCTTGTCTCCATCGCGCTCTAGCAACTCCTGGGGCAGGCCGGGCGCATGCACGCTGACAGTCACTAGGTGTACGGTGTTTCCTCTGACACATTGGTGCGGCTGGCTTCTTAAGCGAGCACTTTGTCAAGAAGCAGTGCGGCTTGGCGGTTCGTGTTACGGAGGATGCATGGCTCTCAACCTTTGCCTCTCTCTCTCTCGAGTTCGTACGGGAGTTGCTGCGATGATCATGCTGTTTAAATCAGCTTCTTGATATGCCACACCTGTCAGGTGTTTTGGATTATGTTGACAAAGGATAAAATGCTCACTAACAGGGATGTTACCAAGTTCTTGCACAAAATAAGCTTTTTGTGCATATGGAACATTTCTGGGATCTTGTATTTCAGCTCATGAAACATGGGACCAACACTTAATTTTTGTACACACAATATATATGAGGAATGAACAGAATTTCAGTTGGTTTAATAGCCATCAATATGAACTAAAATTGATCAAGCTTGGACCAATTACTTCTGTGTGAAATGTATTGCCGATGCTTTTACATTCCATGCATGCTGTCACACTTACTAATACATATAATCTGTATATACAATAAATCACACAAAGCCAAACAATGAAAAGTCTTTTTTTTCTTTAATAATTTTATGAACAAGACCATGTATTTCTGTTGCAGTGTAATAAAGCATTTGTTTGGTAGATATTCTGGTGTGTATACACTTCCTCTTAACAAAAATTAAAAAGGGTACAAAAACATTTTAGGATACAAAAATTACAAAAAAGTTAAGAATCAATAATTGGACCTTAAAAAATATCCACCTAAGGCTGCAATTAACACTTTTTAAAAATTAGATTTCTGCAGTGTCTTACAAACTCCTGTTCTGAAAACAGCAAGCATCTACCAGTGAGGGGAATCTATTTGGCAGAACAGTAGAAGGTTCTCTACTCCAAACTTATTCTGGGCACACAGGACCAAATCAGCTACTCTTCCAGTAAGGCTGTCTTAAGACACTACCAAAGCATACATCATGGTAAAAAGGGGTTTCGCAGAACAGACATGTTGAGCTAGGCATGTATAGGCAGTGGCAGGACAAAAATACTCAACTTTACAGTTCACAATATAAAATGACTAGGGAGGTAGATGTTCAGATGTTCACCATTATTCAAGTAAGGATCTTATCAATAGGCCTTGCTAACTAAACATCATCAGTTATGAACCACAGTCAGGCCCCTGTACTCTAATACATACTTTTCTTTCATATGCAAAAATGACTGAGTGATGGCCATGCAAGGTTGTTAGCTAAATGTACAGTGCAGAGAAATGCACATACTATATAGAAAAGTAGATAATTTCACAATTCTACAAAAAGCAAGACAGTCTCACAGGACAGGAGTTCATTGTCCTCTGAGAGTGAGTAAAACTATAGAACAGGGATTCAGGATCTGCATGGGCCACCAACCAACTGATATGGGCAGCTTTGGTGCGCACAAGCATGACAGAATAATAACCGAGACCTAAAACAGCTTGCTAACATAAGGCTAGTAAGCTGCAAGCATCAACAGTTCAACCGTACTTGCATTCCCTCAATCAATAGAAAGGAAGGTTACTTGGCAGAACAGAAACTAAGCATAATGGGTTAATTCTCTCTCTCTGGTCGTTCCACCTCAAAAAGCACAAGAAAGAGAATTAACACTCACCATCTCAGATTGTTCTGAAATCAATTCTGTAGTTGGTAACAGATATGATTAGCATTCCTGAAACATTTTGTTGAAATATAATTTAATCTGAGAAATTAAGTTAATTGATTGCACCCAAATTGACAATTTTAATAGGATTCAGATAACACAATATAGAGCTCCATACTACTTGTCAAACAGAACTGAAACTGTATACTGGATGTTGGGGGTGGGCGTTTGATATTTAGGTGGTGTTTGACATTTATTTTGGGATTCACCATGTCTTACTCATTGGTAAGAAGAGGTTTTAGCCAAATCAGATGTTGGGTACTATACATTTCTTAAATATTATCTGAATCCTATCAATTAAAAAATGGCCAACTTGGGTGCAATCAATAAGCTTAATTTCTCCAAGATAAAATGTACATATCAACAAAATGTTTTAGGAATTCCAATCTTACCTGTTTCTAATGACAAAAACAATGTCAGAACAATCAGATGGTGGGTGTCATGGCTTGCTGAAATGACATGGAACGACTCGCTCTCCTTCTCAGTCAGAGTCGCTCTTCTCCTCCTTCACCAGTAGTTTCTTCCCTTTCTTTGGCCCCACTCCGAAGTCCCGTTTGGCAACTCTCTTAGTGAGGCTGTAGGGGATTTTAATGTTTCATTTGAATAAGACTCGGAAAGGAAACGACCCACACACACACACACACACACGAGAGCCAAATGCACAAAAGGGATAATTGTAATGTAGCATAAGGGAAAGAGAGCGGGAGGATGTGTGTCAGAGAAGTGAGTGAACTCACCGTTTCTGACGGTATTTGTCAGCGTCGGCAACAGGCACCAGCTCACTCAGTTCAAGACTGTCATTGAACTTCTTCAGCATCTCATATTTTTCCTTCCCTCGAATCTGGATGGGCAGATGAGCCCAGTTACACACAGTATACACAAACATCCAACAGCAGACTAGTGACTAGGCATCTCTGAAGGGGACGAGACAAACTCCTATTGGTCTGTTCTCTGAGCAGTTACCTGAAGAGTGTAGATCTCATCGTCACTCACAGCAGGGGAGGACTTGGTCTTCTTACTGGCCTCAGGCCGAGGGACAGGCAGGGAGGCCTCCTTCATAGCTTAGAAGAACACAAACGATGAGGAACTGCTCACACTCAGAGTCATAGGTCAATGTCAACCTTTATCAGCCATCATACAACTTTAAAGTCCAATGTCCAAAGATCTGGCATCTTTCTTTTTGCCATTTTATGTTAATCCCAACCACAAGACCACCGCTTTAAGATTGTCAGGATCAATTACCACGTTTGATTCCCTGGGCAGGCTTGGTCTTGGTCTCCAGGGTTGTCTCCTGCTGCTTCTTCAGGTTGATCTCCTCTGTCTTCCTGTCTCGACCAGGACAGGCACACACACGCACCTCAAAGGAGCGCCGACCCAGGAGCTGCCCCCTGCAGAACGGGAGAGGAAGTTCCCATCACTGTCTTACTATGACAAGACATTAGTCGGGGGTCAACCCAGGACCAGGGTTGGGGTCAATTCTATTTTAATTCAGTCAAATTATACACTTTACTAATTAGAAAAGCAACAATGACTGAATGTAAATGGAACTGAGACAAAACCCTGCAGAGGAGAGACAGGCAGGTAGAGAAGACAAATCAAGGACAATCAATGGAGCAACAGTCTAAAATGGATTATTAGATGACACTCACTCCTGTGTCTCCAGGGTGATGATGGTGAGGATGGGTCTGCGATTCATCCCTCCCATACAGGAGCTGTTGCACATGAAGTTGTAGAGCACAGTGGTACACTCTGATCCCACCTGGGAAACCAGATAGAGAGACAGCTGTGACTGATGGACACCCCCAAACACACGCTCCCTCATACAAAACATATACAGTGCTGTGAAAAAGGATTTGCCCCCTCTCTGATCCTCTCTACTTCTGCATATTTTTGAAGCCCCCTTACACGCAACTGGTTGTGCCACCTTTAGCTACAATGACTCCAACCATACACTTCCTGTCGATGTTAACCAGTCGCTCACGTCACTGTGGAGGAATATTGGCCCACTCTTCCATGCAGAACTGCTTTAACTCAGCAACATGTGGGTTTGCAAGCATGAACTGCTCGTTTCAAGTTCTACCACGACATCTGAATTGGGATTAGGTCTGGAGACTTTGACTAGGCCATTCCAAAACTTAAAATGTGTTGCTTTTTAGCCATTTTCATGTCGACTTGATTGTGCGTTTTGGATCATGCATGACCCAGCTGCTCTTCAGCTCACAGACGGATGGACTGACAGTCTCCTGTAGAATTCTCTGATACAGAGCAGAATTAATTGTTCATTCTATTAAGGCAAGTCGTTGACCTTTGGTGTAAGGTTCTTACTGTATAATGCAGTGTTTGATTTTTGGCAGGCATAATGGGACACGTGTCGTCCAAAAAGTTATACTTTGACTTATCTGTCCATAGAACATCCTTCCTAGAGTCTTGATGATCCTCCAGGTGCTTTTTGGCAAACTTCAGTCACTTTTAAGGATGAATGCCATGTTGAAAGTCACTAAGCTGTTCAGTACTGGCCATTCTACTGCCAATGTTTGTCTATGACAATTGCATGGTGGTGTGCTCGATTTTATACACCTATCAGCAACGGGTGTGGCTGAAATAACAGAATCCACTCATTTGAAGGGGTGGCCACATACTTTTGTACACACACACGGGATGTAACGTTTCACCGATACGCATATCAGTCCCCAGTTCAAATGTTAAATATACAAAGTGCAACCGATCCAAATGTAGCATGCA
This sequence comes from Oncorhynchus masou masou, assembly GCF_036934945.1. Lineage (NCBI taxonomy): Eukaryota > Metazoa > Chordata > Actinopteri > Salmoniformes > Salmonidae > Oncorhynchus > Oncorhynchus masou. The sequence continues at coordinate 47,688,107 of NC_088223.1, read as the reverse complement.
TCAGTCAGAAAATCACTTAAAACGTTATCAATAATCGGTTCACAAAATATATATGCTCATAACCTTTTGTCTACCTTCCAAAAATACCTCTCATCCTTCGTAACAACTGATGCCTCCCCTATGGATGCAACTACGTTGTCATTCATTGATCTACAAGTTATTTTGCATGCCGAACAACCCCAGGTAATATCTGTAGCCTAGCCAAACTGCGAGCTGCTTCCTGGAGTGACCAATCAGAGGTAGGTGGCCTATTCCTGATCTTGCACATCTGCACGGCCCCTCCAGAACTCGAATGCATGTAAAAATGGCTTGCACTGTATTACGTTTTAGTTGAGTGTCAACTAGGGCTGCCGCGGTGACCGTATTACCGCCACACTGGCAGTCACGAGTCATGATTTCACATGACCGTTTAGTCGCAGTAATTAGGCTTCTCCAAGCTCTGATGCTGCTATTGGTCATTAGTAGCCTACCAAACTTGCTAACTGCCTGGTACTCAGCACTCTATTGTCCCTCTAATCACTCTAACATAAATGAAAATGTGATCAAAAACCTAATCAAACACTTCATGAGAGCCCATGAGCTCATGTTGCGCAACATTTCTATAGGCTATTCAATGGAGCGAGAAAACAGGGTGAAATAGAGGAGGATTTCATCAGCTTTCTATAGGCTAGGCCTTCTATATTTATTTGTTAACTTTCCTAATATTAAGCACATTGCTTATATTTACAAAAGGAGGGTAGCCTACCTGGCTAGCATGAAAATGAACAACCGGAAAAGCGTCCTCCATTCACTAGTTTAGTGCATAGATTACATGTATTTTTCACCTGCTTCGAGACAGGTGCACGATAAAGGTCCATTCTAAATCAAAACTAATTTCACATATATTATTTAGTATATGTAAAGACGAGATTAAATCAATAATAGTCTGAAGGGTGACAATACTAGCCTATCACTTGTGAATTATATATGGAACATTCGTGCTTATGGCCTACTGCCGTGTGCACATAGCTGCGCTTATAATATGAAGTAGCCTAATCGTCTTTTGATCTGTGTGGCGTCAGCCTCGCTGAGTAAAAAAGTTGTTTGATGCTAGTGGTTCTATTAACTGTCCCAGACAATTTTTAGCATATTTATTTTGCACAGAATTGAATGTCAACTTCTGTACTATGGGGGATAGTAGATTGGCATAGGCTAGTGCTTTTGCTGTTCGTTAGGCCTACGTATCTTGTTGGCTGACAAAAAATAAATGTGGACGGTTCTTCCAATATCTTCAATATGCAACTCAGAATTGGATAAGGACGTGCGCAGTTCAGTCCCTGATGTGTCGGTCTTCACTTGCAGCATGTGAGAAAGACCTGATCGTGTGATAGAGAGACGTGTGAGTGAGGTGCTTCATTGCAGGCAGCACTCAGGGAGAAGGGCCACAAAAGGCATGGATTTTTTTTTAGGGTGCATTATGGCCACACAAAGGGGATGCTGCCCGGGAAATCTGCTTCTTAAATTGTGAATGAGAGACAGATGAAGTGTATACAGCCTGCGCAGAGCTGATGCCTTTCAAGTGACTTTTTTCAAAATCAGAGTTCATGCAGCCTTACATTGCATTAAAATCAAAACATATAGCCCAACGTTTGTACAACTAAATTTACATCAATAACTAAATTAAGCATATAGGAATACATATCTTTGTTAACCGCTCAATGAATAGCCACATGTGCACTCCCTCAAATCGTTTGGAGAAAATATTATTTCTATTGTATTCTTCATACAACAAAACAATGTCATGGAATTCTAAGCAAATCTTGTCTGTTAAATGAACTAGTGTATTACAGCCATATGGCATAGCCAGACCAGGACGACTCAGAGTACGCTATTTTGTTCTTCTGAAATAGACTACATTTTCATCATATCATGTTTCTTTAGACCCATCTAAAATAAATCATGGATTTATTGTGAAGGTGTAGGCTACATTACATAGATTTAGAAAAATAGGCGAATTTGTGAAAATGCTTTATCCAACATTTTGTGGTTGCGTGAGGCTTGGTGCTCATGGAATCAGTCGTCTATTAAAAAAACCCACTCAAACTGGAAACAGAATCTGGATCGGTCTTATTTCTGTTTGGATGATTTATAAAGCCAGGCACGTTTAACAGTTTTAGGCTATTGATTATAGACTTAACTTAGGAGCGTGTGAACCCCGACTTAATTATCTTAGACAATTAAGGCAAGGGGCATTTTCGTCTCCTCACTCCGTTCTCAACACCAATATGCTGGTTTACTTAACTATTTTGCACAAAGCAACATATAGGAAACGGAGCACAGATGATTAAGTTCTAGAACCGCAGACAGCGACCGCTATCCATCACGGGAGAAAGCTCATGTTATAAATTAATGTTTATTAGTGAACCATTATTCTCATATAACATAACCATTTACAATTTCAGTAGCACGTCTTAGAGCACAGGTGTCAAACTCATTCCACAGAGAGCAGAGTGTAAGCAGGTTTTCGCTCCTCCCTTGCACTCGATTGATGAATTAGGCTCATTAATTAGTCAGGAACTCCCCACACCTGATTGCCTAGGGTTTAATTGAAAGGGAAAAAACTTAAACCTGCAGACACTAGGCCTTCCATTGAATGCATTTGACACACCTGTCTTAGAGTGACTGTGCCATCCCTGTGGCCTCCGCAATGGGATTAGTCCAGAGGCAGGTGCAAATCAGACGAGTGTCTTGTGCACCACGAAAAAATTAAATGACATTTGCAACTGCTTGACTAAAGAAATCTCGGTCGACCAACAGACCAAACAATCGTTCAATCAACTAAACACACACAACAGTAGTGTATGGGTCCTACCTGAGGAGGCTCATAGGGGACGAGCACGCTCTGTCTCAGAGTGTTACCATCCTCCATATACTCTGATCGCTGGTTCCCCTCAACTCTGACCAGGTGACCTCGCGGGGCAGGACCTAAGGCACACGAGTATTAAGCGACACACTGAGGATATCCTACCAGTCAAAACATTTGCGTTACTCATTCAGTAGGCAACAAGTGTAAGTATAAAATTATGTTTAAACTCTTTATAGTGTGTACCCTCTATACTGCATCAAAGCACATTCTAGATCAATCTAACATGTTTTAGTATGGGTAAGAGTAGATGTGTTGTGTACCTTCATTGTTCTCGCTGGTGCTCTGGTGGTGAGGGCAGCGTCTCACCACGTCAGCCACGTCACTCAGCTTCTTATAGATGGCCAGGGCTCGTACCACTGCCCCAGGAGGAGGAGGGTGGTCCACCACGATCTGAACTGGACAAGTCTTCGCCAACTGGCAGAACAACTTGTTCAGGTCTGATGAGTACTGGAGAAAGAGTTTGTTAAATCAAAAACAATATATAGGTCTTTGTTTAACCTGTCAGCATTGTTCTAATCCCAGTGTGATAGATATGGCAACATACAAACTTCACCATACAAAATTTGGTCACTGGATCCAAACGGCGTGTGTCCTCATCCAATTCCGAGGTGCATATTCTCGGATTCCGAGGTGCATATTGAAGATATTGGAAGAACTGTCCACATTTACTTTGTCAGCCAACAAGATGAGTAGGCCTAACGAACTTCTATTTTTCTGATAATTTTGTGAGTTCAATCAAACTGTCATGTATACATGTCCAAAACTCACAAAGTAAATCCGATTCCCCATTGTTCTTGTCTGACTCTGCCCTGAACCTTTCCAAGTCCCCTTTGAAGCGTCGGACAGTAGAAAATGTAGTTATTTCTGAGCACTTGATTAGTTTAGATCTAATTAGTGAAGGAAATTTGACCATTACAAGTAGTTTGGACAAAAGAGCAATCGCTTTACCTTCTGTATAAAGTCCTCTTGATTCTTATCAACTGTATTAAAACTCAAGGCTGCTGTGACAACCCAGCATCCTCCAAATAAACATCACTCCTCTCCTGATATACTCTTCAGATTATGAATGAGTCCAGGTTTAAATATTCTGTAGAGCGATCAAGCTGCTCCCCCAGTTCATATGGCCAGGACTGAAACCCCTCCCCCAGCCCTGCTTTGAGGCAAGTCAAGACATGTCCTCACAGGCAAACTTTGCCATTGCCATTTAAACCTTATGCTTACTATGCTTTATTAAAACATTCCAGTGAAAGAATTATGTTTTTACGACAGTACAATGTTAGGCATTATTAATATTACGGTTTTTTTAGCCGCCACATTGCAAATTTACCATAATAAAGTAAATGATATAGCTCCCATCACATTTACAATGCCTGAAAACAATGAGTTACATTGTACAAGTTTAATACCAACATCAGTAACATTGTTGCAAGTAGAAGACGTTTATGCTAATGTAACCATTTCAAATTAAACTTATTTTCATTTCAAGTCTTTTTCAGATTTTATTTCACAAAAACCCATAATCTCTTAAACACTGAACAAAAATATAAATGCAACATGTAAAGTGTTGGTTCCATGTTTCATGAACTGAAATAAAAAAGTTTTCCGAATGCACAAAAAGGTTGTTTCTCAAATGTTGTGCATAAATCAGTAATTTCTTCTTTGTCAAGATAATCCATCATGACCGGTGTGGCACATTAAGAAGCTAATTAAAACAGCATGACAATTACGCAGGTGCACCTTGTGCTGGGAACAAAATTGTCACAAAACAATGTGCAGTTGTCACATAGATGTCCCAAGTTGAGGAAGCGTACAATTGGCATGCTGGCTGCAGGTATGTCCACTAGAGCGGTTGCCAGAGAATAAAATATTAATTTCTCTACCATAAGCCGCCTCCAACATTGTTTTAATTGAGTTTGTCAGTACATCCAACAGTCATCAAACGCAGACCACGTTTACGGCGTTGTGTGGGCAAGCAGTTTAACGATGTGAACAGTGTGTGCAATGGTGGCAGTGGGGTTATGGTATGGGCAGGCAGGCATAAACTACGGACAACGACCACAATTTCATTTTATCGATGCCAATTTGAATGCACAGAGATACCGTGACAAGATTCCACAAGCCACAATCAATAACCTGAGCAACTATGAAGGAGATATGTCGCGCTGCATAAGGCAAATGGTGGTCACACCAGATACTGACTGGTTTTCTGATCCACACCACTACTTAAATTTTTTTTTTTTTTTTTTTTTTTTTTTTTAACATGCATCTGTGACCAGATGCAAATCTGTATTTCCAGACATGTGAAATCCATAGATTATGGCCTAATGAATTTATTTAAATTTACTGATTTCCTTATGATCTGTAACTCAAGAAAATCTTTGAAACGGTTGCGTTTATATTTTTGTTCAGTATATAATCGATATGCTATGTACAAGATACTTCCAACACCAGTAGGTAAGTTACTATTATAAAAAGACACTAAGATCAATATGAGATATTGTAATATCAAGCCCACACCTCATGTGACTTGTTTATTGTTTACTCCATGTGTAACTCTGTGTTGCTGTCTGTTCACACTGCTATGCTTTATCTTGGCCAGGTCGCAGTTGTAAATGAGAACTTGATCTCAACTAGCCTACCTGGTTAATTAAAGATGAAATAAAAATAATAATAAATATGTGTATACCGCCACATTAACATGTGAACACCATGATCACATCCCCAAAAACATGAATAAAACATTGGGTGTCAAGGTGCTAATAATTAAGAATAAGAGTGTAAAAAGAGAACATTTTACTGACCGGCAGTCAAACTGAGCACAGGACGCAGGGCGGGGAGGTGCCGTGTTGGTTAAATCTCTTATAGCAAGGATGGGGTTGTTGAAATCATAAACAAACCCGTCGTGTCTTAGGACAATGCCTTGTGAATCAGTCTTAAAAATCGACTAGATAGAGAAGGGCCACCATGAGACTCGTCTAACATGTTGATGGGCCAAGTTGTTCAAAGATTTAGGTTAAATCTAGCAATTGACTGACAATAACAGAAAAGGATGATCCTGCCATGTTCTGGCAAGGCTCCCTCTTCCTCTGAGACCTTCTGCTTCACCGCACAGATAAAGGAGGACTGGACCTTATTTAACTTTCTGCAGTGGCCCAGGTAATTTACTATGTCCATTCAACGGATGCTTAACTGGATGCGTTTGACTATATACTCGTCTGCAAATGTATGAATAGAATCTAGGACGATTAAGTGTCACAAAAAAAGGGCTACCTTGGTGACCAATGTTGAATGGAATGTTAGTTATATTCAAAATGATCAACTCAAATGACAAAAACTACGGTGCATTTCCATGTAAAAAGCCCCATGAGCACTAACGTGAAGTCCATAGGAGCACGTCGAATTGTGTCAAATGAAAGCTAAGACTCTATATTTGTTAGAAATGAAGGCATATGTAAATTTCTCAAACATTTCCTGTCAGAAAAATTCAGAACAAGCATATGAAGGCTTTGATATCTGGTAAAAACAGATGGAAAAGGGATCTTAGAAATACATAAACACAATGTTGAAGTGAAAAGACCCCTGACAACTAATATCAATGTTTATATTTAGTTTTGCTGAAATGTTTTGCCTTCTGTAGGTTTAAGAAATATTGCCTAGTGTCTTGTCATTCTGTTACCAAAAAGAACCCATATTTTGAAGATATTTTCAAATCCCTCCCTCATGAGGGACAATGAAAGTTCACAGAAGTAACACGTAAAGTAAAACCAAATAATTTGTTACCGTTTCCACTAATAACAATTTAGGTTTATGATTTATTAAGTGATTAAAATGCATCATTCAAATTGGTAACAGAAAGACAACCCCCCCCCCCCACAAAAACGGGGAATTTATCAAATCAAAATGTTGTGTCACATGCACCAAATACTACAGGTAGAACTTAGTGAAATTCTTACTTACAAGCACTTAAACAACAAGGCTTTAAGATAAAAAAAATTCAATTCAAAAGCTGTTAAGAAGCCTTTTGGACATAGACTTGGCGCTCCGGTACCGCTTGCCATGTGGTAGCAGAGAGAACAGTCTATGACTAGGGTAGCTGCAGCCAATTGTATTGCCTTCCTCTGACACTGCCGCCTGGTATAGAAGTCCTGGATGGCAGGAAGCTTGGCCCCAATTATCTTAGCTTAACTAGGTACGTCAGTTAAGAACAAATTATTATTTACAATGACAGCCTAGGAACAGTGGGTTAACTGGGACGTACGCACTACCCTCTGTAGTGCCTTGCGGTCGAAGGCTGAGCAGTTGTCATACCAGGCAGTGGTAAACTGGACTAGTTTCTCATAACTCATGAAAATAATGAATCAGTGATTCTCATTTCCAGCAACTTTCTGAAGTAGTAATGGCTAGGGAATGTGCTTGTTTGTGTTGTGTAAATGGTTAGAATGCCAAAATGTTTCAATCAACTGTTGACTGCAAAGTAGGCCTACTTGGCAGAAGAACATCATGATGAATTGCCTATCAATCAGGTGGGCATTTGTTTTGCCACATACATGCAGTACAGAATATTTTTTCAGAATTCTTTAAGGAAAAAAGACCTATTATTTTTGTGAAAAAATCTAAATCAAATACAAATATTTGAAAGGCCCTAGATACATAGGTGAGGGTGTCAAAATCCCTTAGACTTACTGTGCAAGTGACGGACTTGGCTGTGCTGGACTGGAGGAAACGTAGCTGGAACCCCAGGGCCCCGGGGTAGTCAGAGGTGGTTGGTACGGTGGAGGTAGGTGGCGAGCCAGTGTCCAGGGTAGAAATGGAGGGCTGGGGTGCAGGCTCCGTTGCAGACACCTCAAACAGACTCGGATCAAATTCCACCTGGAGAGGGGCCTCCATCATGAACTGCATGTAAGAGAAGTATGTTTTTCTTAATACAACAAATGGTATCAGAGCAATACCTAAAAAGATGGTTAGGTAAATAGTGCACTGCAATGGAGAGACCAACATTTGTTTCCAGCAACAACAAAATTGTAACTTGAGACAACATTAAAATAACTGGCTAAATAGCACATAGAAATAACATGCACAAGGAAAAATAACTTGCTGCAGTGAAACGTACATTATCATATTCCACCCAAGACTCGGTTACAGGTGGTTGAACTGCCCTGATATGAGAGAGAGAGAGAGAGAGACTTTAAAACAACCAAATGCAGACATTGATCATGCCACAACTCAACAGTTCAGATTGTCAAAACTTTGGAGCTGATGGTGATAGCAACAGCTGCTTTGCTCATGTCTACACTCAATGGTCATAACCCTGAGGATGGAGAGACAAAAGTGAGGTAGAAACAAAACATATTTTAGTATCCGATTCATTCAATTGTAATACTGAAGGTTTTTTCTAACATCAGGTTCAAATTCATTTTCCACAGGTCCTCGAAAGACTGGCTGAGGGGAAGAGACACGTTCTCCGCCAAATCAGCCATGATGTTGTTCTCTAGCACCTCAAAGCAGCACGCAGGGAAGAAAAGCCAACCGGGGCTGAAAGGAGACAAGCAATTAGAAACATGCAATATGATGAGAATGAGATTAAATAAGCGCTACAGTATTTACTATCTAACGTTAAACAGGATAAAATACAAATTGCAAAGACATATCAAAATGCTGAGCTCGTAGTAATTAGAATGGTAGTGCTCAACATGCCAAGTGTGGTTCAAAACGTTGTATTTCATACGCAACAGGCTCACTTCCGTGTTATTGCCACGATGACTATGCAATAGCTAACAAACGTACATAATTTCAATACAATCTAACGTTAACTAGGTATAAAACAATGCCGACGTACAATCTCCCTTGCTAGATAACCCCCATTCAAGTCAGTCTCGTAGATCAAAGTAGTAAGTACACAGTCATTGGCTACCTGAATGATGTATAACAAAACCCATAAACCACAAAACCAAGCAATGTTCTCAAGAAACTAGATTGCTCTGATCATTTGGTGGTGGACTAATTTACCTTCTCCGATCTGATTACCCCGAAACTCCTGATTGAAGTGTAGCTCGCTAACTCGGTATGTAAATTCACATTTGTTATTGCCGGGGGTGTTAAGTTTGCCAGCACAATATGTTTATACTTTTCTTCCACGCGTTGGGGAATCCCCTAAATTTGACCTGTAATATGGGCGGAGTCAAATGGGTCATCCAGTCAAATCCAACAAACGAAAAGTAAATTAATTCAAATCCAGACTGCGCCGAGGGGATCGAAATATTTATAATGTAATTTTAGTGATGTAAATTATAGTCAACTTCAAATAAAATACCAAAGGAATATTTTAATGTTGTATGACCAAGTGTTGATGGGTGCGTTCCAGAAATAGTCTCCCAAGGAAAACAGACAAGTTTGACATTCCAGATACATTGGAGTTGACCCGCGAGCATTGGTGTAAAGTACTTAAGTAAAAATACTTTAAAGTACTGCTTAGGTCGTTTTTTGGGGTAACTGTACTTTACTATGAATATGTTTGACAACGTTTACTTCACTACATTCCTAAAGAAAATTACGTACTTTTTACTCCATACATTTTCCCTGACACCCAAAAGTACTCGCGACATTTTGAATGCTTAGCAGGACAGGAAAATGGTCTAATTCATAAGCTTATCAAGAGAACATCCCTGGTCACCCCTACTGCCTCTGATCTGGCGGACTCGCTACACGCATGCTTAGTTTTTAAATTATATCTGAGAGTTGGAGTGTGCCCCTTATTATTCGTAAATGAAAAAAAAAAAACACGAGAAAATGTGTGCTTTGCTTAATAGAAGGAATTTGACAATATTTATACCTGTACTCTTGATACCTAAGTACATTTTACCAATTACATTTACCTTTGATACTTAAGTATATTTAAACCAAATAATTTCTCAAGTTGTATTTTACTGGGTGACTTTCACTTGAGTAAAAGTAAAGATACCTTAATAGAAAATGTAAAGTACGGAAATTGGGTACTTTTTCCACCACTGCCCACTAATAGTGGGGGCTTTACGCCCAAGGAATACTGTAACACAGGCTGGTGTCTACATAAGGCCCAAGTTTTTATGGTACAGGGAGCAGATCCTCACCTTTGCACCACAGGATCCTAACATTTAGCAATCTGTAAGCTCTCTCTCTCTCTCTACAATGAAACCTGCAAAGGCATGAATAATCTGGAATGCCCCCAAATGGCCTGTCCAGAGCTGATTATTACAAAAAAGTGACATAAAATTAAGAGAAGATACTTTTATAGATTCAAATTAACAGAATACAAACCATTTACATGTCCACTTCACCGATATCATACACCCACCTTCATATGAACTTGGACAGTGAAGCTACATTTTTTTTTACATTTGGCTCTATACTCCAGCATGTTGGATTTTCATAAATATCTGTTTTAGCACTATGTATATAGTCCCATCCGAGTGCCTTCATTTCTAAAACGGTAAATCAGATATGCATGACAATACCCTCAAATAAAAAGGTGACAGTCTGTACAGTTGCCTCCTATGAAACATTTTGATTTCAAAATGCTGGAGTAAAGAGCCATTATAGCTTCACTTTCAAAACACAGGTGAGTATACATGCTGGATTGCAAACCAAAAACACCAGAAAGAGTGGTGTGACGATTTCAGAGCCTCCATTTCATTACATTTACTGAAAAAGTAGATAGAAGTTTTCAAGTGGATATTTCATCATTTTCTTGACCATCTCAAAGTCAATACAGGCTACATAGTTATAAAATCCAACTTTTCAAACAAACTTTTGATATAATCAGATAAATATGTAGACAAACTTTACAGGGAAAACAGAGATTCTCTGCACATCCATTTCTGCTTCTCTACCACATGGGCACATACAATGGCTCTCTGTCACAGGCACATTCCGGACATGCTAAACAATACATAACGAACAAAACCAATAAATGCAAGTAAATAATACATATATAATTAATTCAAATAATTATTGTAGATAATAGGCAGAATCTACCGCACACTTAAGTCAGAAATTGCTAAACTGGAGAAGGAAAAACTATCCACAAACTTCCAGACAGATGCAAATTCATTTTAATAGTAGCTGAGCTTTCGGTCAGTCGACCTTTACCTTAAAGTAAATTCAAATAATTCATAAAATACTTTAAAGCCTAAACACTAATGTATCAGTGTAAAATATATTTCTCAGATAGAAAATGGGACTAATTACATCAAAAACCTCCTAAACCATACGTTTAATTGAAATATGTATAAATTAACACAATTAAAATTGCTCGACTGCGTAGCGTGTTTATCGAATATATCAATGGCAACCTACTCCTGTAATTGATATCACCCACCTGTCATCAGTGACGCCTGGAAAAGTAGTAGAGAAAGAGGTCTCCGTGAGTGGGTTTGAAACTCTGGGGTGATGGAAAGATTGAGAGGTTGTATAGAGATCCATGATAAACAATAGTGAACAAAAGACGTAAAGTTGCTCCTATAATTCTAACTGACTAAAAGCCCGGAAATGGAGGTTTGGTCTGGGTATAGTCAAATAGAAGGTCAAAACATCAGGAAAAGAGCATCATTGGTAACCAATTGTATTGCTTGAACAGTTTCGGAAGTAGAAATCAAGTTTTTTTTTTTTAAGTAAAGGAACACCCTCACGAAGACCCTGTTATCTGTGAGGAAAATGTCAAACTTGAAGGATATTAACCATTAGCCACCATGATTGAATGACAAATATAGGAGAAAAAAAATGGAGTAGTTGACGTGAAATGGAAAAGGAAAAAGCTATATACGAGAAAAAAAAGGAAAACTAATATAAAAATATACGCTCACTCACTCCAAAAGCAACTGTACAGAATTCACAAATAGATACATCACCCACATAAAAAGTCAAGTCATCCCAGTGCTTTCAACTACAAGAAAACACTCAGTGATTCATTCAAATAACACACTGGTTTCAGTTTCATCAGTCCCATAGTAATGTGAAGAGTAAAATCCAGAAGGGAACGGGTCGAATCCAAAAACATTAGATATCAAAATATAGCCTCTCGACCTACTGATTTTCTCTTAAGTTGAAATCTGAAACATGACGAGTCACTGAAGAGCAGGCCATTTTTTCATCATTTTTCGCGCTCTCCCTCTCTTCCTAACCACTAAAAAGTGCATAATCAACTTCCGCCCTTCTTCTCTCCCAGACTGGCATATATTCAAGACTCTTCTGCATGTGATCCTTTAACAGTTTTTTTATGCTTTACTTCTTGTGAATGACCTCTCCTTAGATTCATCGCTGTATGAATAAATGTTTCTATTCCAAGCCATCATCTCAAAGTTCTTTCTTTCGTTTTTACAAAGATTAACACCTTCACTTCCCTCCCACATATCTTGTCACATGTTCTCTTCTTACACATCACCATACGCCTCTGCATTAAATAAAAACCATTGCATGTTTACTTGTCAAGTGCAATTTAATAAAATTAGTAGATTTTCATTTAAAAAAAGTTTAGGAAAATATGGCTTCCACAAATGCAGCATGTTTAAGTGAATCGAAGAGTTCTTCCTTGCAAATTATCATTTCCTCCATGGGCCCTGAGAAGGGTTTACATTTAATCATTTCAAATGTTTTAAATAAGAACACAAATATTAAGAGTATTTTAAGAGGCCTTCATTATCAGTAAAAAGTGAATAGCACAGAGTACTGAAGCTTGGGTTCATTTGCTAACACATCAACAATGAAAACAGCACCATTGTTTGGAATGCAAATATTATCATTCTGCATCTACCAATTCTCTATCATAGTATGTCATGATTGAGACACCATTTATGAAACAAAGCTTATCTATTGAAATTCAGATTTTGTTATATAAAATTTTAAAAACATGCTAATGCATACTGAAAGTAGTCAATATACACATTATGGGATATATTGCAACATTTTGGCAGAAGAAACGCTACATTGATGTACTATTTCAGCAGTTAAAGTTGAAGCCTACATCTGTGTGGAGCATGATGCCAATCCCTAATTGCTGGTGGTGGTTGTTGCCAGTTTACTTGGTGTGGTGGTAGAACCTCTGTCCCGATTGGCTGTGGGAAAGGTAGGCATGCCGGGGAGAGCTCTGAAACGTTGCCTGTAAAAGACAAACAAGAAAGCATGAATAGATCCTTTAGAAACATCATACCATAGAAGTATAATTGAGTTATTCCATTTGTAAGCATCACGTCTAACTAAGCATGAGAATGACTGAGTCAGTCAAATCAAAGCTAGGGTGCATCAAGCCTAAAAGTGATGAATACTCTAATCCATATTGTGACTAATGTTGATTTTCATGATGTGTTCCTAGTATTAAAAAGCATTGGCCATTTGATCTACCTGGCAGCAAAGGCTGTATGTAATGGGTTGTGCTGCCCAGGTTTTGGTGCTGTGATAGGTAGGGCTCTGCATTTAGGGAGAGTTATTAACTGACCTCAAGAGGCTGATAGTGCATCTTCTCACACCACGTGTGAATTAATTGTCACCCGTGCATAACATTATTATATAACGGAATTATGATGGGGGGGCTATGATTGTCGAATTTGGTAAAGGTCAGTGATTTGCTATTTTGATACAGTTGTTTAAGGCTTATTGGATCGAATAGAAGTTCCATAATGCTTAGGTTGTTAGCATTGTATTAAATATTTTCTACAAAAAGATCATTGTCGAGCTAGAATGTTCCCACTTGATCTCGCCTCCTTCCGCCTGCCTTTGGCCTTTGCGGACATGCATTTCTATTGTTTGAGCCCTGTTCCCGGAGAGATACCGTCCTGTAGGATTTCACTCCAACCCTAATCTAGCGCACCTGATTCTAATAATTAGCTGGTTGATAAAATGAATCAGGTTAGTAACAACTGGGGTTGGATTGAAAACCTAAAGGAAAGTAGCTCTCCAGGAACAGGGTTGGAGAACCCTGGTTTGAGGGGTCAGTCAAACATCTTGTATAAAAGTATGTATTTCTAAAATGGTCAATTGTAAACACCATATTAAGGTGTGGGACGTTCATTGCATGACAAAAAATTAGCAGATCTATTTCATTCCAGTAGATAGCATAATCTGTCCATCCACAAATTACCTGTGGCAAGATGGTGGCATAACACCAGACAACAGAAAGAGCTGGCCACTACTATCCCAGAGATGACCTCTGCCCTCGACTTTAAAACAGTAAATTATTTTTATTTGATTTATTTAACCTTTATTTAACCAGGTAGGCAAGTTGAGACAAGTTCTCATTTACAATTGCGACCTGGCCAAGATAAAGCAAAGCGGTTCAACACATACAACAACAGAGTTACACATGGAGTAAAACAAACATACAGTAAATAATACAGTAGAAAAATAAGTCTATATACACAATGTGAGCAAATGAGGTGAGAGAAGGGAGGTAAAGGCAAAAAAAAGAGGCCATGGTGGCGAAGTAAATACAATATAGCAAGGAAAACAAAGGAGCAAAATGAATAAATACAGTAGGGGGAGAGGTAGTTTGGGCTAAATTATAGATGGGCCATGTACAGGTGCAGTAATCTGTGAGCTGCTCTGACAGCTGGTGCTAAAAGCTAGTGAGGGAGATAAGCGTTTCCAGTTTCAGAGATTTTTGCAGTTTGTTTCAGTCATTGGCAGCAGAGAACTTGAAGGAGAGGTGGCCAAAGGAAGAATTGGTTTTGGGGGTGACCAGAGAGATATATCTGCTGGAGCGTGTGCTACAGGTGGGTGCTGCTATGGTGACCAGCGAGCTGAGATAAGGGGGGACTTTACCTAGCAGGGTCTTGTAGATGACATGGAGCCAGTGGGTTTGGCGACGAGTATGAAGCGAGGGCCAGCCAACGAGAGCGTACAGGTCGCAGTGGTGGGTAGTATATGGTGCTTTGGTGACAAAACGGATGGCACTGTGATAGACTGCATCCAATTTATTGAGTAGGGTATTGGAGGCTATTTTGTAGATGACGTCGCCGAAGTCGAGGATCGGTAGGATGGTCAGTTTTACAAGGGTGTTTGGAAGCATGAATGAAGGATGCTTTGTTGCGAAATAGGAAGCCTATTCTATATTTAATTTTGGATTGGAGATGCTTAATGTGAGTCTGGAAGGAGAGATCAGTCTAACCAGACACCAATTTGTAGTTGTCCACATATTCTAAGTCAGAACCGATCAGAGTAGTGATGTAGGACGGGCGGGCAGGTGCAGGCAGCGATCGGTTGAAGAGCATGCATTTAGTTTTACTTGTATTTAAGAGCAATTGGAGGCCAAGGAAGGAGAGTTGTATGGCATTGAAGCTCGCCTGGAGGGTCGTTAACACAGTGTCCAAAGAAGGGCCAGAAGTATACAGAATGGTGTCATCTGCATAGAGGTGGATCAGAGACTCACCAGCAGCAAGAGCGGCATCATTGATGTATACAGAGAAGAGAGTCGGTCCAAGAATTGAACCCTGTGACACCCCCAGAGACTGCCTAGGGGTCCGGACAACAGGCCCTCCGATTTGACACACTGAACTCTATCAGAGAAGTAGTTGGTGAACCGGGCGAGGCAATCACTTGAGAAACCAAGGCTGTCGAGTCTGCCGATGAGGATGTGGTGATTGACAGTCGAAATCCTTGGCCAGGTCAATGACTACGGCTGCACAGTATTGTTTCTTATCGATGGTGGTTAAGATATCGTTTAGGACCTTGAGCGTTGCTGAGGTGCACCCATGACCAGCTCTGAAACCAGATTGCATAGCGGCGAAGGTATGGTGGGATTCGAAATGGTCGGTAATCTGTTTGTTGACTTGGCTTTCGAAGACCTTAGAAAGGCAGGGTAGGATATAGATAATGCATTCTTGCATTGCTCACTTCTAAAGTGGATGCCTATTCAACTAAAGTGTAAAGTCTGGAGAATGACCTGGAAACAGCGCATGCTAAGTTAGAAGGGGCAATCAATCTCCTAAAAGGGAAAACAATCACTTGAAAATCACTCCTGTAAATTCAATGTGCGGGCATTTGGACTTGGAAATGGGGCAACCAAACTATCACGAGCAATGTTTTCTATGAACTGTTAGGGCAGGAGAAGCTGGATCCCATCCTGCGAATTAACATTGCACACTGGACGGATCCTCGCCAGGATGGCTCGTTGTAGGACTGTACAAATACACAGTTTTGAAGTCAAAAAGCAAATTGTTCACCTTGTAGCAGAATTGGGGGCTCTGAACTATGTAGAAGAGGATCAGCATCTACCCAGACCTGAGTGCCGAACTGCTAAAACAGAGGGCAACATACAATGAGGTGAAATCTGCAGCTATGCAAGCTAAATCTGTTAGGCAAAGGGGGGTCAGAGAAGGGGGGAATGGTTTATAGGGAGGGTGTTCTAGTTGTGGAACAATCAATGGGTGAATTTCCCTGTGGGTCCTGCTTTTTGTTACACATCCTTGGGCTTATCAACACTAAAGACAACATTATACAGTTAATATAACACTTTTCTGAAAAACAATGGCAAAAATAGCAATTCTCTCTTGGAATTTGAAATAACTTATATGTCCTATCAAACGTGTCAGCGGTCTTGATATCCTTCCAAGAAACCATATTGATACAGCAATGCTCCAAGAAACACACCTGCTCCATAAGCAGCGCTCTACATTCAGGGCAGCCTGCTGGCCCTGCAAACTCTGCCGAAGCTTGCCGGGCCAGTTAATCAAGCTTTCATATCGCCCACTTGGGCCAGTACATTTTCAAACTCCCACAAAAAGTAAATAAATACATATTCACAATCTCTGACGTTTCACACTTGTTATCAACCAACATTCGGTTTCCAAGTATGGGGGATTTTCCGATGCATGTGGTGTGCGTCTTGGAGCGGTGAGTACAATCAATGTGGGCTTGGAGGGAGGCAATTGTGAATGTGTGTGTGACTGGGCCATTGAGAGAAGCCGTTGCCTAGTCCTGTGGGTGTCCTTGGACATTTTTTTGTACCATTGCTATGGTTACACCACCAATATAATCTATGCCCTGAAGTATGTGCCAAGAAGGGGAGGAGAAACCAAGTAAAGATGGCCGTAGATAGACGAGAAGTAAGATTAGGACACAATAGTGGCAGAAAACCAAAAGATGTGGATCATAGACAAAGAGTAGTGAATATGTATGTTGTGTCAAACTGAAACTATATATAAAAAAGGGATCTCAGTCTGAGACCGGCAGTTGCTCCATGGACCAGCTCGGCGTGTTACTTTGTAATAAAGTCTATATTGAATACACAAGCTCGGGTGTCTAAAATATACTGTAAGAAGTATTTCCACAACACAAACAAGATTGTCCGAGAATTCCCTCTACGTCTAGAGTGAGCCCCGCCAGTAGCCTACATCCTGGATACTCGAGCCAAGACCCATCTCAGCAGAGGCAGGAAGCCCATCAATAAGCACCGGCACGTGCATTCAAAAGTCCTCCACCTGCCTTTCCGCTTGCTTGTCAAGACATTAACAATATTTACACAAATGTGACTTGTTTCAGGAAACTACGCTAAAATATTTTAAAAAATAAAACATTTAATCAAAATGAGTTTCAGGCAAGAAATGCATGAACAAAATTCTGGCTTTTGATTGCAAATATGCAGAGGGAGTCGAAAAGAGAACACACAGAAGGCTCCTGATCACATCTTCAAACTAAGGGCAACCATGTTATCCGTGACAGAGGGAAAAGCGTCCATCCACGTAGGAGAGTCGAGCTAGCTACATTTTTAGATATTACACGCTTCTAATTTGGTCAGAAAGTCGATTTCAGGTGAAGTGAAAATGTACTGTTAGCTAGCTAGCTAACGTTACATGTATGATCTGTGTAGTAATATTATTCATATCTCAGAGCCATTTGCATTGCTCGTTATAGCCTAATGTTACCTAGCTAACAGTGAACCTGGTTGGTTAGCTACCTGCAGATTCATGAAGAGTAGTAACATTATGAGTTGGGATTATGGTTCATTGTTTAGCCAGTTAGCTACATGTCTAAACAAAAAAAGACTCCACTATGGAAGTAACTATTAAAATAGAATGTTTATGATGTAACTGCGACAACTGTCGATAGACGTAACTGGTAAATCCGCTCTGGCTATCTACTCCGATTTCAGAGCACTCATCTGAGACCGCAGAATAACTGACGAATTTACAAACGCTCAACACCTGTTGAATATGGCCTGTGCCAGTAAACGTTGGCAAAAAAAAGTAATTAAATTGTTACCAGCAGCAGAGTTGCAGTCACAAACACTCTGGCTAACATAAAAACACCCTAACCAGCTCTGTTAGGGCAAGTAAATTGGTCAGAGTGAGCTGTTCTCTCTTTTGTGTATGGAATTAGCTAGCAAGCTAGCCAACGTTAGCCAGTTAGCTTAGGTGCATGACTGCTTGTTAGGACAGAATGCTCGGATCAACCCCTCAACCCAGTGTGCGCTCTGAACACTCCGAGAGCGAAACACTGAATTTACGAACGGCCAATCTGACAACGCTGAGTTTACGAACGCCCAGAGCACACTCTGGAACTACAGATGAAATTTATGAACACACCGGTAGTATAAACCAGCCTTTATTCTTGGAAAGCTTTGGTTGTTTAGTACATAGTTTCACATGTGAATCCTTAAAGAGATGGGTGGGTCTAAAGCTTAACCTCTTACACTTATGGTGGCGCTATTTCATTTTTGGAAGAAAAACAATCCCGTTTTAAACAAGATATTTTGTCACAAAAAGATGCTCGACTATGCATATAATTGCTACTGTTCGAAAGAAAACACTCTGACGTGTCCAGAAATACAAATATCTTCTCTGTGCGTGCCCTTTAACGTGAGCTTCAGGCAAAACCAAGATGACTTGGCATCCAGGAAATGACAAGGATTTTTGAGGCTCTGTCTTTCATGATCTCCTTATATGGCTGTGAACGCAAGAGGAATGAGTCTGCCCTTTCTGTCGTTTCCCCAAGGTGTCTGCAGCATTGTGACGTATTTGTAGGCAGATCGTTGGAAGATTGACCATAAGAGACCACATTTACCACGTGTCCGCCCGGTGTCCTGCGCCGAAATTGGTGCGCAAAAGTCACCTGCCAGTATTTTTCCATGGGGCACAGAGAGAGAAGCAAGCTTCCACGAACTGCATGTCAATGAAGAGATATGTGAAAAAACACCTTGAGGATTGATTCCAAACAACGTTTGCCATGTTTCGGTCGTTATTATGTAGTTAATCCGGAAAAAGTTTGACGTTGTAGGTGACTGCATTTTCGGTTCGTTTCGGTAGCCAGGCGCAATGTAGAAAACGGAACGATTTCTCCTACACACAGACGCTTTCAGGAAACACTGCGCATTTGGTATGTGGCTGGGAGTCTCCTCATTGAAAACATCAGAAGCTCTTCAAAGGTAAATGATTTTATTTATTTGGTTATCTGGCTTTTGTGAAAATGTTGCGTGCTACATGCTACACAAAATGCTATGCTAGCTTTGCATACTCTTACACAAATTAGTCAATTTCTATGGTTCAAAAGCATATTTTGAAAATCTGAGATGACAGTGTTGTTAAGAAAAGGCTAAGCTTGAGAGCAAACGCATTATTTTAATTTTATTTGCGATTTTCAGAAATCGTTAACGTTGCGTTATGCTAATGAGCCTGAGGCTTAGTCACAATCCCGGATCCGGGATGGGGAGTTTCAAGAGGTTAAGAGGGCGAGAATGATGCTGAATGTGTGTAGACAAAGAAGAGCTCTCCAGTAGGTACCATAACATTCAATGGGCCATTTTCTCAAAAGTGAGGTTACAAGTTGATCAACTTTCAAAGCAGAATTACTTTCCCATTGTTGCTCAACTGTGGTGTATGATATAATTTTCTAGCTCGGAGTTTCTACTTTTATCCAATATAAGAAACACAATTTCAAATTGAGTGGAGTTTGGAGTGTGACTGAGGTTGTGGACAGGTGTCTTTTATACTGATAACAAGTTCAAACAGGTGCCATTAATACAGGTAACGAGTGGAGGACAGAGGAGCCTCTTAAAGAAGAAGTTACAGGTCTGTGAGAGCCAGAAATCTTGCTTGTTTGTAGGTGACCAAATACTTATTGTGTTCTGTGTTCTTGGGGACCTTCAATGCTGCATAAATGTTTTGGTACCCTTCCCCAGATCTGTGCCTCGACAGAATCCTGTCTTGGAGCTCTATGGACAATTCCTTCGACATCATGGCTTGGTTTTTGCTCTGACGTGCACTGTGTACACACACACACTGACCAATCAATCGAATTTACCACAGGTGGAGTCCAATCAAGTTGTAGAAACATCAAGGGTGATCAATAAAAACAGGATGCACCTGAGCTCAGGTGAGGCTCATAGCAAAGGGTCTGAATACTTATGAAAATACAGTATCTGTTTTTTATTTTTTTATACATTTGCAAAAATGTCTAAACCTGTTTTCGCTTTGTCATTATGTGGTAGTGTGTGTAGATTGAGGATTTTTCATTTAATCCACTTTAGAATAAGGCTGTAAGGTAACAAAACGTGGGAAAAGTGAAGGGGTCTGAATACTTTCCGAATGCAACGTAAATACACATTTGATTAAAATAAATCTATATACATTTTTCATTCACTATAGAAATTCATGTAAAAAAATATATATATTTTAAATTATAATTAATATAAATTGTAAATATTTTTCAAAAATGCCTTCCTAACCATCTTAAATAAACATGCCCCATTCAAGAAATTTAGAACCAGGAACAGATATAGCCCTTGGTTCTCCCCAGACCTGACTGCCCTTAACCAACACAAAAACATCCTATGGCGTTCTGCATTAGCATCGAACAGCCCCCGTGATATGCAGCTGTTCAGGGAAGCTAGAAACCATTATACACAGGCAGTTAGAAAAGCCAAGGCTAGCTTTTTCAAGCAGAAATTTGCTTCCTGCAACACTAACTCATAAAAAGTTCTGGGACACTGTAAAGTCCATGGAGAATAAGAACACCTCCCAGCTGCCCACTGCACTGAAGATAGGAAACACTGTCACCACTGATAAATCCACCATAATTGAGAATTTCAATAAGCATTTTTCTACGGCTGGCCATGCTTTCCACCTGGCTACTCCTACCCCGGTCAACAGCACTGCACCCCCCACAGCAACTTGCCCAAGCCTTCCCCATTTCTCCTATTCCCAAATCCGTTCAGCTGATGTTCTGAAAGAGCTGCAAAATCTGGACCCTACAAATTAGCCGGGCTAGACAATCTGGACCCTTTCTTTCTAAAATTATCTACCGAAATTGTTGCCACCCCTATTACTAGACTGTTCAACCTCTCTTTTGTGTCGTCTGAGATTCCCAAAGATTGGAAAACAGCTGCGGTCATCCCCCTCTTCAAAGGGGGGGGGGACACTCTTGACCCAAACTTCTACAGACCTTTATATATCCTACCATGCCTTTCTAAGGTCTTCGAAAGTCAACAAACAGATTACCGACCATTCCGAATCTCACCATACCTTCTCTGCTATGCAATCTGGTTTCAGAGCTGGTCATGGGTGCACCTCAGCCACGCTCAAGGTCCTAAACGATATCTTAACCGCCATCGATAAGAAACATTACTGTGCAGCCGTATTCATTGATCTGGCCAAGGCTTTCGACTCTGTCAATCACCACATCCTCATCGGCAGACTCGACAGCCTTGGTTTCTCAAATGATTGCCTCGCCCGGTTCACCAACTACTTCTCTGATAGAGTTCAGTGTGTCAAATCGGAGGGTCTGCTGTCCGAACCTCTGGCAGTCTCTATGGGGGTGCCACAGGGTTCAATTCTTGGACTGACTCTCTTCTCTGTATACATCAATGAGGTCACTCTTGCTGTTGGTGAGTCTCTGATCCACCTCTACGCAGACGACACCATTCTGTATACTTCTGGACCTTCTTTGGACACTGTGTTAACAACCCTCCAGGCAAGCTTCAATGCCATACAACTCTCCTTCCGTGGCCTCCAATTGCTCTTAAATACAAGTAAAACTAAATGCATGCTCTTTAACCGATCGCTACCTGCACCTGCCGGCCTGTCCAACATCACTACTCTGGACGGCTCTGACTTAGAATACGTGGACAACTACAAATACTTAGGTGTCTGGTTAGACTGTAAACTCTCCTTCCAGACCCATATCAAACATCTCTAATCCAAAGTTAAATCTAGAATTGGCTTCCTATTTCGCAACAAAGCATCCTTCACTCATGCTGCCAAACATACCCTTGTAAAACTGACCATCCTACCAATCCTCGACTTCGGCGACGTCATCTACAAAATAGCCTCCAATACCCTACTCAACAAATTGGATGCAGTCTATCACAGTGCCATCCGTTTTGTCACCAAAGCCCCATATACTACCCACCATTGCGACCTGTACGCTCTCGTTGGCTGGCCCTCGCTTCATACTCGTCGCCAAACCCACTGGCTCCATGTCATCTACAAGACCCTGCTAGGTAAAGTCCCCCCTTATCTCATCTCGCTGGTCACCATAGCATCTCCCACCTGTAGCACACGCTCCAGCAGGTATATCTCTCTAGTCACCCCCAAAACCAATTCTTTCTTTGGCCGCCTCTCCTTCCAGTTCTCTGCTGCCAATGACTGGAACGAACTACAAAAAGCACTGAAACTGGAAACACTTATCTCCCTCACTAGCTTTAAGCACCAACTGTCAGAGCAGCTCACAGATTACTGCACCTGTACATAGCCCACCTATAATTTAGTTTAATTTAATTTAGTCCATACAACTACCTCTTTCCCTACTGTATTTAATTAATTTATTTATTTTGCTCCTTTGCACCCCATTATTTTTATTTCTACTTTGCACATTCTTCCATTGCAAATCTACCATTCCAGTGTTTTACTTGCTATATTGTATTTACTTTGCCACCATGGCCTTTTTTTGCCTTTACCTCCCTTATCTCACCTCATTTGCTCACATCGTATATAGACTTGTTTATACTGTATTATTGACTGTATGTTTGTTTTACTCCATGTGTAACTCTGTCGTTGTATGTGTCGAACTGCTTTGCTTTATCTTGGCCAGGTCGCAATTGTAAATGAGAACTTGTTCTCAACTTGCCTACCTGGTTAAATAAAGGTGAAATAAATAAATAAAATTAAAATAAAATAAAAAAAGGGAGAGGAAATCGCGATAACAGACGACAGCCTACATAACATTCTAAAGCATAAAAAAAAAACATCAAGAAAGAATAACGTAACCTCGGCTAGCACATGTGAATAGAGTTTTAGTATGGTTACGCTAATCGTCTATTGTGATAATAACCGATAATGATTGGCACTGGTGAATAAATAATTGACCATACGATGACGCGGTTCTTTCAACATCAACGGAATGGTTTGAAACCGAGAGATATTTGTAATTGTACATTTGCAGAGCTCCAGAACAGATCAATTTTGCTGCGGTTTGGTTTTGCATGGTGTGTGTATTGGTCCAGTTCTAACATTTTCTGGTGAAATTTGAAACAGAAGATAACCGCAGACTGCTTACCTTCCAACTGACCACTTGGGGATTTAAAAAAATTCTGTATTGCCTTGAGAAATGTATGAGCTGGTTGATTGAAACTATTTTCAGAGTAACCCGGGGTATAATATGGAGTTGAGTTTCTTTGACCTGATTAAATGTATCCACACATTTACAGTTAACTGTCTGGTCTGCAGTGTACCTCATGTGTCAATGACTGCTAGTTCTGTTTTGACTTTATTGTAGGTGAGATGAATTCTGGATTTGTGTCTCTCAAACCATTGGATGAGGTCTATTAGGCTATTTGCATGTAAAGCAATTAGAGAAAGTTGCTTCTGCAAACCCTCAGAGTTAACCAACAACTTCTCCGCCTCCACAAATCATGAGTAAAAGTGCAGGTACTCTCTGAATGATATCCGACAGCTTTGTACCAGGTACCCCATCGGGTTTTACATGGCTCGGGAGGAAGCTGTGTCAGCAGAGGGGAACTTGTTTCTGTAATGGTTCGCTGAGATGCTCTTTCAATCTAAGCTTTCTTCCTGGGCAATGTTTGAAGATTTTATTGATGACTGCAGCAAGTTTGTCAACCTCTGGGAAATGAGTTTGCCAGATTTTGCTAGCAAGAGCCACAACACGGGTATTGCCAGTCAAACGCAACAATTTGATAACAACCCCCACAGAATGTAATTGTATGAATTCACCATGCATCTTGAATTGTCTGACACAAATCGAGTTATCCTTTTAAAATCAACCTCATAATATTGTAGACATGTTTTAATACTTTCAGACAGTGTTGAATAGTGCACTCCCTATAAATACACTATCAGCCAGAACAACTTTTCAATCTTCACCCAGCTCTCCTTGCAAGACAATCAAAATATGAACATATTGATCCAGTGCGTCAGTTGATTCGTCCGTTATTATTGACATGTTGTCAGTTTTTTGACAAGATGTTTTTAGTTCCTCTTCGTGTTTTGTGGCTACCTTTGGTAGCTGTTGACTCCTGAGTTGGCTCCACCTAGGGACTGTGCCTCTGTTTTTCACATGTCTATTTAATGAATGTGCGCATTTCGGGGTTATCAACTTTCTAGAGGGATGTTGGCACTTGCGAAACCCTCCACCATATCCTCCAGGACCTTCCACCTGACTAAACGATTTAGCTAGTAGTCCTAGAATTCTTATGAGACAGCTTAATGTTATTTCAGATGTCCGTCTATCCTGCCTTTGTGTTTACGAGCTAATGCTAAGTTGCATGTTTGGCTGAATATATTGTCGTCATCTGCAAAGAGCGTCCCTGTGGAGTATTGGCGCGTACTTTTTCTTAAAGCTATATTCTTATTTTGGAACTTTTCTTTCTCCTTCCATGGTTGGTTTCATTGACTCTCCATTTTAACTGCCCCATTTTTATACCCACCGATGACCAGAAATTGAGTCAGTTGGAGAGGATCAGTTTGAGCAAAGTAAGGTGCAGAATCACTGATCTACAAAAAAAAAAAAGAGTTCCTTGCCAAAAAAAAAGGAATTTGCAGAACTACGCCTCCCCTGGATCAGGCGAACCCCCGCAAAACACGCGCGTACATCCAGCCATTGATTGATTGGAAACAGCTTGTGTCAAATATAATTTCCTAGAATTTTCTGACAGCTGCGTCACTAGCAGAATAAGGCTGGAAATACCGGTAAAAGCACAATGCTACATATCATCAACCAAAACTCCGGGCCCTAGTGATAGGATACTCACTGGGTGAGACTGCTGTGGAGGAGTTCCATGAGTGAAGCTTCCTGGAGAAGCCGGACGGGGGGGATGGGTGTATGGCAAGCCAGACTATTCACACAGAACAGGAGGAGAAAGGAAGACATCCTTATCAATTCATAACGTCATAACTGACTAAGTGGCTTTGTGGTGTGTGTAATACCAGAGGGAAGAGGGTAGTACATACAGCAGGGTTGTATTTATTAGGCACAAAATGGAAGAAAACTGAGTGAAATGGAGAGGTACTAACTACACCGGTCCAATAAGAAACACTTGTTTCATTCATTGCAAAACATTTTGCTACTTTTGTCCTAATGAAGACGACCCAGGGCAGGTGGGTAAAGAGGGTTGGCCTTACCTTGGCAGGAGGGATCTGCACTGTGAGGGAGGGGGTAGGCAGCAGGCCTACAGCACTGGCATGAAGAGCCTGAGGGTGCACGGACCGTAGAGCACTCTGAAACCACCACAAAAACACAGCAGACAAAGATTAACGGACAGTTACGTGTGAGTTAACCACAGACGGCCCGTCCACAAACAGATACAGTACACTGCTTGTGATCAACCTCTTAAAAAGGTTTGTTTGAACACTGTATGGTTTATAACACAACACCATATTATTTAATTGTGTGCAATGGTACTCTTCCACTCTATAAAGGGGCCCAACAAACTCACAGAGTCAGTGAAGCCAGATTGTTGATTGGCATGTTCCAGTTGCTTCTGTAGAGGGATCCCAGCACTAGGGATAAATCCTGGTAACAAAATACAGAATATGTTTAAAAGAGAAAAATGGAGTGAAGCAAGAGAAGTGAGTAGTAGTTTAGGCAGAGCATGCGACTAACGTTATTTCCTCACCATCCTGGTACCATCTGGAAGTGCAATTTCAACTGTCCCAAACTGATCTTGAACCGTCCCAAAATTAAAATAGTTGAAAAAAAATGTTTTGATATGCCAACATGGGTCTTTTGCAGTGCTTTTAAATTAATTGGTGTATTTCTGAGACAAATACAGAGAGGCTATACTACATCAAGTTCATTTGTTAAGAAACTTTTATTTTTTAAATGAACACAGGCAAACATCCATTACATTATTAATAAATTACAATTGATTAACTGAACATGCTAACCACATGTATACAATATATCTAAGAGAGAACAAACAACGTTATTGTGAACTGGTTACGGAAAAAAACTTAAGACATTACGTTCCACCAGCAGCTGCCCCCTTAAACAACAACATACAATAAAGAACGGCGTGTGTGTGAGCACGTGTGTTCCGCAGCCTTCACTTTCACCGCTTCACCCTCCCTCTTCAGTGAAGAATGGTCACCTTGACCTGATTGAGCGCCACCACCTGCTAACAGCCAGGGACTAAAATGTACTTTTTGGTACACCAGCCACTGTGACAGGTATTCAGATTTTTACCAGCCCAGATAGAATTAAATCTCTAAAATTACACAAACAAAGAAAATACAGATGAGCACGCTTTGTAATGTTTCTAAAACAATACATGTATTAGTAGCAAGAAGTAGTTATATTGTTGAATTTCAGAAAACATTGTGACCTAAGTCTTTTAAACAGAGACTTAAAATGTTTACCGTGGTAATGCATGTTTTCGCCTGTGAGATGGAGTCTGACTAGTATCCACATTGCTTCTCCCTAGCAGTTGAAACTCAAAATATTGAAAAACAACCTAGCTGGTGAACAAAACTATATAATTAGCCAAGGAACACAAGGACAAAGTTTCACTTCAGTAGACTTCCGTTTCAATTCAATTAAAACAAACCTTTATGCCTGTGCGCTGCGCTTCTAAAAAATGAAACCGGTCACTCAGCTCTTGCCGTGTGCATGCACAGCCCCCAGTCAGGCAGCGTTGTCGAGCAAGGCAGAAATACATTGCACATTTTCCAGTGTGCATTCGGTTCAGGTCAGGGACATCCAACCATATTCTCTAGAACACCATAGTAGATAGCCATAGCCTCAGCTCTGGGCCGATAGAACACGCAGACAGGCTGAGAGCGTAAAATGTGCATTCTAATAGGCCTATTTGCCCAACATTGGAATGATATTCTAATACACATTTCCATAACCTACATAATTACATATGCAATGCCGAGCCAGCCATATCATTATTTGAAACCTGGACGTTTTACATAGCCTACAGCCAAAATCCGATCATAGAAAAAAGCTAGGATTTCCTGATTTGCCATTGAAACCCGCATTTCTTCTTCTACTGTCCAAAGGCAGGAAGGCACAACCCTATTGTTGCATCTTCATTTATTCCCTCTTTGTAAATTCCTACTATTATATCCATCTCTGTCGCATTCTAAAAAAATGCTTGCATCAGGTGCGCGTTTGAGAATGGTGTTTTCGCATAATAGCGTTTTGGAACATTCACATACATGGCCGAGACGAGTAAACACATTGCTGCGCTTATGTGAATTATTCATGGTTTATCAACTTTTAAGCTAAATATTGTGAGCCGTTTCATCGAGCTCATCTTTGTGTTGAATTTCTTTTCTTGGCCCATAGTCCCACAACTGTCCGAATGTCTGTTTTGAACCGTCCCAGACATATTTATCGTCCCTGAGATGACAGTACGCCCTTAATTTCGAGCCCCGAGTCTAGGGCTGTTACAGTCTTGGAATTTGAGGTTAAGGTAATTGGCCAGGCCAATGTACACGTCACCAACATAACCGTTGGGGGGAGGATTAGGCATATCAGACTCAAAAGAGAGGTGGCTTTTCTCTGCAACTTTACTATTATCATTACACTTCGTTATTATTATTCAAGTTATTACCTCGAAATATTAATCTAGTACACAAATTAAGAAATGTCCGATTGGAGAGGAATTCCACAAAAAAATATAGATTCCAATTTTGTCGCACTAAACCACTCACATCAAGCCCATCGCGTTTTTTCCCTCCACTTTTCCCAAACAATTCGCATAACGTCACCAATGCTTCTGCGATCATTCTATGTGGCAATATTTTGTTCAAAGTAGCAAGAGGACACAGTAACTAGAGAACAATCATATACTACTGGAAGAATAATACGCTGCTGAAAATATTATAATATAGGCTATGCATCCTGTAGGATGAATCATGAAGAGAGCTGGGCTACGTTTCATTCAGTTGCACCACATATAATAAGTGAAGAAACACAAAACTGGCACCTGTTGTCATTCCCTGCACATATGCTGACCCTGCAACAAGACATAGGTTGTTGTTTTCTATCTGATTAAAAGAGATGAAGTCCCGACAGGCTTGGCCAAATGTAGTAAACTGTATGAATGGACATAAGGAATTGGTGAACTCATACATGCACACCACCCACCTAAAAGGACCCATCAATTGAGCTGTCTGCAGCGCATCTCCTTCAGACGCATAAGCAAATCACATTTGTCCCTTCCCAAAGACATATTAAAAACCTTGCCTTAACTTCAAATACTTTGTGGGATATCAAAAAAATGTCTACATTAAAGGACAATGCTAAAACAACGTAGCCCATCATAAAATGATGAGGAAAGTTTTAAAAATGGGAACATAGAGACAGCTGTGATAGGCATTAAGATGAAATTGATAACCATAAGAAAATGTAAAACATGTATGCAACCTGTCCATAGCCTAATGATCAGCCTGTCCATAGCCTAATGATCAGCCTGTCCATAGCCTAATGATCAGCCTGTCCATAGCCTAATGATCAGCCTGTCCATAGCCTAATGATCAGCCCTTGATCAATTTTATTGAAGCAATGGGTGGTTATGTTGACACTACATTTTAATTTGAGTGCTTTATTTAAATCTGAGCAACCACTTATTGATAAAAGGTATTTTTTCTCTTTGTCTTTTAGGGTCGCCTAGATTTACTTTAGCAGGCCTATAACGTATAGCCTAACACTGCATAGAGGCTATACAAATGATGCATTAATAAATCTATTCACTTCGAAATTACACATCTGTCTCCTTCACTGTTCCCTTCTTGGGCAATTCACACATCTCTGCTGGCAACTCCACTGGCCCATCTCATCCCCCTCTCTCTAGCTCTTGAACGAGCAATATAATTTGTAACTTATTTCGAGCAATTTCTAAAACTAATAGGCCTATTCGAGAAGAGAAGCATTGATCAATCATCTTGCTTGCTGAATGGCTATAAAATAGGCTGCAGCGTTAGCAATGAACTGGTGAGAACAAAGTGTATGTAGCCTAGATCTGGTGTGACGTGATCCCATTGAATTGATACATAGCTTAACTGATGCATTGCAAACGTTAAAAAGTCTGAGAAATTAATTTGTTCATGAATTCACACATTGAACCCAAAAGACCTGTCAGCGGCAGTGTCCCTGATAACAAATTCTATTGGACAGATTATTTTCGCATTCGAAAAAGACACGAAAATCTAACCTGTTCCGGATAAATAATTGACGGATTGTGGCAGGACGATATTTCGCAATTGGTGTGAACACCATCATAAACAAGACGTGCACGTATTTATTTTTTTCTTCCTAATTATTCGGACGACAATAACAAACTTGGTGAGAAATGGCCTTTAACAAGATTCAATTATGACCAGAGCATTCAATTTTCATTACAGATAGAAGACTAGACAGGCTACTTTAAGAAACCTTCTGAATGGACATATAGGCCTATAGAGAGAAAATTAGCGAACTCACACGCGCACCACCCCGTAAAATGACCTGTCAATCAAAGCCACCAGCTTATGACAGACAAGAGCAAAAAAAATGTATTTTCTAAAAACATATGAAAAAACCTAGGACTACCTTATTCTTTCCGAAAGTAGGCTAAGATCATGGATTGACAAGGAACGTACGAAGGGAAGACAACCAGGCGAAACTGACCATCATTAACCTAGAAACAAATACACGCAACACAGCCTATTTATCAGCGTTGATTAGTCTACAAATTAAGAGAAGACTACGTATCAAATGATACTATGCCAGGTTGGATAGGATTTGCACATTGTCCATTTGACACATTAGCACATTATAGGCCTCAGAGCCAGAACAAACTTGTCAACTGCTGTTGAGTAATTAATAGTCAGACACATCCAACCTGTTTTTAAAAGACAGATTTATTTACTTATCCACACAAACTAAAAAAAAAAATTTGGACTGAAGTGCCATAGCATATACGCTAGCACTTCTCCACCCCCATGCATCTAGCGGATTAGCTGCTCGAGCATCCAACGACAGTTGGGAAAAGGAGGAGATGTAGACTAAGTTAGCAAATCAAATGCTTATCATTAGTAAACACTCCCGCTATTAGGTCAAGTTCACCTACATCAAAAAGTTTATAAAAAGTTAATAAAAAATAAATACAGGCCTATTTAAATGTTTTTCTTTAGGTTGTTTAATTTTCAGGGCAGACATCATCCATAAACATCAGTTATGGTTATTCAATTACTGAGTCAGTACACCAAGCCATCCCAGCGCCTTTACACATAAACCTTCTTAAACATACTGTGCCACAATCGCAACAGGGCCTACGACAACATATAGATTTTAGTAGACAGACACACAGGTGAAAAGGTACCTGGCTGAGAGGTAAAGTGGCTGTGTACAGCGTAGCCCTGCTGCTGTTGAGGCAGGTACTGCATGGCCTGGAAGGCTGAGGCACCTGGACACAAGAGGGGACATTAGCGATGGGGTTTATGAATGAAGCATGCACAAACAGCACACACATTAGGTTTCTCATTCTCATAATAACCGCAACATAGTCACCTTGAAAAAACATAATACCTAAAGATTCAACACCTGTTCCCAGATCCGTTTGTGCCATCTTGACAACTCCATTGATCGTTGTCAAACATGCTTGGCATTACAATGACAATAGGAGCGGGCAAGACAACAGATCTGGGAGCAGGCTACCAGACAAAATGATTTGCTTTAACATCTCATATAGACAACACGTCTCTGAAATAACAATTACATTAAAAATTCAAACCGGTTACCTCTGAGCTGTGAGCTGCTGGCGTAACTGACAGGGACAGACTGGCTGGGGGTGAAGGGAGTGCCGTGCTGTGCCTGGGTGAGCTGGCCGTAGGGGCCATGGGCTGCCTGGCTGGATGCATACTGCCCATGCTCCAAGCCTCCGGAGCTCATCCCTGGCTGGCTCTGGTAGTGACGCCCCTGTCAAACAACATACAGGACACGTTTTCCGGCATTCACTGTACTGGAATTGCATATATTATATAGTTATTACATTACATTCAAGCCTGAACTAAATTAATTATAGAACAATTAAGTACAACAACTAGGGCATCTTGTGTCCTCAAGTCACTGAAGTCCTAATTATAATCAACAGGAACAAGTGCCTGCTGCATACACTGACTAAGGTGCTTGAGGCCAAACCCGAAGAACCCAATTTCTACACTGAACCAAAAGATAAACGCAACATTTAACAGTTTCAAAGATTTCACTGAGTTACAGGTCATATAAGGAAATCAGTCAATTGAAATAAATTCATTAGACTCTAATCTATGGATTTCACATGGGACTGGGAATACAGCCACATTGTCCTTGTGGCTATCAAAAACATGGAGTACCGGTATATACAACAAACGATAAAATAAAACCTCTTATTTCCTTTTCAAAACATACACACACTCCTTCACTCAAACGCTCATGCACACATACACATCGTGGTGATAAGTCTGCCATGAATGGAGTAATGTCACAACGCCTGTGGGCTTCAAGAATGTACATACTGTTTACAGATGTGTTGGGGCGTGGATCAGAAAACCAGTCAGTATCTAGTGTGACCACTATTTGCCTCATGCGGCGCAACACATCTCCTTTGCATAGAGTTGATCAGGCTGTTGATTGTGGCCTGTGGAATGTTGTCCCGCTCTTCTTCAATGGCTGTGCGAAGTTACTGGATATTGGCGGGAACTGGAACCCACTGTCATACACGTTGATACAGAGCATCCCAAACATGCTCAATGTGTGACATGTCTGTGCAGGCCACGGAACAACTGGGACATATTCAGCTTCAGCTTCCAGGAGTGTGTACAGATCCTTGCGACATGGGGCTATGCATTTTCATGCTAAAACTTCAGGTGATAGCAGGGCATGAACGGCACGACAATGAGCCTCAGGATCTTGTCACGGTGTCTCTGCATTCAAATTGACATCGATAAAATGCAATTGTGTTCGTTGCCTGCCCATTCCATAACACCACCTCCACCATGGGGCACTCGGTTCACAATGTTGACATCAGGAAACCGCTCGCCCACACGACACCACACACATTGTCTGCTATCTGCCCAGTACAGTTAAATGCAGGATTCATCCACTTCTCCACTGAACTCGGTTACAACACCGAACTGCAGTCAGGTGAAGACCCTGGTAAGGATGACGAGCTCGCAATTGAGCTTCCCTGAGACAGTTTATGACAGGTTGTGCAGAAATTCTTTGGCTGTGCAAACCCAGTTTCATCAGCTGTCTGGGTGGCTGGTCTCAGATGATCCCGCAGGTGAAGGCGGCAGATGTGGAGGTCCTGGGCTGGCGTGGTTACACGTGGTCTGCTAAATTCTCAAAAACGATGTTGGAGGCAGCTTATGGAAGAGAAATTAATATTAAATTCTCTGGCAACAGCTCTGGTGAACATTCCTGCAGTCAGCATGCCAATTGCATTCTCCCTCAACTTGAGACATCTGTGACATTGTGTTTTGTAACAAAACCTTATATTTTACCCAGCCCAAGGTGCACCTGTTTAATGATCATCCTTTTCAATCAGCTTCTTAATATGCCACACCGGTCAGGTGGATGGATTATTTTGGCAAAGGAGAAACACTTACTAACAGGGATGTAAACAAATTTGTGCACAAAATAAAGAGAAATATGCTTTTTGTGCATATGGAACATTTCTGGGATCTTTTATTTCAGGTCATGAAACATGGGACCAACACTTTACATGCGTTTATATTAAGAAGTCTGCTCACTCACCGGAAGGACAGGGGACTGGAAGAGCTGTTTACTCCGTTCTCCTAGCAGGGCAGCAGAGCGGCCGTGACTCACTTGACCCGCTGATTATTGATATAGAGACGAAGGAGACAAAAAGATACACAGTTTGTGTGTATTAACAATCAAACTTGTGATACATAAAATATATGTGAATTACCTTGCATGCTGAGCAGGTGTTGTCCTGAGTGGGAGTGGATAGCCATGCTGGGCTGGTACGTAGATGATGTCAGGGTTGTCATATCACTACAAGAAAACAATCATGTCCATAGTCACACACTAGCAGTCAGTAGTAACAATGTTAACGCTAATCTATCAGCAAATAGGACTGAATCTCACATCAAAAGCCAATAACCTAAGTAGGTTGCTGGGGAATGTGGGGATGTGTTAGCCTGGTAGTCCCAGATATGTACAGTGGGGCAAAAACGTATTTAGTCAGCCACCAATTGTGCAAGTTCTCCCACTTAAAAAGATAAGAGAGGCCTGTAATTTTCATCATAGGTACAATTCATCTATGACAGACAAAATGAGAATTTTTTTCTCTCCAGAAAATCACATTGTAGGACTTTTAATTAATTAATTTGCAAATGGTGGTGGAAAATAAGTATTCAATAAATAATATGATTTTCTGGATTTCTTTTTCTTCACATTTTGTCTGTCATAGTTGAAGTGTACCTATGATGAGAATTACAGGCCTCTCATCTTTTTAAGTGGGAGAACTTGCACAATTGGTGGCTGACTAAATACCTTTTTCCCCCACTGTATGCGCTGTCACACCATAGATGTGGTCAAGACAGCACATACATATCTGGAACCACAAGGCTAAGGATAAGTGATGTTTGTAAGACCTCCAGAAAGTACATTCAAGAGCCAGTAGAGCCTTTACCTCTGTTCTTTCCTCCGTCTCTTCTCCTCCTCATGGAGCACTTTCTTCAACTGGAGGAAGAGCTGGTGTTTCTCCTCTTGTAGCCCTTGTAGCTTCTCCCCCATCTTCATGATCTAAGGCAGAGTGAGAGCAACAAACAAAGAGGAGTTGAATAAAAAAGAAATAGAAAGAAGCAGGCACTGGCCAATGTAAAAATCTCAATAACGCACCTGCTCTTTTGTCTCATCTAAAGACATTCTCTCCTCCACCTCTTTCTTCCTCTTCCTTTCTTCCTCCTCCTTCTGCTTCTGCTCCATCATTTTGTCTACTTCTTCTTCCTCTGTGACAAGGTTGGATGAGGGGATTTACAGGACAGGAGTTGGTATCAATGACGACGTTTACATGCACACCAATATCCTGTTATTATTCGGGATACTCAAGTATTTTGCTTTTTAGTTGGCATCATATCCCGTTTACAAAAGCTTGTAACCCAGTTATGAGAAACCCAGATAAGATGCCTGGTATACACCAGCTCTTCCTAAATATATATATATTTTTTTTAATCTTACCTTTATTTTACTAGGCAAGTCAGTTAAGAACAAATTCTTATTTTCAATGACGGGATATATATATATATATATATATATATATAGGCCGTCATTGAAAATAAGAATTTGTTCTTAACTGACTTGCCTAGTAAAATAAAGGTAAGATTAAAAAAATATATATATATATTTTATTTTTATTTTTTTATTTTTTTTATTTTACTAGGCAAGTCAGTTAAGAACAAATTCTTATTTTCAATGACGGCCAGTGGGTTAACTGTCTGTTCAGGGGCAGAACGACAGATTTGTACCTTGTCAGCTCGGGGATTCGAACTTGCAACCTTTCGGTTACCAATCCAACGCTCTAACCACTAGGCTACCCTGCCGCCCCAGATATGTACAGTGGGGCAAAAACGTATTTAGTCAGCCACCAATTGTGCAAGTTCTCCCACTTAAAAAGATGAGAGGATTGTAATTTTCATCATAGGTACAATTCAACTATGACAGACAAAATGAGAGAATTTTTTCCTCTCCAGAAAATCACATTGTAGGACTTTTAATTAATTTATTTGCAAATGATGGTGGAAAATAATTGTTCAATAAGATGGGGTACTGTGGAATGTAAACATCTAACCCTGTTTACTGTTGTTTTTGCTGTCTGTGCACGCTTTAGTTTTGCATATCATGGGTGTTGTGTGATGTTTTCATCGGATTGCCAAACAATTCAATTCAAAAAGTAGCATACCTGAGCAGTTCAATCCACCATAATAACAGCCTATTTTAATGAATTTACTACTGGCTACTTTAACCTCTTGAAACTCCCCATCCCGGATCCGGGATCGTGACTAAAGCCTCAGGCTCATTAGCATAACGCAACGTTAACGATTTCTGAAAATCGCAAATAAAATGAAAATAATGCATTTGCTCTCAAGCTTAGCCTTTTCTTAACAACACTGTCATCTCAGATTTTCAAAATATGCTTTTGAACCATAGAAATTGACTAATTTGTGTATGCAAAGCTAGCATAGCATTTTGTGTAGCATGTAGCACGCAACATTTTCACAAAAGCCAGATAACCAAATAAATAAAATCATTTACCTTTGAAGAGCTTCTGATGTTTTCAATGAGGAGACTCTCAGTCACATGCCAAATGCGCAGTGTTTCCTGAAAGCGTCTGTGTAGGAGAAATCGTTCCGTTTTCTACATTGCGCCTGGCTACTGAAACGAACCGAAAATGCAGTCACCTACAACGTAAAACTTTTTCCGGATTAACTACATAATATCGACCGAAACATGGCAAACGTTGTTTGGAATCAGTCCTCAAGGTGTTTTTTCACATATCTCTTCATTGACATGCAGTTCGTGGAAGCTTGCTTTACTCTCTGTATTGTTTGGAAAAATACTGGCAGGTGACTTTTGCGCACCAATTTCGGCGCAGGACACCGGGCGGACACGTGGTAAATGTGGTCTCTTATGGTCAATCTTCCAATGATCTGCCTACAAATACGTCACAATGCTGCAGACACCTTGGGGAAACGACAGAAAGGGCAGACTCATTCCTCTTGCGTTCACAGCCATATAAGGAGATCATGACAAACAGAGCCTCAAAAATCCTTGTCATTTCCTGGATGCCATCTCATCTTGGTTTTGCCTGAAGCTCACGTTAAAGGGCACGCACAGAGAGATCTTTGTATTTCTGGACACGTCAGAGTGTTTTCTTTCGAACAGTAGCAATTATATGCATAGTCGAGCATCTTTTTGTGACAAAATATCTTGTTTAAAACGGGAACGTTTTTCATCCAAAAATGAAATTGCGCCCCTAGAGTTCCAAGAGGTTAACCCCTAATTTAGACAATTCTGTTTATAATTCCCGAAATCTGGTAGGCCATATTATAATTTCAGAAATTTGGTAGGCCATTTGTCATAACTTTTTGCCCCAGAAGACAAACTGAAAGTAGTGCTCACCAGAATGTCTTACATTGACAGAATGAATGAATTAGTAATCTAGTTAATCTTGAATCTCCCCATCCCGGATCCGGGATCGTGACTAAAGCCTCAGACTCATTAGCATAACGCAACGTTAACGATTTCTGAAAATCGCAAATAAAATGAAAATAATGCGCCTGCTCTCAAGCTTAGCCTTTTCTTAACAACACTGTCATCTCAGATTTTCAAAATATGCTTTTGAACCATAGCAATTGACCAATTTGTGTAAGAGTATGCTAAGCTAGCTTACCATTTTGAGTAGCATTTAGCACGCAACATTTTCACAAAAACCAGATAACCAAATAAATAAAATCATTTACCTTTGAAGAGCTTCAGATGTTTTCAATGAGGAGACTCTCAGTTACATACCAAATGCGCAGTTTTTCCTGAAAGTGTCTGTGTGTAGGAGAAATCGCTCCGTTTTGTACATCACATTTGGCTACCGAAACGAACCAAAAATTCAGTCACCTACAACGTCAAACTTTTTCCGAATTAACTCCATAATATCGACCGAAACATGGCAAACGTTGTTTGGAATCAATCCTCAAGGTGTTTTTTCACATATCTCTTCATTGATATATCGTTCGTGGAAGCCTGTATTCTTCTCTAAATTCCATGGAAAAATACTTGCAGCTGACTTTTGCGCACCAATTTCGGCGCAGGACACCAGGCGGACACCTGGTAAATGTGGTCTCTTATGGTCAATCTTCCAATGATATGCCTACAAATACGTCACAATGCTGCAGACACCCTGGGGAAACGACAGAAAGGGCAGACTTACTCCTCTCGTGTTCACAGCCATATAAGGAGACAATGGAAAACAGAGCCTCAAAAATCCTGCTCATTTCCTGGATGCCGTCTCATCTTGGTTTTGCCTGAAGCTCACGTTCTAGGGCACGCACAGAAAATATCTTTGCAGTTCTGGACACGTCAGAGTGTTTTCTTTCGAAAGCTATCAATTATATGCATAGTCGAGCATCTTTTTGTGACAAAATATCTTGTTTAAAACGGGAACGTTTTTCATCCAAAAATGAAATTGCGCCCCTAAAGTTTCAACAGGTTAACTCTTTTGGGATAGGGGGCAGCATTTTCACTTTTGGATGAATAGTGTGCCCAGAGTAAACTGCCTTCTACTCTGTCCCAGATGCTAATATATGCATTGGATAGTATTGGATAGAAAACACTCTGAAGTTTCTAAAACTATTTGAATGATGTCTGTGAGTATAATAGAACTCTTATGGCAGGCGAAAACATGAGAAAAATCCAACCAGGAAGTGGGACATTGAGGTTTGTAGTTTTTCAAAGCTTGGCCTACCGAATACACAGTGTCTATGGAGTCAAGTTGCACTTCCTACGGCTTCCACTAGATGTCAACCGTCTTTAGAAACTTGAATGAGGATTCTACTATAAAAGGAGGGGCTCAGGAGACCTGTTTGAGTCAGTGATCTGGCAGAGTGTCTCAGGCTTGTGACGAGCGCACCCGACAGAGTTAGCTCTCGTTCCATTGCTTTTCTTCAGACATAGGAATTCTCCGGTTGGAACATTAGGATGTTTTTAACATAAAACAATAATAAAGATTGATTCCATATATCGTTTGACTTGTTTCTACGACCTGTAACAGAACTTTGAGTTTTTGTCTGGACGAAGAGCTCACGCCTCATGAAGATGGATTACTAGGCTGAACACGCTAACAACAAGTGGCTATTTGGCCATAAATTATGGACTTTATGGAACAAATCAGTCATTTATTGTCGAACTGGGATTCATGGGAGTGCCTTCTGATCAAAGGTTATTTCTAACTTCTGTTGACTCCAAAATGGCGGATATTTCTCTTGCTGGATTGGGCTCCGAGCACTGTTCTCAGATTATGCTTTTTCCGTAAAGTTTTTTTGAAATCTGACACAGTGGTTGCATTAAGGAGAAGTCTGTCTTTAATTCTGTGAATAACACTTGTATCTTTTATCAATGTTTATTATGAGTATTTCTGCAAACTCACCGGATGTTTTGGAATGAAAACATTACTGCACGTAACGCGCCAATGTAAACTGAGATTTTTGGAAATAAATAATCACATTATCGAACAAAACATACATGTTTTGTGTAACATGATGTCCTATGAGTCATCTGATGAAGATCAAAGGTTAGTGATTAATTTTATCTATATTTCTGCTTTTTGTGAATCCTTTCTTTGACTGGAAAATGGCTGTGTTTCTTTGACTTGGCTATGACCTAACATAATCATATGTTGTGCTTTCGCTGTAAAGCATTTCTGAAATCGGACATGATGGGTAGATTAACAAGATGTTTCTTTCATTTGCTGTATTGGACTTGTTAATGTGTGAAAGTTACATATTTCAACAAAAACAAAAATTGAATTTTGCGTGCTGCCTTTTCAGCGGAATTTTGTCAAGGGGTTCCGCCTGCCCTAGTAAGGTTAACACCAGTAAAGTTGTCTGTTTTGTTTAGGGACCAGGGAGAAAACGCAATAACTCCAAAACAGTAGAAAGACTTGTCCTGTGTGAAATCGAATCAAATTTTAGTCACATGCGCAGAATACAACAGGTGAAGCCTTACAGTGAAATGCTTACTTACGAGCCCATAAACAACAATGCAGTTAAAAAAAATATAGGTAGAATAAAGAAATAAAAGTAACAAGTGATTAAAGAGCAGCAGTAAAATAACAATGGTACCGGTACAGAGTCAATGTGCGGGGGCAACTAAATGTAGGTTGAGTTAAAGTGACTATGCAAAGATAATAACAAAGAGCAGCAGTGGCGTAAAAGAGGGGGGGGGGCAATCAAATAGTCTGAGTGGGCATTTGATTAGGTGTTCAGGAATCTTAAGGCTTGGGGGTAGAGGCGGTTTAGAAGCCTCTCGGGCCCAGACTTGGGCGCTCAGATAGTCAATTACCATTTCTAGGGCCTTCCTCTGACACCGCAAGGTATAGAAGCCTGGATGGCAGGAAGCTTGGCCCCAGTGATGTACTGGGCCGATCGCACTACTCTCTGTAGTGTCTTGCGGTCGGAGGCCGAGCAGTTGTCATACCAGTCAGAATGCTCTCGATGTTGCAGTTGTGGAAAATTTTGAGGATCTGAGGACCCACGCCAAATCTTTTCAGTCTTCTGAGGGGGAATAGAATATAATTTTGTCATGCCCTCTTCACGACTGTCTTGGTGTGCTTGGGCCATGTTAGTTTGTTGGTGATGTGGACACCAAGGAACTTGAAGCTCTCAACTTGCTCCACTGCAGCACCGATGAGAATGGGGGAGTGCTCAGTCCTATTTTTCCTGTAGTCCACAATCATCTCCTTTGTCTTGATCACATTGAGGGAGAGGTTGTTGTTCTTGCACCAAATGGCCAGGTCTCTGACCTCCTCCCTATAGGCGGTCTCGTCGTTGATCAGGCCTACCACTGTTGTGTCATCGGGAAACTTGATGATGGTGTTGGAGTCATGCTTGGCCATGTAGTCATGAGTGAATGTTGAGTACAGGAGAGGACTGAGCACGCACCCCTGAGGGACCCCTGTGTTGTTACCTACCCTTACCACCTAGGGGTGGCCCGTCAGGAAGTCCAGGATCTAGTTGCAGAGGGAGGTATTTAGTCCCAGGGTCCTTAGCATATTGATGAGCTTTGAGGGCACTACGTTGTTGAACGCTGAGCTGTTGTCAATGAATAGCATCCTCACATAAGTGTTCCTTTTGTCCAGGTGGGAAAGGGCAGTGTGGAGTGCAATAGAGACAGCATCATCTGTGGATCTGTTGGGACGGTATGCAAATTGGAGTGGGTCTAGGGTTTCTGGGATAATGGTGTTGACGTGAGCCATGACCAGCCTTTCAAAGTCTTGTGAATGTTGACCTGTTAAATGGTCTTACTCAAATTGGCTGCGGCGAGCGTGATCAGTCTTCCAGAACAGTTGGTGCTCTCATGTGTTATTTGCCTCGAAGTGAGCATAGAAGTAGTTTAGCTCGTCTGGTAGGCTCGTGTCACTGGGCAGCTCACGGTGGTACTTCCCTTTATAGTCTAATGGTTTGCAAGCCCTGCCACATCCGACGAGTGTCAGAGCCAGTGTAGTATGATTAGATCTTTGTCCTGTATTGACACTTTGCCTGTTTGATGGTTCGTTGGAGGGCATAGCGGGATGTCTAATAAGCTTGCAGGTTAGAGTCCCAATCCTTGAAAGCGGCAGCTCTAGCCTTTAGCTCAGTGAGGATGTTGCCTGTAATCCATGGCTTCTTGTTGGGGTATGTACGTACGGTCACTGTGGGGACGACGTCATCAATGCACTTATTGATGAAGCCAGTGACTGATATGGTGTACTCCTCAATGACGTCGGAGGAATCCCGGAACATATTCCAGTCTGTGCTAGCAAAACAGTCCTGTAGCTTAGCATCTGCTTAATCTGACCACTTTTTTATTGATCTAGTCACTGGTGCTTCCTGCTATAATTTTTGCTTGTAAGCAGGAATCAGAAGGATAGAATTATTGTCAGATTTGCCAAATGGAGAGCGAGGGAGAGCTTTGTATGTGTCTTTGTGTGTGGAGTAAAGGTGGTCCAGAGTTTTTTCCCCCTCTGGTTGTACATTTAACATGCTGATAAAAATTTGGTAAAACGGATTTAAGTTTCCCTGCATTAAAGTCCCCAGCTACTAGAAGCGCCGCCTCTGGTTGAGCATTTTCTTGTTTGCTTATTGCGTAATACAGCTCATTCAATGCTGTCTTAGTGCCAGCTTCTGACTGTGGTAGTATGTAAACAGCTATGAAAAATACAGATGAAAACTCTAGGTATGTCGTGTGGTCTACAGTTTATCATGAGATACTCTACCTCAGGCGAGCAATAGCTCAACTTCCTTAGATATCGTGCACCAGCTGTTATTTACAAAAATACATAGTCTTCCTCCCCTTGTCTTACCAGACACCGCTGTTCTATCCTGCCGGTGCAGCGTAGAACCAGCCAGCTGTATGTTAGCGATGCTAAGACATTACAGTTTTGAATGTCTCATTGGTAGTTTAATCTTCCGCGTAGGTCATATATTTTATTGTCCAAAGATTGCATGTTAGCTTACACAATGGACAAAAAGTGGGGGTTTATTTCAATCATCTACAAATTCTCAGAAGGCAGCTCGCCCTTCAGACAAATTTTCTTAGCCTCCTCTTCACGCAAATTACGGGGATCTGGGCCTGTTCCCGAGAAAGTATACCTTTAGCGTTGGCCTCGTCAGACTCGTTAAAGGGAAAAACGGATTCTACCAGTCCGTTGTGAGTAATTGCCGTCCTGATGTCCAGAAGTTATTTTCGGTCATAATAGATGAGACTGTAGCGAGACTGTAGCGGCAACAAAGTAAGTTTAAAAAACAACAACAATCGGCTGGGGGGCACATAAAACGTCTGCCTTCTTCTTGTGCGTCATCTTACCAAATGTCTAGTGTCATCAGTTTGACCGGTTTTAAGGAAATGAAAAGCTGAAAAAAAAAGACATTTTTCTGATAAGACTTCAGCTCCTCTTGGGTGCATATTTTATGTGGTTGAAATACTGTATGCTTGCATAACAGTGTCAAAGATAAAATGTGAATACATGTGTAATGTGTTATCAAGACACACAGAAAGAAAGAAATCAAATTTCTCCACTCCTTGTGCCCAGACAAGATTCACATTGCTCTATTGCCCTCAGCTATGTTTAAACTGTTGTGGTCCATGTTGCTGTTATCTAGTGTACTATAAAATAGATGGCTCTCCTATTCCACTTTGCCCAGTCATATTCAAGGTTAGAACTACCTTTCTAGGGGTTCTGATGCTTCTAGCCTTGATATGCATTTTTGATAACACATCTACAGTATTTAACTTTTTCATGTGTATAGTATTGCATACTAGGTGTTGTCCAATGAATTATGTAACAACTCCCTCTTCAAATTAGGGTTGATTGAAAAAGATGTTCAAAAGAGGACATGTATTATACCTTTGTACTCCCTGATGAAGGCCATGCAGCCAAAACGCATCAGAGTTTTAAAACTTTGTTTCCATTGAACATGCCACACAAATGAAGGCATTTTAATTAATCATATTAAAGAGTGCCTTGGTCTTCCTAGCTTTTTGATGACCAGTTTACTCCTTTTACAAAAGAGCACCTTCTGTCTACCAAAATCTACTACTGTGTACCTTAGCAGCACTTCCCTTCCTTTTTTATATATAGAAAATGTTTTAATAAAAGTTTGTTGTATCATTTCACTGAAAGAAATGAACCATTCTGCAGGTGTTAATATTATACTATGTTACATGTGAGAGGTTATAGGACTACAGTCAGTGTCCATATCACAGTTACTATTCAATTTAACCCATATGAACTTAAGTTAGGAATATCCTGTTTATTTATGAGAATAGGGATACTCAGGATATCAAATGTAAACAGCTTATCCCGATTAAGACCTTAAGCGGGATATGAGCCACTATCCGGAAAACTGTGTGCATGTAAACATAGGCAGTAACTTTTTTGAGTTTGCAAACTCCCAGTGTCATTGGGTAGTGTTCTTTCTTACCTTGTCTCTTGCGGTCTCGCTCCCGCATGATGTGCTTGTGCAGGGCGCGTGCCATGGCATTGGACAGTTTGGGCCTCTCTAATAGAGCAGGCATAATGGTAGGGATTGGTGGGGCCAGCTAAAAACAGACAGACATAGGAAGAAAGTGAGCCCACAAATCATCACTGACATTGCTAACATATGTTTACATCTAATTGCCTACCACTGTCCTTCATTAATCAAAACACAATACATGACTCAATCAGGCTGTTATAAATTCCCTAATAAGTAAATCACCACACCACAAATGTAAATCTAAACTATAATAATCTATTAAATTAGCAAACGAGCTATGTCTGAAGCCAGCTACAATATGACTGACTAGCTGAAATGTCAGCAGCAGATTCTAGCTACTGTACTTAAATATGGTAGCCAATGTCGAGAATGTGATCATGATTTTGTGATTCGACAGTTGTGGCAACGTTAAACAATATAAGTACGTAATATTACAAAATCATGATCACATCCTCGACATAGGCTACCAAATTTAAGAATGATAACGACAAACTAACAGTATAATCAAGAATAAACTGCAGGCTAAATTGTATTACTAACTGGCTAATACATCGTTAATATAGCTAGTCAAGTTAGCTAGCTAGCTTTTAACGCCGACTTGCTTGTTGACTAATTGCACAATGGTAATCTCACACTAGCAGTTTAGCATTAACTAGCTAACGTTAACTTTGTGACTTTTTGAAATCAATCTGACTACTTTGAAATCACACAAGGGAAGCCTGACTCTATAGCGAGCTAACGTTAGCTAGATAGCAACGCTATCTAAAAACATCAAGAATGTAGTTTAGCAAGCGAACGTTGTGTCTAGTTAAACGACACATCCTCGCATATCTAGCTAGCGAATAGTCTTGCAATAATATTGCGTGGAATCCTTTCAAAACGCACTTTTAAACGTGCCAGAAAATATGTCTTTGTTAGTCTGGTTTGCAGATAAAATATTATAAAAGCCCAACGTTAACACTACAGCTGATAATGTTGGGTGTGACGTTACCGAGTTTCTGAATGTTGCCAAAATCAACAACAAAAAAGCAGAGGAAATGTGACACTTCATGCATCAACTACAGCCAGAAATAATCATTCTTCTTCTTTGTCGTCGTTGTCGTCGTCGTCGTCTTCTTCTTCGGTGGAGTTTAACGGCGGTTGGCATCCAATTTGTTGCGTTACCGCCCCCAAATGAGATATAGTATAAATCCGTTACACTTTGTGATACAAAATGGGTAAAATTCAATGCAAAATGTTTTTTCATTATCTTACTAACCATACACTCATTAAAACCCACCACGTTATTCCACTACTTTAACCCCATCTGATCCTACCCCAGGCCAATGACCTGAGAGGTCGGGACACTACCACTCAACACACCCTGTAACTCTTCTTTAGTCAAATCTCGTATCCTCAAGTATTTCTCTGCAGATGCCACCACAACATCCATTTTCAACCTTACTAAAACATATCACTCATTGGCCTATCCAC
Source organism: Oncorhynchus masou masou (assembly GCF_036934945.1). Classification (NCBI taxonomy): domain Eukaryota; kingdom Metazoa; phylum Chordata; class Actinopteri; order Salmoniformes; family Salmonidae; genus Oncorhynchus; species Oncorhynchus masou. The sequence continues at coordinate 47,643,536 of NC_088223.1, read as the reverse complement.
CTGTTCTGGCGCAGATCTACTCTACTATTCACACGAATCCTCTCAGAATCCCTCACCCTTGATCCACCTTCATGTACTTTCTTCACTGCGTCAGAATACAACATTTTCTGCACTACTCTGACCCTGGCCACCTCAACCTGCCTCTCTCGCACCGGACACCTCCCGATCCCCAGCAACATGTACACCCCTACAGTTGACACAACTTTTCCCGACGAAACTACACATTCCTCTGTCGCACACCTTCAAATCTTCTGTAACAGCATAGCTCATATATCCTAACATTACATTGTCAGGTAAAGACTGAATCAAAGCTCAAAAGAACAGACTGTGTCACCTCTGTTTCACCACACTCCCCACTGGATCTGCGTCGCGCCAAAAGGCGAGCGTCACAGACACCAGGAATCTCCAACGTAAATTGCCCCACCTCCACAAATCACTCCCTTCAATGGTACCTAAGCATATGGGGGTGGGGGTGATGATATGTGCCAGAATTAAGCCTAGGTAAACCTACCACCGTGTGGCTGTCACCTACCATTGAACATCTGACTGACATGACATTTAACGTCTGCGTGACGCCTACGTGTAACTACCATATCATCATACCAACACCTTACTAACGTCTGCATGAATGCGGCGTGTAACTAACATGTTTTCATACCAACAGCTTAAAAACGTCTGTGTGACGCGTGCATGTTAATGAAAGTCATACGGTGCATAGTTTATATTTATATTAATTCAATCTCAACAAAAAATGTTAGAAACTGACTGTTTTTCCCGTGCAAGCCGACATTCCGAAGCTATGGTGTAGCCTGCAGCTTGTGTATTTCCTGTTATCGCAAATTGCCAAGAAAATATTATGTCCAATCCAATCTGTTTTCCCTCAACACCTCATGGCATAGTATGTTATCTCCCTGCATACAGATCTAAATGTTGTTGGCCAACCACAAACGGTGTTGTTACCCAATAGCCAAAATCAGACAACCAATAAGAGGTGTGTCCATGGCTTTCAGTCGAATTGACGAGTTTTAGGGCTATTTTGGATCCTTGGGATGTCCATACCTCAATCAAGTATCGAGGTCAAATAGTTCAGTTTAGTGTTAGTTAGGGGTTATAGTTTAGGGTTCAGGGTAGGGATGTCTAAAGGAATCCAGAGACGAACATGGTATTTAAGAGCTCGAAAGAGAGCTCAATCTTGTTTAGTTTTTTACAAGCAGCAGAGTGTCTGCCCCCAGATAGTTTCCTTAGAGACGATGCAAAATAATTACCAAGATGTCTTTGATCCGATTGAGGAGTAGGTAGACTATATTTATGTTGTGATATCGTGAGGAATATATTTAGGCCTACTGTGTTGATAAGGCAAATTGGGTTTATAAGAAAATAATGACTTTTTGTTGATAATGAGTTGATAACGTACTGTCGAAAGCAGGTAGGCAATATTATTTACTATGTCGATAAGGGAATAAGCTAGTGTACAAAAATAACGTAATTTCATGTTGCTAGTATAATTTATTTCATGTTTGAATTCAATTGTAAATGAAAATATACACACGTGGTGCTATAGGATATATACATATTTTACATTGTAAGACGATGCCCTTGTGTGCTGGAGCTATGGGTTTATTTTCCACTGTCACTAGGCCTTCACACTCGAACTGAATTGAATAGGGGATGCATAACTACTTTTCACTGAAGACGGGAACGATGTACGACGTTCAACTTCGATCGAAGACCTTCAAATCATGCCTCTGACAAGACCGATGAAATCATAACGGTATCCTAATATAGTGTGAATACGGGAGTAGCCTATTCTACAATAATGTAACGGCATGTGCTTGTATTATTTATCTAATTGATAAATGAAATAGTTAATGTGGATGGTACGCACTTCATTCAATGATTACGGTATTGGACAATGTAGATACGAGAGTAGCCTATAGTCTACAGTAATAATGTCATTGAATGTGCTATATTATAATTAATTTAATTGATGAATTCACTTGTAAATGGGGATGGGTAGGCTACCTCATTCAGTGAGTACTGAATGTCTTGCTATCTCTGGAAGTATGTTAATGAAAGCTTTTCAACAGTTGAGCTAAGGCAAGGTCGAAATAATTTCTACATCTATTTTTATTTTAGTCAAGAAGTTATGAGCCAGAGCAACCAATCAGCATCACTGTGGATGTTCTCCCCCACCACCCACACTGCTCTCCCACCACAAGCAACCACATCCTATTCTCTTGTTCAATTAATTTGCCGCCACACTGAAAAGGACTGTACATACGTACCTCTGTGCCCATCTCATTGTAGCATGATCCATCCAAGGCCAAAGCTGGACGCCTAAAACGTGAGAAATGTAAACAAGATGCGACTGTAGTTTGTGTGTGTGTGTGGGTGTGTGTATGGAGTACATGAGAAAATACATGAGAAGATGGCAAAAGAGAGAGCTATGAGAGTGAGAGCATACAGTATGAAAATAAAGACTCCTTTGGATCTAAAATGAGTGTGGGATGCCCTCGTGTCTCCTTTGTGTCTGTTTGGGGATACTACAGTCACCCCTGGTGGTGCTTCTTGGAACACTGCTATTTAAGTCTGAGCAGAGGTTGACAAAAACCTTCAAAGGTGGTGGTACTATGTTGCGTGTTATCTTGAATACCAGGCAGATGTGTGAGTATAGAATGAAATGGTGTAAACTTAATAGGCTAAACTTGTTGAGTACACTCTTTTGAGAAAGGGGTTCCAACAGGGTTCTTTGGCTGTCAGCAAAGGAGAACACTTTTTGGTTCTTCCAGGTAGAAGTCTTTTTGGTTCCATGTAGAACCCTCTGTGGAATAGAGCCCAAAAGGGTTCTACCTAGACACAGAAGGGGTTCTACCTGGAACCATAAAGGGTTATCCTATTAGGGCAGCGTAAAAATCCTTTTAGTTTGTAGATAGCACTATTTTATCTGAGTTTAGGCCTATATTAAAATAAATTGTATTGGTCACATACACTTGTTTAGAAGATGTTATTGCGGGTGTAGCGAAATGCTTGTGTTTCTAGCTCCAACAGTGCAGTAATATCTAACAATTTCACAACAATACACATAATACACACAAATCTAAAGTAAAGGAATTAAGAATATATAAATATTTGGATGAGCAATGTCAGAGTGGCATAGATTAAGACACAGTAGAATAGAATACAGTATATACAGTGGGGCAAAAAAGTATTTAGTCAGCCACCAATTGTGCAAGTTCTCCCACTTAAAAAGATGAGAGGCCTGTAATTTTCATCATTGGTACACTTCAACTATGATAGACAAAATGAGGGGAAAAAATCCAGAAAATCACATTGTAGGATTTTTAATGAATTTATTTGCAAATTATGGTGGAAAATAAGTATTGACGGTAGCGTCCCACCTGGCCAATATCCAGTGAAATTGCAGAGCGTGAAATTCAAAATACAAAAGTAGTAATATTAAACATTCAAGAAAGTGTTATACACCATCCTTTAGCTTTGAATCTTGGTAATCGAACCGCTTTGTCCGACTTACAAAATGTTTTACGGTGAAAGCAGAGCATTTGATCGTCTGAGGACAGAGCCTCACACACTTCCTGCATTAACAAATTCATAACCTGCACAGGTGTCACAAAACTCAAAAATAGCGCTAAAATAAATCACTTACCTTTTGAAGATCTTCATATTTTTGCAATCCAAAGGATCCCAGTTACACAATGAATGGTATTTTTGTTCAATAAAGTCCTTCTTTATATCCCCACAATGTCAGTTTATTTGGCACGTTTGATTCAGAAATCCACCTGTTCCAACTCGCCCAACATGCCTACGGAATAATCTAAAAAGTTACCTGTAAACTTTGTCCAAACAATTCAAACAACATTTCTAATCCAACCTCAGATACCCTTATATGTAAATAATCTATCAAATTTAAGATGGAATATACGGTGTTCAATACCGGAGAAAAAGAACGAGGAGCGCACACTCATTCACGCATGCCAAAAGACAAGTCCTTTTGAGGGATACTTCAAAAGAATACGAATACTTCTTTATTAAATAAAAAACAAGCATGAAACAATTTCTAAAGACTGTTGACATCTAGTAGATGCCATAGGAACTGCAATCTGGGTCCTAATTATTTGACTTTCCCATAGAAAAGCATTGAAAAGTCCAATGACCTCAAAAGAAAATTCCTGGATGGATTGTCCTAGGGTTTTGCCTGCCAAATCGGTTCTGTTATACCCACAGACAATATTTTAACAGTTTCAGAGTGTTGTCTATCCAATGCTTCCAATTATATGCATATCCTATTCTGGGCCTGAGTAACAGGTAGTTTACTTTTGACACCTCAGTCATCAAACTTCCGAATACTGCCCCCTACACCGAATAAGTTTTAAGAAGTTTTAGGTTGTAGTTATTATTATAGGTTATTATATTATAGGTTATTATTATAGGTTGTTATTATTATAGGACTTTCTCTCTATACCATTTGTATTTCATGTACCTTTGACTATTGGATGTTCTTAGTATTATAGTATTGCCAGCCTAATCTCAGGAGTTGATAGGCTTGAAGTCATAAACAGCACTGTGCTTCAAGCATTGCGAAGAGCTGCTGGCAAACGCTAGAAAGTGCTGTTTGAATAAATGATTACGAGCCTGCTGCTGCTTAGCACCGCTCAGTCAGACTGCTCTATCAAATATAAAATCATAGACTTAATATAATAAACACACAGAAATACGAGCCTTAGATCATCAATATGGTGAAATCCGGAAACAATCATTTCAAAAACTAAACATTTCTCCTTTCAGTGAAATATGTTACGTATTTTAAGTCTAAATATTGCTGTTACATTGCACAACCTTCAATGTTATGTCATAATTATGTAAAATTCTGCCAAGTTAATTACGGTCTTTGTTAGGAAGAAATGGTCTTAACACAGTTCGCAACGAGCCAGACGGTCCAAACTCCTGCATATACCCTGACTATGGTTAGGTACATTGGTGCAACGATGGTGCTTTTTTCGCAAATGCACTTTTGTTAAATCATCACCCTTTTGGGGAAGTAAACTGTGATTCGATGTAACGGCTTTCGTCTGGTGGAAGAGAAGCGGACCAAAATGCAGTGTGGTGGTTATTCATGTTCTTTAATAAATGACTCGACATGAAGTAACTAAACAAAACAATAAACGAACGTGAAAACCTATACAGCCTATCTGGTGAACATAAACACAGGAACAATCACCCACGAAACACTCAAATAATATGGCTGCCTAAATATGGTTCCCAATCAGAGACAACGATAAACACCTGCCTCTGATTGAGAACCACTCCAGACAGCCATAGACTATGCTAGATACCCCCACTAAACCACAAACCCAATACCTAACAAAACCCCAAGACAAAACACACCACAATAAACCCATGTCACACCCTGGCCTGACCAAATAAAAGAAGACAAACACAATATACTTCGACCAGAGCGTGACATTCGATGATAGATTAACAGGCACCGCATTGATTATATGCAACACAGGACAAGCTAGTTAAACTAGTAATATCATCAACCATGTGTAGTTAACTAGTGATTATGATAAGATGTATTGTTTTTTTACAAGATGAGCTTAATGCTAGCTAGCAACTTACCTTGGCTCCTTGCTGCACACGGGTAACAGGTGGTCAGCCTGCCACACAGTCTCCTCATGGATTGCAACGTAATCGGCCTTAATCAGCATCCAAAAATGCTGATTACCGATTGTTATGAAAACTTGAAATCGGCCCTAATTAATCGGTTGACCTCTAGTTTTAAAGAGTGAAAAACTGGTTGGTATTTTCCCCATTGTAACTAATGGAGTTTGGCAAGGTTGTTAATGGTTTATATGTAAGAGAAGGGATTAAGATGGCGTCCAAACATTCTGTAATTTTTTTCAACAACGTTTTAGATCCAATTTGTTTTATTTTCTATGAACAAAGGCTCAGTTTACTTTAGGTAATATGTGTAAATATGTGATTTCCCAATAAAATGTGTTAGTGTTAATATTTGTACGAAAATAGCTTAACAGTTCGCTAGCTTGATGCTAACCAAATTTAGTTTGGCTCAGTGCTGGTTAGCTCTAGGCTAGTTGGTTTCAGTCAATGTTAGCTTACATGTTAGTGGTTAATAATGCAATGGTTGTAGCATTGTTTTGCATAGGCCTCCAGTAATTTCGATTTTTTTTTCGAAATAGACACTGATATAGTACAGCCAGTTATATATAATGTGAGTGTGTAGATGTATGGTGACTCCAGGTTTGGATGAACGGACCAGTGGGATATCCATGGGCAAGTCCCTTGACTGGTACCAGGAATGGTGGGGGGATAATCTGAAAGTAATTATCTTTGCACACAAAAGCAGCGTCCAGGCCTCCAGAGTACTCACCCTATCGCCTGCTGTACGGACAGGAGCCGCAGCTGTTTATTATTAGCAAGCTGGAGAGTTTACAACAAACTCTGCACACCACGCAGTTCTATCAGAAGCTCCTCTGGGGCAGTCCCAGCAGTTGTCTTATGTATGGCAAGTTATATTTGCATGATTTAGCATAATTCATTAATCATTACCGGTGGCTCGCACATGTGACTGATCAATACCTCACAAGGCTTTCTCTCTCCAAGTTGAGACCTTGAAACTGAGATACCTCGGTTGTTTCCATATCAACATTCTGGGCGTACTGCCAAGTTGCTTATCAGTGACAGTGAGGATTCCTCCATACACGATCAGTCAGTCATCTGCGTGAACCCATCGAATTGGTTTCAGAGAAAAGCAGCATTGATTTGATACAAACATAACATTTCCCCCACAGTACTTTGAGATCACTGAAACTCCACCTGATGTGGTGGAAGTTTGTCGAACCAGATCAGAACGCCTTCGAGGACCACATTCAGGCATGGGCTAAGAAGGATGTGGAGGCATTTGACCAGGTAAAAATGATTGTCCGCTGTTAATTTATTTTCTGGCCTTCCAAGAGATATATAAGAGATGTATTTATAATAATATTAAGTATAATTGCATTTACTTCTATTATCATCAAGTTGAGGCTGAACATGGACAAGGCGCCAGGAGAAACAGAAGGAGAGCCACCGTAGGAGAATCAAGGGGACCAAGTGCTTTGACATCCGGGCGAATGACTTGGCTTGGAAGAAAGACGAAAGGAAGGCGAGACCTCGAAAACCTTGCTGCTCTTTCACTCCTAGCTGGGGTCACCATACGTTAAGGTAAACATGAAAATCTCAGATGAAAGCTATTTGCTTTTGCCTCTTTGTTGTGGTCTACCATTAACATTATTGCATGTCTCATCAAACATTTAAATTAAATCATTCAATAACTGTATTTTTACATACCTGATAAACCTGTAACCTGTGTGTTCAATTGTTTTACGTCTGTCTCCTATCCTGTTCCCTTTACTCTGCTCCTGTTCTCAAGGACCTAGGAGCTCTGCCTAACACCCAGACATGGATCCACCTGATGTCCTCCATTACCAACCACCCTCCAACCTTTCATTACATCATCTACAGCTACTGTTATTGTCATGTTGTCATTATCTGCTAAGAAAGAGCAAGAAAACTATCATACTGGGCATGTAATGTGAAATGCACAGAATAGCTAAAAACCCTAGCACTGCAAACACTCAGAACAAAGAGAGCAGCAGCGCCTGGACTTTGCAGTCTCCCTCTTCGAGTCCCCCTTCCAAGACTGACTACCTGTTGAAAAGCAGTGACGGGCAGAACCTTCCATCCACACAGCACCCACCACCTCTCTATTCACCTATCTACCAGAATTCACTATTTTAGTCATACCTATTCTATCTTTTTGGTATTTTGCGGTAGCCTACCACTAATATTCTAAATTGCGGAGCATTTAATTAACCAACCATACTTTCCTGTGATGTTGAGGCTGATCAAGAACTTTGATAGGCTAGTAGACTATGTGGAAATAATTGTATAGCTATTCATTGATATAGCCTAGATCACTTTATATAATCTGGACCGTTGTTTGTTCTAAGTCTAAGCAAACAAGGGCTATCAAATCAAATGTTATTGGTCACATGCACATGGTTAGCAGATGTTAAAGCGAGTGCAGTGAAATGTTCATGCTTCTAGTTCCGACAGTGCAGTAATATCTAACAAGAAATCTAACAAATTCACAAATACTACCTTATACATACAAATGTAAAGGGATGAATAAGATTATGTACATATAAATATATGGATGAGCGATGGATGTGCGGCATAGGCAAGATGCAGTAGATGGTATAGAATACAGTATGTACATATGAGATGAGTAATGTAGGATATGTAAGCATTATTAAAGTGGCATTATTTAAAGTAACTAGTGATACCTTGATTAAATCCATTTATTAAAGTGCCCAGATATTTGAGTCTGTATGTTGGCAGCAGCCTCTATGTTAGTGATGGCTGTTTAACAGTCTGATGGCCTTAAGATAGATGTTTTTCAGTCTCTCAGTCCCAGCTTTGATGCACCTGTACTGTAATGACCTCTCCTTCTGGATGATACCAAGGGTGAACAGGCAGTGGCTCGGGTAGTTGTTGTCCTTGATGATCTTTTTGGCCTTCCTGTGACATCGGGTGCTGTAGGTGTCCTGGAGTGCAGGTAGTTTGCCCCCAGTGATGCGTTGTGCAGACCGCACTACCATCTGGAGAGGCTTTCAGTTGAGGGCGGTGCAGTTGCCGTAGCAGGCGGGGATATAGCCTACAGGATGCTCTAAATTGTGCAACTGTAAAAATGTGTGAGTGTTTTAGGTGACAAGCCAAATTTCTTGGTAAGCAAATTGGAGTGGGTCTAGGGTGTCAGGTAGGGTGGAGGTGATATTATCCTTGACTAGTCTCTCAAAGCACTTCATGATGACAGAAGTGAGTGCTCCAGGGCGATAGTCATTTAGTTCAGTTACCTTCGCTTTCTTGGGAACAGGAACAATGGTGGCCATCTTGAAGCATGTGGGGACAGTAGACTGGGATAAGGGTTGATTGAATATGTCTGTAAACACACCAGCTGGCTGGTCTGCGCATGCTCTGAGGACGCGGCTGCGGATGCCCTCTGGGCCGGCAGCCTTGCGATGGTTAATACGTTTAAATGTTTTACTCATGTTGGCCACGGAGAAGGAGACCCCACAAGCTTTGATAGCGGGCCGTGTCAGTGGCACTGTATTGTTCTCAAAGCAAGCAAAGAAGTTTAATTTGTCTGGGAGAAAGATGTCTGCGACGGGGCTGGTTTTCTTTTTGTAGTCCGTGGTTGACTAGACCCTGCCACATACGTCTTGTGCGAATGCTTGTGCGAATGCTGCCATCAATCCATGGTTTCTGGTTAAGGAAGGTTTTAATAGTCACAGTGGGTACAACATCTCCGATGCACTTGCTAATAAACTTGCTCACCGAGTCAGCGTATACGTCATTGTTATTGTCTGAGGCTACCTGGAACATATCCCAGTCCACGTGATCGAAGCAATCTTGAAGGGTGGAATCCGATTGGTCAGATCAGCTTTGGATAGACCTGAGCACAGGTGTTTCCTGTTTAGTTTCTGCCTATAGGATTGGCGCAACAAGTCATGGTCAGATTTGCCGAAGGGAGGGCGGGGGAGGGCTTTGTATGCATTGCGGTAGCAATGGTTCAGAATGCTACCAGTTCATGTCGCACATTCGTTATGCTGATAGAATATAGGAAGCCTTGATCTCAGATTAGCTTTGTTAAAATCCCCAGCTACAATAAATGCAGCCAGTTTACAGTCCAGTGAAGTTCTTTCAGGGCCATCAAGGTATCTGCTTGGGGTGGGATATACACGGCTGTGACTATAATCGAAGAGAATTCTCTTGGGAGATAATGCGGTCGGCATTTGATTGTAAGGAAGTCTAGGTCAGGTGAACAAAATAACTTGAGTTCCTGTATGTTGTTATGATTACACCATGAGTCGTTAATCATAAGGCATACACCCCCACCCCTTTTCTTAGCAGAGAAATGCTTGTTTGTGTCGGTACGATGCGCAAAGAAACCGAGTGGCTGTACCGACTCTGACAACATTTCCCGAGTGAGCCATGTTTCCGTGAAACAGAGAATGTTACAATCTCTGATGTCTCTCTGGAAGGCAACTTGTGACCTAATTTCATCCACCTTGTTGTCTAGAGATTGGACATTGGCGAGTAATATGCTCAGAAGCCGGTGGATGGTGTGTTCACCTTCTAAGTCTGACCAGTAGGCCACGCCATCTGCCTCTCCTGCGGTGACCGTATTGTTTTGGGTCAGCCTCTGGGATTAGATCCCATGTCCAGGGTGGAGGTCCGAACAAAGGATCCGCTTTGGGAAAGTCATATTCCTGGTCGTAATGTTGGCAAGTTGACGTAGTTCTTCCCGGCTGTATGTAATAACACTTGAGGTTTTCTGGGCTAACAATGTAAGAAATAACACATAAAAAAAAACGAATTACTGCATAGTTTCCTAAGGAACAGAAGCGAGGCGACCATCTCTGTCGGCACCATCTTGCTAAACTAACACTTGACGCGCAACACATGTAGACGTTTTTAAGGCGTTGTCGTATCTCTGACTGATTGAATTATGTGACAGGCTTTTTTATAAAATCAATTACCTAACGCTTGATTGATTACGTGATTGAATTAAACCATGCAACAATTAACTTGTTAATAACCTGGGGCACCACGGAAGTGTGTTTATAGAGCTGATGTCTTCCAAATAAACTCTTAAAGATCTGAAGATCTTTTATATCAATAGCAGTCAATTATTAATCGTCACCTTATTCAGTCTCATCTGAACGTCGTAAAATTCTTGGTTATCTTCAGAAACCCTGGCTAACAAGTTGAATCAGCAATACAATACTTGGCTTATTTATTTATTTATTAAATACCTAAATAAATCACAGAGAATTACACATATACAGGATAGATCATACATCGATTACTAATCATGTTATTAAAGAAAAAGTCCCTAGCAGACGAAACTTACACAAAGAAAAGGGGTTGGGTTTGAATCAAAGAGCGGGATGACTGAGGGACAAAGGAGATCGGGTCTCTATCGGACCTTGAAAAGCTATGCTACTGTAAATACAGAATCTTATGCATTCTATAATAACCGCCTATTCAGAAAAGGAAAATGCAAGATATATATTTACACTGATCTGCGGTTCAATAGATGGATCGAAGATGTAAGACTGGTTTGCCCAGCAGAGATTGCCCTTGTCCTTTGCAGAATCTGTCTGGTCGTAGTGTTGTAGGACAGATACGTTGTATCCTGTCATTCTTATTAGGAGATTGTCTGTCCTTTCCTAGGCCACATACGTATACAGCTGCAGCTTATAACTCAACTTCTAGGATGTATCACTTCTTCTTTAGTGAATAAGAGTTCAAAGTTCATACCATTTTGCCATAATCAGCTTGTGCTGAATTCTGTCTGGTCTAGTAGAAATTCATCCTTCCAGCATGGTAATCGTCACTTCCACGTTGAAATTAGCCCTTTAAAACGTATGGACACCAGTCCTCACATCGTCGGGAACTAAGGTTTACTTTCGTCAACGGGCTTTTGTGTTGGGGGAGAGAAGGGCATTTTTCATAGTTCTCAACCAATGTATGTTCACTTGGGCATGGCCACTGAGTGAGCATAGTTTACTTATGAAAACAATTCTCTCATTTAGAAGGTAAAATTACATTTAATATTTTCACAAATACTTTCATATTTAAACATTTAAATTGCACAACAATTCCATGTGAATCTGATAACTAGAATGTGTAGACTTTCCAAGATACAATTTAAGTCATCCTATCCTCAGATATAATGTCCCAGACACCAACTGATCTGACATCATATTCTTTAAGTACCAACGGACACTTTAAACTGGTTGAATTACAGAAATATTGTACCTTTCCCCAACCTTTTGATATTACCATACTGTTTCTATGTTAACAAAGGGCTTTCCAAGAGTCCGTTATTTAGGGTGGAGAGAAAACGGGGAAAGGTATTTATGGGGGTCATGAACCTCATGCAACAGGGCAATGTCATGACAGCATTCATGTTAAGATCTTTCATAATAATAAACTTACAAACGACGTGAACGCAACGGCAGTTTGAAGAATTAGAAAAACACTTGTCTCCATTGACAGGCCATGTTAATTCATGGCGGTATTTTATGGCGCTAGGAAGACGTTAGGTGACTTGGTGGGAGGTATCAGTAGCTTCACAAGGCTTAATTCTGGCACTTATCATCCCCCAAATGAGCGCAAAGCAATATACAGGTCTTTCCCAAGATGCGTTGCATGCAGCACCTGCGCCCTCTGAGATGAAGAAACACAAACATCACAAGTCCACTTCAGGTTACCTTAACTCAACAGCATCATATGCTTTTTCCAGTCTCCATTTAATTTGTTATTTTATTTAACTAGGCAAGTCAGTTAGGAACAAATTCTTAATTTCAATGACGGCCTAGGAACAGTGGATTAACTGCCTTGTTCAGGGGCAGAACGACAAATTTTTACCTTGTCATCTCGGGGATTCAATCTTGCAACCTTTTGGTTACTAGTCCAACGCTCTAACCACTAGGCTACCTGCCGCGCCTATAACAAGGGTTAGGCCTATATCCTCACATACCCACACAATTTGAGCCCTGCTTTTAACCATAAGACATCTCCACAGAAATGTATAGCCTAAGGATTGCATGGTGACAGTAATTGTGTCTGTTGAACTCTGGAGAAAAAAACAAGGTCAAATCATGACATCAGTGATTTTCAGGTCAGAGAAAGATGCCAGGGTTTTGGAATTGAAATTTTGAGTTGGATGACAAGTCTGTGCTTGTTTTTTTCTGAGTTTCCAGTTGTCATAAACGCACTGAAGTCGGAAGTCAGAGATTGCCGAGTTCCGAGTTGTTTTGAATGCGCCACAAGAGACCTAGGCTACCTCTTATTTCTGAAAAGGGCTACCTCCAACAAAGAGGCCTTGTGTCTGTATTGATGTGAGAAATAGGCATCTACACAGTAATGGTGGCAGGCTACAATATCAACTAGCCTAATAAGTTTTGTATTGAAGTAATATGCCTATTTTCGCTAAATCGACTAATTAAATTGATTAGATTTCTCTGGCAATTAAAAATATTTTTTACAAATTCATGTACATGTAGACATAAGGCATTCATGGTGAGAGCTTTAATAATAAACTAAACAGACACTTTAACACATTAACATTAACTCATGTTAAGATCTTTCATAATAAAAAACTTACAAGCGACGTGAACTCGTCAGCAGTTTGAAGCATTGTAAAAACACTTGTCTACATTGACAGTCCATGTTAATTCATGGTGGTATTTTATGGCGCTAGGAAAACGTTATGTGACTTGGGAGGTATCAGTAGCTTCACAAGGCTTAATTTTGGCATGTATCACCCCCCATAAGAGCAAAGCAAAATACAGGTCTTTCCCAAGTTGCGTTGCACGCAGCACCTGCTCCTTCTGATCTGAAGAAACACAAACAAACATCACAAGTCCACTTCAGGTTACTTTAACAACTCAACAGCACCAGTCTTTTTCACGCAACCTGAAACCACCCATGGACCAGCCAAAAAAGCCTGGTTCCACCCTCAATGCAAGGCTCGGGCTCCTCACAACAGCTTCTACCCCTTCCATTTCACCTACAGAACTCTGGTGTCAGGCTCACTCTGAACTTGACACCAATCTTCCTCGACATACCCTCTCTTTTGTTATTGCTCGCTTCAACAGATTCAACCCTATCCTCGGTCTCCCTCAATCCTTTCAACCTCTAAACAAATGTAGGGATCTGGCAGTTCTTGGGGTATGGTCTTCCACAGCTAGATGATAGGCAGTTCAGAAAGATAGTACTGTATCTTGAGAGAAGGGAGCATAGACTAGACTTAGTTGGTGTGTTTGTTCAGCTATTACATTCCACTCCATAGAAATAGAATGAATTTAATGGGCATCTCCATTCAAGTCAATGATGGAATAAGGGGTGGACTGGCAGCCATTTTGAGTGCACCCATGCCAGGTAGTAAAAGCTAGGTTGAAGATGACAACCTAGAGTATAAGCAGGAAGTGTACCCTTCAATCTGTGCTGTGATTTGTTGAGTCAACTCAACTGACATTACAAATAATACATTCCATTGGATGAGCATCAGTTGATAGAACATTCCAAAATAGCATGGAAATTATTGCATCAGAATACCAGGCATGCAGCTATTGCGAGTGTACTCGTGACTTTACCAGTCAAATTGCCAGGTTTAGAGCTTCCAGAGCCCATTCTATTCCTGCCATTTGCCAAAGAGACTGGCCTTTTGGCAATCTTGAAATAGGAACATTCTATCATTAATGAGCTTGAAGAGATCAAAACATTTGATCCTGATTCGATAACCCTCACGGCTATCAGCCAATCACAATGTTTATTCAAATTAGGCTGATGGGAAAACATTCTTAACTTAATTCATACATGCTCCTACTGGGGTGTGCCAATACATAGCGTCAGCAATCCAGGGTTTATATACATCATTGCCCGCTACCCTTTGATAGGCTACAACTGTCTTAGCTCATCATTTTTTTTTTAACTAAAGATATATCGTAGGAAATCAACTATTTGCACGTGACCATTTAACTTGCTTCATTGTTTACTGTTGATGGATAAAAAAATATTAAAACACTAGACCAAAGATTGAGCAAACAAACATATACGGACAGTTTCCTAGACAGATAAATAATAATTTATTCAACTTTTATAGCACTGTTCATTACATAAAGAATCTCAATGGGCTTTAAAGCTAAACAAAAAAGCATGCAATTTAGAAAAAACATCACAACATCATAAGATGGACAATCATTAGAAAGTTAATGGCTTGAGTGGTCATCTGAGGGAGGTGGTCACGCAGGGAGAGAAAGAAACAGGTCTGGCTTTCAGGCTAACGTATCCTTCATATCACAGAAATAACCTTCATTGGTCTATGAAGCTACAGTAAGATGAATCACCAAAACTGTCCACTGAAATGTTTGGGTGCAATGTCAATGCATACTGTATAGGTAAATGTGTATACCGTATATCACAAAAGTGAGTACACCCCTCACATATTAGTAAATATTTGAGTATATCTTTTCATGTGACAACACTGAAGAAATGACACTTTGCTACAATGTAAAGTAGTGTGTACAGCTTGTATAAGTGTACATTTGCTGTCCCCTCAAAATAACTCAACACACAGCCATTAATGTCTAAACCACTGGCAACAAAAGTGAGAACACCCCTAAGTGAAAATGTCCAAATTGGGCCCAATTAGCCATTTTCCCTCCCCGGTGTTATGTGACTGTTAGTGTTACAAGGTCTCAGGTGTGAATGGGGAGCAGGTGTGTTCAATTTGGTGTCATCACTCTCACACTCCCTCATACTGACTGGTCACTGGAAGTTCAACAAGGCACCTCATGGCAAAGAACTCTGAGGATCTGAAAAAAATAATTGTTGCTCTACAAAAAGATGGCCTGGGCTATAAGATTGCCAAGACCCTGAAACTGAGCTGTAGCACGGTGGCCAAGACCATACAGCGATTTTATTTTATTTCACCTTTATTTAACCAGGTAGGCAAGTTGAGAACAAGTTCTCATTTACAATAACTGGACAGGTTCCACTCAGAACAGGCCTCGCCATGGTCAACCAAAGAAGTTGAGTGCACGTGCTCAGCGTCATATCCAGAGCTTGTCTTTGGGAAATAGACGTATGAGTGCTGCCAGCATTGCTGCAGAGGTTGAAGGGGTGGGGGTCAGCCTGTCAGTGCTCAGACCACACACCGTACACTGCATCAAATTGGTCTGCATGGCTGTCGTCCCAGAAGGAAGCCTCTTCTAAAGATGATGCACAAGAAAGCCCGCAAACAGTTTGCTGAAGACAAGCAGACTAAGGACATGGATTACGGAAACCATATCCTGTGGTCTGATGAGACCAAGATAAACTTATTTGGTTCAGATGGTGTCAAGTGTGTGTGGCGGCAACCAGGTGAGGAGTACAAAGACAAGTGTGTCTTGCCTACAGTCAAGCATGGTGGTGGGAGTGTCATGGTCTGGGGCTGCATGAGTGCTGCCGGCACTGGGGAGATAGTTCATTGAGGGAACCATGAATGCCAACATGTACTGTGACATACTGAAGCAGAGCATGACCCCCCCCCTTCGGAGACTGAGCCGCAGGGCAGTATTCCAACATAACGACCCCAAACACACCTCCAAGACGACCACTGCTTTGCTAAAGAAGCTGGGGGTAAAGGTGATAGACTGGCCAAGCATGTCTCCAGACCTTAACCCTATTGAGCATCTGTGCGGCATCCTCAAACGGAAGGTGGAGGAGTGCAAGGTCTCGAACATCCACCAGCTCCGTGATGTCGTCATGGAGGAGTGGAAGAGGACTCCAGTAGCAACCTGTGAAGCTCTGGTGAACTCCATGCCCAAAGGCAGTGCTGGAAAAGGATGGTGGCCACACAAAATATTGACACTTTGGACCCAATTTGGACATTTTCACTTAGGGGTGTACTCACTTTTGTTGCCAGCGGTTTAGACATTAATGGCTGTGTGTTGAGTTATTGAGGGGCCAGAAAATTTACACTGTTATACAAGCTGTACACTCACTACTTTACATTGTAGCACTGTCGTTACATAAAGATATACTCAAATATTTACAAAAATGTGAGGGGTGTGATATGCTGTAGGTCGAAAAGCTAATCTTTCAAGTAAACTAAAAAAGATGATTGCTAGCAACAGAGTAATCGGGTAGATTAAGGGCCTGTTTCTCAGACATAGACTAAGCCTATTCCTAGACAAACACATGTTCAATAGAGAATATATAGTTTTTAATTCTGGACAAGGATTGAATTGTGTCCAAGAAACTATCCCTAAGCCATTTGGGAGGTGAAACGAACAAACAAAAATGTGCTGTGGATAACAACTATGACAGGAGAACACAGATGTAGATTTGGTTGTCTGAATGTTAAAGCTAGAATCCGTAGTTGTCACATCAGTTTTGGGAATAATAAATTATATATTTCCAATGATTCTTGAAAAATAACTTATAAATGCCTCATGAGCTTAGATCAACTGTTGAACCCAAAATAGAAGCTTGTTTTACTCCAATGTTGGTAAACAACGTTTTAAACTACTGTATAGCCTCAAAATATTGTTAACTATAATTTTGATATCATGCATGGTCAGTCCTTGCATCAATAGCTCGGTCTATGAATTTGAGAGTGGTTACATTTCCACAGGTCCATCCCGTCACTTTTTACCAAAACGGAGGCGGGGTGGTCGCTTTATCGTTTCAATTAAGGATTTCAGCTTTAAAAAGGGGAAAGAGGGTTTGAAAGTGCATTAAAAGATTAATCTGGTGGCAACTAAATTGCTTTTATTTATCTTTGTGACGATGCAGAGTCAGACTGCAGATGTGCTGAAAGGTGGTTAGCTAGACTTTCGTTTGGCTGTTTCCGTAGACACTCTCGTCACTGTAGGCAATGTAAAGAAAGAAGTCCTCTTCGTGGTGTTCCTATTACAGAGAGATTCAACATTCGGTTAATCAGGAATGTGTTTGAGACATCCTGAAATGTTCCTTGATTTTCTGTTAAGTAAGATAGACCAGATGTAGGATGCCAAAGGCAGGAATTCCTGATTAATCAGGAGGAAATACCACAGCACCATGCATAATGTATAAGAGGGAATTTAAAAAATGAATCCCTGCCTAGATAAATAGGCTCAGTACCTGGTAAAGTAGTCCCATGGTGGCTGAGGTGGGAGGAATGACATTGTTGACAAAGAAGAAAAGGGCGTCCTCTGCCCGCAGGTGAATCCTCTTCCGTATTAGGAAGTAGAACTGTCCCACTTAAGAAATAAGAAAATACGTTAATTCAGATCAAAATGTGGAAATAGACCCAACACAATTCGATACATGTCCTGTATCTCACCTGTAAGATCAGAGGGTACAAGATATTTCTTCTTGTCCAAATCACCAATTCTGGCTTTGGGGGCTTTCTCCACTATCACCTGCAAATTAAATAAATGTCCCAGGCAGTCAGATGACTAAAAATCTATTTATGAAATGCTTACCGATTCTCAAAGCAACACGTTAAAATATGTATATATATATTCATAGTGTCAATTTAGCAAAATAGCTGACGTGAGCTAGCTGGCTAAAATGACAGTGTAAAACGTTAAATCAAAACAATCTGTGACCAATTAATTTTAAAACTTTTTTCAAAAATGTAACCATATATGTTCAGGTTGTAGCTAGTACCAACACTGTCGATGTCCTGAAGTTCCTCTCTTTGTTATTGTGTTGTGTGTGACAAGCGATGCGGTTAGCATTTCGCAAGCATTGGCTAGCTAGTTAGCAGCAACTCACTGGCACTCTATCTGGGTACTTCTTCCTGATCTTTTCCCCCTCCGATCTTCTCTTCTCAAATGGGTGCTCCTCTTTATACAGGAATTTCATTGTCACGGTTTAAGATTCCTCCAAACTCTAAATTTGGATGACAGTTCAAGCTAGCCTATGCTTGCCCTTTGTATGGCAGCAATTCTATCAAATCTGATCACCTTGTTGCAAATGCTAATTTTGTGACGTTGAACGTTATGACGGGAGAGATAGAACAATGACGTATCTAAACCTAGGTTAAACATGGGATTGATGCCGCGTTCAGAAAAACTGGGAACTCGGAAAAATAATGTATTACATTTATATAGCGCTTTTCATAATCTAAAAGCACTTCAAACGCAAAACAAACAATATATCACGAAGGGTCAACCAATAGATGGCAAGTTCACATGCTAGTCAGAACTAGGAAACTCGGAAATGTCCGACATGCTGATTCGTTGAAGGCGGTGCGTGTAGAACTACAACCAGTTAGCAAGTTGGAAATGTCCTAGGTTCCGTGTTCCGAATAGCACATGAAAGCAGCAAAAGGCAAAATATTTAAACTGTATTTTCCGAGGATGGTAGATTATGGTGATGGGGTCTGCAGGTGATCTTGTAGAGGGCAAGTCTGGGAACCAGCCCGAGTTTTATAGCAACTGGACTTCTCTTCCACTCTGTATCAGCAGCTCTGGGCGCCAGAAAACGTATCACACAAAATTCAGAATAGTAGCGTCGTCCTCCCTACGAGCTCTCTGCCTCAGCACTGTTGTACTCCTCTGTCTCCCATTCATCTCACGCTTCAGGCGATTCCTCAAAATATATTCTCAAAATATCAGGAATTGTCAGCCAGGTAAAACAAAAAAGATGGTACTGTGTCGAGATCCATTTTTTTTAAACAAAAGCTAGCTAGCCAAGCCAAAAAGTGAATGAATCTGCAACCCGTGGTTTGAAAACGACCGATCCATGCAATTAAAACTCAACGTTATCTAGGGGTGACAGTAGATTGAATTACTTACCGGTACGGGACACCCAAGTGCGCCCACAAAACGTACAGGGTATACTACTCTGCTGACACTGGCAAACAGATCAATACAAACTTTTGTCTGATCCATAATAGACCTACGAAAAGGGGAGATATAAATACAATATGACGTCCATCTAACCTGGAGAAAATGATTGTCCAAAAACAAACAAAAGTGGTACTGACCCAATGACAAGACAGTGAACATGCATACTCACCAAATCGTATAGCCTACATTCGGAATGGCTCGTAATTTGGGCAGTGCGCGCTGCAAATACCAAATATATGATTGTTAAATTGCGACTGTCATTGAAAAGGTGAGTAAAGCTGCCAATGATCCTCTGTGGCCAAATAATGCTTTCTGATGTAGTAGCCTATTTTCAATCATTTTGTCAAATTTCTGTATATACAGGAGTAAGGTTATTTTATTAAACCTCTATTTAACCAGGTAGGTCAGTTGAGAACAAGTTTTCATTTACAACTGCGACCTGGCCAAGATAAAGCAAAACAGTGCGACAAAAACAACACAGAGTTACATATAAATGAACGTAGTCAATATAACACAATATAAAACAATATATGTACAGTGTGTGAAAATCTAGAGTAAGGTAAGGCAATAAATAGGCGAAATAATGACAATGTAGCATTAACACTGGAGTGATAGATGTGCAAGTAGAGATACTTGGGTGAAAGAGAGCAAGAAGATAAATAACAATATGAGGTAGTTGTGTGTGCAATTTACAAATCCAGGTACAGTGATCAGTAAGCTGCTCTGACTGACAGCTGATGCTTCAAGATAGAGGGAGATATAAGTCTCCAGCTTCAGGGATTTTTGCAATTCATTTCAGTCATTGGCAGCAGAGAACTGGAAGGAAAGGAGGCCCAAGGAAGTGTTGGCTTTGGGGATGACCAGTGAAATATACCTGTTGGAGCGTGTGCTACGGGTGTGTGCTGTTGTGGTGACCAGTGAGCTGAGGCGGGGCTTTACAAATGAATGTAATTTTTGATTAAGCATCTCCAATATGATTCTGGAAGGAGAGTTTACAGTCTAACCAGACACCTAAGTATTTGTAGTTGTCCACATATTCTAAGTGTAACAGTTTAACTTCTGTCCCCTCACCCCGGGCTTGAACCAGGGACCCTCTGCACACAACAACAGTCACCCATGAAGTATTGTTACCCATTGTTACCCATTGTTGCCCATCGTGCCACCGCGGGACTTGAAGTAGTTGTTCCCCTTGCTCTGCAAGGCCTCAGAGCGAGTGACCTCACCGATTGAAACACTATTAGCAAGCACCACCGCTAACTAGCTAGTCATTTCACATCGGTTACATAAGTCAGAACCGTCCAGAGTAGTGATGCTAGTCGGGCGGGCGGGTAGCAATCGGTTGAAGAGCAGGCATTTAGTTTTACCTGCATTTAAAAGCAGTTGGAAGCCACTGAAGGAATGTTGCATGGCTTTGAAGCTCGTTTGGAGGTTTGTTAACAGTGTCCAAAGAAGGGCCAGATGTACACAGAATGGTGTCATCTGCGTAGAGGTGGATTAGAGAATCACCAGCAGCAAGAGCGACATCAGATATATACAGAGAAAAGAGTCAGCCTGAGAATTGAACCCTGTGGCACCTTCAGACTGCCAGAGGTCCGGACACCAGGCCCCTACGATTTGACACACTGAACTCTATCAGATAAGTAGTTGGTGAACCAGGTGAGGCAGTCATTTGATAAACCAAGGCTATTGAGTCTGCCGATAAGAATGCAGTGATTGACAGTCGAAAGCCTTGGCCAGGTTGACGAAGACAGCTGCACAGTACTGACTTATCGATGGCGGTTATGATATAATTTATGACAATGAGTGTGGCTGAGGTGCACCCATTCCGACTGGGAAATATTTTATTTTATGAAAGGTCATCCAACTTGGAATTCCAAGTCGGTAATCCGGCATCTTTCTTGAGCACCAAATATCTGACATGAAAGCAGGGGTGGCAGAGTAGCCTAGTGGTTAGAGCGTTGGACTAGAAAGCGAAAGGTTGCAAGTTCGAATCCCCGAGCTGACAAGGTACAAATCTGTCGTTCTGCCCCTGAACAGGCAGTTAACCCACTGTTCCTAGGCCATCATTGAAAATAGGAATTTGTTCTTAACTGACTTGCCTAATAAAATGCCATGATTTGACTTTTTTTTGTTCCTACAGTAGTTGTTTTGAACTCGGCAAGAGTGCCACAGTGTGAGTCATAATGCCCATCAAACACAGTAATGGTTCCAATAGTTTTTTTTACCATACATTTTTCCCATTGGGGATTTTAGAAACACTTAATATAATGGCTGTTTCCAATGTCGTCTTACCCTGGCATGACATATGTGCCAATTTCTCTAGGACAAGGTGACTTATCAATATATGACTGTATTTACTCCCTCAAAATGAAACACTAATTAGCTGCTGATGTGGCTTTCAAAGAATTACAAATACATTTTTATTTGTCACACATGCTTAGCAAATGTTATTGCGGGTGAGAAATGCTTGTTTCTCTAGCTCCAACAGTGCAGTAATATCTAACAATTCACAATCTAAAAGTAAAATGGAGTAAAGGAACATATAAATATTAGGATGAGCAATGTCAAGAGTGGCATAGACTAAAATATGGTAGAATAGAATACAGTATATGAGATACGTAAAGCAAAAATATGTAAACATTAGTGACTAGTGTTCCATTTTTAAAGTGGCAACTGATTTCAAGTCTGTATATGGGGCAGCAGCCTCTAAGGTGCAGGGTTACATAACCGGGTGGAATCAGCCGAGTGATGGCTATTTAACAGTCTGATGGCCTTCAGATAGAAGTGGTTTTTCAGTCTCTCGGTCCCAGCTGCACCTGTACTAACCTCGCCTTCTGGAAGATAGCGGGGTGAACAGGTCATGGCTCGGGTGGATGATGTCTTTGTTCTTTTTGGCCTTCCTGTGACATCGAGTGCTGTAGGTGCCCATCGGGTGCTGTAGGTATCCTGGAGGGCAGGGAGTTTGCCCCCGGTGATGTTTTGGGCAGAACGCACAACCCTCTGGAGAGACCTGCGGGTGTGGGCGGTGCAGTTACCATACCAGGCGGTGATACAGCCCGAAAGGATGCTCTCAATTGTGCATCTATGAAAGTTCGAGCGCTTTAGGTGACAAGACAAATTTCTTCAGCCACCTGAGGTTGAAGAGGCACTGTTCTGCCTCCACCACACCATCTGTGTGGGTGGACCATTTCAGAGTCAGTGTGTACACCAAGGAACTTGAATCTTTCAAATCAAATTTTATTGGTCACATACACATGGTTGGCAGATGTTAATGCAAGGGTAGCCAAATGCTTGTGCTTCTCGTTCCGACCATGCAGTAATATCTAACAATTTCACAACTACCTTTTACACACAAGTGTAGAGGAATGAATAAGAATATGTACATATAAATATATGGATGAGTGATGGCCGAACGGCATACGCAAGATGCAGTAGATGATAAGTACAATATATACATATGATATAGTAATGTAGGGTATGTAAACATTTATATAAAGTGGTATTTAAAGTGACTAGTGATACATTTACTACATCAAATTTTTAATTATTAAAGTGGCAAGAGACGGAGTCAGTATGTTGGCAGCAGCTGCTCAATGTTAGTGATGGTTGTTTAACAGTCTGATGGCCTTGAGATAGAAGCTGTTTTTCAGTCTCTCGGTCCCAGCATTGACGCACCTGTACTGACCTCGCCTTCTGGATGATAGCGGGGTGAATAGGCAGTGGCCTGGGTGGTTGTTGTCCTTGTGGTGGGTGGTGTAGGTGTCCTGGAGGGTAGGTTGTTTGCCCCCGGTGATTAGTTGTGCAGACCTCACTACCTTCTGGAGAGCCTTAGGGTTGTGGGCGGAGCAGTTTCCATACCAGGCAGTGATATAGTCCGACAGGATGTTCTTTATTGTGCATCTTAGAAGCTTGTTTTTGGTGACAAGCCAAATTTCCACCCAAGGCGCTGTTGCTCCTTCACCACACTGTTTGTGTGAGTGGACCATTTCAGTTTGTCAGTGACGTGTACGCAGAGGAACTTAACGTTCCACCTTCTCCACTACTGTCCCGTCGATGTGGATAGGGAGGTGCTCCCTCGGCTGTTTCCTGAAGTCCAAGATCATCTCCTTTGTTTTGTAGACGTTGAATGAGAGGTTATTTTCCTGGCACCACACTCCGAGGGCCCTCACCTCCTCCCTGTAGGCATTTTCATCATGGTTGGTCATCAAGCCTACCACTGTAGTGTAAACTTGATTGAGTTGGAGGCGTGTATTGCCACGCAGTCATGGCTGAACAGGGAGTACAGGAGGGGGCTGAGCACCCACCCATGTGGGGCCCGTGTTGAGGATTAGAAGTGAAGGTGTTGTTTCCTACCTTCACTTTCTGGGGGCGGCCCGTCAGGAAGTCCAGGCCCCAGTTGCACAGGGCGGGGTTCAGACCCAGGGCCCCAAAATGTAATTTTGATCTTGGAGGGTACTATGGTGCTGAAGGCTAACCTATAGTCAATTAACAGCCTGTAATTTTCATCATAGGTACACTTCAACTATGACAGACAAAATGAGAAGAAAAAAAATCCAGAAAAATCAATGAATTTATTTGCAAATTATGGTGGAAAATAAGTATTTGGTCATCTACAAAAAAGCAAGATTTCTGGCTCTCACAGACCTGTAACTTCTTTAAGAGGCTCCTCTGTCCTCCACTCGTTACCTGTATTAATGGCACCTGTTTGAACTTGTTATCGGTATAAAAGACACCTGTCCACAACCTCAAACAGTCACACTCCAAACTCCACTATGGCCAAGACCAAAGAGCTGTCAAAGGACACCAGAAACAAAATTGTAGACCTGCACCAGGCTGGGAAGACTGAATCTGCAATAGGTAAGCAGCTTGGTTTGAAGAAATCAACTGTGGGATCAATTATTAGGAAATGGAAGACATACAAGACCACTAATAATCTCCCTCGATCTGGGGCTCCACGCAAGATCTCTCCCCGTGGGGTCAAAATTATCACAAGAACAGTGAGCAAAAATCCCAGAACCACACGGGGGGACCTAGTGAATGACCTGCCGAGAGCTGGGACCAAAGTAACAAAGCCTACCATCAGTAACACACTACGCCACCAGGGACTCGTATCCTGCAGTGCCAGACGTGTCCCCCTGCTTAAGCCAGTACATGTCCAGGCCCGTCTGAAGTTTGCTAAAGAGCATTTGGATGATCCAGAAGAAGATTGGGAGAATGTCATATGGTCATATGAAACCAAAATAGAACGTTTTGGTAAAAACTCAACCCGTTGTGTTTGGAGGACAAAGAATGCTGAGTTGCATCCAAAGAACACCATACCTACTGTGAAGCATGGAGGTGGAAACATCATGCCTTGGGGCTGTTTTTCCTGCAAAGGGACCAGGACGACTGATCCGTGTAAAGGAAAGAATGAATGGGGCCATGTATCGTGAGATTTTGAGTGAAAACCTCCTTTCATCAGCAAGGGCATTGAAGATGAAACGTGGCTGGGTCTTTCAGCATGACAATGATCCCAAACACACCACCCGGGCAACGAAGGAGTGGCTTCGTAAGAAGCATTTCAAGGTCT
This sequence comes from Oncorhynchus masou masou, assembly GCF_036934945.1. Classification (NCBI taxonomy): domain Eukaryota; kingdom Metazoa; phylum Chordata; class Actinopteri; order Salmoniformes; family Salmonidae; genus Oncorhynchus; species Oncorhynchus masou. The sequence continues at coordinate 47,618,489 of NC_088223.1, read as the reverse complement.
CCAGATCTCAACCCCATAGAAAATCTTTGGAGTTGAAAGTCTGTGTTGCCCCATAACATAACATCACTGCTCTAGAGGAGATCTGCATGGAGGAATGGGCCAAAATACCAGCAAGTGTGTGAACACCTTGTGAAGACTTACAGAAAACATTTGACCTCTGTCATTGCCAACAAAGGGTATATAACAAAGTATTGAGATAAGTATTTGGTCAATAACAAAAGTTTATTTTCCACCAAAATTTGCAAATAAATTCATTACAAAACCTACAATGTGATTTTCTGGATTTTTTTTTCTTCTCATTTTGTCTGTGTTAGTTGAAGTGTTACCTGTGATAAATTACAGGCCTCATTTTTAAGTGGGAGAACTTGCACAATTGGTGGCTGACTAAATACTTTTTTGCCCCACTGTAGGTATTCATCTTATCCAGGTGGGATAGGGCAGTGTGATGGCATTGTCTGTGGATCTATTGGGGCGGTAAGCAAGTTGGAGTGGGTCTAGGGTGTCAGGTAAGGTAGAGGTGATATGATCCTGAAGTAGCCTGTCAAAGCACTTCATGATGACAGAAGTTAGTGCGACGGGGCGATAGTAATTTATTTCAGTTACCTTAGCTTTCTTGGGAACAGGAACAATGGTGGACATCCTGCAAGTGAGGACAGCAGACTGGGATAGGGAGAGATTGAATATGTCCGTACACACTTCAGTCAACTGGTCTGCGCATGTTCTGAGGATGCGGCTAGGGATGCCGTCAGCCTTGCAAAGGTTAACACGCTTAAAATGTCTTACTCATGTCGGCCACGGAGAAGGCGAACCCACAGTCCTAGGTAGCGGGCCGCATCGGTGGCACTGTGTTATCCTCAAAGCGGGCGAAGGAGTTTAGCTTGTTCAGAAGCAAGACTGTGTCTGCAACTTGGCTGGTTTTCCCTGTGTAGCCCGTGATTGTCTGCCACATACGTCTCGTGTCTGAGCCGTTGAATTACGACTCCACTTTGTATCTGTACTGACGTTTTGCCTGTTCGATTGCCTTACGGAGGGAATAATAACTACACTGTTTGTCATCAGCCATATTCCCAGTCACCCTGCCATGGTTAAATCCAGTGGTTCACACCTTCAGTTTTGCACAAATGCTGACATCTATCCACAGTTTCTGGTCAGGATAGGTTTTAAGTCACAATGGGTACAACATCCCTTGCACTTCCTGATGGAAAAAGACAGTATATCCCGAGAAACTCTGTTTCACGGAAACATGGCTATGTTACAATCCCTGATGTCTCTCTGGAAGGAGATTCTCGACCTGAGCTCGTCTTCTTTATTATCCAGAGACTGAACATTAGTGAGTAATATACTCGGAAGCGGTGGATGGTGTGCGCACCTCCTGAGTCGGACTAGAAGTCCACTCCGAATAGCGCATCTCTGCCGGCAGTGTTTTGGATTAGCCTCGAATCAGTTCAATTGCCCTGGGGGGTACGAACAAAGGATCCAATTCAAAAGTTGTATTCCCGGTCATAATGCTGGCGAGTTACCGCCACTCTAATATCAAAAAGTTATTTACGGCTGTATGTAGTAACACAAATGTCCTGGGCTGCTAATGTAAGAAATCGCACACAAAAACAAAAATACTGCAAAGTTACTAAAGAGCTAGAAGCAGAGCTGCCCTATCTGTCGGCGACATCTTGCAAAAAGTGCCATGATCTGAACGAGACTGCCGAATCGAGGCAAAGGTAAGAATCTCTGGATTAACTACGTTAGCTAAATTTGGTAATGAATAAATCGTCTAAATGTCTTTAAAAAAAAATTGACCATTCTATGAACAGTCTTGTGTAAGTTTTAAATTTACACAATACCTGTTAACAAAGGTGTCAGCTGGAGATGACATGCAGTAGGTTGCAGGGACTTGAAGTCGTGCATGATGTCTACTTTGATGCGAACTGGAGTAAATTGAGCCAAATATATATTGATAGGTCACCTTGTCCGAGGGACATTTACATGGTTGTCACACAAAACACAGCCTTTATTTTAAGTGTTTCTAAAATTCCCTATGGAAAAATTGGTGGGAAAATGATTAATACCATTTTCCTGTTTGACTATGTTATTGATATCAGCTTATTGATATCAATAAAACGTCACAATACAGTGCAGAGCATTCAATTTGACTGTTGAAGGGCAAGAAGAACCCCAGCTCCTTTAAAACCATTACAAACTACATGCCGTTTAAGGGATTGTTCAATAAATGTTTGGTTAGAATACCAATCACCCCTTGAAGAGCATAGCATATTTCCGATTTCCATATTCACCCTAGATAAGTTATTATTTTTTTATTAGGCCAGTCAGTTAAGAACAAATTCTTATTTTCAATGACGGCCTAGGTTAACTGCCTGTTCAGGGGCAGAACAACAGATTTGTACCTTGTCAGCTCGGGGGTTTGAACTTGCAACCTTTCGGTTACTAGTCCAACACTAACCACTAGGCTACCCTGCCGCCCCAAAACCAGGAAGGAACTGCAATGTCAACCTCATGCTCCAGAGTTTCCACTAGATAAGTCAGATTCCACAAGCAAAGTAAAAAAAATGGCTAACAAATTAGCTTTTTGGTGCTAATTTAAAGGTTACATATAAGGTTTGCAGTGTGGTTAAGGTTTGTTTTAAAATAAAATGTTAAGATCAATTGAAGGGTTTAACCATAATTCTGACTTTGTTAACTAGTGACAACCGTCCCTGTTAGACCAGAGAAGCTTTGGTCCAGGGACCTGTATTATTGTAGCAGTAGTCACTTACAAGAAATTCTCCATTAAATAATAAAAGATTACTCTGAATTTAGATTGACATTCACCATGGAATACAGCAAGTTAAGCTCACAAAATAAGATAGTAATAGAATAATCTACATAAGACGATCATGATCTAAAAGTCAGTCAAATGTTTTTTTTTAAAGAGTATGATGCCTAGCATTTTATTGGAAACACTGATAGATGTGATTTTGAGTGACACAGAAACCCAACCAAGGCCTTAGCGTACATTGTTCAATGGGCTGGGATGTTGGGGTTACATTAAAGGAAATGTGATAATGTGTACATGGTTGAAAGTGAATGGGTGTAAATCAGGCTTTAAAAAGTATAAGGAAGAAAACGTGCTCATGAATAGAATGCTTGTTGAATAATCAATCAGAAAACCCATCTTTGCTCTGTGGATGGAGAAGTACGGTAAGTCTTCTCTATCAACTAAACGTTCAAGTAATTCAGTTATTTCTGTAAATCTCTGAATAGAACACAAGAGTAAAAAAATATTCTCAACAAAGGGAGAAAATAAGTAATTACTTAACCACCCTGTTGACCCCTCAGTAAAAATCCACATATCCCAATAATTGAGAAAGATATTGCCAACCTGGCCCGACCCAGCCCATCCCTAACCACTGAGTAAATATAGTTCTATTTCGGCTTGTTGATCAGTTATTCCTTAACTTTAACTCCAGGACCAAACTATTAAAAGTACCCTTACCTGAGAAGGTTGATGATAAAACAGAAAAGATTAACAGACATGTTGAGAGAGAATGATAGACTGGGTATAGTAGTGGAGAAAGAGTTGAGTTCTAGGGGCATAAACTATAATAAGATGGGATGGGAAATAAGAAATGACTGGTTTCTTTAGGTCTCATATCATCAATATTTCCAGTCAATAGTTAAAAAGAATACATAATTTATAAAAAAAAAAAAAAAAAAGTAGACACAAATTTATACAAACACTCGACATGAACTCCCAGAATCCAAGGACTAAAGGCAAGAGTTTCCATTCAGGGAAAAAAAAAAAGAAAAGAAACTTGCCCTCTCCACTTTGTTTTTATAATACCTAGCGCCCCCCCCCCCCTCCCCTCCCCCTCTGTATTTGTGGCCCCCAGTTTTTCTCCTCCCTCTTCTTAAAAAGGGTCACACCATGGAGATTGAGAGATGTGGGCAGAGCAGAGGAAGGGGTCGTGCAAATCAGGAGAAAGGGCATTCTAAAAAGAGAGGAAGTGGAGGTGCTGATACTAGCCCTGATGGACAAATCCCCATAGCCGATGCGGATGGAGTTTTCGACTGAGGACGGATCGGACATCTGAGGTGAACCTGAGATTGAGAGGAAGAGGGCAAGATAAAGAAACATTACTATGGAAAATCAACATACTAATAAGTTATGATGAGCGGTATCACTAATCTTGGCTGCTCATCACAGGTGTAACATCTTTGAGACATACCTAAGTGCGTCTAGCATGGGTAGCAGGTTAAGTAGAGCTGTGTCGCTTGGGTCGCTGAACCACGATTTGATGGGTATTGCATTGTCTGAGGCGAACACAAATGTTTGACAAGAGGGTACGGAGACAGGCCAGATCCATGACAGAACTGTTACAAGCCAATAGCCCCTTCTGTATAAGCAATCCAATGAAAATGGCACTTGGCATCTACCTGAACTTAGTTTGAAATACTAAATAGCCAAATATACTTGACATATAATCCCGTGTGAGTTGTACAGGTAACTGACAAAGTAAAAGGAAACACCAACATAAAGTGTCTTAATAGGGCGCGGGCCACCACGAGCCGCCAGAACAGCATCAATATGCCTTAGGATAGATTCTACAAGAGCCTGGAACTCTATTGGATGGATGTGATGCCATTCTTCCATGAGAAATTCCATCATTTGGTCTTTCGTTTATGGTGGTGGAAAACGCAGTCTCAGGTGCCGCTTATGGAGCGATTTCAGTGCCCTCAGAAATGATATGAATCCCATTTGGAATTTCCAAATATCAAACACAATTACCTCGTATCCCTGCACAACTCAGTTCTGGTACCCTTTGTATATACCAAAGCTATCGTTACTCATTGTGAATCAATTATTACTTTAATTACATGTTTTACTTTTCTATTATTTCTCTATTTTCTTTCTCTCTGCATTGTTGGAAGGGCCTGTAAATAAACATTTCACTTAGTCCACACCTGTTTACGAAGTATGCAACATAGGATTTGAAACTGAATTTAATGAATATTGTATTGTTTTAGAATGCAGTTTGAATATTCTAATCCAATATCTAAACAAAATGCACTATCGCCTAAACAAAATGCACTATCAATATAGCCGTCTACAATCTCACCATGTTCAAAGTGCCTCGCAGAGTGGAGTCTGACATTCGCAACGGCCAATGACCTAAAAGTCGTATTCCTATTAACTTCCAGTGTACCGAGTGGCTTTATTGCAATGCTACGTGATACCGGCTGAATTTCTGCCTGCTTGAACGGCAATAGCTCAGATACACATGAAATGGCCCTGGAAATCAATGGAACATCACTCAGTGATGCACAAAAACAGTATAACATTCAAAATGTGAAAATCGTTCCTTTAACTCAGGGACCGCGCCTTCTTTCAATATACTATATATCCCTCATTTACTCAAGTGTTTCCTTTATTTTGGCAGTTACCTGTACATGTAGTAGGGTTGGGCGGTATCCAGATTATCATACCGTTTCTGTTCCACACTGGGGTTTACGGTATTACCGGAAGTGCACACAAGAGGCGCCATTATTTTATTTAAAGATTTTTGGGGAAAAATAAATTAAACAATTTAGGCAACAGGGATCTTGATCGAGAAAGGTGATTGAACGTCTAGTCTGGGTACCAGTCTTTTTAGCTAACATTCCACTCCATGTCATTGTCAAAGAGACAAACGTTTCGGCAATCTCAACATTCAATATGCAGCTAGATGGACAGGTTTCGTCCGGACAAACAAAAAAATGGTTGCTTAACAACTGGATACCAACGTGTTTTGTGGAAGAAAAAAAAGGGATATAGTTCCAATATTTGGATAATCGTAATTGGATTATAGCTGTGAGGGTTATCGAATCATGATTAACTCCTCTGTTCTCCTCAAGCTCATTTAAGATGAATGTTCATATTTGAAGATTGCAGAAAGGCCAGTCTCTTTAGCAATGATAAGGTGTGGCAGGAGTGGAATGTTAGCTAAAGAGACTATTACTCAGACGAGAATGACTCTGCTGTAACCCTGAGCTGGATATAATTTCACATAAATCGCTATATGCAGGGGCGGAGCACACAGCCCCCGAGTGACTTATCTTTCTTAAATGGTATACGGTATATCGCCCAAGCCTATCATGTAGTCATTATAACATGGTAACAGCTGCTTACCAGGGTGGATGCGGTAGGCTCCAGGCGAGTTGTCTAGGATGACTATGCTAGATAGATCATTGTGCACCACAGAAAGATCTTTAACATAGCTACCCAGATCCAATGTACAGTGCTAAATAGAGAAATGAAAATTAGGAATAAAAGTGAGTTTTATATGTTGCAAAAGAGTGATAAGTCTAACTTTACATAGAGAGAACCTTTAAATAATGACAGAGACAATCAGGGCCGATTTCCTGGACACAGAATTTATATTGAAAGTGCTTTTTAGGGTAAGACGAGGCATAAATCTTTATCCGGGAAACCAGCCCTCAGAGTGTAAGACTGAGCAGAGTGCATAACTGTACACAGCTGAAGTGAACCTGTCAGTGGGTTTGTTTACCTGTCTGTAGTATCTTCGTTTAAGGATGTCTCTGTCTAGCTTGTCAGACACGGCTGAGCCATATATTTCCATACTGGCCGTGAAAACCACCAGCTCATACCACTGACTAACCTAAAAAAATAAATAAAAAAATAAAAAAGAAGAAGCTCAAAATACTTTTCAAATACATTTGTCATCATCACTGTTGTCCAATTGCCCCTACCTTGACTGACAGTCTCCCCTCATACCATCACCAAGCACCCTACCCTGTCCAATCACCCTCCAGCAGAGGCTTTAAATACACACCCCTTTCCCTAATCATTGTGGCGAGCGTGGTAAAACTGAGAAGACACTGTCATTGAGTTTTGAAGCATTCTACCTGACAAAGTTATGTTAGAATATTTCAGTTATGCTGTAAGAGCTTTGGTGGTGAACGCATTAGTGTTTCAGATGCCAAGCTTATGGTCATGTTGCAGCAGTGTGTAGGAGGGAGATTCCGAGATGTGAGAAGTGTGCAGGAGGGCATGGGACAAAGGAATGTGTAGTATCATTGAAAAAAAAATTATGGCGGTGCCCATGTTGCTGGGGATCAGAATTACCCGGTGCGAGAGAGACAAGTTGAGGCTGCCAGGGTCAGAGTAGAACAGAAGGTGTCATATGCTGAGGCAGTAAAGAGAGTAGAGCAGGGTTTCCCCAAAGTCGGTCCTCGGGGCCCCAAGGGGTGCACGTTTTGGTTTTTGCTCTAGCACTACACAGCAAATTCAAATAATCATCATGCTTTGATGATTTGAAATCAGCTGTGCAGGTGTTAGGGCAAATACCAAAACATGCACCCCTTGGGGTCCCAGGACCGAGTTTGGGAAACACTGGAGTAAAGGATGATGGGTCAAGGGTGAGTACCAGGCCTTGGGCAATACAAAGTGATATGAATTTCTGCTTCGGTAAGGTTGGATTCGTCACATTCATTGCCATGGTTATCAACTGTAGAAATAGAACGGAAATCACAGAAAACAGATGGTTGTGGTGGGAGCTGCAGAGAAGTACTGGGGGGAAGAGGTTTTACTGCAGAAGAGTTACAAGGTGTGTGGAACGAAAGAGTACTGTCCTCCCAGGCCACTGGCCTGGTGTAAGATCAGTTACAGTCAAAGTAGTGTAATGGGGTGGTGTTACCATTTTTAGGAAATAGTGTTACAAAACAGTGTACAAAACAACTGCTCTTTCCAAGACAGACTGACCAGGTGAAAGCTATGATCCCTTATTGATGTCACTTATTAAATCCACTTCAGATCAATGTTGCAGACAGGTACAGACAGATATTTAAGCCTTGAGACATGGATTGTTACCGTGTGCCATTCAGAGTGCGACTGGGCAAGACAAAATATTTAAGTGCGGGGTATGGTAGTAGGTGCCAAGCACACCAGTTTGAGTGCGTCAAGAACTGCAACGTTGCTGAGCTTTTCACTCAACAGTTTCCCATGTGTATCAAGAATGGTTCACCGCCCAAAGGACACCCAGCCAACTTGACAACTGAGGGAAGGAAGCATTGGACATCAACATGGGCCAGCATCCCTGTGGAATGCTTTTGACACCTTGTAGAGTCAATGCTCCGACAAATTAAGGCTGTTCTGAGGGCAAAAGTGATGCAACTCAATATATTAGGAAGGTGTTCCTAATGTTTGGTACACTCAGTGTAGGGTTAGTTAGTCCTTCTTATTTTTGTATCACAAAATGTAACGTGATCGACTACACTCCGGCACAGTAGGTGGCAGCATAAACAAACAAAATGTGCAACCGCCATGATATCAAAGAAAAAGCGTCAGCTCCAGACCTTACCAGTTTGCAAGTGTTTGTTACAACACACCTTTTCTCTTATAACCTTTCCTTTGCGTTTTGGATGTGTTTATTGATCACATAAGTTTTTATTTATTGATTTGTATTAGAATTTTATTGAGAACATTTACTGTTACTAATTTATATGTTTACCATAACTTTATTTTACCCATTGCTTAACTTTCACTACAGTGATATTCCTTTGAAATGTTATGAGGTTTATGAGTACATTTATATGCATTTGTTTTTCCATATATCAAATCACTCATGTATTTTTTTTCTTCCAGTTAACCATCCTTTCACCGTAATTTTACTAATATCCATTCATCCTTCAATATAATTTCATGATCTAAACTGCAATAATAAAACTGCCATCCTCCTCTCTGTATTTTAAATGGACACCACGACAATAGCCCCAACTCAAACGTCAAGATACAGTCTTTTATTCAAACCACAACTCTAACCAGTGTTTTTGGCACCAAGAAGCACCGCAGAGAGCATAAACAAGATGCGAACACAAAGTATTTAGCTGCTTGAAATCGTATATCCAAAGCTTAGTTGAATAATGTTCATACTTGCTACTATATTGTACTTATTTGGATGTTAACACAAAAGGCCCATCACTTACCACTTCTAAGAAGAAGTCCACATGCGGTCTTTTATGTACTAAAAACCTGACAGGATGTCTGTTGATCACCACCTTCATGGGAGAGAGAATATGAATAAAAGAGAACAGGTAAGGTTAAGCGTGCGAGTCAGTCTGGCGTGTGTTGACAAGGTGACAGCATGACGCGAATTAATCACACAGTGAACATATAGGCCAATACCTTTAGGATGAAGTCTGGTGGAGTGCCTGGTCTCACTTTGGGTCTCCCTTTGGGTCTAACCAACCTATCAGGGTGGGAGTGGATTAGGGTCTCGTCAAGGTCCAGCACCAGAATCTTCCTCTTGACTGCATCTGATGAGCAGGAGCCCAAGTCCAATCACAGTCAATACCACATGAAAGACTAAACAAGTAATCTCGTAATTTTTCAATTTCAAAGCCATAAATCTCTGGCCTCTAGCCTGGTCCCAGATCTGTTTGTTAAGTCATACTCATAACTCCTACCGTCAAAGCCTGGTCCAAGATCTGTTTGTTCTGTCATGGCAACCCTTACATTCAATGTCATGACAACGACAATAATAGTTTGGACATATTAATAGACATTTACAAGAACATGTTTCAGTACGATACAATATGCAAAAAAAAGATGCATTTATCAATAATGGCTGTTGATGCCGAAAAGGCTTTCAACTGTCTTGGCTTTTCCTATAAAAAAAAACTGCAATCCTTCAACTTTCCAGCTGAAATAAATGTAATAAAAATATTACAAATATCCTAAAGCAAAAATATACAAATAATACATTATCTGAAATTGCTTAAGGGGAACAAGACAGTGACGTATTCTCTCCCCTCCTGTTTGCACTGGCAATTACAGAAAGAATTAGACAGGACCCAAAACGTAACAGCTATCAGTATTGGTAAACATGAATATAATCTAAACTTATTTGCCGTTCTCCTGACATACCTGACCAATATTGAAAACTCAATGCCCCCCTTGTTAGAAATATTTTCAGAATAATTACATTTCAGGATATAAAATGTACATGTAAAAAACTGAAATAATGGCAACAGGTAAAATTTAAATAATAACTAGTGATCTACAGCAATCCTTTAAGTGGACCACAAAAAATACATAAGATGCTTAAGTGACAAAACAACAAATATAAAAAGATACCTTTATCCCATTACTCAACAATATGAAAACAGAATTCATTAAAATGTAACATTCTTCCCATGAATCTTATGGGTAAAATAAACCTCTTCAGAATGGCATGGCTCCCAAAATGTATATATTTTTTATTCTCGGTAATCCCAATTACCCCACCGAAGACATTCCTTTAAAAAGTATACTCTGCCATAAGTCTTTATATGGTTTTAACCTCTCAGACTTGGAATTGTATCAACTCGCCACCCAAGGCTTTTACTTGAGACATACAGTGCCTTGCGAAAGTATTCGGCCCCCTTAAGTTAATACTTTGTAGCACCACCTTTTGCTGCGATTACAGCTGTAAGTCGCTTGGGGTATGTCTCTATCGGTTTTGCACATCGAGAGACTGAAATTTTTTCCCATTCCTCCTTGCAAAACAGCTCGAGCTCAGTGAGGTTGGATGGAGCGCATTTGTGAACAGCAGTTCAGTTCTTTCCACAGATTCTGGACTGGATTCAGGTCTGGACTTTGACTTGGCCATTCTAACACCTGGATATGTTTATTTCTGAACCATTCCATTGTAGATTTTGCTTTATGTTTTGGATCATTGTCTTGTTGGAAGACAAATCTCCGTCCCAGTCTCAGGTCTTTTGCAGACTCCATCAGGTTCTTCCAGAATGGTCCTGTATTTGGCTCCATCCATCTTCCCATCAATTTTAACCATCTTCCCTGTCCCTGCTGAAGAAAAGCAGGCCCAAACCATGATGCTGCCACCACCATGTTTGACAGTGGGTATGGTGTGTTCAGCGTGATGAGCTGTGTTGCTTTTACGCCAAACATAACGTTTTGCATTGTTGCCAAAAAGTTCAATTTTGGTTTCATCTGACCAGAGCACCTTCTTCCACATGTTTGGTGTGTCTCCCAGGTGGCTTGTGGCAAACTTTAAACAACACTTTTTATGGATATCTTTAAGAAATGGCTTTCTTCTTGCCACTCTTCCATAAAGGCCAGATTTGTGCAATATACGACTGATTGTTGTCCTATGGACAGAGTCTCCCACCTCAGCTGTAGATCTCTGCAGTTCATCCAGAGTGATCATGGGCCTCTTGGCTGCATCTCTGATCAGTCTTCTCCTTGTATGAGCTGAAAGTTTAGAGGGACGGCCAGGTCTTGGTAGATTTGCAGTGGTCTGATACTCCTTCCATTTCAATATTATCGCTTGCACAGTGCTCCTTGGGATGTTTAAAGCTTGGGAAATATTTTTGTATCCAAATCCGGCTTTAAACCTCTTCACAACAGTATCTCGGACCTGCCTGGTGTGTTCCTTGTTCTTCATGATGCTCTCTGCGCTTTTAATGGACCTCTGAGACTATCACAGTGCAGGTGCATTTATACGGAGACTTGATTACACACAGGTGGATTGTATTTATCATCATTAGTCATTTAGGTCAACATTGGATCATTCAGAGATCCTCACTGAACTTCTGGAGAGAGTTTGCTGCACTGAAAGTAAAGGGGCTGAATAATTTTGCACACCCAATTTTTCAGTTTTTGATTTGTTAAAAAAGTTTGAAATATCCAATAAATGTCGCTCCACTTCATGAATGTGTCCCACTTGATGATTCTTCACAAAAATATACAGTTTTATATCTTTATGTTTGAAGCCTGAAATGTGACAAAAGGTCACAAAGTTCAAGGTGGCCGAATACTTTCGCAAGGCACTGTATGTTTGAATGCACTATAGGCCTCCCGAGAGGCGGAGCGGTCTAAGATACTGCATCGCAATGCTTGATGCGTCACTACAGCCCCGGGTTCGATTACAGGTTCTGTCACAGCCGGCCGTGACCAAGAGATCCATGAGGCTGCGCATAATTGTCTCAGTGTCATCCGGGTTAGGGGAGGCTTTGGCTGGCCGGGATTTCCTTGTCCCATCGCGCTCTAAGGAATCCTTGTGGCAGGTGTTTCGTCTGACACATTGGTGTAGCTGGCTTCCGGGTTAGCTGGCAGTGCAGCTTGGCAGGGTCATGTTCTGGAGGATGCATGGTTCTCAACATTCGCCTCTCCCGAGTCCATAGGGGAGTTGCAGCGATGGAACAAGACTAACTACCAATTGGATATCATGAAATTGGGGAGAAAACGGGGTAAATATATATTTTTATCAAAACAATTTTAATGCACTAAAAAGGAACAATGGTTACAAACTGAAGATGGGTTGGACGATACTCATCATTTACTTTGGTATAAAAACTTCTTTTTTTTTTACATAACTGGAAAACAACCAATCCCCCATCGTTAAGACAAGGGAAAAATAATATGCTTCATTATCTAAATATTGTCAGATGTGGGCGACAGAGGAACAAAATGGTGCAATTTGAGGACGTGGCAGAGAGTAGTGCAGGCACTGGAGATAGGGGTGAGAACAAGTTGGTCTGGGCAGGTGTGATGTTTGTGTGTCTGTATGTTGGCTTTTGTATGTTTTGTACTGTAAAAAAAGCAAAGGCAGCAGTAACAGATCTGGGACAAGATTAAGACCCTTTGACCTTTTTGACGCTATAGTGACAGGATACTTACTGAGTCTGTTTCTGGACACAGGCAACAGAGGTAGTGTGTCATAACGCACCGTTTGGTACTGGATTATCTGCAGAGGTAGAGATGATTAACTGTCACAATTGATCAACTGAAATGTCAAATTACCAAAACTAATCTCAAAATATTTTGCGATAAACAATAGGCAGTTTGTTAAATACATTGTGGCGAAATACCAGGGTGCTGGAGTATTTTAAAATATATTTGTCGATTACACACATTGTTTTGCTCTCTATTCACTTGGAACTAAGCCTAGATCAGTTGTGTGAACTGAACAACCCTCTGATGGGTTCCAGACAGATGTCTATATAGAAGTTATTTCTGTAGGTGTCAGTGTATACTGACAGTCAGATAGTTGTGGGTACAGTACTAGTGATGCGCAGGTTGACTCAACCCGCAGTCCCCACAGGTTGGGTGCGGCAGGTTTTAGGGTCATGAAATATTGTGTGGATGAAGGGCGGGTGGGTGGCAGGCGGATTGAATAGAGAGAAAATAATGCATACAAAATGCCTACATGTATAATTCTTGTACCAGTTGTATCTATAGGTGACATGGAAGTTTCTCTCATTATTTTTTATCTGGCGTTAGTGCATAGCCTTAGCCGAAGCTTTAGTGCCTAACTAGCACGCCAAATACACGCCAATCGCCAAAATAATGGTCACAAAATGGGGACTTCAAAATGGCACATCAAGGGAACTGAACTGTTCCAGCCTAGTCTCATAAACTAGACGTATCATAGTAAATGTAAATCCTGGACTCAAATTAGTAAGATGTGTTACATTTGGTATGGTTACATAAGACAGGTTACTTAAGGCAAAAACAAAAAGTAGGGTGATTGGTCAAGGTGGATGGGTGGACGTATAACTCGAACGTCTAGAAACCCGAAGGTTGTGTGTTCAAATCTCATCATGGACAACTTTAGCATTTTCGCTCATTAAGAACTTTGCAACTACTTACTACTTTTTAGCAACTACTTAGCATGTTAGCTAAACCTTCAGCCTAACTCCTAACCTTAACCCCTAGCTAGAATTAGCTATGTCACTAACGTTAGCAAAAACAAACTGGAATTCGTAACATATTGTACGAATTACAATTGGTAACATACACAAAAGTATGTGGACACTCCAAATTAGTGGATTCTGCCATTTCAGCCACACACATTGCTGACAGGTGTATAAAATTGAGCACACAGCCATGCAATCTTCAAAGACAACCATTGGCAGTAGAACAACCTTACTGAAGAGCTCAGTGACTTTCAACGTGGCACTGTCATTGGATGCCACCTTTCCAAGTCAGTTCGTCACATTTCTGCCCTGCTAGAGCTGCCCCGGTCAACTTTATGTGCTGTTGTTGTGAAGTGGAAACGTCTAAGAGCAACAACGGCTCAACCGTGAAATGGTAGGCCACACAAGCTAACAGAACAGGACTTCCAACTGCTGAATTGTGTAGTGCATAAAAATTGTCTGTCCTCAGTTGCAACACTCACTACCAAGTTCCAAACCGCCTCTGAAAGCAACGTCAGCAAAATAACTTAGTCTGGAACTTCATGAAATGGATTTCCATGGCCAAGTAGCCTAAAATCACTATATGCAATGCGAAGCATCGGCTGGAGTGGTGTAAAGCTTACCGCCATTGGACTCTGGAGCAGTGGAAACGCGTTCTCTGGAGTGATGAATCACGCTCCTCATCTGGCAGTCCGATGGACTAATCTGGGTTTGGCGGATGCCAAGAGAACGCTACCTGCCCCAATACATATTTTCAATTGTAAAGATTGGTGGAAAAGGAATATTGGTCTGGGGCTGTTTTTCCATGGTTGGGGCTAGGCCCCTTAGTTCCAGTGAAGGGAAATCTTAATGTTAAATAATACAATGACATTCTAGACAATTTTGTGCTTCCAACTTTGTGACAACAATTTGGGGAAGGCCCTTTCCTGTTTCAGCATGACAATGCCCCATGCACAAATGAGGTCCATACAGAAATGGTTTGTCGAGATGGGATTGGAAGAACTTGACTGGCCTGCACAGAGCCCGGACCTTAACCCCGTCGAATACCTTGGGGATGAATTGGAACGCCGACTGCGAGCAAGGCCTAATTGCCCAACATCTCTACCCGACCTCACGAATGCTCGTGGCTGAATGGAAGCAAGTCCCTGCAGCAATACTCCAATATCAAGTGAAAAGCCTTCCCAGAAGAGTTGGGGCTGTTATAGCAGCAAACGCCATATTAATGCCCATGATTTTGGGAATTGGCTGTTCGACAAGCAGGTGTCCACATACATTTGCTCACCTAGTGTATCATACAAAATGGATGATGGACATCCACAAATGAATAAATACCATACGAAATGTAACATATTATACAAATTTGAGTGTCCCGGATTAATATTACCTCAGTTCAGATTGACTGTTCAGATGGGTAAAATGGAATAGTAGCCTAACTGAAATCTGGACACTGACTGTAGGTTTATAACCTCTCATATAGCCTACTACAATATGAGCTCCGGCAGAATTAAGGATTTCTTACAGTAAAATTATACACCAAATGTAAGTTGTCTGGGAAACAATAGGGGAAAAATATTATTTCATTCTTTCAGCATCTTGAGAGAATGAATGCACGGTGACAAAACGGATGGCACTGTGATAGACTGCGTCCAATTTGTTGAGTAGAGTGTTGGAGGCTATTTTGTAAATGACATTGCCGAAATCAGGGATCGGTAGGATGGTCAGTTTTACGAGGGTGTGTTTGGCAGCACGAGTGAAGGATGCTTTGTTGTGAAATAGGAAGCCGATTCTAGATTTAATTTTGGATTGGAGATGCTTAATGTGAGTCTGGAAGGAGAGTCTGGTTTACAGTCTAACCAGACACCTAAGTATTTGTAGTTGTCCACATATTCTAAGTCAGAACCGTCCAGTGTAGTGATGCTGGACGGGCGGGCAGATGCGGGCAGTGATTGGTTGAAGAGCATGCATTTAGTTTTACTTGCATGTAAGAGCAATTTGAGGCCACGGAAGGAGAGTTGTATGGCATTGAAGCTCATTTGGAGGTTTGTTAACACAGTGTCCAAAGAAGGGCCAGATGTACACAGAATGGTGTCGTCTGCGTAGAGGTGGATCAGAGAATCACCAGCAGCAAGAGTGACATCCTTAATGTATACAGAGAAGAGAGTCAACCCGAGAATTGAACCCTGTGGCACCCCCAGAGACTGCCTAGGGGTCCGGAAAACAGGCCCTCTGATTTGACACACTGAACTCTATCAGAGAAGTAGTTGGTGAACCAGGCGAGGCAGTCATTTGAGAAACCAAGGCTATTGAGTCTGCCGATAAGAATGCAGTGATTTACAAGTGTTGAAAGCCTTGGCCAGGTTGACTAAGACGGCTGCACAGTATTGTCTTTTATCGATGGCGGTTAAGATATCGTTTAGGACCTTGAGCGTGGCTGAGGTGCACCCATGACCAGCTCTGAAACCAGATTGAATAGCGGAAAAGGTATGGTGGGATTCGAAATGGTCGGTTTGTTAACTTGGCTTTCGAAGACCTTAGAAAGGCAGGGTAGGATAGATATAAGTCTGTAGCAGTTTGGGTCTAGAGTGTCTCCCCCTTTGAAAAGGGGATGACCGTGGCAAATTTCCAATCTTTGGGAATCTCAGACAATACGAAAGAGGTTGAACAGACTAGTAATAGGGGTTGCAACAATTGTTATTTTCTACTCATCTATTTTTTTAACTTTACTTCTTAAAGCACTGTTGGTTAAGGGCTTGTAAGTAAACATTTCACTGTAAGGTCTACACCTGTTGTATTGAGCGCATGTAACATAAAATTGTCAACTGCACGTTCCCTCAACTTGGGACATCTGTGGAATTGTGTGGTGTGAAAACTGCATATTTTGGAGAGGCTATTTGTCCCCAGCACAAGGTGCACCTGTGTAATGGTCAGGCGGTTTAATCAACTTCTTAATATCCCACACTTGTTAGGTGGATGGATTATCTTGGCATGGGAGAAATGCTTACGAACAGGGTTGTATACAAATTTGAGCACAAATTGAGAGAAATAAGCTTTTTGTGTGTATGGAAAATTTCAGAGACATTGTATTTAAACTCATTAAACAATTTAAATGTTGCGTTTCGTTACGTGTGTAGTAGCACATGTTAAGACAACCCGTATTGATTATACCTGTTTGACAGTTTTCCTCGAGGTCTTTGAAATGTTACCAAGATTTAATTTGGAATCAAATAGCACAGTGAAGTACCATTCAGAGCTTTTAATAGATATTTTGGCGTGTGTGTGAGTTTCCGATTAACCGCGTCTGTCAAGAGCATTGGCAAATCCAAATGGGCCGTGTGAATATTAGTTAATCCAGCTTCCAATATCACTTATCCAAGTGATATTAATTAGGAGAAATACTTTAGTAGGGGCCAATATTATTACACTTTTAGTTCTAGAAAACTCACCGTCCGTAAATGCTTCCTGAGTATGTACAGAATAAACCCCCATATTCTAGATGTAACTCCGACGAAAGTGTGAATGCCAAGTAAGCGGTGACGGGTCTTCAGCATGGTACAACCCGAGCGACTCCAGTTGAGTCGGGACCCCAGCCTCTTCCCTCCCGAAACTGCAGGTCGAGTAGACACTGGCCAATGGCAATCGTGGGCTCAGTTCAAATCTCACTTTCGCCACACTCCACTGAAAATGAATGAAAACATAAAACGTAAAAAGTAGCTTACAACGCAAAACCGTCATTAAATACGAAAGCGAGGAATCCAGACGAATAACATTCACTGGTTCTCGGTCACTACCAAGCTAGACTTTCACTAAGTGTGAAAAGACGTCTTTATGAAATGCAAACAATGCCCTTCTAACCTTGCTTAGTTTCGTTGATAAATAAGTTGGTTTACGAAATATGGCAAAGGTCCCAACTAAACGCCGTCAACGCAACTTTCAAAGAAATCAGGAATTGGACAGTGCCGCCATAAGTGTCTCACAGTCACTTCCGTAGAGAAAAACATGCGCTCCTTTCAAATACTTTCCTCCCGCGAAATAGTCACACATACAGGCCACAGGCATTGACCTCAGTATGGTTAAGACCAGCATTGACCAACAGGCAGGTCATTAGAAATACACTACTGCATTGTAATATACTGTAATCTATTATGAAGCGCAATCAATGACCGTGGTGGATAAAATAATGCCAGACAGAACTATTTTGTTACACCCAGTCCAGACAACAGCTAGGCGAGGAATCCAGAACGGCTCCAGTCTAGACGGCTCCAGTCTAGACAAACGTCTGCAGTGTAAATTGGGACCATAAAATTAGGAATTAGAATACTAGAATGGCCATGAACCTTACTAAGATTGTCCAAATGTCAGCCACGTTGGCCAGGGAGTTGGTCTTACCTGTGATTAAATGTTTTCCACACACATATTGGACACCAGGTCCCCACATTTCCTACACCAAATTCACTGATGATAAAACTTAGACAAGTTGTAAATGCAACAAGTACTCATATGTTATTATATAATAACACTAACAGCTTTCCAAGAAAACAAAATCTGAGACATTTATGGTCTGTTTGCATATATGCAAAAACTCTGGGCAGCCATTTGATTAGCTGTTCAGGAGTCTTATGGCTTGGTGGTAGAAGCTGTTAAGAAGCCTTTGGAACTAGACTTGGCGCTCCGTTACCGCTTGCTGTGCGGTAGCAGAGAGAACAGTCTATGACTTGGGTGGCTGGAGTCTTTAACAAGTTTTAAGGCCTTCCTCTGACACTGCCTGGAATAGAAATTCTGGATGGCAGGAAGCTTGGCCCCAGTGGGCAGGGGTGCAGTGATGGGTGGGCTTGGAAGGGCATAGGCCCACCCACTGGGTGAGCCAGGCCCAGCCAATCAGAATGAGTTTTCTCCCACAAATAAAAATGCTATATTACAGACATAAATACATCTGTTCCATCAGCTGTACGGGTGGATCAAAAAAGGTGAAGAAGTCCGATGTGGTCTGTGGTTGTAAGAACGGTTGGACATACTGCCAAATTCCCTAAAATGACGTTGGAGGTGGCTTATGGTAGAGAAATTAACATTCAATTCTCTGGCATCAGCTCTGGTGGACAGTCCTGCAGTCAGTATGCCAATTGTATATGCAAAACACATTTTAAAGTGGAATTTGAATGTCCCCAGCACAAGGTGCACCTGTGTAATGATCATGCACCTTTTTTTTAATTTTTGCCTAAAATGACATACCCAAATCTAGCTGCCTGTAGCTCAGGACCTGAAGCAAGGATATGCATATTCTTGATACCATTTGAAAATAAACACTTTGAAGTTTGTGGAAATGTGAAATTAATGTAGGAAAAGAACACATTAGATCTGGTAAAAGATAATACAAAGAAAAAAGAAAAAACAATTATATTTCTTTTGTACCGATCATCTTAGAAATACATTTGAAAGGCCATAATGTATTATTCCAGCCCAAGCACAATTTAGACTTTGGCCACTAGATTGCAGCAGTGTGTCAGGAGTCAATGTAAGACCCAGATGCAGACATGTCGAATTGACAATGGTTTAATATTCCAACAGGGGCTGGCATTAGACAGGTCAAAGCAGGCATGGGTAGTAAACCAGAGATGGGGCAACGGTACCGGACTGGAGCTCTGTCAGAGTGACCATCGGGTTCCAGAAGGGTTTTGGTTCACGGCACTTTTGATTTTTTTTATTTATTTCACCTTTATTTAACCAGGTAGGCTAGTTGAGAACAAGTTCTCATTTGCAACAGCGACCTGGCCAAGATAAAGCATAGCAGTGTGAACAGACAACACAGAGTTACACAGGGAGTAAACAATTAACAAGTCAATAACACAGTAGAAAAAAAGAGTCTATATACATTGTGTGCAAAAGGCATAAGGGGGTAGGTGAATAATTACAATTAACACTGGAGTGATAAATGATCAGATGGTCATGTACAGGTAAAGATATTGGTGTGCAAAAGAGCAGAAAAGTAAATAAATAAAAACAGTATGGGGATGAGGTAGGTAAAATTGGGTGGGCTATTTACCGATTGACTATGTACAGCTGCAGCGATCGGTTAGCTGCTCAGATAGCAGATGTTTGAAATTGATGAGGAAGATAAAAGTCTCCAACTTCAGCGATTTTTGCAATTCGTTCCAGTCACAGGCAGCAGAGAACTGGAACGAAAGGCAGCCAAATGAGGTGTTGGCTTTAGGGATGACTGACCAAGGCCCTTCTCCCCCGATTGCTTAATTTGGCTGTGAGGCTGTTAGTAGATAGGTAGATTCTCGATGGTTCTAAACTTCTTCAATTTAAGAATGATGGAGGCCACTGTGTTTTTGGGGACCTTCAATTCTGCAGAAATGTTTTTTTTACCCTTCCCCAGATCTGTGCCTCGTCACAATCCTGGCTCGGAGCTCTATCGACAATTCCTTTGACCTCATGGCTTGGCTTTTGCTCTGACATGCACTGCCAACTGTGGGTCCTTATATAGACATGTGTGTGCCTTTCCAAATCATGTCCAATCAATTTGTACAAACATATCAAGGAGGATCAATGGAAACAGGATGCACCTGAGCTCAATTTCGAGTTTCATAACAAAGGGTCTGAATACTTATGTAAATAAGGTATTTCTGTTTTTTATTTTAAATAAATGTTTAACAATTTCTAAAAAAAACATTTTTGCTTTATCATTATGGGGTAATGAGTGTAGATTGATGAGACATTTTTTTATATATATAAGGCTGTAATGTAACAAAATGTGGAAAAAGTCAAAGGGTCTGAATATTTTCCGAATGCACTGTAGATAGTAAGCTCACATTAACTAGCTAGCTAGCTAATTTCGCTGGTTCATTGTACTTACTGTCTGACAGAGCCATAGACCGTTTTGCCAACATTGAAGAGAGGTGGATGGCATTACTGTTCAACTTGTCAACAAGGAAGGTGAGTCGACATTTTAGTTCTACTTGCGCACGCCAACAAACACACACACACACACACACACACACACACACACACACACACACACACACAGAAATCAGTACCATGGACAGTCATATGATATTTAGCAACGTTGATTGGACTAAATTGTTTTTAGTATCTTTAAGTTAGTTTTCGGTATATTAAACGAAGCAAATATAGCCTTTTTTATTTGATGTTTAAATGTTTAAGTTGAAAAGTACTGGAATAGCGCAGGCAGTGCTCCTATTGACTTTGTGCTGACTTGCGGTAACTACGCGGTTCTAAATCAGTAGTTGTTTAGTAAACTTTTGAAAACATTAACTTGCTTGACCATGCTACAGGTGATATAACTGTTTCTATGCAATATTTGCTTTGTGGACTTCACCGGACTGATGTTGCTTTTCGATTTTGTGATTAAACAAATTAATGTGTAGTTAAATTTATTCCACCACTGTGTGACTGTTGTCTTTTAGTTGGCACAGCCTTATTTTATATCAAGGTGTCGTATGAACAAATGGGTTATAGAGCAAACAATGCAATTATCACACCATAGGTTGTAATATGTATTTTTTACTGGCTTGGCTTCCTGAGTGATTTTACACACCTACCGCTACTACCATACCATAATCCCACCATGGGGACCTCTGCTCACAACATTGACAAACCGCTCACCCACAGGACGCCATACACGTGGTTCTCCGGTTTGATATACTACCAAATTCTTATGGTAGAGAAATTAACATGAAATTCTCTGTCAACAGCTCTGGTGGACATTCCTGCAGTCAGCATGTCAATTGCACACTCCCTCAAAACGTTGGAATTGTGTTGTGTGATACATATCTTTTAGAAATACTTTAAATTATTCTTTGTGTGATAACTAGTATAAAATATCGACAATTGTGTACATTTTTGTCCTAAATATTAATTCACAAAGTATACCTCATGGGACACTTATTCTGGAGGATTCCAAACATCCGTGACCCGGAAGTACTTAGTTATTGTTGTCTGTTTCACAGTGGCATAAGCAAGCGCCAGTTTTCATTGAATGGGAAAGCGTTTATCGTTTATTCGGTGTATTCAATTCAAATAACGGAAATACGCACAAAATGGACAATTGACAGTAATCGCTTTCGGAGAAACACTAGATCTAAACGGTAAGTAGTTGTTTTCTCCCTCAGTCATCCAACCGACACCTCTCTTGAGAATCCAATTTTATGTGATCTGCGCGCGCTTCATATGAAAGACAATTTGGCCAGCAAGATACTTCTCCTCTGACCTCCTATCCGGTTGGGTGAAGTATCGTGTGTTTCATTTTATTTTCACTTATCACAACGAAGGTTCTTATTCACGACATACATTTAGCGAATCCCAGTTTGCTATAAACATTTGCCGAAACTAAACTAAGCACTAATATTTCAGTAATCCGTACCATGGCCTCCCGTGATAAATAAACACTTAACCCATTTAATCTCATCGGTCACAATAGCTAAAACATTTACACTTTACAGAGTCAAGAGAAGTTAAAGTTGTACTTATTAACAAATAAGTTATATATTATGCATTATTAAGGTGTCAAGTAGGATTCAGGGAAGTTTCATGATTTCTCAAAATGGTCAAAAGACCCCTAAGTATAAATCTCATACGTGTACATTTTTTGACGAATTTGGTACCACACAGCTTTAAAAATAAATACATTGTTGACTTATGTTGAATTTGTAAATATAATGTTTAAAGTGTCTAGTTTACGTATCTGCCATCATTTTCAATACATTGAATCTATGACCATGAGTATGTAGACGCCTGCTTGTTGCTATAACAACCTCCTTTTGTTAAGGCTTTCTGCTAGATGTTGGAACATTGCTGCGGGGACTTGCTTCCATTCAGCCACAAGAGCATTCGTGAGGTCGGGCACTGATGTTAGGCCTGGCTAGCAGTCGGCATACCAATTCATTAAGTTCAGGGCTCTGTGCAGGCCAGTCAAGTTCTTCCACACCGATCTTGACAAACCATTTCTGTATGGACCCGCTTTGTTCACGGGGGCATTGTCATGCTGAAACAGGTAAGGGCCTTCTTCAAACTGTTGCCACAAAATTGGAAGCACAGAATTGTCTAGAATGTCATTGTATGCTGTAGCGGTCAGATTTCCCTTCACTGGAAAAAAATGGCCTAGCCCGAACCATGAAAAACAGCCCTGACCACATTACTCCTCCTTCACTAAACTTTACAGTTGGCACTATGTATTGGGGTAGGTATCGTTGTCCTGGCATCCGCCAAACCCATATTCGTCCGTCAGACTGCCAGGTGGTGAAGCGTGATTCATCACTCTAGAGAATGCGTTCCCACTTCTCCAGAGTCAATGGCGGCAAGCTTTACACCACTCCAACCGATGCTTGGCATTGCGCATGGTGATCTTAGACGTGTGTGCGGCTGCTCTGCCATGGAAACCCAGTTCTTGACACTCCCGAAGAACAGTTCTTGTGCTGACGTTGCTTCCAGAGGCAGTT
Organism: Oncorhynchus masou masou; assembly: GCF_036934945.1. Taxonomy (NCBI): domain Eukaryota; kingdom Metazoa; phylum Chordata; class Actinopteri; order Salmoniformes; family Salmonidae; genus Oncorhynchus; species Oncorhynchus masou. The sequence goes on along the minus strand of NC_088223.1, from coordinate 47,595,342 downwards.
TGGAACTTGCCGGTACCATTCCGTGAGCTTGTGTGGCCTACCACTTCGTGGCTGAACCGTTGTTGCGCCTAGATGTTTCCACTTCACAATTACAGCCCTTAGAGTTGACTGGGGCAGCTCTAGCAGGGCAGAAATTTGACAATGACTTGTTGGAAAGGTGGCATCCTATGATGGTGCCAAGTTGAAAGTCACTGAGTTTTTCAGTACAGGCCATTCTGCTGCCAATGTTTGTCTATGAAGATTGCATGGCTGTGTGCTCGATTCTATACACCTGTCAGCAACGGGTGTGACTGAAATAGCCAAATCCACTCATTTGAAGGGGCATCCACATTAGAGGTCTACCGATTATGATTTTTCAACACCGATACCGATTATTGGGGGACCAATAATAAATTTAGCCTCAAGTAGATAATGAAACATATTCCATTTGGTTTAAATAATGCAAAACAAAGTGTTGGAGAAGAATGTAAAAGTGCAATATGTGCCATGTAAGAAAGCTAACGTTTCAGTTCCATGCTCAGAACATGAGAACATATGAAAGTTGGTGGTTCCTTTTAACATGAGTCTTCAATATTCCCAGGTAACAAGTTTTAGGTTGTAGTTATTATAGGACTATTTCCCTCTATACCATTTGTATTTCATTAACCTTTGACTATTTGATGTTCTTATAGGCACTTTAGTATTGCCAGTGTAACAGTATAGCTTCCGTCCCTCTCCTCACCTCCCTGGGCTCGAACCAGCAACACAACGACAACAGCCACCACATTGAAGCAGCGTTACCCATGCAGAGCCAGGGAAACAACCACCCCAAAGCGAGGGAAGTTTGAAACGCTATTAGCGCGCGCTAACTAGCCAGCCATTTCACTTCGGTCACACCAGCCTCATCTCAGCCTCATCTCGAGAGTTGATAGGTTTGAAGTCATAAACAGCGCAATGCTTGACGCACAACGAAGAGCTGCTGGCAAAACGCATGAAAGTGCTGTTTGAATGAATGTTTACACGCCTGCTTCTGCCTACCACCGATCAGTCAGATACTTAGATACTTGTATACTCAGTCAGATTATATGCAACACAGGACACACTAGATAATATCTAGTAATATCATGAACCATGTGTAGTGAACTAGTGATTATGATTGATTGTTTTTTATAAGATAAGTTTAATGCTAGCTAGCAACTTACCTTGGCTTACTGCATTTGCGTAACAGGCAGTCTCCTTGTGGAGTGCAACGAGAGAGGCAGGTCGTTATTGCGTTGGACTAGTTAACTGTAAGGTTGCAAGATTGGATCCCCCGGGCTGACAAGGTGAAAATCTGTCTTTCTGCCCCTGAACGAGGCAGTTAACCCACCGTTCCTAGACCGTCATTGAAAATAAGACTGTGTTCTTAACTGACTTGCCTAGTTAAATAAAGATTAAATAAAGGTGTTAAAAAAAAAAAATCGTCAAATCGGCCTCCAAAAATACAGATTTCCGATTGTTATGAAAACTTGAAATCGGCCCTAATTAATCGGCCATTCCGATTAATCGGTCGACTTCTAATCCACATATTATTGTATATATATAGTGTATAGCGGTCACATTTGCTCCAATTTATTATACATATTTAATTATAGCAGATGTATTTATTTTTTCAGTAGATTTGAGTTGGTTTATGGATATACTTGACCAATATGATCTTACAGATTATTTTTCCATTCTCCATTAGCCTTTACATATGTGTTAAATCAGTGATTCTTCAAAAAACTTCATATTTTGTTATTTTGGGGAATTGGCCATGTATAGATACATCATAAACTGGATTAGTTTAATAACTTAACAAGTACTTAATGTCTAGGTTTCTCTCGATCAATGGTAGACCTGGTTTATGTGAGGTTTGCTGAATAATCACAAGGGTAGACCTGGTTTATCAGTGTTGGGACATAGCCACATGTGTAAACCTGGTTCGTAGGGGTATTTGATCTGGAATATGCAGGTGTAGGTCTTTATATTAGCATTGGGACTCAAAGGTGTGGACCTGGTTTGTAAAAGTTCTGGAGCTGAGGTGCAGGGGTGGTTTACAGTTTGAGTATTCAGGCTTGGAGGACATGTAGACCTGGCTTAGTTTTACATTTTAGTAATTTAGCAGACTCTTATCCAGAGCTACTCGAAGTCGTGAGTGCCTATATTTTCTAACTGGTCCCCAAAGGGGAATTGAACCCACAATCCTGCCTTTGCTAGCGCCATGCTCTACCAACTGATGCACATACGACCAATTGACTAATTGGGTTTATGCACAGGTGCGGACTTTGTAGGTATGTAAATTGGCGCTGAAGTACAGGTGTGGACCTGTTTCGTATGAATATTAGGGCTGAAATGCAGGAGTACACCTATTTTTACAATTGGGGCTGATGTAGCAGTAGACCTGTTTAAAAAAAAAAAAGTAACTTTTTTTTAGCTAGGCAAGTCAGTTAAGAACAAATTCTCATTTTCAATGACGGCCTAGGATTTTGACAGACAGATTTTTACCTTTTCAGCTCAGGGATTTGATCTTGCAAACCAGTTTTTTAAAACCAGTTTTCACTTTGAGGAAAATGTTTTATTTAATCCTTTTTCGAATAAGGATGTTACGTAACAATGTGAAAAAAGTCAAAGGGGTCTGAATACTTTACAAATGTACTGTATTGGGGCTAAGGATTAGGGGAAAATGGCAGTTAATTTTATTATAGGCAGAGCACTAAGTTTCACTCTCTCTACTCTCCTTTCTCTCTCTCTAAAAAGCAATATGGATTACCACATGTTAGGGTTACTAATCGCATACGATTTGCATAGTGACTTGTCTGGGAAAAATGTCGGAATTAATGCTTTAAGAATTACCTGGTCTAATACTATTGTTACAGTAGTTACAATCACCTGTTCCTTAACTACAATTTCCACCACTTGTTTTGTATTCCAGGCAGAGGCTATAAGCAGGTGTTGTTGGTGGATGGAGAGAGTGATGCGAGACAGTGGAGACAGCTTGGCACAGAACCACTGGACCAATGAACTGACACTGGCAGGGGAACCTGAGACAGTCAGACAGGAGGCCACTGGACCAGGATATCTGGTGGACTCCAGAACGCCTCACCATGTCCATGGAAGTTCCATGCATTTCAAGCTAGGGCGGCCTGAGGAGGAAGCTAGCATGTGGGGCATGGAAGAACATATGGATATGGACCCCGAAGAGGATAAGGAGGAGGATTTCAGTTGGGAAGAACCAGGAGAGGATGATTGGACTGCACCACTTCTATCGCCATCACATAATCAGAGTAGATCCACAGCCAGTGACTCTGGTAGCCCCTCACAAATAAAAACACAGCCCAATGGGTTCAGGATGCGGAGGCTGCTGCGCTGGTATAGACTCAGTAGGACTGTGAACCGCAACACTCGCTTGGCCCTGCATTGGAGGACATGGTGCCAGCTGGCTAAATGGGCTGGGTCTTTGGGCCTGGGGTACAGGCGAGCTAGGCCTAGGAGGTGGCACCTCGGGAGCAGGAACAAACATCTCCACAACAGACGGAAGCCAGGAAGATCCTATCTGCATGGGGGAACTCAGGGCTGCTTTAAGGGAAGGGAAGATATAGAGGCTGGAGATGGTATGTATAATATTGTTGTTTTTGGACCAAATTTAATGTTGCATGTGTCATGAAACATGAATATATATTAATATATGCCAACATGTAAACTGGAAGTTGCATCGGAATGACTTGTTTCCCTCCACCCCCTTTACTTAATTTTGTTTTCAAAAATTATCAGTAGCATTTCATGAAAGAAAGAATGATCACAGACTGTTCTGTAGAGCTGAAATGGTTAATAAATGTTAATATTTTTACATGATCTGCACCCATCTATTTTTCCTCAAGACCCTTGGGTGTGTGGGACAAATGGACACATAGGGAATGAGGTGGCGAGTAATGCAGCCAAGGTTGGGGACAGGGACGGGCTGGGCTTCCGGGAATCTCCTGTAAGCCTGCCAACCATCCACAGGGATAAACCACCACCTCAGCAGCAACTCAGCAGTGAACACATCTCCTGTGTACAAGGTAAAACAGCTTTGAATACTAGTCTACTTTTCTGTTAAAAACAAATGGAAAACCACACTAGGTAGGGCTGAACCCATTTAAACGATGTGCTTACAAAACCACTTTGGTAATAAAGCATTATTTGTTTGACTGCAACTTCTGGACCTAGCTAGCACCAATACAACCAGCCTGAAAACAATGACCAGTAGAAACTGCAGTTATTGTCATTATTCTTAGCAATGATTTAGGAATCCTTTTGTTTGGTTCCGAGAATATGAAATATACTTATTCATGTTACTGCGGGAGAGAGGGTAATGTATAACGTTTACATTATGTCAGGATATGTTATTGTTAGCCATCAGGGATTTCAAATAAATAATGAAATATGCTCAATTTGGTTTAAATAATGCAAACACACAGTGTTGGAGAAGAAAGTAAAAGTGCAATATGTGCCATGTAAAAAAAGCTCACGTTTAAGTTCCTTGCTCAGAACATATGCAAGCTGGTGGTTCAATATTCCCAGTTCTTTAATACTTCCAGTAAAGAAATATTAGGTTGCAGTTATTATAGGAATTATGATGCGTCGACTATTTTTCTCTATACTATTCATATTTCATATACCTTTGACTATTGGATGTTCTAGGCCTGATCTCAGGAGTTGATAGCGCTATTTGACTTCAAGCCTGTGGTCAAGCATTGCTAAGAGCTGCTGGCAAACGCACTAATCCGGAAACTATCATCTTGAAAACAAGACGTTTATTCTTTCAATGAAATACGGAGCCGTTCCGTATTTTATCTAACGGGTGGCTTCCATCAGTCTAAATATTCCTGTTACATTGCACAACCTTCAATGTTATGTCATAATTACGTAAAATTGTCATATGGGGTATTGTGTGTAGATTGATGAGGAATATAAAACAATTTAATTCATTTTAGAAAAAGGCTGTAACATAACAAAATGTGGAAAAAGTCAAGGTGTTTGTTTAAACCCTGTTTGAGATCGGGCTACTTTTTTCAACATTCTGTTAAAAATCGCGCAACATTTCAACGTCCTGCTACTCATGCCAGGAATATAGTATATGCATATGATTAGTATGTGTAGATAGAAAACACTCTGACGTTTCTAAAACTGGTTAAATGATGTCTGTGACTATAACAGAACGTGTTTCGTGGTCAAAATCCCAAGGAAACCTGATCACAAAATCGACGAAGAAAAAATCAGTCCGCCAGTCTCTGTATTGTCTATTGCAAGGTATAATAGATAGCGACCGGCTTACAGTTCCTACAGCTTCCACACGATGTCGCCAGTGTTGTGAATTCTATTCAGGTAAATCCTTGGTCATATGAGTAATAGGCACATCCTGTCATCGGGTACACAGCAGGAAGTTATGGAAGGGGGTAAAGTGGACGAAGATTTCCAAACTTGCTCCTATTGAATACAGATCGCTCCGTGATCAATTTGATCGTTTATTAATGTTTACTAATACCTAAAGTTGGATTACAGAAGTAGTTTGAAGTGTTTTGTCAAAGTTTTATAGGCAACATTTTTAATTTAAAAAAATAATGTTGCATTTAGAAACATAAATGGACATTTTGGGTATACAAGGACCGATTTAATCGAAAAAAAGACCCAATTGTGATGTTTATGGGACATATAGGAGTGCCAACAAAGAAGCTCGTCAAAGGTAATGAATGTTTTATATTTTATTTCTGCGTTTTGTGTAGCGCCGGCTACGCTAATTCTTTTGTTTACGTCCCCTTCAGGTATTTCGGGGTGTTGCATGCTATCAGATAATAGCTTCTCATGCTTTCGCCGAAAAGCATTTTAAAAATCTGACTTGTTGGCTAGATTCACAACGAGTGTAGCTTCAATTGAGTACCATGCATGTGTGTTTTAATGAACGTTTGAGTTTTAATAAGTGCTATTAGCATTTGGCGTAGCGCATTTGCATTTATTGTTGGCAAGGTGGGACGCTAGCATGTCGGGTTGCCCAGAGAGGTTATTAATAGCCTTCTGATTCTGTGAGCACCAAGCCTCTTGCATCGGCAAAATGGCGGATAAAGCAATTTCACAGATTTGTCTATTTTTAATCTTTGCTATGCTGTAATAAAAGCTTTACAATGTCTTCCTGTTAGAACAGACTGGTATTACTTATTTACACTGTTCCAAACAGGCATAAAATTATATTGTAATCTAACAGCACCTGTTTGTCACACAATATGCACACAGCTCTCGCTCCTTTACCCTCCTTTTTATTGATCTCCTTATTGTTGTTGTTCAAATTATAATTATAATAATAATAACAACATTACTTATTATTATTATCATTAGTACGCTTTGTATAGTATCCTTGTATAACCACCATCAAGCTGTAGGCCTAAGAGCACATCCTGTTTAGTCTTAATACTGTAACTTACTTAGCCTAAATATTGATATATAGGCCTAAGTGTATCAATCAATCATGAATTCTGTTCATGCTATCACACAGCATACAAGACATTGAATGCTGTGAAATGCAATCCAACATTTTAGTTTTAGTTTTAAAATTAAATAACAAATGAATAATTAGCCTAAACAATAAATAAACCGCAATTCACGAATGCATGCAACTGTTTTTAGTCTGCTGTAATGAAGGCTTTAAATTTAGCTTTTTGCTCCTATACCCTCCTTTTTTCTGGATCTCCAGTAGTTTCCCCAAGTAAGTCAAATGTCTTCCACAGACCTGAATTCCCCTTTCCCTCCTCAGCAACCAGTAAACTAACATTTGCCCATTTCAAGTTTATTTTTGACGTCCTCCTTGTTACTGTGTTCTGAGTTTTTTTTTTTTTTTGTATTACCAAATTTATTGACGTGATTATGATAGGCTATAGGTCAGGCCATATTGGTCACATGCATGTGATGCTTACATGTTTCACTTCAAGAGAGCAAGGGTTGAGGGGAATAGGAAATGTTTTTCCTAAATTAGGGATTTCGGTAACAGAACATTTCAGTCAGTATTGCAGCTTTAGCACGGACAGAGCAATGAACACTTGTTGTGCCGTGGTGCCTTTTCGCTGCAGTAGTTAGGAGAGTAAGACAACAGCGCAAGTCACATATGCACTCGCTGTAAAATAATTGTAACACTGTGTGAGTCATTTGCATGTCTTCATTGTTTAATCAAACAGTGTGCTTAAAGCATCAGACAAGCTCAGTGCTTATGTAGTTGATTTTATTCAAACTCATAGCGTGTCTGTCTATATGGAAAAAATAAGTTGAACCATTTTGATTGGTCTAAAGAACTGGATTTATTTTAGTTAGGTACAGCCCTTAATTAATTCACTCCAGATGTGGTAGGCTATTGAAGAAATATTCCTAAATGGTCCATTAATCGGATTAGGGTTGACTGGGCAAATTGTTTTTACTATTTATACCAGAAATTGTGCATTGATTGAGCTCAATCTCCAGACTGAAGCTTTAACCATAGACACAATATAACAAGGTGATTAAAACATGTAATTTGGTGATTTATATAATAAAGGTGTTATTTAATTTGTGTGGCTTTGTGACCGTCTCCCAGGTATGTTGAATGAATTCCTGCACCAGTACGGGAGCATGATCCCTATCCATGTGGATGAGGTGGTGGACAAGCTACAGGAAATCTTCCCCAGCAAGAGCTTCTCCGAGCCCCACAGGTTTGTCATGATAATTGGCCTTCAACCTCATCATGCTCATTTGCATTTCAGCATCCTGGGTCATTTTCATTAGGCACACGATGGGAATTACTTTTCAGTGTTTTGCAGTGGGAAATGAAAACAAGCGTTTCTTATTGTACAAGTCCAAGTAGTTCCTCCCTGTCACACTGCTGTTCGAAACATTTGGTGTCTGTCTAATGAACATGTGTTTTTGTATTTTCATGTTGAAAAGTGTCTCTTTAAGTGTTGTGTCCCTTCCAAAGGAAAGTTGTTGTGCAGCACCTCATCCAGTCTTACCAGCGTCTGTCTGGGACTGCCATGGTGAGGGGGTTCCGTGTCAACTACAAGCGCCACACCCTCACAATGGATGACCTCAGCACATTGTATGGACAGAACTGGCTCAACGACCAGGTACTTCTACTCTTTAACATTTTGAAAAGAACACTGTATTCTCTGAGCGACAATAGCACATCTCAGTTGGTCTGTCTTGGTCAGGCCAAATCACCTCACTTTTTTTTACATTTTGTGAGTTTTTCTTTTTTACATTAGCAGTTTATGAAATATTTCAAATGTACTAATGATTTTCCAATTCTATATATGATTCAGTATAGAACAGAGTGTGAGATTTTCAGTTATTTTTCAGTGTGTGATTTATGTAAACATTGTGACTAAATAATATAAATATTTGTGTTTATAAGAAATTATATTAAAGTTTTGTCTTTAATAATATCTTGTCTTGAACCACAGATCATGAACATGTATGGGGATATGGTTATGGACACAGTCCCAGAAGAGGTGAGAAAATGATCATGCCTAGTAATAGGAATGTAAAATATATGTTTTGGAGAGAGAAATTCTGATGACATTTAGGTGCTGGCATCCTCTTACCTCATCGGTCATGTTATGCCCCATTCCTCATTTTACATTTGCCTGCATTTTTCCCGCCAACACAAGAAAGCCCCACTATTGTGTGTGCGCACAAACTCAACTTATGTATTATGTCTTCCTATTCACACCGTGGCTACTCTCCTCTTTCTTTCAGGTTCATTTTTTCAACAGCTTTTTTTACGACAAATTAAGGACAAAGGGCTATGACGGGGTCAAACGGTGGACAAAAAATGTGAGTTATCACTGGCGGAATTTTATTTAGCAGGAGTTCCATGGTTGACTTATGTTGTCAAGTGTGTTTGTTGGTTTGTTTGTATACGTTTTTTTGTTTTTGAATCAACATGCCAGAAGTGTTATTGTAATTTATTTTACTTGAACAATGCACACTGATTAGCATTCCTGTACATGTATCACTGTAGTCCCTGGAGAGTAAAGAAATGTAGAGGGAAAAAATATGTACGGAATTGTAATTTAATTTTTTTATATCTTTTTTTCCCAGGTGAACATTTTCCAGAAGAGGCTACTGTTGATCCCTATCCATCTGGAGGTGCACTGGTCTCTGGTGTGTGTGGACGTCCCACAGCGCTCCATCACATACTTCGACTCCCAGCGCACCCTCAACCGCCGCTGCCCAAAGGTCTGTCTAGTGTAATTCCTTGGGCTTAAAGCCTATCTGTGCAGTCAGAGCCGTGCTGTTATACAAATGTGGAAAGTATAAATCTGTCTTTTATGCTAGTCCAAACAATACATTTGGTCAGTCTGTAATTTCGATCTATAGAAGTGGTGTTCAAACATTTTCAGGGGAAACCCCATTTTTTCCCCTTCAGAATTTTGGGGGACCCTATTTTTTTCCCCCCCAAAAACGACCCCAACCCAAATCTAATGATACAACCTTAAAATCTGTACATTTAGATTTTTACAGATTTTTTTACAAATAACCTTCAATTCATTGCATTTTTATCTCTTATCAAAATGAAAAGAAGCCGGTAGATACACTTTTGAGTAAATGTTTCACATGATCTGTCTCAAACTTTTGTATACTGTCCCATACAATAATCTGTACTCTTGATTTTTTTTGTTCATAAAATGTTTTGTTCCCCCGCGACCCCGACTTTGAATACCACTGATCTATAGGATTACAAATATGCTCCTCTGTGGATATACTTGTATTTTTGTTATCCCTCAGTGGATTCATATTCACCCATGTATTTCTCTTGGTTTTTTAGCACATTGCAAAATACTTACAAGCTGAGGCAATCAAGAAAGAGCAGAAGGATTTTATCACAGGGTGGAAGGGTTTCTTCAAAATGGTAAGAGGGCTTTTGGATTTTTGGTGGGCGATGTTTACTTGTCAGTTGATACCATGTTTATGTGATTGTTCTGGTCCCATGTGTTTCCCAGAACGTGGGCAGGCAGAACAATGACAGCGACTGTGGAGCATTTGTCCTCCAGGTGGGTTAACTTAAATATCATTCATATTTCAATAACAGAACCTAAAGTGCAATCTGTCTATCTAATCATGTTGTGTGTTGGTAACAGTTTTCATACTTCATTGTATGCTACACACAAACCGGTAGAAAAGTAATTTGCTTTGATATCTATCATAAATGCAGTACTCTACTGAACTCAGCAAAAAAATTAAACGTCCTTCCACGTAACAGTCAGTATCTGGTGTGGCCACCAGCTGCATTAAGTACTGCAGTGCATCTCTTCCTCATGGACTGCACTAGATTTGCCAGTTCTTGCTGAGAGATGTTAACCCCACTCTTCCACCAAGGCACCTGCAAGTTCCCGGACAATTCTGGGGGGAATGGCCCTAGCCCTCACCCTCCGATCCAACAGGTCCCAGGCGTGCTCAATGGGATTGAGATCCGGGCTCTTCTCTGGCCATGGCAGAACACTGACATTCCTGTCTTGCAGGACAATGACAACGAGCTCAGTTCGATGATGCTGTGACACACTGCCCCAGACCATGACGGACCCTCCACCTCAAAATCGATCCTGCTTCAAAGTACAGGCCTCGGTGTAACGCTTATTCCTTTGAAGTTAAACGCAAATCCAACCATCACCCCTGGTGAGACAAAACCGCAACTCGTCAGTGAAGAGCACTTTTTGCCAGTCCTGTCTGGTCCAATGACCGTGGGTTTGTGCCTGTCTGGTCCAATGACCGTTGTTGCCAGTGATGTCTAGTGAGGCCTACAAGCCCTCAGTCCAGCCTCTCTCAGCCTATTGTGGACAGTCTGAGCACTGTTGGAGGGATGGTGCTTTCCTGGTGTAACTCAGGCAGTTGTTGTTGCCATCCTGTACCTATCCCGCAGTTGTGATGTTTGGATGTACCGATCCTGCGCAGGTGTTGTTACACGTGTTCTGCCACTGCGAGGATGATCAGCTGTCCGTCCTGTCTCCATGTAGCACTGTTTTAGGCGTCTCACAGTACGGACATTGCAATTTATTGCCCTGGCCACATCTGCAGTCCTCATGCCTCCTTGCAGCATGCCTAAGGCACGTTTACGCAGATGAGCAGGGTCCCTGGGCTCTTTCTTTTGGTGTTTTTTAGAGTCAGTAGAAAGGCCTCTTTAGTGTCCTAAGTGACCATAACTGTGACCTTAATTGTCTACCGTCTGTAAGCTGTTAGTGTCTTAACGACCGTTCCACGGGTGCATGTTCATTAAACAAGCATGGGAGTATTTAAACCCTTTACAATGAAGATCTGTGAAGTTATTTGGATTTTTACTAATTATCTTTGAAAGACAGGGTCCTTAAGAAGGGACGTTTCTTTTTTTGCTGAGATAATATCATTACATTTGCCATTGATATTGACATTAACTTTGCTTCATTTGTCTGTTTTTTTTCCCCACAGTACTGTAAGTGCCTAGCCTTAGAGCAGCCTTTCTGTTTTGGCCAGCTGGATATGCCAAAGCTAAGGAGACTCATGTACAAAGAGTTGTGTCATTGCAAGCTCTCACTGTGAGTTTGAATGAAAGAACTATCGTAGAACGAAAGACGTAGACTATTCACCCTTCCCTTCCCCCAGCTCTCTTGGCAGATATGTTTTTTACAAGATGGACATTGTTGCATTTTTATTTTCTTGCTCACATCCACTCACTCTTTATATCTGTTTATTTTCCTTTTTGATACAAGTAAACTGTACTCCTATGAGGACACTAAACAAAAGAACGGTTGTTGCACTTAGGATGTGATGTAGGAGATTATTATAATATTTTTTTAAAGATATTTTACCATATTTTACTTTTTCTCCCCAATTTCGTGATATCCAATTGCGCTCTTGTCTCATCACTGCAACTCCCTAACGGGCTCGGGGAGGTGAAGGTCGGGTCATGCGTCCACCGAAACATGACCCGCCAAATTGCTCTTCTTAACACCCGCCCGCTTAACCCGGAAGCCAGCCTCACCAATGTGTCGGAGGAAACACCATTCAACTGATGATCAAAGTCAGCCTGCAGGTGACCGGCCCACCACAAGGTGTCGTTAAGCGCGATGAGCCAATAAAGCCCCCTGGCAAAACCCTCCACTAATATGAACGACCCTGGGCCAATTGTGCTATCCTAATGGGACTCCCAGTCACGGCCGGTTGTGACACAGCGTGGGATAGAACACTGCTCTGTAGTGACGCCTCAAGCGCTGCGATGCAGTGCCTTTAGACCGCTGCGCCACTTGGGAGGCCATGCGAGATTATTTTTTGGTCCTTGATGTTGTTGGGGGATAGCCAGGGGTATAGTGTTGAAAATAAAATAAATGAAAGTTAAGTCTTGATGAAGTGTTGATGGATCACACCCTTATTTTCAGTTGATTTGTATTCATTTTTAGGGAATATGGTTTGTGGTCCATTTAGTTTTTGGCGAATTAATATTTCCTATTAGATGACAAGATAATTGATTTATTTTTGATTTGAATCTGAAATCATTCAACACAAACGGTTTTGTTTTGTCTAAAGGAAATATTAATTAACGAGAAAATTAATGATTTGATTATTCAAATGTTGTGTTTTTAATTATTGGTTCTCGTTCAGCCTGTGCACCAGTACGTTTTGGCCAATGAATAGTCGTGGCTTGCTGACAACACAAATTATAAATGGGTCGTTCCTCATGTTTTTGATTTGACATATGTAATCGAATAAATGGATAAACGTTTATTTATTTTGTAAATATATTATTTTCATTCCATTGATTATTTTCATTTCCATTGACAGTCACTATAGTGGGTCATGTGCCCAGTCCAAATTGGCCTAGGTCAGTGAGAAAGCCATTTTTAACCCTAAGCACTTCAACTTGTAGTCAATATAATTGTGGATAGGCTCAATAACATGCAGCTGATCACCACAAGCTTCAGTGCCTATGAGCTTAGAAAACATAACTGCTCGATTTTACAGGAAAGCACGAATGTCATTCAATATTCTGTTATAGAGACATTTAATCATGGGAAGGCAGCCGCGGTCTGGTGAAATTTGCGAGTTCATGATCTACACTGTGGTCATGACCCATGGGGAACCGTTTCTAGTTTTGCCCATTTCAGGATCTGGACATTTCTCATGAGCCTATAAACTATACTTAACAAAAATATAAATGAAACATCAAACAATCTCAACAATTTTACTGAGTTATATACAGTTCATTTAAGGAAATCAGTCAATTGAAATAAATGCATTAAGGGGCTAATCTATGGATTTCACATGACTGGGCAGGGGCACAGCCATTGGTGGGCCTGGGAGTGCATAGGCCCACCCACTCTGAGTTTTCCCCCACAAAAGTGCTTTATAACAGACAGAAATATGGAGGTCCTGGGCTGGCGTGGTTACGCATGGTCTGTGGTTGTGAGGCCAGTTGGACGTACTGCCAAATTCTCACAAATTATGTTGGAGGCGGCGTATGGTTGAGAAATGAACATTACATTCACTGGCAACAGCTCTGGTGGACATTCCTGCAGTCAGCATGCTAATTGCACGCTCCCTCATCTTGAGACATCTATGCCATTGTGTTGTGTGACAAAACTGCACATTTTAGAGTGGCCTTTTATTGCCCCCAGCACAAGGTGCACCTGTGTAATGATCATGCTGTTGAATTAGTTTCTTGATATGCCACACCTGTCAGTTTGACGTATTATTTTTGGCAAAGGAGAAATGCTCACTAACATGGATGGTAACTAAAATTGTGCACAAATGTGTTAAGTAAGCTTTTTGTGCATATGGAACTTTCTGGTATCTCAGCTCATGAAACATGGGACCAACACTTTACATGTGGCGTTTATATTTTCATTCAGTATACATCAATAATTAGGTATGATATAAAAACTGAGCTCTGTCCACGGACCAATGAGCACATGACGTGTCCTTTGAAACTTCGATGCGCCACCAAGCGTTTTTAAAAGGCGCTGCATTGTCAATCTGATGTCTGCACTGACTGTGCAGCATTTAAGGTGATATGGCCTCTGCAGAAGTCAGGGCAATCATACTTCTTGCACTTCGCGGAGCATAGCAGAGCTTTTGTGAAGGAAGTTGTCAAGGAAGTGAGTTTGTGTTTATACAGGACCTCCCGCTGTCACCTACCATCAACCAACCATGTCAAAGCGGAGATATACGGAGCCCTCCACATTGTTACAAAATTTGAGAGACGCACAGCGATGCGGTACGGAGCTCAATTTGGTATCTGTATGCCTCCAGAGGCTCTGCAATTGCGTCACCTCGTCCATATTGCAAGCATAAATTTGCTTTTTAAAAATGTACATATTTTTGTAATCTTTTATTTAACTTTAAGGCGCTGCATGGTCAATCCAACATCTGCATTGGCCGTGCAGCATTTACGGTGATATGGATGCAATATGGACGCAATTTTCGTCACACCACCCACGTGGCCCTCCGACCACACCCGTCGGGTCTCTCCTGGACTGCGTCACCTTCAGTGATAGTTCTAGGGAAAAGTGCCTCAGTTCGACAACCAAGTTGTCAATGCTATTAGGATATGGTTTACAATATATATATCCTTGAGTAAAAGTAAAAATACCTTAATAAAAAAATTGCTAAAGTGAAAGTCACCCAGTAAAATACTACTTGAATTAGTCTAAATATTTGGTTTTAAATATACTCATGTATCAAAAGTAAATGTATTTGCTAAAATATACTTCAGTATCAAAAGTAAAATAATAAATTCCTTATTACTTATTAAGCAAACCAGACTGCACAATTTTCTTGTTTTTTATTTATTTACAGATAGCCAGGGTCACACTCCAACACTCGGACATCATTTAAAATTCAGAGGCAATAGGGATGACCAGGGATGTTCTATTGATAAGTGTGAATTGGACCATTTCTGTCCCGCTAATCATTCAAAATGTAATGAGTACTTTTGGGTGTCAGGGAAAATGTAAGGAGTAAAAAGTGCATACATTTCTGTAGTGTAGTGAAGTAAAAAAATTGTTAAATATAAATAGTAAAGTACAGATACCAAAAAAAACTACTTAAGTAGAACTTTAAAGTATTTTTACTTAAGTACTTTACACCACTGCAACAGCCCGAGCAGCCACCACAATGCTTGCCATTTAAATGTAAGAGTAGTACTCAGTGATGTTGTGGTGGATTTGCCCCAAACATAACACTTTGTATTCTGGACAAAAAGTTAATTTCTTTGCCACATTTTTACTTTAGTGCCTTATTGCAAACAGAATGCATGTTTTGGAATATTTTTATTCTGTACAGGCTTCCTTCTTTTCACCTTAATTTATGTTAGTATTGTGGAGTAACTAAAATGTTGATCCATCCTCAGTTATCTCCTATCACAGCCATTCAACTCTGTCACTGTTTTAAAATCACCATTGGCCTCATGGTGAAATCCTGAATATATTAAGGCTTGCCATAACAAAAGGGTTGAATACGTATTGATTCAAGACAACTTTTCATTTTTTATCAATTCATTTCTAAAAATATTCCAATTTGACATTATGGGGTATTGTGTGTAGATCACTGACACACGATCAATTTAATCAATTTTAAATTCAGGCTGTAACAACTAAATGTGGAGCAAGTCAAGGGGTGTGAATACTTTCTGAAGGCAGTGAAATGTGTTGATGGTTTATGTACATTTTACATGCAACCACTATAACAACAAACTACAGTATGATATGCGGCTGTGCATGTTTTTTCTTACATTTTTAAGATTATTTTTATTGGGATATTTTACAATTACCAAGACAGGAGGAAAATGAGTGACAGGGAGACAGGGTGGCGAACCCAGGACTTTGGGTGGCACTAATAGCATATGCATTGATGTCTGGCACATTACCGCTAAACCACGACATTAGCATTACTGTGTTAGTTTTATGTCACAATCTATAATGTGATGCTAGAGAGTAAACCGGTTCAGCTACCAGGAATTGAAGTTCTTCCTGATAGCCCATATCCTGGATCCAAGTAGAGACCTTCTCATCTCAGCAGTGCTAGAATGGTATGCACGCAGTGCGGTGTTATACATGGCAACTCACAGTAGCTGTCCTTTATAAAATGCATTACGTGGCCACAGTATGTATGTTTGCTGCATTAATTTAATCGCTAACAATTTGTTATTACCTCTTTGCTACCGTTTGCCGTACCAGGTGGTGATACAGCCCGACAGTAAGCTCTCAATTGTGCATCCTTAAAAGCTTGAGGGTTTTAGTTGACAAGCCACATTTCTTCAGCCTCTTGAGGCTGTTAATGAAATGTGTTGTTTCAAGCAACTACATTCATTTTCTAGTGCATTTCTTTAATTTAATTCATACATCACATCGGTCCAAAAATAATGATTACACAGTAACACAAACACTGACTGCTACAGTAGCTTAATGACATGTGCAAACACACGGGTGTGATGATCCTACCGTGATCCGTGCAGCGTATGCTCAACCGGTATGATTAGAACATTAGAAACGTCTCGTTACAATTGACACATCAGTCAGCATTTGAGCTGACCACAGTTTTTCACAAACATTTTGCAGTAACACAGTCTTTACAACTTTATGTCCTTAATGTGAGTTGTTTATTTTTGGATGCAGATGTTCAGACTTAGCAGTTCTCATCCAAATCGGAAAATGTAGGCTACATTATTCCGAGGAAAGCTGCTGTAATATTTAGGTAATTCTTGGCTGACAGAAGTCATAGTATGTATTAGCTAATAGCAATGACTATTTACAAATTATCAAGTTATATGATGGGTGAGCTCAACAGTGATCAAAATAATTGAGTAAAACAGGTCGAAATTAATCCGACGGTGGGTAAAGCTTGTGTATGCCGCCATGTTTGTGTTTCTGCGTCAACCAAAGAAAAGAATAGGTGACAAGATGAGATGGGTCTGTTTGCAGTATGCATGTTGAGGTGAAGGAGGTGTGAAGTCTACATCATTCACTTCTGGAAGTTTACTCGACATCTTTGGTCTGACAGTCTTTTACGTGACACCAGAGATTTAAACTCAGCAAAAAAAGAAATGTCCTCTCACTGTCCCCTGCGTTTTATTTACAGCAAACTTAACATGTGTAAATATTTGTATGAACATAAGATTCCACAAATGAGACATAAACTGAACAAGTTCCACAGGCATGTGATTAACAGAAATTGAATAATGTGTCCCTGAACAAAGGGGGAGTCAAAATCAAAAGTAACAGTCAGTATCTAGTGTGACCACCAGCTGCATTAAGTACTGCAGTGCATCTCCTCCTCATGGAATGCACCAGATATGCCAGTTCTTCCTGTGAGATGTTACCCCACGCTTTCAACAAGGCACCTGCAAGTTCCCGGACAATTCTGGGGGGAATGGCCCTAGCCCTCACCCTCCAATCCAACAGGTCTTAGACATGCTCAACTGGATTGAGATCCGGGCTCTTCGCTGGCTATAGCAGAACACTGACATTCCTGTCTTGCAGGAAATCACGAACAGAACGAGCAGTATGGCTGGTGGCATTGTCATGCTGGAGGGTCATGTCAGGATTAGCCTGCAGGAAGGGTACCACGAGGAGGATGTCTTCCCTGTAACGCACAGTGTTGAGATTTGCTTGCATTGACAAGCTCAGATGATGCTGTGACACACCGCCCCAGACCATGACGGACCCTCCACCTCCAATTCGATCCAGCTCCAGTGTACAGATCTCGGTGTAATGTTCAATTCCTTCAACGATAAACGCGAATCCGACCATCACCCCTGGTGAGACAAAACTGCGACTCGTCAGTGAAGAGCACTTTTTGCCAGTCCTGTCTGGTCCAGTGTCGGTGGGTTTGTGCCCATAGGCGACGTTGTTGCCGGTGATGTCTGGTGAGGACCTGCCTTACAACAGGCCTACAAGCCCTCAGTCCAGCCTCTCTCAGCCTATTGCGGACAGTCTGAACACTGATGGTGGTATGGTGTGTTACTTGGGTGTAACTCGGGCAGTTGCTGTTGCCATCCTGTACCTATCCCGCAGGTGTGATGTTCTGATGTACCGATCCTGTGCAGGTGTTGTTACACGTGGTCTTCCACTGCAAGGACGATCAGCTTGTCCGTCATGTCTCCCTGTCTTAAGACATTTCAATTTATTGCCCTGGCCACATCTGCAGTCCTCATGCTTCCTTGCTGCATGACTAAGGCACGTTCACGCAGATGAGCAGGGACCCTGGGCTCTTTCTTTTGCTGTTTTTCAGTCAGGAAAGAAAGGCCTCTTTAGTGTCCTAGGATTTCATAACTAAGACTAATTGCCTACCATCTGTAAGCTGTTAGTGTCTTAACGACCGTCCCACAGGTGCATGTTCATTAATTGTTTATGCTTCATTGAACAACCATGGGAAACAGTGTTTAAACCCTTTTAGAATGAAGATCTGTGAAGTTGTTTGGATTTTTACAAATTATCTTTTGAAAGACATCCCTTCCTAAGGAACCTGTTTTTTTTTGTTGCTGAGTTTATATACAATGCATTTTGAAAGGATTCTGACACATGACTTTCTCCTCATTTTGTTAACTTACAACCTTATTCTAAAATTGATAAGGGGGAAAAATGATGTTATCAATCTACACACAATACCCCATAATGACAATGTGAAAACAGGTTTTTCAAGCAAAGTATGGAGAGATCCTTGATGAAAATCTGCTCCAGAGCGCTCAGGACCTCAGATTGGGGCAAATGTTAACCTTCCAACAGGACATCAACCCTAAGCACACAGCCAAGACAGTGCAGGAGTGGCTTCAGGACAAGTTTCTGAATTTCCTTGTGTGGCTCAGCCAGAGCCCGGACTTGAACCCAAACGACCATCTCTGGAGAGCCCTGAAAATAGATGTCTATCGACGCTCCCCATCCAACCCGACAGAGCTTGAGAAGATCTGCAAAGAAGAACGGGAGAAACTCCCCAAATACAGTTGTGCCAAGCTTGTAGCGTCATACCAAAGAAGACTCAAGGCTGTAATCATTGCTTCAAAAAAGTACTGAGTAAAGGGTCTGAATACTTACGTAAATGTAATATTTCAGTTTAGAATTTTTTTATACATTTGCAAAAATATCTAAAAACCTGTTTTTGTTTTGTGATTGTGGTAATGTGTGTAGATTGATGAGGAAAAAAACAATTGAACTCATTTTAGAATAAGGCTGTAACATAAGAAAATGTGGAAAAAGTCAAGGTCTGAATACTTTCCGAATACAGTGTATAACGACGAGGTGCTCATGTCTCTGCCCTAACGTTGTCCCAAAGGCGGGAAGGCAGGCAATAGCCTTAGGTACAAAATAAGTCAATAGAAACACATTGGGCTTATTTTGTACAGTTTTGGAGATGGATAGTAAAACCTTCTGCTTTGCCTCTTCCTCTCTGGTGATACCCAGAATGCATTGAATTATGTCAACCAACATGGCTCCACACATATCCGGCAAATATCTTAGCGTAATCAATACAACCTTAAGTATTTTACACGTGTCCATTACAATCTATACAAGAATCGGAATGCATGATTTATCACCACTACTTGAAAATGTGAATAAAAAACAGTAAATAAAGTAATGATTACCACACAAACCATTTGATAGTAATTTATTGATACAAGTGGTGCGTGTTGCTATTATTCTACTGATGATTTGACGCAACAGATGGTTGGTTTACGTTTTTACCATTGTGGCTAGATGGAAGAGCCATTTTAGGCCTAGCTACATCTAGTGGATGTGTCAGGGACAACAGTTGTTGACAACTGTAGCATTGTAGCTAAGCCTCGTACGACAATTTGTACAGCAGACCCACACTCTTCCAGCATCTTCCAGTTCAAGGACGAAGGTCGACAGCTGGCAGTAAAGTGGCATGACAAATGAGTCCATGTCCTTTCCACTGTCCATATAGCAACCATGTCAGACATGATAAACAGCTTTGTGGAATGCCATTGGGAAAATGCCAGGTGGTATAAGAATATATTTTTCCATCTGATAGACACTGCTGTCTTCAATGGTCACATAATTTACAGTCAGCTAACAGGTGAGATGATTACTGAACAAGGTATTTTTTGTAATTGGATATACAAATAACATACAGTTCCATTATACAATTATATTGACAATATCTCACCCACCTGTCCACTCACTTATCCTTTCCACCCCCTCTCCCCCATAAGTGAGGTGATAACCTACCAAAAGTACAGAGAGAACCTCATGAGAGAGCTGCTGGAAGAGTACCACACCCCTCAAAGTCCATCCACAAAGGGCCATCCTGCTGCAGACAGCGGGTCTAGGGTTTCTGGAATAATGGTGTTGATGTGAGCCATAACCAGCCTTTCAAAGCACTTCATGACAACAGATGTGAGTGCTACGGGCCTGTAGTGATTTAGGCAGGCTACCTTAGTGTTCTTGGGCACAGGGCCGATGATGGTCTGTTTGAAACATGTTGGTATTACAGACTCAGGCAGGGACAGGTTGAAAATGTCAGTAAAGACACTTGCCAGTTGGTCAGCGCATGCTCGCCATACACGTCCTGGTAATCCGTCTGGCCCTGTGGCCTTGTGAATGTTGACCTGTTTGAAGGTCTTAATCAGACGCGCTACGGAGAGCGTGATCACACAGTCATCCAGAACAACTGATGCTCTCATACATGCTTCAGTGTTACTTGCCTCAAAAGCGAGCATAGAAGTAATTTAGCTTGTCTGGTAGGCTGTGCTGTGCTTCCCTTTGTTGTCTGTAATAGTTTGCAAGCCCTGCCACATCCAACGAGTGTCGGAGACGGTGTTTCCGAGCCTGTTTGCTTATGGATGTATAAAGCTCATTGAGTGTGGTCTTAGTGCCAGCATCGGTTTGTGGTGGTAGGTGGACAGCTGCGAAAAATACAGATGAAAACTCTTGGTAAATAGTGTGGTCTTCAGCTTATCATGAGATACACTACCTTAGGCGAGCAAAACCTTGAGACTTCCTTAGATTTCGTGCACCAGCTATTGTTTAAAAATATACATAGACCGCCACCCCCTGTCTTACCAGAGGCCCCTGTTCTATCCTGCCAAAAAAGCTTAAAACCTGTTAGCTGTATGTTATTCATGTCATCGTTCAGATTAATTTGGTCAGGTCAAAACAGTTCTTTATTAAAAGACTATCAGAAAGAATGTTTGTACTATATATCCTACCAACGGGACTTTAAAAACTGAAATATCTTATGTTTTTCATTCTCTGCCTCGTGTCCTTAACTACAATTTTCTTTCTCTCCGTCGCCCACATGCACTTTAAACGTTTGGATAATAAAGCAATTAAAGGCTGACATTGGTTGATACTTCTGACAGCCACAATTCTAACTCCACCCACAACTTTTGGACTTCTTAACATTCCCAGAATGCATGGATTATTATAACCGACTGCAGGCCTAAAAGCTATGGGTTTAGCCTTCTGAATTAATTATTATATTGAAGATAGAAACTCTTAATGAGTTCTGAGGGCCGATCTGTTACCCAAAGATTATTATTATTACTATAAAGCCTGCATTATAATTATATAACATCCCTTAGATATTCTCTGTAAGGTTTTACATTTAACTCAATATCACAGACCAGAGTGGCCCTAATTAAAAATTACCCTTAGATATTCATTTTGAATCTTCCAATCCTTTAAATTGAATTACATCAACAGGAACTTTTTATTGATCTGCAAGTATTTTAATTTAGAAGCCACGTCATACCAATTATTATTGGATTATTCACCATGGTAACCACGTGTTAGTATTAAAAGAAGCGAATTCAATAATATATTTGTACCAGTGTAGATGCTGTTTTTATTTACACTAGTGGTGGACAGCTGGAGGCATTTTGTTTTCACAAGCGTAGCAGGCTGTGAATTCTGAAAACAATGTTTCCATGATGAGCTATTTGCAGGACAATATACTCTACATACCTTTACAAAAGGATAGTCTAATAGCTTGGCTAGATGTGAAAAAAAAAATCCCCCAACTTGCAATGTCTTAAGTACTCTAAAGATTTACATTTCTAACTCCAAATCTCATGCAACCACAAAATGTCGGATGAAGCATATATAGTACTGTACAGTATTTTTTCAACATCTTCATGCTTTCGTTAATCAAATAATGACAAATATTTTTTCAAAATGCAGATGTTTATTTCAACTATCAGCAGGACAATAGACTCTTGCCGAGTCATATCAAATTTTATTTGTCACATACATGTGGTTAGCAGATGTTAATGCGAGTGCAGCGAAATGCTTGTGCTTCGAGTTCCGACCATGCAATAATATCTAACAAGTAATCTAACAATTTCTCAACAACTACCGTATACACACACACAAGTGTAAAGGCGGGGAACGAGATGGAGTCGCAACCCATGCCAGGCACACCTGTGAGCTCTGGAACTCCACCTCCTGTTTGTGAACTCTGCAAACAACTTGTCCTTGATGGGCTAGAAGCCATCAACCCTTGATGGGCTATCAGCAGGACAATAGACTATTGCCAAGTTTAGGGACTTTAAATGCAGAGTATTAATGGGTGTTTGCGAGGCATGTCACTTCTCCGATCTCTTTTACATAGCCCACCAAATGCACTGTTTTCTAATCACATCTGGATGGATCCATAACGAATTACTATGGGAATAAATAGAACTGAATGACAGAGCATGGGGACTGGTCTTTATAAATCAGATTTTTATGTGGAAATGTAAGGATTATTTTGCTCTTCACTCGCAGTCACTTAGTAGCCTAGGCCTACTCCCTACCGGTCACCTTGTACAGTGCCTTATTTCCCTAACTGAAACGCTTAATTAATTCGTTTTAGCCGTGATTGTAAAATGAATCAAGGCTCCCTTTTTTTTAGTTTTAGAAATAAAATGTATTTAAAGACATGGATGACTTGTATGCTGTTTTATGACGTGCACAAATTAATGAGTGATTGATTGATTTACTGTATATTGAAGTAGGCCTTTATGCCGATAAGTAAGTTACGCTAAAACAGCTGCAATAAGGAAAGCATTTTCGTTTTTCTTGGGATAGAATAACATTCATCAATTTAATTAATGAATTAAGCTACATTTCTAAAAAAAAATTAAAAAAATCCCATATAGTCTGTTCTATTCAAGGCTGCCTTTGATTCTTACATGCTGACCAGACCGGAAACGTGGTTTGCAAAAATAAATTTACACATACATGTAATTCAATCATGGCTAGGCAAGATAGCTAGCGTCTGCATGGCCAGGTGCTAAAATAGAACTTGGTTCTATTTGTGACGCTCAACGCCTGCAAGTCCTGCCTTTCTAATCTCCTCATTGGTTTTTAGGAGCATATACCCACATGGGTGAAAGAAAGATGAACTGATGTCCACAATCCAGTCTGTAACGTTGGTTGCCAACCATCATATAAAGTCCAAAGAAGAAAAAGAAGTCTAAAGGAAGGAGGTGTCACACCCTGACCATAGTTTGCTTTGTATGTTTCTATGTTTTGTTTGGTCAGGGTGTGATCTGAGTGGGCATTCTATGTTGTGTGTCTAGTTTGTCTGTTTCTGTGTTTGGCCTGATATGGTTCTCAATCAGAGGCAGGTGTTAGTCATTGTCTCTGATTGGGAACCATATTTAGGTAGCCTGTTTGGTGTTGGGTTTTGTGGGTGATTGTCCTTATGTCCTTGTTTCTGTCGTGTGTTAGTTTGCACCAGTATAAGCTGTTTCGGTTTTCGTGTTATGTTTGTTGTTTTCGTATTGATTCGTGTTTTTCCTTGTTTCATTAAAATATGAATCACAATAGCCACGCCGCATTTTGGTCCGACTCTCCTTTGCATACAGAAAACCGTTACAGAATCACCCACCACAACAGGACCAAGCGGCGTGTCAACAGGCAGGAGCCGCAGGAGAAGCAACAGCGGCAGCAGGAGCAACAAAATCTGGACTACACAACTTGGGAGGAGATAGACAGGTGGGCGATCGACCCAGGGAGAGTGCCGGAGCCCGCCTGGGATTCGATGGAGCAGTGTGCGGAAGGTTATGAGAGAATGCTATTGGCAAAGCAAGCACGGCGGCGCGGAAGGAAGCCCGATAGTCAGGGGGGGGGGGCTCAGGGAGAGTGTGGCAGAGTCAGGAGTCAGACCTGAGCCAACTCTCCCTGTTTATCATGAGGAGCCAAGGAGGAGACCAGAACCAGAGCCGGTGTTGGAGGTGAGCGAAGCAGAGACTGTGAAGGAGTTAATGGGGAGATTGGAGGAGAGAGAAATGAGGGAGTTGCTGTGTTGGCGTTTTAAGCATGGAATTCGCCCAACGGAGCGTGTCGGGGATTTGATGGCACCTGGGTCAGCGCTCCATATTCGTCCTGAGGTGCGTGTTAGTCGGCTGGTGAAGATGGTGCCAGCCTCACGCACTAGGCCTCATGTGCACCTCCCTAGCCTTGCACGTCCTGTGCCAGCACTGCTCTCAAGATCTCCAGTACGCCTTCATGGTCTAGCCCATCCCGTGCCACCTCCACACACCAGCCCTCCGGTGGCAGCTCCCCGCACCAGGCTTCCTGTGCGTGTCCTCGGCCCAGTACCACCAGAGCCAGCACCACGCACCAGGACTACAGTGCGCCTTGCCTCCAGCGCTGCCGGAGCCTTCCTCCTCTCCTGCGCTGCCGGAATCTCTCGCCTGTTCAGCGCAGCCAGAGCCTTCCTCCTCTCCTACGCTGCTGGAGTCTCCCGCCTGTTTAGCACTGCCGGAGCCTTCCGCCTCTACAGCGCTGCCGGAGTCTCCTGCCTGCATGGAGCAGCCAGAGCTGGCAGCCTGCATGGAGCAGCCAGAGCTGGCAGCCTGCATGGAGCAGCCAGAGCTGGCAGCCTGCATGGAGCAGCCAGAGCTGGCAGCCTGCATGGAGCAGCCAGAGCTGCCAGCCTGCATGGAGCAGCCAGAGCTGGCAGCCTGCATGGAGCAGCCAGAGCTGGCAGCCTGCATGGAGCAGCCAGAGCTGGCAGCCTGCATGGAGCAGCCAGAGCTGGCAGCCTGCATGGAGCAGCCAGAGCTGGCAGCCTGCATGGAGCAGCCAGAGCTGGCAGCCTGCATGGAGCAGCCAGAGCTGGCAGCCTGCATGGAGCAGCCAGAGCTGGCAGCCTGCATGGAGCAGCCAGAGCTGGCAGCCTGCATGGAGCAGCCAGAGCTGCCAGCCTGCATGGAGCAGCCAGAGCTGACAGTCTTCATGGAACAGCCAGAGCTGACAGTCTTAAAGGAGCTGCCAGTCAGCATGGAGCAGCCAGAGCCGCCAGTCAGCATGGAGCAGCCAGAGCCGTCAGTCTGCCAGGATCCGCCAGTCAGCCAGACTCTTCCAGATCCGCCAGTCAGCCAGACTCTTCCAGATCCGCCAGTCAGCCAGACTCTTCCAGATCCGCCAGTCAGCCAGACTCTTCCAGATCCGCCAGTCAGCCAGACTCTTCCAGATCCGCCAGTCAGCCAGACTCTTCCAGATCCGCCAGTCAGCCAGACTCTTCCAGATCCGCCAGGATCTGCCAGAACCGCCAGCCAGCCAGGATCTGCCGGATCCAACTACCTGCCTGAGCTTCCCCTCAGTGCCGGGCTTCCCCTCAGTGCCGGGCTTCCCCTCAGTGCCGGGCTTCCCCTCAGTGCCGAGCTTCCCCTCAGTGCCGAGCTTCCCCTCAGTGCCGAGCTTCCCCTCAGTCCCGAGCTTCCCCTCAGTCCCGTGGGGTTCTGGGTGAGGACTACTAGGCCATGGTCGGCGGCGAGGGTGGACTATCCAAGGACGCGAGGAGGGACTAAGACATTGATAGAGTGGGGTCCGCGTCCTGCGCCGGAGCCGCCACCATGGACAGACGCCCACCCGGACCCTCCCCTATGGCTTTTGGTGTGCGTCCGGGAGTCCGCACCTTAGGGGGGGGTTCTGTCACGCCCTGGTCGTAGTATATTGTGTTTGTCTTTATTTATTTGGTCAGGCCGGGGTGTGACATGGGTTTATTGTGGTGTGTTTTGTCTTGGGGTGTTAGGTGTTGGGTGTGTGGCTTAGTGGGGTATCTAGCATAGTCTGTGGCTGTCTGGAGTGGTTCTCAATCTAAGGCAGGTGTTTATCGTTGTCTCTGATTGGGAACCATATTTAGGCAGCCATATTCTTTGAGTATTTAGTGGGTGATTGTTCCTGTCTCTGTGTTTGTGTTCATCAGATAGGCTGTATAGGTTCTCACGTTCGTTCTTTGTTTTGTTCATTATTTCATGTCTAGTTCATTTCATTAAAGAACATGAATAACCACCACGCTGCATTTTGGTCCGCTTCTCCTTCGACAGACGAGAACCGTTACAATAATTCACTGTATCACAATTCCAGGAGTTTCAGAAGTTTACATATACTAAGTTGACTGTGCCTTTAAACAGCTTGGAAAATTCCAGAAAATTATGTCATGGCTTTAGAAGCTTCTGATAGGCTTATTGACATCATTTGAGTCAATTTGAGGTGTACATGTGGATGTATTTCAAGGCCTACCTTCAAACTCAGTTCCTCTTTGCTTGACATCATGGGAAATCTAAAGAAATCAGCCAAGACCTCAGAAAAAAATGGGTTACCTCCACAAGTCTGGTTCATCCCTGGGAGCAATTTCCAAATGCCTGAAGGTACCTTGGGACCATGTAGCCATCATACCGCTCAGGAAGGAGACGCATTCTGTTTCCTAAAGATGAACGTACTTTGGTGCGAAAAGTGCAAATCAATTCCAGAACAACAAATCAAATCATCAAATCAAATTTTATTTGTCACATACACATGGTTAGCAGATGTTAATGCGAGTGTAGCGAAATGCTTGTGCTTCTAGTTCCGACAATGCAGTAATAACCAACAAGTAATCTAACTAACAATTCCTAATCTACTGTCTTATACACAGTGTAAGGGGATAAAGAATATGTACATAAGGATATATGAATGAGTGATGGTACAGAGCAGCATAGGCAAGATACAGTAGATGGTATCGAGTACAGTATATACATGTGAGATGAGTATGTAAACAAAGTGGCATAGTTAAAGTGGCTAGTGATACATGTATTACATAAAGATGCAGTCGATGATATAGAGTACAGTATATACGTATGCATATGAGATGAATAATGTAGGGTAAGTAACATTATATAAGGTAGCATTGTTTAAAGTGGCTAGTGATATATTTACATCATTTCCCATCAATTCCCATTATTAAAGTGGCTGGAGTTGAGTCAGTGTCAGTGTGTAGGCAGCAGCCACTCAATGTTAGTGGTGGCTGTTTAACAGCCTGATGGCCTTGAGATAGAAGCTGTTTTTCAGTCTCTCGGTCCCAGCTTTGATGCACCTGTACTGACCTCGCCTTCTGGATGATAGCGGGGTGAACAGGCAGTGGCTCGGGTGGTAGATGTCCTTGATGATCTTTATGGCCTTCCTGTAACATCGGGTGGTGTAGGTGTCCTGGAGGGCAGGTAGTTTGCCCCCGATGATGCGTTGTGCAGACCTCACTACCCTCTGGAGAGCCTTACGGTTGAGGGCGGAGCAGTTGCCGTACCAGGCGGTGATACAGCCCGCCAGGATGCTCTCGATTGTGCAACTGTAGAAGTTTGTGAGTGCTTTTGGTGACAAGCCGAATTTCTTCAGCCTCCTGAGGTTGAAGAGGCGCTGCTGCGCCTTCTTCACGATGCTGGACCAATTCAGTTTGTCTGATGTGTTTGCTACTCTCTCCACTACTGTTCCATCGATGTGGATAGGGGGTGTTCCCTCTGCTGTTTCCTGAAGTCCACAATCATCTCCTTAGTTTTGTTGACGTTGAGTGTGAGGTTATTTTCCTGACACCACACTCCGAGGGCCCTCACCTCCTCCCTGCAGCAAAGGACCTTGTGAAGATGGAGGAAACAGGTACAAAAGTATCTATATCCACAGTAAAACGAGTCCTATATCGACATAACTTGAAAGGCCGCTCAGCAAGGAAGAAGCCACTGCTCCAAAACCGCCATAAAAAAGCCAGACTACGGTTTGCAACTGCACATGGGGACAAAGATTGTACTGTTTGGAGAAATGTCCTCTGGTCTGATGAAAAAAAAAATAGAACTGTTTGGCCATAATAACCATCATTATGTTCGTAGGAAAAAGGGGGAGGCTTGCAAGCCAAAGGATACCATCCCAACCGTGAAACACGGGGTGGCAGCATCATGTTGTGGGTGTGGTTTGCTGCAGGAGGGACTGGTGCACTTCACAAAATAGATGGCATCATGAGGGGGAAATTGTGGATATATTGAAGCAACATCTCAAGGCATCAGTCACAAATGGTCACAAATGGGTCTTCCAAATTGACATTAGCCCAAGCATACTTCCAAAGTTGTGGCAAAATGGCTTAAGGACAACAAAGTCAATGTCTTGGAGTGGCCATCACAAAGCCCTGACCTCAAGCCTATAGAAAATGTGGGCAGAACTGAAAAAGCATGTGAACATGGAGGCCTACAAACCTGCCTCAATTACACCAGCTCTGTCAGGAGGAATGGGCCAAAATTCACCCAACTTATTGTGGAAAGTTTGTGGAAGGCTACCTGAAATCTTTGACCCAAGTTAAACAATTTAGAGGCAATGCTACCAAATACTAACTGAGTGTATGTAAACTTCTGACCCACTGTGAATGTGGTGAAAGAAATAAAAACTGAAATAAGTCATTCTCTCTACTATTATTCTGACATTTCACATTCTTAAAATAAAGTGGCAATCCTAACTGTCCTAAGACAGGGAATTCTTTATAGGATTAAATATCAGGAATTGTGAAAAACTGAGTTTAAATGTATTTGGCTAAGGTGTATGTAAACTTCGACTTCAACTGTGTATGCGGTGTGCTACAGTAGAAACAACATAAGTTATACAGAAACTATTATTATAATGTAATAAGGCACTTACTTTGATAGGAACCCACACGTGTAAATTTATTATAAGTAAGGAAAACAACAATGAAGGCAATTCGGGCGCCAGACAAAAATGAACCAGGGGAAAAAGCTAGTGCAGATTCTGTTCTGACTGGAGATGCGCAAATGTCTGCAAACTCGTCTGGCTCATCTATCTAGTCCTCGCCTTACATTAGCATAGCATGCCTCAAATGTAAATTGTTCGCCACAGTGAAATGTGCTACTTCTATGTGAATTAATGAGGTGGAAAACACCTCATGTCAAACTGTTTGAAAACACACACACACACACACAGTTGTATGTGTAAGCAATAGCTAAGATAGCTATGCAAAGTGCCAGATAGTTAAGAATTTACAGTAACTGCAGTTCAATATTACTCAGTAAATAAGCACCATCAGCCAGCCAAAAGATCTAGTTAACTTACAGTGCCTTGAGAAAGTATTCACACCCCTTGACTTTTCACACATTTTGTTGCGTTACAGCCTGAATTTAAAATAGATTAAATTGAGATGTGTCGCTGGCCAACACACTACCCCATAATGTCAAGTGGAATTATGTTTTTGTACATTTTTACAAATTAATAAAAAATGCCTTGAGTCAATAAGTATTCACCGCTTTTGTTATGGCAAGCCTAAATAAGTTTAGGAGTAAACATTTGTTTAACAAGTCCCATAATAATGTGCATGGACTCACTCTGTGTGCAATAACAGTGTTTTACTTGATTTTTGAATGACTACCTCATCTCTGTAACCCACACAAACAAGTATCTGTAAAATGCCTCCGTTGAACAGATTCAACCACAAAGGGAAGTTTTCCAATGCCTCGCAAAGAAAACCTATTGGTAGATGGGTAAAACAAAACAGACATAGAATATCCCTTTGAGCATGGTGAAATTATTAATTACACCCATTCACTACAAAGACACAGGCGTCCTTCCCAACTCAGTTGTCGGAGAGGAAGGAAACTGCTCAGGGATTTCACAATAAGTCCAATGGTGGCTTTAAAGCAGTTACAGAGTTGACTGGCTGTGAAAGGAAAAAACTGAGGATGGATCAACATGTACTGTAGTTATTCCATAACACTAACCTAATTGACAGAGTGAAAAGAAGTAAGCCTGTACAGAATACAAATATTACAAAACATGCCTCCTGTTTGCAACAAGGCACGAAAGTAATACTGCAAACAATGTGGCAAAGCAATTAACTTATTTCCATGAATACAACGTGTTAGGTTTGGGGCAAATCCAATACAACATATTACTGAGTACCCCTCTCCATATGTTCAAGCATAGTGGTGGCTGCATCATGTTATGGGTATGCTTGTCATCATTAAGGACTGGGGACTTTTCCAGGATAAAAAAGAAACAGAATGGAGCTAAGCACAGGAAAAATCCTAGTGGAAAACCTGGCTCAGTCTGCTTTCACCAGACACGGAGATTAATTCACCTTTCAGTAAGACAAGAACCTAAAACACAAGGTCAATCTACACTGGAGTCGATTACCAAGAACTCCAGCTAATATATGGAATCATTTTAGGATGGTCATAGCAAGGATCATTTAGCTATTTGATTTATAATGTTAGGACCCCAAAATATAAAACAAATATTTGATAAAAGATTGAATTTGGCGTTACTGCTATTAACCAATAGAAACACATTGTATAACAGATTCATACATGGAAAAACTAATAGTAAAGAACATATGAAAAATGTTTGTTTTGAAGTGTCTGTCCTATATCTGAGAGATATAAGAAAGATCAGTTAACTATATATTTTTTAATATACATATTTAAACTTTTTTAGGTGGTTATATACTTACATTCATTTTTTAAAACTGGTACCGAGCTGCCTTCAGGCGACTCTTGAGGCTGTGGGGGTTGTAGAGAGTCTCATCTTTTTATAGAGTGGTCATATTCATTTATAGGCCAACCCGTTCAGATGCAAAAGGCCTTTCCGTGAGAAGACTGTCAAACCATGAGACATCCAAAAATCAAACACCTCTGTAGCTCGGACACCTTCCACCGCAGATGCAGTAGGCCACCAATAGCGGATATGGTGGATTTAGATGCAGCCCATGCAAAAAAATTGACAGTGCATGTCAGAGCAAAAACCATGAGGTCGAAGGAATTGTCCATAGAGCTCCGAGACAGGATTGTGTTGAGGCACAGATCTGGGGAAGGTTACCAAAAAAATGTCTGCAGCATTGAAGGTCCCAAAAACACCCTGGCCTCCATCATTCTAAAATGGAAGAAGTTTGGAAATACCAAGACTCTTTCTAGAGCTGGCCCGCCCAGCCAAACTGAGCAATCGGGGAAGAAGAGCCTTGGTCAGGGAGGTGACCAAGAACCCGATGGTCACACTGACAGCGAACCAACTGGCAAGTGTCTGACATTTTCAACCTCTCCCTGACCGAGTCTGTAATACCTATATGTTTCAATCAGACCACCCTAGTCCCTGTGCCCAAGAAAGCGAAGGCAACCTGCCTAAAAGACTACTGCCCCGTAGCAATCACGTCGGTAGCCATGAAGTGCTTTGAAAGGCTGGTCGTGGCTCACATCAACACCATCATCCCGGAAACCCTAAACCCAGTCCCATTCGCACACTGCCCCAACAGCTCCACAGATGGTGCAATTTCAATTGCACACTGCCCTTTCCCACCTGGACAAAAGGAACACCTATGTGAGAATGCTGTTCGTTGACTACAGCTCAGCGTTCAACACTATAGTGGCCACAAAGCTCATCACTAAGCTAAGGACCCTGGGACTAAACACCTCCCTCTGCAACTGGATCCTCGACTTCCTGACGGGTCACCCCCAGGTGGCAAGGGTAGGCAACAACAGATCTGCGAGGCTGCTCCTCAACAAGGGTGCACCTCAGGGGTGCGTGCTTAGTCCCATCCTGTACTCCCTGTTCACCCACGACTGTATGGCCAAGCACATCTCCAACACCATCATTAAGTAACAAGAACATATCTGATATGGGCAGAAAGTTAAAATTCTTGTTAATGTCCAATTTACAGTAGCCATTACAGTGAAATAATACCATGCTATTGTTTGAGGAGAGTGCATAGTTATGAACTTGAAAATGTATGAATAAACCAATTAGGCACATTTGGGCAGTGTTGATACAACATTCTAAACAGAAATGCAATTCGATAAGTCTAAAACTTTGCTCAGACACGCTAATCTAAATTACGTCAAGATTCCTAAAATCAGCCTTTCCCTTGCATTTCAATGTTGAAAAAAACCCCTCATTTTTTGGTGTATTATCTTTTACCAGATCTAATGTGTTATATTCTAATACATTCCTTTCACATTTCCACAAACATCAAAGTGTTTACTTTCAAATGGTATCAATAGTATGCATATCCGTGTTTCAGGTCCTGAGCTACAGGCAGTTAGATATGGGTATGTCATTTTAGGCGAAAATTGATGAAAAGGGTCTGATCCTCCTTCTGCCCCAAACCATAAGACTGCTGAAAAATGTATCAAATGGCCACCCGGACTATTCTTCACTGCTGCTACTAGCTACTACTTATTACCTATGCATAGTCACTTTACCCATACCTACAGTGGGGCAAAAAAGTATTTAGTCAGCCACCAATTGTGCAAGTTCTCCCACTTAAAAAGATGAGAGGCCTGTAATTTTCATCATAGGTACACTTCAACTATGACAGACAAAATGAGAGAAAAAAAATCCATAAAATCACATTGTAGGATTTTTAATGAATTTATTTGCAAATTATGGTGGAAAATAAGTATTTGGTCAATAACAAAAAGTGTATCTCATTACTTTGTTATATACCCTTTGTTGTCAATGACAGAGGTCAAACATTTTCTGTAAGTCTTCACAAGGTTTTCACACACTGTTGCTGGTATTTTGACCCATTCCTCCTTGCAGATCTCCTCTAGAGCAGTGATGTTTTGGGGCTGTTGCTGGCCAACACGGACTTTCAACTCCCTCCAAAGATTTTCTATGGGATTGAGATCTGGAGACTGGCTAGGCCACTCCAGGACCTTGAAATGCTTCTTATGAAGCCACTCCTTCGTTGCCCGGGCGGTGTGTTTGGGATCATTGTCATGCTGAAAGACCCAGCCACGTTTCATCTCCCCCACACAGGGGGACCTAGTGAATGACCTGCAGAGAGCTGGGACCAAAGTAACTGTGAGAGCCAGAAATCTTGCTTGCTTGTAGGTGACCAAATACTTATATTCCACCATAATTTGCAAATAAATTCATGTGATTTTCCGGATTTTTTCTCTCATTTTGTCTGTTATAGTTGAAGTGTACCTATGAGGAAAATTACAGGCCTCTCATCTTTTTAAGTGGGAGAACTTGCACAATTGGTGGCTGACTAAATACTTTTTTTGCCCCACTGTACATGTACATATTATCGCGACTAATCTGTACACCCACACATTGACTCAGAACCGGTATCCCCTGTATATAGCCTCATTATTGTTATTTTATTGTTCTGCTTAAAAAAATATATCTTGAGTTTATTTAGCAAATATTTTCTTATCTCTATTTTCTTAACTGCACTGTTGGTTAAAGGCTTGTAAAGTAAGCATTTCAGGGTAAGGTCTAAACCTGTTGTATTTGGCGCATGTGACAAAAACATTTCATTTGATTTATAGAGATGGGAGAACCTTCCAGAAGGACAACCATCTCTGCAGCACTCCACCAATCAGGCATTTATGGTAGTGGCCAGACGGAAGCTACTCCTCAGTATAAGGCACATGACAGACTGCTTGGAATTTGCCAAAAGGCAACTAAAGACTCTCAGACCACCAGAAACAAGATTTTCTAGTCGGATGTAACCAAGATTGAACTCTTTGGCCTGAACTCCAAACATCACATCTGGAGGAAACCTGGTACCATCCCTAAGGTGAAGCATGGTGGTGGCAGCATCATGCTGTGGGGATGTTTTGTCAGTGGCAGGGACTGGGAGACTAGTCAGGATTGAGGCAAAGATCAATGGCGCAAAGTACAGAGAGACCCTTGTTAAAAATCTGCTCCAGAGCACTCGGGAGCTCAGACTGGAGTGAAGGTTCACCTTCCAGCAGGACAACAACCCTAAGCACATAGCCAAGATATTACAGGAGTGGCTTCTGGACAAGTCTCTGAATGTCATGGACTGCCCCAGCCAGAGCACGGTCTTGAAAACCTTTGAACATCTCTGGAGAGACCTGAAAATAGCTGTGCAGCGACGCTCCCCATCCAACCTGACAGAGCTTGAGAGGATCTGCGGAGAAGAATGAGAGAAACTCCCCAAATACAGGTGTGCCAAGCTGTTAGTGTCATACCCACGAATACTCAAGGTTGTAATCGCTACCATAGGTGTTTCAACACAGTACTGAGTAAAGGTTCTGAATACTTAAGTAAAAGTTAAGTCAGTTTTTGTATTTTTAATACATTTGCAAAAATTCTAAAAACCTGTTTTGCTTTGTCATTTATGGGATATTCTGTGTAGATTGAGGAGGAGAAAAAAAATATTTTGAATTCAGACTGTAAAGTAACAAAATGTGGAAAAAGTCAAGGGGTATGAATACTTTCCGAACGCACTGTAGATCTGGTCGGGCAGCTTCATCTTCTAGCAGGTTGAGGGACTAACTTACTTCCACTAGCTACTACTAGCATGTCTATAACCAGAAACAAGGTAGGGCTAGCCAACTTTGTTCAGTTGTTGTTGAGTTTGTTCTATTGGCATGCTAACTTCAATATCAGTTATGTATCTTAGCTACCATTATAATTTTTATTGTCCTGTCACACTCACGGTATAATTAAGCAATAAGGCCAGAGGAGGTGTGGTTTATAGCTAATATACCACAGCCAAGGGCTGTTCTTAAACACGACGCAACCCGGAGTGCCTGGACACAGCCCTTAGCCATGGTATATTGGCCATATATCGCAAACCCCCAAAGAGCCTTATTGATATTATAAACTGGTTACCATCGTAATTAGAGAAGTAAAAATAAATATTTTGTCATAGGTGGTATATATATATATATATATATATATATATATATATACACACCACAGCTGTTAGCCAATCAGCATTCAGGGCCCGAACCACCCAGTTTATAATTATTTATTTGTGCTGCAAACCTAGGCAGGAAACACACCTCCTAAACCCAGTAAATGTTCTATTAGGAGCGTGTAATTTTTTTTGTACAATTATATATATAGTTATGTTTTCCGTTATTACATTTCCAATTTTGAAAACAATAAATTAGAAAACAAGTTGTTTTCCGTTTTTCCACTCTCTGTTTTGAGTAGAATTCGAAATAATTAATCGTATTCACGGATCTTTCTGACACATGTTCGGTTTTATTGGTGACCCACTCTTTGATAGTATGCACATCTCTCTCATGGTATGGCTTTAAAATATTTATTTCATTATTCTGGAGAAATAAATCTAGCCAGAACATTACTGTTTTCAGCATCTGAATATATTTTACCAGGTTCAGTACTGGCAGCACTGTATTTTGTCATTCATCGGAGCCAAAATGGTGTCTACTGCGTCATAATTAAGAACTTCGATGAATTCATTTTTCCTTACGTTTCTTCAACAGTGTTGTTGCAGGGGAGGAACGAAAATACGCATCCTTTCACTCCTATTATATTGAAAAAGGCGTAGACCACAAGTTTAATGACGTCTTACATACCCAATAAAATATCACAATGGGTGTGGCCAACATTGAACGATAGTCCCCTTCTGCAATCAAAACTGTACTTTCCAGATCACGTTGTGGTACCTAAAACATTTTTTTGCGGCGTATTCGCGCTTTGTGACAATGTCGGCAGATTATGAAGAGAGGTAAAGAGACCAGCTATTTTTTTTTTATTATAATCAGTTATACGTTGATATGATAACACTGTCAGTCTAGCAATTCCGTGATACCTCCCCCCCGTTATAAAATTCAGCATGCAATTTTATCTAGCTTTGCGTTAGCGATTTCCTTGTGCTGTCGTTTTAGTGCAACGTTAGCAACTGTAAACTAGCTTCTGGTAGTCTGGTTGGAGTTGCTAGCCATGTCTCTAACGCCAAGCCGTTTGCACATTTTATCACGTTATAACATGTTAACTAGCTAGTTAGCGAATATTGTGCCATGAATTGTAAAAATTGATTTGTTGGTCAGCTCACGAATTGACTGACTTCGAAGGCGAACTGCTAATCGGTTGACTAAAATAGTTAGCTATAATTTGGCAGGCGAACACCAGACAGAGGTTGCGGGAAAATGGTGGTATGTCTCACCACCAGCGAGCCCCGCAATCGTGCACAAATTATGTTCTGCCCCAGTGAGTGTCTTTAGTCATGTTTAGCTACATTAGCTAACAATCCCAAACTCGAGCTAATTTGCGAGCTAATTTAGTGTCTAGCGTTAGCTGGTTTAACGTTAACATTTGGGGTAGCTAAGAAATGTAACGTTATGTGTACGAGCTTGTACAAAATGGAAGGATTTGCTATCGGATGGGACATTTGATTGACTGTTGCAACTATTTTGTCTAATTCCAGCTAAATTAGTATGGTTATCCCCGCTGAATGTGTAGTAGTGCCGTTTTGCTCGCTAGCTCCTCGTAGTAGGCTAGGCGTTTAATCACGGGGTTTTAATTTCCACTGACGTTAGCGCAGAGCCAGCGAACCCCCACCAATTTTGTTATCCACAATGACCACTCGTGCTGTTCTCTTCAAAACCTCTGTCTGAACACAAACTGTATTTGTATTGGCGTGTTTAAATCGTCTGCATTGAGAAGACGTGATCAAATGTATCAGAAAACACGTTTCCATCCACCGTTTTTATGTGAGTAAAGTCATAAAAAGTGTGATGGAAACAGGAAGTGTTGGTACAATGTTAAATGTCAACAGACCAATATTTTTGTGTCTGCAAAATGAATCATGTGACGAATTGTCACAATTGTTGCTAGAATAACCATGTGTAGGTACATTTCAGGGTATATGTTTCTGTCACTGTGTACGGTTACATGCACACCATGAGATTATTGTGGATAGTCGGATTAATATAATATTTCGATTAAAACGTTTACATGCTTTGCAAGAACGATTTCCCTAATAATCTTATTTACATGGACACGTCTTTTCAGATTTTCATGATGGATGCTGGTGCAAATAAACGTTCATATTATTTTGATTGAGTTTAGACAAAGTTTGTATGTGAAAACTACTTCTAACATGCTGTCTAGATGGGGCGTGCGTGCGCCATCGCGCGCATGTTGAGTTTGTCCACACCAGACGCGATCAGGACACACCGGTTGAAATATCAAAACGAACTCCGAACAAACTATATTAATTTGGGGACAGGGCGAAAAGCATTAAACATTCATGGCAATTTAGCTAGTTTGCTGTTGCTAGCTCATTTGTCCTGCGATATAAACATTTGCATGTTATTTTACCTGAAATGCACCAGGTCCTCTACTCCGTCAATTAATCCACAGATAAAAGGGTAAACCAAGTTTAGTTTAGTCATCTCTCCTCCTTCAGTCTTCTTTGGACTTCATATGGCGGTTGGCAACGAACTTTAATGTGCATTACCACCCAACTGGACTTGAGTGTGGACCTCAGTAAATATTTCAATCACCCATGTTGGTATATGCTCCTAAAAACCAATAAGGAGATGGGAGGGGCAGGACTTGCAGCGCATGAAGCATCACAAAAAGAACCAAGTTTCTATTGTAATGCTTGGCAACGTGGATGCTCGTTGATGCGCGGAGCAGTTTAGAAGCAATGATTGAATAACATGTATGTGTACATTTATTTTGCAACACTCACGCACAGAACGTGAGCTGTGTGGTCTTACATCATACATTGGGTGTTTCTCAAAAGGCATGTTACTGTGCTACAAGCATGCAAATTGGAGCACTGGAGGGTTGGAGAATGAGTCCAAATCAAAATGGGCGAAACGGAGCATGGAGGGCAGTTCTCGAATGCATACTCCGTTTGTCCCTAATTTGAAGCTTGCATCGTTGCACGCTTTATATATATATATATGACTTGTTACGGAATTTTTCCATCAATCTACACATAACCTGTTTTAAATTTTGTCATTATGGGGTAAGAAATTTTAGCCAATTTTTTTTTTTTAACTGATATCAAATTTTTCATAAGTATTCAGAACCTTTACTTAGTACATTGTTGAACCACCTTTGGCATCGATTATAGCCTCGAGTCTTCTTGGGCATGATGCGACAAGCTTGGCACACCTGTATTTGGGGAGTTTCTACCATTCTCTGCAGATCCTCTCAATTGAGTCCGGTGCATCCTGTTTCCATTGATCATTCTTGAGATGTTTCTACAACTCGATTGGAGTCCACCTGTGGAAATTCTATTTATTGGTCATGATTTGGAAAGGCACACACCTGTCTATGTCAGGTCCCACAGTTGACAGTGCATGTCAGA
Source organism: Oncorhynchus masou masou (assembly GCF_036934945.1). Lineage (NCBI taxonomy): Eukaryota > Metazoa > Chordata > Actinopteri > Salmoniformes > Salmonidae > Oncorhynchus > Oncorhynchus masou. The sequence goes on along the minus strand of NC_088223.1, from coordinate 47,557,017 downwards.
TCTAAAAGCCAAGCCATGGGGTCGAAGAAATTGTCCGTAGAGCTCCGAGACAGGATTGTGTCAAGTCACAGGTCTGGGGAAGGGTACCAAAACATTTCTGCAGCATTGAAGGGCCCCAAGAACACAGTGGCCTCCATAATTCTTAAATTAAAGAAGTTTGGAACCACCAAGACTCTTCCTAGGGCTGGCCACTCGGCCAAACTGAGCAATCGGGATAGAAAGGCCTTGGTCAGGGAGGTGACCAAGAACCCGATGGTCACTCTGACAGAGCTCTAGAGTTCCTTTGTGGAGATGGGAGAACCTTCCAGAAGGACAACCATCTCTGCAGTACTCCACCAATCAGGCCTTAATAGTAGAGTGGCTAGACAGAAGTCACTCCTCAGTAAAAGGCACATGACAGTCCGCTTGGACTTTGCCAAAAGGCACCTAAAGACTCTTAGACCATGAGAAACAAGAATCTCTGGTTTGATGAAACCAAGATTGAACTCTTTGGGCTGAATGCTAAGCGTTACAGAGAGATCCTTGATGAAAACCTGCTCCGGAGCACGCAGGACCTCAGACTGGGGTGAAGGTTCACCTTCCAACAGGAGAATGACCCTAAGCATACAACCAAGACAACGCAGGAGTGGGTTCTGGACAAGTCTCTGAACTAATAACTAGTTTTTACTAACGGTAAAAACTGCTGTTGCCATGTGCTTTTTCTTCCTCTTTGACCAAAACATGACATTCTATTTTTAGCTAATATGGGAGTGAATACATACAAGCAGCATATCAAACTAGGATCATGTTGTAGGTTACACTGACAACTATACGAATATTTGCCAGGTCATATTATTTAATTATAAATCTGAAATGTGGGAAGCTGAAAAGGCTAAAGCCAGCTAACTACTACTGACAAGGGAAGGTGACTCTTCCTTGCTTTCACCACAAATGAGAAGACCAAAAAAATAACAACGCTATCGTCCCCCTGTGAATAAGAGAAGGGAACATGGACCGGCTAGGGTATGTTACCAAAAGTTGCGCGTTGCTCCAAAAAAAAAGGACTCCACCCGAACAGTCACGGGCCAACGGAGCTCTTAAATGGACATTGGTGTCTTAGTGACATACTTTGTATTGTGTTCACCCATAAAATGTTCATTCAAGGTTCATAAAAAAAATGTGCCCACTCAATATAACATTAGGTTAGAAAAATAATACAAAAAACCCCATGTCTCTACCATTTATGGTTAAGAAGTTAGAATATTTACAATGAGAATACTTTACCATTTTTTTGCGAATAATAATAATAAGGATGTTTCTAATGGGGTAAATGCAGATAGACAAGCCTCCTTTTCCAGCCTGCCGGTAAGGCCTATGCATTTATAGCCCATATCTTGCGTCATCACGCAAAGCCTTGTATCTGATGGAAACACACCTCTGGTGGGGAAATGCAAAAAAAAAGGTCATGCACATTTTCTGATAGTTGTAGGTTCTATCTGGACCTCGACACATTTCTCATAAATACTGATGAAGCAACCCTTTTTTTCAATGTGCACATACAGCACAGCTTGGAAGGTCCCAGACAGCGCCCCATACTTGTCCAATCGCGTGCGTTACTTCAATCACTTCACGAAACTCAGCCAATCAAAGCAAATGTTTACAATGCATGTTAGGAGACTGATGTTGTCAGAGAGAGAGACCGCAAGAGAAGCAAAGGCGGAAGCGAGAGGAGAAATGATAGAATGGCGTGCGCAAAAGTCAGGAAAGTCGATACAGTGGACAGACAAATATGCCTTTATCCTTCCCGCAGTGAGTGTCCAACCACTCTGCCTGATATGTTCAGAGACCGTGGCTCTAATAAAAAGTGCCAACGTGAAGCGCCACTACGAGACAAAGCACGATCTTTGAGCAGAAATATCCACAGCAGTCTGAGGTGAGGGTACACAAAATAAATAAACTCAAAGCCCAGTATGATCGGTCCACCAGAGTCCTCTCCCATGCATTCACTGCCCAACAACGTACAAGTGAATGTTCACTAAAAATAGCTTGGATTTTGGGTCAACACCAAAATCCGTTTTACTGACGGGGGAGTGGCGATGGAGTGCACGAATGCTGTTGCTGAAACTTTACTTGACGGTTAACAAAAAGACGAGCTGTGTGAAAAGGTCAAGAAAATCCCAATGTCGCGTACAACAACAGCAAGAAAGAGTGAAATACAAACAGAGGATGTATTAACACAGCGTGATGAAGCTATTTGGAGTGCACCACGCAGAGCATTAGCTGTTGATGAATCTACTGATGTGAGTGATAAGGCCCAGCTTCTGGTGTATGTTAGATTTTACCACACAGAGAAGACGAAATTCTGCGAAGACCTGTTGGGTATAACACCACTCGAGACACATACAAGAGGAAAGGACATATCCATGGCCATAAAGGACATGCAGAGAAAGAGGGGAATAGATCTAAAACAAGTGTTCTCTATCACATCAGATGGGGCCCCAGCCATGATAGGAAGAGAGAGGGGAGCTGTGGCACGGCCGAAAGAGGAAAACCCTGACCTCACAGCAATCTGTCGGAAGAGTATGCTGAAGTGATGAATACAATGATGAAACTCATTAACTTCCTCAGGGCATCCCCATCTCATCAGCATCGCCTGCTGAGAGAATTCCTGAAAGAAGTTGAGGCAAATGCAAAGACCTACTCCTGCACAACAACGTAAGATGGCTCAGTAAAGGCAGGGTGTTGAAACGCTTTTGGTCCATTCGAAAGGAGATAACAGCTTTCCTAGTACAGCTCAAGAGTCAGAAGGCAACACAGTTTTCACTTTTTTTGCAAGATCTCTACCTGTACATGACCATCTGATCATTTATCACTCCAGTGTTAATCTGCAAAATTGTAATTATTCACCCACCTCCTCATGCCTTTTGCACACAATGTATATAGACTTTTTTCTACTGTGTTATTGACTTGTTAATTGTTTACTCCATGTGTAACTCTGTGTTGTCTGTTCACACTGCTATGCTTTATCTTGGCCAGGTTGCAGTTGCAAATGAGAAGTTGTTCTCAACTAGCCTACCTGGTTAAATAAAGGTGGAAAAAAAATAAGACATAAAATTGCACTAAGAGAGCACTTTCAACTAACTGATAATGACGTTTTCTGGCTGCAGGCAATGTCTGAGACTGTTCTCCCTGGTCTAACCAAAGTAGCACTACACACCATGACCATGCGTGGCTCCACATACAGTTGTGAGTCTTCTTTCTTCTTACTTATATTAAAAACAAGTACCATTCTAGACTCACCAATGAGCACCTATATACAGTATGTGCATGACAATGGCACTGACTCCATTCCAGCCAAGTGTAACGGTTTTCTTGCGGTGAAGGAGAGGCGGACCAAAATGCAGCGTGGTTTCTATTCATGTTTAATTTATAAAGACTCTACACATGAACAAACTAACAAAACAATAACGTGAGAAAACCTAAACAGCCTATCTGGTGAAGACAAAGACAGGAACAAGCACCCACAAACACACAGTGAAACCCAGGCTACCGAAGTATGATTCTCAATCAGAGACAACTAATGACACCTGCCTCTGATTGAGAACCATACGAGGCCGAAACATAGAAATACCCAAATCATAGAAAAACAAACATAGACTGCCCACTCCAACTCACGCCCTGACCATACTAAATAATGACAAAACAAAGGAAATAAAGGTCAGAACGTGACACCCAAGGTTCAAATGACTGGCAGGGCAAGCAGAAGCCTATTTCTCTCACTAAAGAAGAGAGGTGGGAGAGAGTTGTAAAGATAAATATTAAACCTGTGGCTTCTTATTTGTTCAAAAATCAAAGCATTTTTTTCAGAAACAGGCACTTTTGTTATTTTTTTGTGAAGATGCGGCCTTGTTTTGCTTGAAGTGAAAACATTTGTGATAGGCCTACTTTTATTTATGATTACATTGCATATTTATTTTACCTGTTTAAAGTGTCTACATTGAAAATGTGCAATAAATATTGTTGAAATGTTATTGAAATGTAGTACTTTGTTTATTAGTTATACATATACAAGAACTACATATGCCCCCAAAACATAGCGCACGTTAGACATTTTAATGGTTTGGACCTGTTGTGAATCACTGGACCTCTTTGAATTCTGATTGTGCACGCACCCCTGCTTTATATAATGACAAGATCCGTCTTATCTGTGCCCTAACAATGGGAGTCGTTGGCGGGAAGTCAGGAGGATGGAGGCGAGATCAGGCATGAACATTCTAGCCAATGAGAGGGCAGATAATGCTTGTGCACAACAGACAACTACGATATAAAATATTTTTTCTCAAAGTTGTGGAGATACCATGTGCGTCCACCATGTGCATTCATAACAAACTAAACATTACGAAACTTATATTAGATCAAATAAGTCTCACTTAGCAAATTAGCAATAAAAAAGGTTGTTGACCATATCTGACCTCCATAAAAAAAAAATCCCCAATTGGTCTGCGTATCGCTGTATTTTCGCATTGACAGATTGATGGGAGTGGAGCTTCTTGCTTCATCTCGTCCTCAGAATGTATCACGCAAGTTAGGTGTGTGTGCCCCAGCTTTTGCATTGCTGTTTGTCAGCAACGATATGCAAGTTTATTGAACATGGCTGCCTCAATGCAATCATTGTAATGAGCCAATCACATTCTGGCAGACCCCTTATAGAGTTTTGGTTAGAAATGTTGTTGTTTTTCCCAAGATATCATTATATTTAGCAAATGTATGCAACATGACATGTATCATAAAGTATCAACATTGAACGTTTTCCTACAGAGACCTCTCCAACAGAGACAATGGCCCAGAGGGCATGGAGCCAGATGGCATCATTGAGGTAAGTGTGTGTGTGTGTCAAGGTACACTTTGTTAAATGTTGGATAAAGGACAGGTTGCATTGTTGAATATTGAATGGCATGTTGTCTGGTGGAATGGAAGAAAAGATGCATGTATCTCACACTTGTTTTTTTTTGTCTCCGCTGGCTAAAAAAACAGTACTGGGGTTTGTGTATTAGAAGTACAGTACTGGGGTGCTATTTATACTGACCGTGCTCTACAATCATTTTTTTCTCTCCACAGAGTAACTGGAATGAGATCGTGGACAGCTTCGATGAGATGGCCCTGCGTGAGACTCTCCTGAGAGGAATCTATGCCTATGGTTTTGAGAAACCGTCTGCCATTCAGCAGAGGGCCATCCTCCCTTGTATCAAGGGTAAGTACAAGCTGCCTAAAGTATAAACTCACACACACAGGATATAACCTCTGCATGTTGTTTATTTTGTTCACGTTTCAGTCAGACCTTTTTCAAGATGGGTATAAGCTAAGGTTCCAAAATGCCTATTAATGTGTTGATTCTGGAACATTGCTTCTTGCTTCAAGATGATTTAGCCTAAATTGTCGCTGACTGACGTTGTATGAGCATCTATACTTACTTACTTAAAAATTGTATTTAAAAAAACATTTAACCTTTTATTTAATTACTTAATCCTCTTAATTCCTGTGTCGAACATAAGGTTTTCTTGAGAGATCATACTATACTGGCTTTTATTTATTCCAGAGTATCCTACCGGTCAGGTTTGGAGACTTTCTCAATCTTGCCTTTCATTTTTTATTATTTTCATGCAAGTTAATGATTAAGCGTACACATTTCCTAAGCTTCAAATCAGAGTGACCCAAATGCCTTTAAAGCGTATCCTTGGTCTTAGCAACTAGGAACCAAATGGGATGAGACGGGTAGGGACCTACCTGAATTTGTCCAATAAGAAACACTTGTTTTTGTTTTCTGTTACAAAATGTTTTGCTACGGTGTGAACAAATGAATTTTCATTTCCCACCAGGTTATGATGTCATTGCACAGGCCCAGTCAGGCACAGGGAAGACTGCCACGTTCGCCATCTCCATCCTCCAGCAGATTGATATCGAGCTGAAGGGCACCCAGGCCTTGGTCCTCGCTCCCACCCGAGAGCTGGCTCAGCAGGCAGGTTGCACAAACATTAAATTGGCCTAAAAACAGTTAACTGTGAATGCAACTCCTGCACCCTTTACACAGTCGCACCGATGCTGTACCATGGTGCCTCTGGTATTTTAATATGACATGGTCCTTTCCAGTACGGTTCTAGCAACTATGATGGATGAGTAACCAGACCAGCACAGTAAAGCGTGGCTCGGCTCTGCTCCGCTCCATAGTGTGAATCAAACCATGTACTATATTGTACCATCTGTCTCTGGGAAAGGAAGTGTCTTTGAGTGGCACTGAGTGTTATATCTGACAAGGGGAAAGGGACAATGCCATATTCATCCCAGCCGACTCGGTGCTGGTTCATGCTAAGGGCACAAACTCAGAATTGAGTTGCAAAAATCTGATTCCTTAAGAATATTGTTGCTTGCCAAAGTAATACTTTTACGCATTTCATACAAATTTGTATCTTGACCATGGTATTACCTCGACTAAGAACATATGGAATAGAATTGTAATGTGGGTCTTCGTGAGTATTGTGTGCATGTAAATGTTGTAAAATGTGTGCCAGAGGGGGAGCTTTCTCTTGCCACTGTGCTTCTGCTTGCTCTTTGAGGTCTAGGCTGTGTTACTCTAAAAGCACTTTGTGACAACTGCGGATTTGAAAAAGGGTTTTAATAAATTGTATTGATTCCCTCTCCTCTTCAATAGATCCAGAAGGTGATCCTGGCCCTCGGTGACTACATGGGAGCCTCCTGCCATGCCTGTATTGGCGGCACAAACGTCCGTAACGAGGTGACAAAGCTCCAGGCTGAAGCTCCGAACATAGTGGTTGGAACGCCAGGCCGCGTGTTTGACATGTTGAACCGCAAGTTCCTCTGTGAGTAATGACCTCAGGGTCTTTGTTTACTTTTGTGTTATTTTGCATTAATTATATATTTTTTGTAACCAGATTTGTATAGCTAACAAGAGATTGGAATTAGATTTTTTTTTCGAAGAACAGAATCAGAACAGCAAACGAAAGTGTTCCGGAACAGAACGGTTATTTTAAAAGCATGGGTACTGGTTAACCCTGTAGGTCTAAGCCCTTAGATCACAATACCTACTATGCTAGCATATGAAATTGTTTTAAGATATTCATAAAATGTATAATTTAGCCATTTGATTTGGAATTTTAGGACCTCTGTAGGTATAGAAAATATATATTTGATGAAACATTGAATTTAGACTTTACTGATATAACCCATAGAAACGCTTTGAATAACGCAATTCATAAATGGCAAAACACAAAGTAAAAAAATAAATCATAAAAAACACGGTTTTGAAGTGTTTTTATACCTTTTGGCACATTTTACCCCCTAATGCACTTTTTGCTATTTTTACAGCCCGGTACTGGCGTAGAGCAGAACAACCGACACCTTCTTGTTTGTGAGAGTCCCCTTTTGATATTGGTGGCATATTAGTTTGTAGCTCCAACGGTTCGGTCTGGACAGTCAGTTTTTTGACTGTCGTGTTCGTGGGAATCTCCATTTTCGTTATTGGTGACATATTAGGTTTTACAGTTGTGAAGCATGGGTGCGTCAATGGACTAGTTTTTTTTAAATAATGTTCTTTTACGTTCTCAGGCATTTTTTTCAGTCACACAAAAAAACGCAACAAAGTGCCTATGCAAAGCCCACACTGTATTCCCGTGTCTGCCTGCCTGCCTGCCCGCCAGCTGAAAATCTTTTCCAGTGTGTGTGCGTGTAGACAACCTGCCCCTCCCCCTCCAAAGCATAGTCTCATAGCCTATTGACGTTTCAAGCGTGATTCAGAAACGAGGTGAGAGATTTTTAATTTGAGAATAGATTAACCTATTCAATGCTAGTTAAGGATACTATCGTTTTCATGTTTCACATTGGATTTATTAACTATAAAAAGGTAAGACTTGTTTTAAATTAAAATTCTGGTGCTGCTCTGCACACACATGCTTGCTTGCTAGCTAGCTGGTCCAACATTAAGCCAACCCTGAAGTTCAAAGACATTCAAAATTCCTTCATAGAAGCTGCTCCTACGTTGGTATAATTGTATAAATGCTTGTCACAACAACAACATCCACAGCACTTCAAGCCTCTTCCTCCACCCTCTCTCGCTCTCTCCCCACCCACAACATTTCTGGCACATCTCGCACCTTACACTCATCTGTCCAATGTAAATAGCTTGCCTGCTCCATAGCAATTAAGCTGCTCTATCCCCAGTGATTGGTAAGGTAATGTAATGGGAAACTAAATGTTTAAATTTTTTTTATATTTCACAAGTTTAAAAAGGAACTGAAAGGAACGATATAAACATACTTTTTTTTGTTGGTTCGAACCGGTTCAGATCTTTATTTTACTGGTTGGAACAGTGGAACGGAACGAACAAAATAATTGTTCTGTCCAGAACGAAACGATTAGAAAATAATCTCGGTTCTAACCCCTGGAGATAACATAACATAACTGTTTGTCATACTTTTCTCAAGTTGTTGTTTACATCAGTATGTTTTATTAAATTATTTGTTTACTGAATGGAGTATTGGGATTGGACTATTTTGTGTTCAAGTTGTCTGAACTAAGTGCTCATCTTCCCCCTACAGCGGCTAAGTACATCAAGATGTTTGTCCTGGACGAGGCTGATGAGATGTTGAGCCGGGGTTTCAAGGACCAGATCTATGAGATTTTCCAGAAGCTCGGCACCAGCACACAGGTAAGAGGACCACACGCACAAGTAAGGGCACAGACTGTCAAACAGTCCGTTAGAAAGATATGATCATGACAAAATTGCGCCGACAGACACGGTCACCCTGTTATTTCTTATATTTCTTATATTATTTGCACAGAATGTTTGTAGTATTATTTCCTACAGCCGAAAATAACTTTGGGACATTCGATCGGTGGCCACTTCTCTGACCTGGATCCTTCCCGAGGCAGCCCCATTCATCCTGGGTGTTACACCAAACCGTTGACATTGGAGGAGAGGGAGAAGTGGGGTTCTAATCAGGCTCAGTCGGCGAGAAAATCATCCATTGCTTCAGAGTATATTACTTGCTAACGAGCTCAGGGCGAGGATCTCCTTTCAGAGAGACATAAGGGACTGTAACATACTCAGTTTTACAGAATCATGGCTCTATGGATTTATTGTCTTCATACAGCCAGTGGGGTTCTCTGTTAATTGCGAGGACAGGAAGAAATAACCATTTGGTAAAAACAAAGGTGGAGGAGTATGTCTCATGATTTAACAACTCATGGTGTGATTGTGGTACACCAACTCAAGGCCTTTTGTTCTCCCGATCTGGTATACCTGACCATTAAATGCCAACCGCATTACCTTCAGAGAGAATTTTATTTGGTTGTCACTGTCATGTATATTCCCCCAAGCAATGGCTCTCAAGGAACTACACCGGACTTTGTGCAAACTAGAAACCGCATATCCCGAGGCCGCATTTATCGTAGCTGTTGAGTTTAATAAAGGACATCTGAGGTAAATGTTTCCAAAATTCTACCAGCACATCTCCTGTGCTACACGTGGAGAGAACAAGGCCTTCCTCCGCCCTCCCTTTGGCACATCAGATCACACCTCCATCCTGCACCTCCCCACCTATAGACAGGAACTTATGCATGAAGCACCTGTGGTAAGGGCTGTTCATTGTTGGTCTGACCAATCGGAATCTATGCTGCAAGACTGTTTTGATCACTCGGACTGGGAAATGTTTCCGGTTCCCCTCTGGGAATAGTATTGACGTATACACTGACTTGGTGACTGGATTCATCAGGAAGCGCATAGAGTATGTTGTTCCTACTTTGACGATTAGCAATTATCCAAACCAAAAACCATGGACAGATGGCAGCAATCACAAAACTGAAAGCGTGAACCACCACATTTAACCACGACACGGTGACTGGGAACAGCTATGACCTCCGTAAGGCAAAATTATAATACAGGGACAAAGTGGAGTTGTAATCTAACGGCTCAGACACTAGATGCATGTGGCAGGGACTCCAGACAGATAATCACAGATTATAATGGGAAAGCCAACCACATCGCGAACACCGATGCCTCACTCCTGGGCAAGCTAAACACCTTTTCTTTGCCCATTTTGAGGAAAACAAGCAAATTGGGCTAACGAGGACTGTGTGCTCCCTATCTCTGTGGCCAACGTGAGTAAGGCCTTCAAGTGTGTTAAATGATAAGAAAAAGTCATACAATTCCAGGTGAACTTACAATGCAGTATAATGGTCCTGTTACGTTTGTTTGACCGCTAGGGCCAGGCAATGAAGTTATATACTGAACAAAAATATAAATGCAACATGTAAAGTGTTGGTCCCATGAGCTGGAATAAAAGATCCCTGAAATGTTCCATATGCACAAAAAGCTTATTTCGCTGTGTTTAGATCCCTGTTAGTGAGCATTTCTCCTGTGTGAAGATAATCCATCCACTTGATGGGTGTGGCATATCAAGAAGCTGATTAAACAGCATGATCATTACACAGGTCAATATCCAGTAACTTCGCACAGCTATTGAAGATGAGTGGGACAGCATTCCATAGGCCACAATCAACAGCTTGATTAACTCTGTGACGGAGATGTGGTACAGTACCAGTCAAAAGCTTGGACACACCTACTCATTCCAGGGTTTTTCTTTATTTTTACTATTTTCTACATTGTAGAGTAATAATGAAGACATCAAAACTATGAAGTAACACATGGAATAGTATACAGTAGTAACCAAAAAAGTGTTAAACAAATCAAAATATATTTTGTATTTGAGATTCTTCAAAGTAACCACCTTCTGCCTTGATGACAGCTTTGCACACTCTTGGCAGCTTCACCTGGAATGCTTTTCCAAAAATCTTGAAGGAGTTCCCACATGTGCTGAACACCTGTTGGCTGCTTTTCCTTCACTCTGCGGTCCAACTCATCTCAAACCACCTCAATTGGGTTGAGGTCGGGTGATTGTGGAGGCCAGGTCATCTGATGCAGCACTCCATCACTCTCCTTCTTGGTGAAATAGCCCTTACACAGTCTGGAGGTGTGTTTTGGGTCATTGTCCTGTTGAAAAACAAATCATAGTCCCACTAAGCCCAATCCAGATGGGATGGCGTATTATTTCATAGTTTCGATGTCTTCACTATCATTCTACAATGTAGAAAATAAAAACCATGGAATATGTAGGTGTGTCCAAACTTTTGACTAGTACTGTATATGTGACCAACAGATGCATATCTTTATTTCCAGTCATGTGAAATCCTTCGATTAGGGCCTAATGAATTCATTTCAATTGACTGATTTCCTTATATGAACTGTAACTTAGTAAACTCCTTGAAATTGTTGCATGTTGGTTTATATTTTTGTTCACTATAAATATAAATGTCTTTGTGTTTAACAAACAAAGTTATTTTTTTAGCAGAGTGTGGTCTGTGCGCAGGCAAGCAGGCTGCGCACAGCAGCAGCTCAAGATTATTTGATTGAGAGTTCTGGTTGCCTATTGATGGACTTTAGTCACTCTTCAGAAGGGGCATTCCTTTACAGGCAAGCAAAATGTCCATTCATATCACCAAAGAAGGTTCCATGTCGGCATTTAAAAACTGTAGTGTAGCCTACCCTAACGGACAGATAAACAAACAAACATGCCGTAGCCGAGGCTTAAACGTGTAATCAATACAGGCTACAGGTAGCCTACTGTAATTTAATATGAGGCAAAACCGAAGAGTAGGCAACCCGTGCTCGCAAGACTGGCCTGAAGACATCGGTTCCATGAATAGACTAGGACAGTGGTCACCAACCTTTTCTGAGTCAAGATCACTTTCGCAGTCAAAAAGCAAGCTGATATCTACTGCTCAGATTTATTTTTGTTTTACATTAACCTCACACAAACAGGTTAGTAGGAATAAGGTTTGGGCCGTAGGTCTAATACATTATCACAGCATATTGGCTATATGATTGGCTTGCCAATATTGTTAATCAGACCATATTACATTTCAAAACTCGAGCTTTGATAACAAAATAGATCAGTTGGTTTAGCACTTGTGAGGCACTGTGGAGCATGAATTGAAATAATTAGCTTTTTATTTTACTGGACTGATGGCACCTGCATCTGATGGTCAACGAGGTCAAATCACGACGTCAGTGGTCTTCAGGTCGAAAAGTCAAGAGTTTCCGACTTGGAATTCCGACTTGGATGACCGTTCAAAACTATTTTTCCAAACTGCCTCTCACAGTCCCTGCTCTCTCCTTCCTTTCCTCTGGTGAGACTGACCAGAGAGAGGGGACACCATCTTCCATCTGATGGCAAAACTCGAGTTGCACCGCATCTGCCTCATGCACAAATTCATGTTGTTCCTATGACCAAAGAAAGTTAAATATTCCTTAATATTAAAATTTGACACGACGAGCTGCTAATAATAATAAAACGCAGGGCTATCGATACTTTGCTAGTCATCCATTGCAGGCCGAGCGAGTACGGAGAAGCGCGTTTTGTAATAGTGTTGAATAAAAACATTGACCGTGCTGATTATAAACTTAAACATGAAATCACTCAGCACTTTGCTGTATTCGTTGACAGTCTCTCTGTGGTCATGGTTTTAAAAGTTATTAAATCTTACGTAGGCTAGTAGCCTATTAAACTTGGCTGTGGCCAGGGTCATGGAAGCTCTGTAGCCACGGTGATTTGAGCAATCCGATTGGGCAGCGCAGTAGGTGCACTCGATTTAGTCACAGAATTGCCCGTCCGCCAGGTAGGCGTATTTTGTCTCATGGGAACGCGTTGCTTACCTGGTGCATAGGACTTTTGAATCAAGGGCACCTACTGACAACAGCTCAACATAATTTAAATAAAGGAGTGCAAGCCTTCATTGTTCGTTGGCTTTTCTACAGAAATATTTGGTGATCGACTAGGAATGCCTTGAAGATTGACGATCGACCAGTTGACGACCACTGGATTAGGATATTCTAAATGCAACAGATTGAAGACTGAACACACACTTGCATCATTAGCAATGAGAGAGAGCAAGTAGAGCAGGCAGGCCAGCTTGAGGAAGAGAGAGGCAGAAGCTTGCTCCTATGTTTTGGTAATCTGCATCTCACAATGTCTTGTCTTGTGTGACTTCCAAATTCACCAAGTAGCCTAAAGTTTGCCTCTTCCTCTTTAGTTTTATTTGAGTTACACAACTTCCCCAGGCCTTCACAACCTATCGGCTGTATCTTGGAAAATGTTTTGTGATAAATGAACAGTGATTTTAATTAAGTAGGGGGGGGGGGGCAAAGAAATGTGTTTTTCGGTTTGGGATTTTTCTTAATGTTAAGGATCCAAACTTTGTTTAAACATTTTTAATGTTTAAACATTCCCACCCTTAGTTTCAGTACTAGTTCATTTTTGTTTATTTAAGAAAATACAAAGTGCTGGTATTCCTGATTCCATACAGTATATGATAATGTAATATAATGCCTCATGAGAGCACAATAAGGAATACCAGCACGATTACGCAAACAACAACACTAAAATAAAGTGCTATATCCATGTGAAATCAATATGTAAACATGTTTCAGACATTGTATAGGTTTATGCTATGTTTTGTTACAAAGAGAAAAAGATGCATACTTGTGTGACTCAAAGGGCATGTCTGTAGTACGCTACTTCTCATTTCCCACTCCAGACTAATGTGATGGGCTTGTCACTGTTAAGTAGCCTTCTGTAGCCTTGGGGGTCTATCCATCTGTAGTAAGCTTGTAGTGGCCAACTCATTGACAACTTCAGCTTTAGCTTGCTCATTGCTTATGCCTTCAGAAAGTATTCACACCTCTTGACTTTTCCACATTTTGTTACAGCCTGAATTTAAAATGGATTACGTTTAGATTTTGTGTGACACACAATACCCCATAATGTCAGTGGAATAATGCTTTTAGAATTAGTTACAAATGAATAAAAAAAGAAAAACTGAGTCAAGTATTCAACCTGTTTTTATGGCGAGCCTAAATAATTTAGTAGTACAAATGTGCTTAACAAGTCAGATAGTTGCATGGACTAACTCTGTGTGCAATAATGGTGTATAACATAATTTTGTAATGACTACCCATCTCTGTACCCAACACATAAAAATCATCTGTAAGGTCCCTCTGTCAGGCGTATGCGCACTTGTGCTGAAGTCAGGTGCAGGAGAGCAGAGAATTGTGAACAGGCGCACACTTTATTTCGGCAGGAGAGAATATACAGACGGACGCAGCTGCGTCCAAAAACCTCCAGCCAACAAGGCAAAGTGTAAAACGTGCAAAAACAGTCACAACCGTCAAATGTATACAAACAGGCTTCGTGAAATAACACGAGGGAATACGCACGCAAGCCTAGTGCGTACAAAAACACGTATCGCAAAAACAATCTTACACAAAGAAACGAGGGGGAACAGCGGAATAAATACATGTAGATTATTTCTAAGCATGGGGGTGGCTGCATCGTGTTATGGGTATGCTTGTAATCGGCAAGGACTCACTTCTGTCATCATGAAGTGCTTTTAACCCTTGAAACTCCCCATCCCGGAAGGCCTCAGGCTCAAGTGTTAACGATTTCTGAAAATCGCAAATAAAATTAAAAAATGCGTTTGCTCTCAAGCTTAGCCTTTTCTTAACAACACTGTCATCTCAGATTTTCAAAATATGCTTTTGAACCATAGAAATTGACTAATTTGTGTAAGAGTATGCTAAGCTAGCATAGCATTTTGTGTAGCATGTAGCACGCAAATTTTCACAAAAGCCAGATAACCAAATAAATAAAATCATTTACCTTTGAAGAGCTTCTGATGTTTTCAATGAGGAGACTCCCAGCCACATACCAGATGCGCAGTGTTTCCTGAAAGCGTCTGTGTGTAGGAGAAATTGTTCCGTTTTCTACAAAGAAACGAACCGAAAATGCAGTCACCTACAACGTGAAACTTTTTCCGGATTAACTACATAATATCGAACAAACATGGCAAACGTTGTTTGGAATCAATCCTCAAGGTGTTTTTTTCACATATCTCTTCATTGACATGCAGTTCGTGGAAGCTTGCTTCTCTCTCTGTGCCCCATGGAAAAATACTGGCAGGTGACTTTTGCGCACCAATTTCGGCGCAGGACACCGGGCGGACACGTGGTAAATGTGGTCTCTTATGGTCAATCTTCCAATGATCTGCCTACAAATACATCACAATGCTGCAGACACCTTGGGGAAACGACAGAAAGGGCAGACTCATTCCTCTTGCGTTCACAGCCATATAAGGAGATCATGAAAGACATCAAAAATCCTTGTCATTTCCTGGATGCCAAGTCATCTTGGTTTTGCCTGAAGCTCACGTTAATCAGAGAAGATATTTCACCAGAGTGTTTTCCGAACAGTAGCAATTATATTAGTCGAGCATCTTTTTGTGACAAAATATCTTGTTTAAAACCGTTTTTCTTCCAAAAATGAAATCCACATACAGAGGTTAAGGATCATATCACCTCCACTTTACCCGACACCCTAGATCCACTACAATTTGCATATTGCACCAACAGATCCACAGATGACACAATTGCCATTGCACTGCACACTGCCCTATCCCACCTGGACAAGAGGAATACATATGTAAGAATGTTTTTCATCAACTACAGCTTAGTGTTCAACACCATAACTGGGTCCTAGACTTCCTGATGGGCTGACCCCAAGTGGTGACATCACACATTATTGTCTTATTCTTATACAGACATTGTACACACTCTCACTAAATCACATCCAATATCATACACATCAACATACTCAGATTTACTACATCTTGTCTCAATTTTCTAACATCTTTGGCATTGGCTCACAGGCAAACACGCATGGGAATAAAACAAATATTGCTAGACCCTATTGCTTGAATTCTAAATATCAGACATTTGAAAGCTCTACTTTTGACCGTCATAATACCTCTGATGGCAGTAACTTTACAAGCACTAATTATTGTCAATTTAGACTGAGAATAGTATCTAGTTATGGTAAGGGGTGAAATAAGTATAGCCAGTAATAATTGTAATGGTTTAGCAGATTATTAAAAAAAGATCAGTCTACGTTTCTAAAAGAAAAGGAATGTAACAATTACTGTTTACAGGAAACTCACTCTACATCCTTAGATGAAGTTGCGTGGGAAAAGGAATGGGTGGTGAAATCATTTTCTGTCATGGACAAAGGAACTCAAAAGGTGTGATGACATTAATGAACAAATATTACGATCTGAATGTGCAAATAGTCAGGAATGTTTCGCAAGGAAGGTGGATCCTTTTGAATATGAAAGTGGACGAAAACGAGATTTGTCTCATTAATCTATATTGTCCAAATCAGGATTATCCGTACTTTTATATCCTTACATTTATACCAATTTATGGTTGAGTCTCCGCAGGGTACCGTGGTATTGGGATTCTCTTGGCTCCAGCGATACAATCCCTCCATTGACTGGGCTACTGGTGTCATTGTGGGCTGGAGCCTGTCCAGCCACACTCATTGCCTAAAGTCAGCTCTGCTTGCCCCGGGAAGTGTTCCTGGGGGCTTGAAATTGCCCCGACCTCTCCGCCAGCTTCGCAGAGTACCAGGACCTCCGGGAGGGGTTCAGTAAGGCCAGGGCCACTTCGATTCCGCAGCACCGACCGGTATCCAAGAAGGTCAAGCCTGAGGCGCTGGCATGCCGCTATAGTGCCGCGACTACACCCCCGGAAGCCGAGGCCTTTCCCCCCCGCTCCAAGATCATTAGCCCCTCTGCTGTTCATCTTCTGTTGCCCCTTACTCTCTGTATTTTTCCTACCCTTTCTGTGTCTAGAGTCAAAAACCATGTCTGACTGCCCCTTGTCTTCTGTTTCTAGGCCCATCCCTTCCCCCTGTGTCATTGGTGGCCAGCCAGCGTACACGGTGAGACGCCTCCTGAGGGTTCGGGGCAGGGATTTCCAGTACCTGGTTGACTGGGAGGGTTATGGCCCGGAGGAGAGGTGCTCGGTTCCCGCTAAAGACATCCTGGACCCGGGCCCTCATTGCCGACTTTCACCGCCGGCTCCCCCAGTCAACCAGGTATCCGCCCAGGTGGAACGCCAGGTGGCGTCCCTAGGGGGGTGGGGGGTACTGTCACGTCTTGATCTGTTTCACCTGTCCTTGTGCTTGTCTCCATCCCCTCCAGGTGTTGCCCATCTTCCCCACTTAGCCTCTTGGTATTTATACCTATATTTTCTGTCTGTATGTGCCAGTTCGTCTTGTTTGTTCAAGTCAACTAGCGTTTGTCTCTGCTCCTGTTTTTCCCCAGTCTCTCCTTTTCTCATCCTCCTGGTTTTTGACCCTTGCCATTCTTGACCCTGTACCCGCCCGCCTAACCACTCTGCCTGTCCCTGACCCTGACCCTGCCTGCCGTACTGTTCCTTTGCTCCGCCTCTGGATTACCGACCTCTGTCTGACCTGAGCCTGCCTGCCGTCCTGTACCTTGGCCTCTACTCTGGATTATCGACCCCTGCCTTCCTTGACCTGTCGTTTGCCTACCCCTGTTGTTACAATAAACATTGTTACTTCACACAGACTGCACTTGGGTCTTACCTTTATTCCTGATATATAGATTACTGCAGTGTTGGAGCTAGAAACATAAGCATTATGCTGTACTTGTGATAACATCTGCAAATCTGTGAATGCGACCAATACATTTGATTTGATTTCATGCTCTTCCTGCTGCCTCTCTGGAAATTCAGGACTTTTAATTAAGATTGTTTTGCTGACAAATGTCGCAACAGAATTAAGCATCATCTTGGCAAATATAGAATCTTTATTTCTGAGAGAGAGAGAGACTTTCCTCTGTCAGGTATTTTGTTCTATAGAGCCTAGCTAATACCTTTTCTCAACCCTATTTTCCAGGTGGTGCTGCTGTCTGCCACTATGCCTCAAGATGTGCTGGAAGTCACCAAGAAGTTCATGCGTGACCCAATCCGTATCCTTGTGAAGAAAGAGGAGCTCACCCTGGAGGGTATTCGCCAGTTCTACATTAACGTGGAGAAAGAGGTATTGCTGTTCTAGATGCTTGTTCTAGAAAAGTATATATAGATAAAATATAAGGCTCTTTATATATGCTTGTGATACAAGAGTTTTGTGAGGCTCTTTGCTCTACTAGTATGTAAGTAAAACAGTTGATTTATACATTTAATTTTTTTTATCTAAAAGAAGTACAAAGGTCATGAAGTAGACACATTTTGTCAATACAACACAGTAATAACTCGGAATTGCCTGGGATCTCTAGATACGATTTGCAATTCTGTGATTTCTATTGATTTTATTACTGTGATAATATTCATTTTTTGATTGTGTTTACGAAGGCCTTGGATAGCATTGGAATACGATTTGTATTTAATTTAAAATAACACAATAGTGTTTTCATTAGTTTGTTACTGTAGGCTATATGTAAAAACAAAACAAACAAATTCATTAAAGTGTTGTGTTAAGAAGCAGTGCGGCTTGGTTGGGTTGTGTATCGGAGGACGCATGACTTTCAACCTTCGTCTCTCCCGAGCCCGTCTGGGAGTTGTAGCGATGAGACAAGATAGTAGCTACTAAACAATTGGATACCACGAAATTGAGGAGAAAAAGGGGTAAAATTCAAAAACAAACAAAAAAGTGTTCAATCTTTTTTATTGGTTGAGTGCCTGTGTTACAACTACAGTATGAAACAGAAAGCATATGTGTTGGAACACGGTAACAGCTTTTTATAATGACAACGTTTAAAAAAAAAAATAAAATACCCCAACCACAAGCCGTCTAATGATGAAAACATATGTAACCTAAACATCATTATAAGTGCCAAGTGGCCTTGTTAAAAACAGAACAAAAGCAATAATGCATTATAATGGGCTCCAAATGTATTGAGACAGTAAACAAAACTTATTTTTGTTTAGGTTGAGTTTCGGGGTGATTATCAGCTGGGAAATGCAATTTCACTTGTCGGGAGAAGGAGCAGAGCAGGCCCTACTGTCGGGAGAAGGAGGGGCAACGGGGGGAACCATAAAAATATGACACGCCCTCCTAAAACTGGTTAGAACTCCAGTTCTGATACTGTATGTAACTATCGATTTTTGCAACATCCCCCCCCCCCCCCCCTCACTAGTAACTGTTCTGACCACATAGAGTTGTAGTCGGAAGTTTATATACACAATAGCCAAAAACATTTAAACTCAGTTTTTCACAATTCCTGACATTTAATCCAAGTAAGAATTCCATGTCTTAGGTCAGTTAGGATGTCAAGGTTTTCCTGTGGTGAAGTAGAGGAGGACCAAAATGCAGCGTGGTTCGTTAGATACATCTTTAATTATGACGAAAACACGAACAATACAAAACAACAAAACGTTGAAAACTGAAACAGCCCTGACTGGTGCAACAAACACAGAGACAGGAACAATCACCCACAAACACACAGTGAAACCCAAGCTACCTAAGTATGATTCTCAATCAGAGACAACTAATGACACCTGCCTCTGATTGAGAACCATACTAGGCCGAAACATAGAAATACCCCAAAACATAGAAAAACAAACAGACTGCCCACCCAACTCACGCCCTGACCATACTAAATAAATACAAAACAAAGGAAATAAAGGTCAGAACGTGACATAGGATCACCACTTTATTTTAAGAATGTGAAATGTCAGAATAATAGCAGAGAGAATTATTTATTTCAGCTTTTTATTTCTTTCATCACATTCCCAGTGGGTCAGAAGTTTACATACACTCAATTAGTATTTGGTAGCATTGCCTTTAAATTGTTTAACTTGGGTCAATCGTTTCGGGTAGCCTTCCACAAGCTTCCCACAATAAGTTGGGTGAATTTTGTCCCATTCCTCCTGACAGAGCTGGTGTAACTGAGTCAGGTTTGTAAGGCCTCCTTCTCGCACACACTTTTTCAATTCTGCCCACAAATTCTCCAAAGGATTGGGGTCAGGGCTTTGTGATGACCACTCCAATACCTTGACTTTTCTGTCCTTAAACCATTTTGCCACAACTTTGGAAGTATGCTTGAGGTCATTGTCCATTTGGAAGACCCAGCTTTAACTTCCTGACTGATGTCTTGAGATGTTGCTTCAATATATCCACATAATTTTCCTGCCTCCTGATGCCATCTATTTTGTGAAGTGCACCAGTCCCTCCTGCAGCAAAGCACCCCCACAGCATGATGCTGCCACCCCCGTGCTTCATGGTTGGGATGGTGTTCTTCGGCTTGCAAGCCTCACCCTTTTTCCTCCAAACATTACAATGGTCATTATGGCCAAACAGTTCTAATTTTTGTTTCATCAGACCAGAAGACATTTCTCCAAAAAGTACAATC
This sequence comes from Oncorhynchus masou masou, assembly GCF_036934945.1. Classification (NCBI taxonomy): domain Eukaryota; kingdom Metazoa; phylum Chordata; class Actinopteri; order Salmoniformes; family Salmonidae; genus Oncorhynchus; species Oncorhynchus masou. Next base: position 47,536,701 of record NC_088223.1, on the reverse strand, counting down.
TTTGTCCCATGTGCAGTTGCAAAGTGTCGTCTGGCTTTTTATGGCAGTTTTAGAGAAGTGGCTTCTTCCTTGATGAGTGGCCTTTCGGGTTATGTCGATATAGGACTCATCTTTACTGTGGATATAGATACTTTTGTACCTGTTTCCTCTATCATCTTCACAAGGTCCTTTTCTGTTAATTGATTTGCACTTTTAGCACCAAAGTACATTCATCTCTAAGAGACAGAATGCGTCTCCTTCCTGAGCGGTATGACGGCTGCATGGTCCCATGGTGTTTATACTTGCGTACTATTATTTGTACAGATGAACGTGGTAACTTCAGGCGTTTTGGAAATTGCTCTCTAGGATGAACCTGACTTGTGGAGGTCTACAATTGTTTTTCTGAGGTCTTGGCTGATTTCTTTTGATTTTCCCATGATATCAAGCAAAGAGGCATTTGAATGTAGGCCTTGAAATACATCCATGCAGAGAGGGAGGAGGGGGGAGGGGGGAGGAGGTACAGCTTCCTAGAGGCCAATTGACTCAAATAATGTAAATTAGCCTATCAGAAGCTTCTAAAGCCATGACACCATTTTCTGGAATTTCCCAAGCTGTTTAAAGGCACAGTCAACTTAGTGTATGTAAACTTCTGACCCACTGGAATTGTGATAGTGAATTATAAGTAAAATAATCTGTATGTAAGCAATTGTTGGAAAAATTACTTGTGTCATGCACAAAGTAGATGTCCTAACCAACTTGCCAAAACGATTGTTTGTTAACATTAAATGTGCGGAGTGGTTGCAAAACGAGTTTTAATGACTCCAACCTTAGTGTATGTAAACTTCTGACTTTAACTGTAGAATACTAATCAGTAAGCAGGTTTCCAATGACCCAGGTCTATTAGATAAAAGCTAAAATCTTTGCGACATCTGTAATGGAAATGGCAGATAGAAAACATTTTCTAAAGATCAAAAACATTTTTCTTTTTTTTTACATACGGTCAACGGGGTAGATTTGTCTTTTGTGGAACCTTTGTTGTGGCAAATTATGCTGGAAACAGTATTTGCTGAATCATTTTAAATTTGTGGGACACGTAGTGTCATCATGTAACTATAAAGCTCAACATTTAGTTCTAAATTATACTGCTTGCAAAATCATTTTTTTGAACTATAAAAATGTTTTTTTCAGGACATTGACTGACTTTAGAGAATGCCGGAATTGCTTCGCTTTTCTTTTCTGGTTGGCTGGCAAGTTTCATCGCTATAGGACTGCCACGAACCGTGGCTATATGTTAACACATGAGAATTATTAGAATATGGCAAATATTAGTCAATTATTGCATTCTATGTATGCTGGTGTGAGGGCATACAGGCTGTCGGCAATGTATTAATGCGCAATTTAATGGTAATACTTTAATCTCTTCATTTTTTTTGGACACTAGGGTTTTTGTGAAAGTGTGATGTCATTACATCCAGCTGAGTTTATCGATACAAGATATTTCAATGGAAACGCACCATAGCAGGCAATTGTCGCATGTATTTTCTGTGCAAGCATTCTAAATGATGACCATCACTGGAAAGGTTCATGAAAACATAACTAGTGATGAGTTTAGAGGTCGCCTCTCCTTCGTTAAACTTGTAGTACTTGATTATTTGATTATCAAGATGGTTGATTTTGTATGAAAAAATCTTTCTACAGTGATACTAAGAATGTGTAGCTATATCCTTTTAAGCACCCTTTTAAATGTTTTTGGGGTCCCGAGTTCCCTCCGTCTCCCATGCTGTTAGAGGAACGGTGTTCTTTGGCAAAGAAAGCAGACTGCTCTCCACCGTGGCTGGGATCTCTCCCTCTCCACTACCTAGCTATAAAGTAATGTTACTCCCATGTCTTCAGTCTCAATTCAACCCCCTTTCCATTGTTAGGAGTGGAAGCTGGACACCCTGTGTGATCTGTACGAGACCCTGACCATCACCCAGGCTGTGATCTTCATCAACACCCGCAGGAAGGTGGACTGGCTGACTGAGAAGATGCATGCCAGGGACTTTACTGTCTCTGCCCTGGTAAGAGCTCCTGCACCTCCAGCTCTGTGTCCATGTCCCACAGTGTTGTCATACCTAACACCCAGGTATGTGTTTGGTGATGGACATACAGTGGGGCAAAAAAGTATTTAGTCAGCCACCAATTGTGCAAGTTCTCCCACTTAAAAAGATGAGAGAGGCCTGTAATTTTCATCATAGGTACACTTCAACATTGACAGACAAAATGAGGGGGAAAAAACAGAAAATCACATTGTAGGATTTTTTATGAATTTATTTGCAAATTATGGTGGAAAATAAGTATTTGGTCACCTACAAACAAGCAAGATTTCTGGCTCTCACAGACCTGTAACTTATTTTTTAAGAGGCTCCTCTGTCCTCCACTCGTTACCTGTATTACTGGCACCTGTTTGAACTTGTTATCAGTATAAAAGACACGTGTCCACAACCTCAAACAGTCACACTCCAAACTCCACTATGGCCAAGACCAAAGAGCTGTCAAAGGACACCAGAAACAAAATTGTAGACCTGCACCAGGCCGGGAAGAATGAATCTGCAATAGGTAAGCAGCTTGGTTTGAAGAAATCAACAGTGGGAGCAATTATTAGGAAATGGAAGACATATAAGACCACTGATAATCTCCCTTGATCTGGGGCTCCATGCAATATCTCACCCCGTGGGGTCAAAATGATCACAACGGTGAGCAAAAATCCCAGAACCACACGGGGGGACCTAGTGAATGACCTGCAGAGAGCTGGGACCAAAGTAACAAAGCCTACCATCAGCAACACACTACGCCGCCAGGGACTCAAATACTGCAGTGCCAGACGTGTCCCCCTGCTTAAGCCAGTACATGTCCAGGCCCGTCTGAAGTTTGCTAGAGATTATTTGGATGATCCAGAAGAAGATTGGGAGAATGTCATATGGTCAGATGAAGCCAAAATATAACTTTTTGGTAAAAACTCAATTCGTCGTGTTTGGAGGACAAAGAATGCTTGAGTTGCATCCAAAGAACACCATACCTACTGTGAAGCATGGGGGTGGAAACATCATGCTTTGGGGCTGTTTTTCTGCAAAGGGACCAGGACGACTGATCCGTGTAAAGGAAAGAATGAATGGGGCCATGTATCATGAGATTTTGAGTGATAACCTCCTTCCATCTGCAAAGGCATTGAAGATGAAACGTAGCTGGGTCTTTCAGCATGACAATGATCCCAAACACACCGCCCGGGCAAGTCTCCAGATCTCAACCCCATAGAAAATCTTTGGAGGGAGTTGAAAGTCCGTGTTGCCCAGCAACAGCCCCAAAACATCACTGCTCTAGAGGAGATCTGCATGGAGGAATGGGCCAAAATACCAGCAACAGTGTGTGAAAACCTTGTGAAGACTTACAGAAAACATTTAAGCTTTATCATTGCCAACAAAGGGTATATAACAAAGTATTGATTGGAGTTTGGAGTATTGAGATAAGTATTGAGATAAACTTTTGTTATTGACCAAATACTTATTTTCCACCATAATTTGCAAATAAATTCATTAAAATCCTACAATGTGATTTTCTTCTCATTTTGTCTGTCATAGTTGAAGTGTACCTGTGATGAAAATTACAGGCCTCTCATATTTTTAAGTGGGAGAACTTGCACAATTGGTGACTGACTCAATACTTTTTTGCCCCACTGTATGGGTTGATAATGGTTAGTGTTATGTGCGTTGATGTTTTAGTAATAATATGTTGTCATACACCACTAAAGTATGTGGAGGATGATGATGAACAAAGGCATACAGGGCCTTCAGAAAGTATTCACACCCCTTGACTTTTTCCACATTTTGTTGTGTTACAAAGTGGGATTAAAATGGATTTAATTGTTATTTTTTTGGTCAATGATCTACATAAAATACTCAAAGTGGAAGAAAAATTCTAACAATTTGTTTATAAAAGAAGACGAGCTAAATAAAACCCCAATATATCTTGATTAGATAGGTTTTCAATCCCCTGTGTCAGTACATGTTAGAATCTCCTTTGTCAGCAATTACAGCTGTGAGTCTTTCTGGGTAAGTCTCCCATTTATTTTTTTTATTTTTTTAACTCTTCAAACTATGTCAAATTGCTTGTTGATCATTGCTTGACAATCATTTTCAGGCTGTAACACAACAAAATGTAGAACAAGTGAAGGGGTATGAATACTTTCTGAAGGATCTGTATTATGTAACTTGTTAAGCAAATATTCAAACCTTTGCATTGCTTGCTCTCTGCGGTTTTAGGCTGGGTTTCTGTATCAGCACTTTGTGACATGCGGTTGTGAAAATGGCCTTATAAATCCATTTGATTTGATACTCCTGGACTTATTTAGGCTTGCCATAACAAAGGGGTTAAATGCTTTTTGACTCGAGACATTTTAGCTTTTCATTTTGAATTTATTTGTAAAAAAGAAAATTGGAAAAACTTAATTCCAATCTTATATTATTAGAGTGTTGTGTGTAGGCCAGTGACAAAGAAATCTAAATGTTATACATTTTAAATTTAGGCAGTAACACAATAAAATGTGGAAAAAGTCAATGGGTGTGAATACTTTCTGAAAACTGATAACAGTTTATGAGCTGGGTTTCCAGGTGCCGATTTATGCCTAGTCCTGGATTAAAAGCATGATCTCTCGGACTAGCTCAATCTGTGTCTGGGAGAGTGCCGTTGATTTTTTTAGAAGTGGTTAGTTCCACCCCCTGTCTTTTGAGTGGCACTGAGTCTTATCTGCCAGGGGGAGAGAGACAAAGCCATATTCATCCCAAACCGACTCTGCCGTGAGCAACGGGTTGGTACATGCTATCGGCACAAACTCGTCATTGAGTTGAACACTTAACACTTAACACAGGGTTGAAGTGTCTGTAAGTTATCCTATGCGATGTCATCGTTTACATTAAACACATTAGTTTGCAATATCTACAGAAGCCACAGCCTTCGATCTCCGCAGTATAGTTCCTATCTTTGTCACAAAGTTCCTCCTGTACTTCTTAGTGCCTCTATTTGTGCAGAAAACATCCCATTGTATGATTCCCATAGATCAGCATTTGTATGATTCCCATAGATCAGCATTTGTTGTGTTTATTTATTTATTTTTGTAACTGTTTAATCTTGGTACGGTATTGAGATACATGAATTGCTTGTGGCGTTCATTCACTAAGGTGATGTCAGATCCAGGCTAACTATCTTGTCTGACTATAAGTGGCTCGGTATAAGAGTGTCTGCTAAATGTAATGTCGTCCTTCCTCCCCAGCACGGTGACATGGACCAGAAGGAGAGGGACCTGATCATGAGGGAGTTCCGCTCTGGCTCCAGCCGTGTTCTCATCACCACAGATTTGCTGGTGAGTTGAGTTCAGGACTACCTTGGTAGAGCACGCTGTGCCCTGAATCTTTTCATATGTTGTATGTAAAATTATGTTAATATCTTATTATATTAATTGAATGTGTAAGTGGGCTCTATATTATTTATTTAATTAGCCTACTCTTAATGAACAGTGATGACAAAGTTTGAATCAAGTGGCAACATGTATACATTTTTAGTATGTGATCACTGTTGGATCTGAACCCATAACCTTTTGCATTGCTATCACCGCACTCTCTTACCAACTGATCCACACAGGACTATGCTGGCCTGCACCAGTGTTCAGGGTAATAAAGCAATGACAGCTAGAGGTCAGACATTGCAGGAGTGCTGATCATGTTTCTCCTTTCAGGCCCGAGGAATTGATGTTCAGCAGGTGTCTCTGGTTATCAACTATGACCTGCCGACCAACCGTGAGAACTACATTCACAGGTAGGAGGGACCCTTAGGGATGAGCGGTATAGAGTATTTTACTATATACTGGTATTGATGCAGAGGCCTGAATGTTTGGTTTGTTAAATGTGATATGCTACTCCGCTAAATGTGATATGCTACGACCACTTGCGCTCAGTCTGCATGGTTAATACAGCACTTGCGACAAGATGTTGATGACAACAATGCTCATTTCCACTTTGCTTCTTAATATAAATCCACAAGCGTTCTATAATTACACTATTAGGTTGTGTATCTTGCGGTGTGCAAACAGCTAGTGTCCTTTTTTAGCAAGTTGTTGCTAAAATTGTATAGTTTTAGCTGCTAATGCTAATCGCCAGTTAGCTAATACATTTACTGAGTCGGAGCAAACGTAACTAGCTAATACAGCCTGATCCCAGTGCTGGTGCCTACACCAGTCATCATTGTTTTTGTGCAACAGTATCTTATAAATCAAAGAGGAATAGGCGAAGCATGGAAATGTTAGCTATATGATGTAGCTAAGAGAAAACATTTAATGTAGCTAGATTATAGGGTCCCCTAGGTAACACTGACCAACACTTTGTTTCCTATCCTGTCACAATAATTCCTCCCTGGGCTTTTTCATTCGTTGTCATGTCAAACAACAGTGTATTCAAAGTGCTCACTATTATATTGTAACTATAGAATTTGAATAATCATTCTATTGTCTTGATCCCAACAGTTCACCCAAGTGTTTTGATCTAAATCGCAATTACAATGTTTTGGTAAATATGAGATTTTTTTGGGCACATATCGTGCAGCCCTATGTAGCAGTGTGGAAATGATCTCAAAGGAGTGCAGAAATTGATTAAAATGCTGGGTATTTAGTTTGATTTAACAATATTAAGCAATCAGAATGGAGAAAGCCCCATTGAAATCCCTTAGTGGGGAATTCCGACCCGAGTTAAGCGTGTGTAAATTTAATGGAATTCCCTTTTTATGCACTTTTCTATCTATGTGTATTCTGACCTTAAACTTAAGCATGAGTATAGCATGCTATTCACCCGCTTTTCATTTGGGCTGAATATCAAAGAAATGGTTTGGCGGATCTGCGTCTACAGATACTGTATTCTCACCGTGACTTAATTACAACATAATTCCACCACCTTTACGGACGATTAAACCTGTCAGTTCCATGGGGATTTTTAAATTTTTTATAAAGAGAACACCATTCTCCGTGCATTGTAATTGATAAAAGCAAATTGAAAGGAGCTATTGATAAGAACTAGGTAAATGAGTAAGACGTTTAAATAAGGCATTTGTAAATAGAAATTAGTATTGTTTTAGATCTATTTTACCTTAACGATGGAGACAAATGTGAAACCAGTCATATGGCAGCAATGTCCACAATGAAGTTTATATGAAATGCTGGCCATGGGATAGCATTTGGAGACCCAAGCTATAGGCCTCTGCAGCCATGCGCAAATTACAGTATAGCAACAAACCTACGGAGTTGATTCATGATTTCTAGAATGTTTTAATTATACCCAGACTTTTCACTGTATTTTTTTACAATTTGTATTGTGTTAAATATTAGCCCGCTATCAGTAGCCACTGTCAGGTATACCCGCATACATTTACAGTGCCTTCGGAACGTAAGCTATTCACACCCCTTTTTTCACACCCCTGTTTTTCAATGCATCGCAAAGAAGGGCACTTCGAGGAAAACCTGGTTCAGGCTGCTTTCCAACACACTGGGAGACTAATTCACCTTTTAGCAGGACATTAACCTAAAACACAAGGCCAAATCTACACTGGAGTTGCTTAGCAAGATGACATTGAATGTTCCGGAGTGGCCTAGTTACAGTTTTGACTTAAAAATCATCTTGAAAATCTATGGCAAGATTTGAAAATGGCTGTCTAGCAAAAACCAACTTGAGAGAGCTTGAAGAATTTAAGAATAATGTGCAAATATTGTACAATCCAGGTGTGCAAAGCTCTTGCAATGTTTTTGATTAATCCGCAGTTTTCTCCTTTCACAGCCATTAAACTCTGTAACGGTTTTAACATCACCATTGTCCTCCTGGTGAAATCCCTGAGTGATGTCCTTCCTCTCTGACAAGTGAGTCAGGAAGGACGCCTGTTTCTTTGTAGTGACTGGGTGTATAGATTAGGGTTGTCCCCGACCCCCAAAAATATTGCTTGACCAAACGTAGTCTCTTCTTTCGACCAATCGATTGGTTGACATTTTTAAACGTGTACTTTTCCATATATAGACACACACTTTGTGCTTTAATAAAATCAACTATATCTACTGAACTTGTCTGATGCTTTAAGCATGCTGTTTGATTAAATAATTAAGGCCCACAAATGTCTCGAGGAAGCCAGATATCAAGATGGCCTAACCAGAAGAAAAAAACTTGTCTACCCCCTTGCGCATGCTGAATAAATGCTGAATAAATTTAATTCAACCGCTGAAACGATTGTCAATAAAGTTGTCAGTACATTTATCTAAATCCATCCTTTTACATTTTTTTTTTCGACACTCACTAACGCTTCAGAATATTAGGGATCAATGAAAGAAAGCCATGTAAATACACAAATTCGTCTCCTTTTCAGCACCAATTGGTAGATTTAAAAATACTTTGATCTTGATTCTCTGATTGTTCAATCCATGAAATATTGGAAGGTGAGAAAGTTGTACAATAGGTTAGAACAACAAGAAGTTGATGTTGGCTAGTGAACAATGCCAGAAATGCAAAACAAACTTTGTGCAAAATGAACTTCCAGAAGTAATCAAGGCACAAGTTAATTTTTCCCAATACTTTTGGTCCCTTAAAATAGAGGGACTATGTACAACAATTGCTGTAATTTCTAAACGGTTCACCCGATATGGATGAAAATACCCTAAAAGTAAGGCTGATAGTTTGCACTTTAACTTCCTTGTATCATTTCAATTCCAAAGTGCTGAAGTACAGAGGCAAAACAACATTGTGTCACTGTCCCAATGCTTTTGGAGCTCACTCTAATTAAAACATTCTAGAAATCATAAATAAACTCTGTAGGTTTGGCGTTATACTGCCATTTGTGCATGGCTACAGAAGCCTATAGCTTGGGTCTCCAAATATAAGGCCAGCATTTCATGAACTTCACTGTGGAAAAGGTGATACGTTGATATGCTTCAGTTTGCTACCCTATGACTGGTTTCAAATTTATTTAGATTTATTTACAATCCCCTTATCCAAACTGCTTACTAATTTACATAGCTCTAATCAATAGTGCATGGCGAATGGTGTTATTTCTGTTGGATAAAAGAAAGATGTTCCACTTGGAACCGACAAGTTGCTCGACGTTATTCATCGTGCGTAAAGGTAGTGGAATTATGAGGGAATTAGGTAGATGTCAGAATACGGTGTATAAAGACGCCTTTGCCACAACTTAAGTTTTTGGGTCTCCACCCCAGAATGAATAGCGTGTGAATAGCATGCTATTCTCATGCTTAAATTAAAGGTCAGAATATGCATAGAGAGAAGTGCATTAAAAGGGAATCATGTATAATTTTTGTGTGCTTAACTCAGGTTTGAATTCCACCTGTAGAATTTGTTGCCACCCTAGTTATAAAGCGAATGAATCAGGAATTCCTATTTATTTTTTTACATTTCCAGAATTATCTATATTGATCTGCTCACATTCCTCCTCGTTTGTTTCATTTCATGTTTATTTCACTACTGTTTTAATTCTAAATGCAGATCGGCAGGGTTCATATTAACCTTGTCTTTAAATGTTGTGTGCCAGGATCGGGAGAGGAGGCCGTTTTGGCAGAAAGGGTGTTGCCATCAACATGGTGACAGAGGAGGACAAGCGCACTCTCCGGGACATTGAGACGTTCTACAACACCACAGTAGAAGAAATGCCCATGAATGTGGCTGACCTGATCTAGAGTAGAGACCCCTGCCCCTGGCGCCCTGCCTGCTGGTGGTCTACATACCACTATCATCATCTCACTGTTCTCTAAAATCTCCCATTTCCTACCTGTCACCCACCTATATTCCCACCTATCCAAGCCTCTCCCGTGTATCCCAATTTTGCGCTCTTAAATGGGGTAGGGGAACCCCCGGTTTCCCCTCCTTTTCCATGCATTATAAAAACCTAGAATTGTATGTTTACTTGGCCACAGATGAGGATCAGTATGTTTGCATTAGCAGCAGACTTCATGTCCTTATGTTGTATACAAGGACCCCTTGGGACTCCATTTCAATAGGAAATGGTAACTTCTTTTGGGAATGGGGATTGCACTATGCAGTTGCAGTCTTTGTTATTTGCATTGAAGTTGTTATATTCTATCACTCTCCATTGCTGATATGCAGTAGATTTTCTGCAGGAGAGTTTTTAAACAAAGGATGACATTGTTTATAAAAATGTTTAAAAAATCCTCCATGTGCCTCCTTGAAAGTAGAGCTATTCATTTTAACACCGTGAATGAGTGGTAAGACACAAGCTGTTGGTAGATATTTTGATTGAATATATAAAACTACCCATATTTAATTCTAAAGTGTATAATTTATATTTCACAAAGCTTGGCATTTTGGGGGAGAAACTGAATGTGTACAGAGGGGGCTATTGGGAGTTTTGCTTTGAGTGCAAAGACATTTGATGGACTACATGGAATAAAATTCCAGTATAAACATTTTATTTATTTTCCACACCTTTTTTTATTAATTAGTTTGGTTTCATTTTACAAATTGGGGAAGGGGGTGACTTCAATAAAGTTACCAAATAAACAAAGTGTTTGTTTTGCCAGTTATTTATCATGTTAATATAATCAGCAGCTATGTTTCCATTAACTTGTCCAGTGATTTTTTTTGTTTGTTTTGTCGACACTAACCAGGTTTTCATCCAACCTTAATATGCGAGTAAAATACATGTTGCATAAAAAATGTCATGACAGGCCTGATGGAAACAGAACATTCTCCGGTTCACTTTCCAAATGCAGACAACAAAATACGCTAGACAAGGTAGGATCTTTTAGTGTCTACCAAATAACCATCATATTGAAGTAAACTTGGGTGTCACGCGATGACGTGTTGTCCTCCCACAACGACTCATTGGGAAAGTGTGCAGTTTATTAGGCTACATGTGAAATAAATGATGATGAACTTCACAGGGTGGTGAAAGTGCAATGTGATGAGCTTGATGCTCCTCTCCAATATCGAGAGTCTTATTCTGGTGACATGATCATCGATGCTTGGCTGCCGTTTGACAAATAAAAATAATATTGGTCTGCCAAATTCCATCGATCCAGGCCAGAAGGATCAACTGGCTGTGGCACTCTTCTGATGAGTGCACCCGGAGGATAACTGGCAGCACGGTTGAGGAATCGGTATTCAAGGGAACATGGCTGAGAGCCGGTGGGAGTGAGACAGGGAGGCCCTCCCTCGAAGACAACTCAACCGGCTTAGTGACGCCGCTATGCCCAATACCGTACGATTGGAGGCGAGAGAAAATGCGGAAATGGATCAGCCTGGTAACTCAAGGTATAGGGACGCAGGCCTTTGGTAATGGCAAGACCAGTAATACTTGGCTGGCTAATCCTCAGTGGGATTCCAGCAAGGCCAGTACATCGAAGGGCTTAAGTTGACGGCCAACATTTATCCCACCCCGGAGATGCTTGCAAGAGGAAGGCCAGAGAGGGATTCCTCATTGCAGGTGCTGTCCAGACCCGTACGAATCTTGTTCACACATCCTGGGTCGATGCCCGTCGATCCAAGGAGCCTGCATAAATAGGCACAACAAGGTATGTGACCTATTAGTAGAAGCCGAAAGCAACGGATGGAACGTTATCAAGGAGATAAGTTTCTTTTCACAGAATGGGAAACTGAGGAAACCAGACTCGTGAAAAAAGCTGCAGCTTTGGTGGTCAATGTTACAGTGCCATACGAATTTGCCTTTGACACTCTTGAGTTGGCTAGATCTAAAAAGATCACGCACCATCTCCATACTGCCGCAGAAATCCTAGAAAAGTTTCCGGGAGTCCCGGTAGGGACCAGGGCCATGTGGCCCACTCGTAACAACCAAGTGCTGCGACCCATGGAAGTATAGCAGTCCCGAAGGGCAGCCTTCGCAAAGCTGGTAAGCCAGAGAGTCCTGCTGTACTCCATAGATCTGCTCGAGGAAAAGGCTTTGAGTGACGAGGGTGCTTAAACCACCCGGGGCAACATCAGGTCAAGTGGGTTTGACATTCCTTGGTACTCCTGACAACGAAAACCCCTACCATGATTGGGAGCCCACTTTGGCGGTCGTCAGAGCAAGGGGGCACTCTGACAATTGTGCAGGCCGAATGAGGTAAACAAGGGATGGCCTGGTAATGAAAGTGCCTTCTCTTCCACTCACAACACACAGCCACCCACACAGAGACGAACACAAGGTAAGGTGCGAAGGGATGGAGCGGTAACAAGTATCCCACACGCACTCATATCGGCAAAGCTCAAACCTTTTCTTATATAGTACCAGTCAAAAAATGTGGACATCTACTCATTCAAGGGTTTTTCTTTATTTTTTACTATGTTCTACATTGTAGAATAATAGTGAAGACATCAAAACTATGAAATAATACATGTGGAATCATGTAGTAACCACTCTTTGACTTGATAGCAGCGTTGCACACTTAGAATTCTCTCAACCAGCTTTACCTGGAATGCTTTTCCAAAAATCTTGAAGGAATTCCCACATATGCTGAGCACTAGTTCGCTGCTTTTCCTTCACTCTGCGGTCCAACTCATCCAAACCATCTCAATTGGGTTGAGATCAGGTGATTGTGGAGGCCAGGTCATCTGATGCAGAACTCCATCACTCTCCTTCTTGGTCAAATATCCCTTACACAGCCTGGAGGTGTTTTGGGTCATTGTCCTGTTGAAAAACAAATGATAGTCCCACTAAGTGCAAACCAGATGGGATGGCGTATCGCTGCAGAATGTTGTGGCAGCCATGTTGGTTAATTGTGCCTTGAACTCACAAAGACACAGTGGTTGGATCTAAAAATCTCATATTTGGACTCATCTCACCAAAATACAGATTTCCACCGGTCTAATGCCCATTGCTTGTGTTTCTTGGCCCAAGCAAGTCTCTTCTTATTGGTGTCCTTTAGTAGTGATTTCTTTGCAGCAATTTGACTATGAAAGCCTGGTTCACGCAGGCTCCTCTGAACAGTTGATGTTGAGATGTGTCTGTTACTTGAACTCTGTGAAGCATTTATTTGAGGCTGGTAACTCTAATGAACTTATCCTCTGCAGCAGAGGTAACTCTGGGTCTTCCTTTCCTGTGGCGGTTCTCATGAGAGCCAGTTTCATCATAGCGCTTGATGGTTTTTGTGACTGCACTTGAAGAAACTTTCAAAGTTCTTAAAATGTTCCACATTGACTGACTTTCATGTCTTAAAGTTATGATGGACTTTCGTTTCTCTTTGCTTATTTGAGCTGTTCTTGCCATAATATGGATTGGGTCTTTTGGATTGGCTCAAATGTATTTAAAAGGAAAGGAATTCCACAAATGTAAGTTTTAACACGGCACACCTGTTAATTGAAATGCATTCCAGGTGACTACCTCATGAAACTGGTTGAGAGAATGCCAAGAGTGTGCAAAGATGTCATCACCCCAAACGGTGGCTACTTTGAATAATCTCAAATATAAAATATATTTAGATTTGTTTTTTTTGTTACTACATGATTCCATATGTGTTGTTTCATAGTTCTGATGATGGCCTTCCTGTGACATCGGGTGCTGTAGGTGTCCTGGAGGGCAGGTAGTTTGCCCCCGGTGATATGTTGTGCAGACCGAACCACCCTCTGGAGAGCCTTGCGGTTGAGGGCGGTGCAGTTGTACTAGGCTGTGATACAGCCCGACAGAATTCTCCTGAATGCCCTTCCCTCCTCCCTAGAAGCTCGACTGACGGTCAGTCTGCAAGTAGTCCAAAAAATTAATAATAGTCTACCCGGCCATGTGGCGCAACCGAATGACAAATTGATGATATTCAAAAGAGACGAGCCCCGTTTTGCTAGCGCTCCTCATGTCAAGTTAAAAAATCAAATGAAGTGGTGTAAAGGTGGGTAATATGACCCTCTTGAGGTAGCCAAATGGTGACACACTGCTATAAAATGGCCAGTGGAGCAGAAGCTGGTCTCGTGTGTTATTTTTTTCATTCATAGAAGTCATACAGTGGGGCAAAAAAGTATTTAGTCAGCCACCAATTGTGCAAGTTCTCCCACTTAAAAAGATGAGAGGCCTGTAATTTCCATCATAGGCTCCTCTGTCCTCCACTCATTACCTGTATTAATGGAACCTGTTTGAACTTGTTATCAGTATAAAAGACACCTGTCCACAACCTCAAACAGTCACACTCCAAACTCCACTATGGCCAAGAGCAAAGAGCTGTCAAAAGACACCAGAAACAAAATTGTAGACCTGCACCAGGCTTGGAAGACTGAATCTGCAATAGGTAAGCAGCTTGGTTTGAAGAAATCAACTGTGGGATCAATTATTAGGAAATGGAAGACATACAAGACCACTGATAATCTCCCTCGATCTGGGGCTCCACGCAACATCTCACCCCGTGGGGTCAAAATGATCACAAGAACGGTGAGCAAAAATCCCTGAACCACACGGGGGGACCTAGTGAAAGATCTGCAGAGAGCTGGGACCAAAGCAACAACACCTACCATGAGCAAGGGCATTGAATTTGAACGTGACTGGGTCTTTCAGCATGACAATGATCCCAAACACACTGCCCGGGCAACGAAGGAGTGGCTTCGTAAGAAGCATTTCAAGGTCCTGGAGTGGCCTAGCCAGTCTCCAGATCTCAACCCCATAGAAAATCTTTGGAGGGAGTTGAAAGTCCGTGTTGCCCAGCAACAGCCCCAAAACATCACTGCTCTAGAGGAGATCTGCATGGAGGAATGGGCCAAAATTACCAGCAACAGTGTGTGAAAACCTTGTGAAGACTTACAGAAAACGTTTGACCTCTGTCATTGCCAACAAAGGGTATATAACAAAGTATTGAGATAAACTTTTGTTTTTGACCAACAACTTATTTCCACCATAATTTGCAAATAAATTCATTAACAATCCTACAGTGTGATTTTCTGGATATTTTTCCTAATTTTGTCTGTCAATGTTGAAGTGTACCTATGATGAAAATTACAGGCCTCTCTCATCTTTTTAAGTGGGAGAACTTGCACAATTGTTGGCTGACTAAATACTTTTTTGTCCCACTGTATGTGATGAAAGTAATTGAGGTTTTTAGGAAGTATTTGTAATGTAAAACCGATTAACATTGATAAAAATAGACTAAGGCAAAAAGGCAAAAATGCAGGGGCGCAACTTTCTCTGGGGATGGGGGGACATGTCCTTCCCCAAATTCTGAAATATGCATTTTTGTCATCCCCCCAGCTTCATCATTGGATTAACGGTGTGCTTTAGGACCATGCAGATGCCTCCGAGCGGTCAGGTACGTTGTTTGGAGTGTTTATCTGTTTTTTAGTTTTTTATGTCACCCCAATTCTGAAACCCTGCAAAAATGTATTTCTGTGGATTGGAGGGAAGAGGTCCCTGGACCAATAACAATTGGTTGTATTCATGCAAGTCATATTGGGTTATATCTATTGAAGTATAGGAAGTATTTTCAACATAAAAAGCCCTGGAAAGCCTTTACGTTCCAGTAGTGTCCGCTCTCGCTGGCCCTTGAAATTCTAGAAGAGAGGGAAGGGTGTAAATCTCTCCCCGGACCGTACCCATATCCATAGCATCTCTACAAGGTGAACAGCCTCTGGCATTTTAGAACAAGGTATGTAAGGGAAGTGGGCAAGTCAGATTTAAAGGCTGGGTTGGTCGGGCTAGGGTGCGAAGCAGGGCTGGGCTCGAGCTTGGGAGAAGTCGCTCTGTTGCCCTCCTCTCGCAACCGTCGGAAATTTGTCATGTGGCCCGTCTCGCGGAGTCTCGTGCATGGTCTCGCAAGGGGCTGCCTGTGGAGGTTCGTCTGAGCAGTGACCCCGGGCGATGGCCGACCGGTGGGGGTTTAGTCCGGCGGTTGGCGGCGGCTACTCTGGACGAGTGCCAGGTCCTTCTCGTGGATCTACGGCGCTTGCCTGCCCCGTTCGCACATGTGTCTCCGGCAGGTCGCCATAGCCGGCGCCTAGCAACTGACTCAGAACTGGTGCAGACCAGGGGAATCTGACTGTTTAATTAAATCAAAGCATCGCGAAAGCCCGAGGTGGGTGTTGACAATGTGATTTCTGCCCAGTGCCCTGAATGTCAAGTGAAGAAATCCAATTAAGCGCGGGTAAATGGTGGTAGTAACTATGACCCTCTTTTAAAAAAAAAAATTTATTTCACCTTTATTTAACCAGTTAGGCTAGTTGAGAACAAGTTCTCATTTGCAACTGCGACCTGGCCAAGATAAAGCATAGCAGTGTGAACAGACAACACAGAGTTACACATGGAGTAAACAATAAACAAGTCAATAACACAGTAGGGGGAAAAAAGAGTCTATATACATTGTGTGCAAAAGGCATGAGGAGGTAGGCAAATAATTAAAATTTTGCAGATTAACACTGGAGTGATAACTGATCAGATGGTCATGTACAGGTAGAGATATTGGTGTGCAAAAGAGCAGAAACGTAAATAAATAAAAACAGTATGGGGATGAGGTAGGTAAAATTGTGTGGGCTATTTACCGATAAGGCTGCAGCGATCGGTTAGCTGCTCAGATAGCAGATGTTTGAAGTTGGTGAGGGAGATAAAGGTCTCCAACTTCAGCGATTTTTGCAATTCGTTCCAGTCACAGGCAGCAGAGAACTGGAACGAAAGGCGGCCAAATGAGGTGTTGGCTTTAGGGATGATCAGTGAGATACACCTGCTGGAGCGCGTGCTACGGGTGGGTGTTGCCATCGTGACCAGTGAACTGAGATAAGGCGGAGCTTAACCTAGCATGGACTTGTAGATGACCTGGAACCAGTGGGTCTGGCGACGAATATGTAGCGAGGGCCAGCCGACTAGAGCATATAAGTCGCAGTGGTGGGTGGTATAAGGTGCTTTAGTGACAAAACAGATGTCACTGTGATAAACTGCATCCAGTTTGCTGAGTAGAGTGTTGGAAGCTATTTTGTAGATGACGTCGCCGAAGTCGAGGATCGGTAGGATAGTCAGTTTTACTAGGGTAAGTTTGGCGGCGTGAGTGAAGGAGGCTTTGTTGCGGAATAGAAAGCCAACTCTAGATTTGATTTTCGATTGGAGATGTTTGATATGAGTCTGGAAGGAGAGTTTACAGTCTAGCCAGACACCTAGGTACTTATAGATGTCCACATATTCAAGGTCGGAACAACGGTTGAAAAGCATGCATTTGGTTTTACTAGCGTTTAAGAGCAGTTGGAGGCCACGGAAGGAGTGTTGTATGGCATTGAAGATTGTTTGGAGGTTAGATAGCACAGTGTCCAAGGACGGGCCGGAAGTATATAGAATGGTGTCGTCTGCGTAGAGGTGGATCAGGGAATCGCCTGCAGCAAGAGCAACATCATTGATATATACAGAGAAAAGAGTCGGCCCGAGAATTGAACCCTGTGGCACCCCCATAGAGACTGCCAGAGGACCGGACAGCATGCCCTCTGATTTGACACACTGCACTCTGTCTGCAAAGTAGTTGGTGAACCAGGCAAGGCAGTCATCAGAAAAACCAAGGCTACTGAGTCTGCCGATAAGAATATGGTGTAGCCAGGCGGAAGGCATGGCCAGCCGTTGAGAAATGCTTGTTGAAGTTTTGGATAATCATGGATTTATCGGTGGTGACCGTGTTACCTAGCCTCAATGCAGTGGGCAGCTGGGAGGAGGTGCTCTTGTTCTCCATGGACTTCACAGTGTCCCAGAACTTTTTGGAGTTAGAGCTACAGGATGCAAATTTCTGCCTGAAGAAGCTGGCCTTAGCTTTCCTGACTGACTGCGTGTATTGGTTCCTGACTTCCCTGAACAGTTGCATATCGCGGGGACTATTCGATGCTATTGCAGTCCGCCACAGGTTGTTTTTGTGCTGGTCGAGGGCAGTCAGGTCTGGAATGAACCAAGGGACCTGGAAAGTATGACATTACTTTGCAGGCTATCTCTGCAGTAGACTGCAACTCCCCCCCCCCCCTTTGGCAGTTCTATCTTGACGGAAAATGTTATAGTTGGGTATGGAAATCTCAGAATGTTTGGTGGCCTTCCTGAGCTAGGATTCAGACACGGCAAGGACATCAGGGTTAGCAGAGTGTGCTAAAGCAGTGAGTAAAACAAACTTAGGAAGGAGGCTTCTGATGTTGACATGCATGATACCAAGGCTTTTTCGATCACAGAAGTCAACAAATGAGGGTGCCTGGGGACATGCAGGGCCTGGGTTTACCTCCACATCACCCGCGGAACAGAGGAGGAGTAGTATGAGGGTGCGGCTAAAGGCTATCAAAACTGGTCGCCTAGAGCGTTGGGGACAAAGAATAAAAGGAGCAGATTTCTGGGCATGGTAGAATATATTCAGGGCATAATGCGCAGACATGAGTATGGTGGGGTGCGGGTACAGCGGAGGTAAGCCCAGGCATTGGGTGATGATGAGAGAGATTGTATCTCTGGACATGCTGGTTGTAATGAGTGAGGTCACCGCATGTGTGGGAGGTGGGACAAAGGGGGTATCAGGGGTATGAAGAGTGGAACTAGGGGCTCCTTTGTAAACTAAAACAATGATCACTAACCTGAACAATAGTATACAAGGCATATTGACATTTGAGAGAGACATACAGCGAGGCATACAGTAATCACAGGTGTTGAATTGGGAGAGCTAGCTAAAACAGTAGGTGAGACAACAACAGCTGATCAGCTAGCACAACAACAGCTGGTAAAATGGCGTTGACTAGGCAGGGCAAGGAGACCTTAGCCCAGGATGATAGTAAAAGGGGCAATAATATACATTATAAGAAGGGGAACACATATATAAATGTAAAAGACAGTTGCAGGTCGGAGGGCCATCTTACAAAAGAGGTCCACTAGATAGGGCCTTACTCTCTAGAGTTTACAAGGAGAGGGGCTTAAAGCTATATGAGAAACTAACCGTGAGAGGCACACAGGCACGGCACATAGAATGCATCATTCTGGTAATAATAATACCCCTCATGGTGACTAGATTCGAAAAGAGTGCAGGCCGAAGGGAGTAGACAAGTGGTCTATTAGATGAAGGCGGCTTGAACAAATCCCCGGCTCTGGACAGGAAGAACAATAAGTTGAGTGAATTTTGGCCCATTCCTCCTGACAGAGCTGGTGTAACTGAGTCAGGTTTGTAGGCCTCCTTGCTCGCACACGATTTTCAGTTCTGCCCACAAATCTTCTAAAGGATTGAGGTCAGGACTTTGATGGCCACTCCAATACCTTGACTTTGTTGTCCTTAAGCCATTTTGCCACAACTTTGGAGGTATGCTTGGGGTCATTGTCAATTTGGAAGACCCATTTGCGACCAATCTTTAACTTCCTGACTGATGTCTTGAGATGTTGCTTCAATATATCCACATCATTTTCCTACCTCATGATGCCATCTACTTTGTGAATTGCACCAGTCCCTCCTGCAGTAAAGCACCCCCACAACATGATGCTTCCACCCCTGTGCTTCACGGTTTGGATGGCGTTCTTCGGCTTGCAAGCCTCCCCCTTTTTCTTCCAAACATAACGATGGTCATTATGTCCAAACAGTTCTATTTTTGTTTCATCAGACCAGAGGACATTTCTCCAAAAAGTACGATTTTTGTCCCATGTGCAGTTAGTCTGGCAAACCGTAGTCTGGCTTTTTTATGGCGGTTTTGGAGCAGTGGCTTCTTCCTTGTTGATCGGCCTTTCAGGTTATGTCGATATAGTACTCGTTTTACTGTGGATATAGATACTATAGATATAGAACAGTAACAAGTATCATGAACACACACTCAAACTAGCAAAGCTAATGCTTTCATACATTGGCAGAGGGCGCTACCATCCGATTCCCAGCCAAGTAATCCCTCGTGTGTTGCTCTCAGGTGTCTCAGAGTGCTGGACAGAGACAAGCAGTAGGAAAAGGATGCCCACCCCAGCTGAAGGATGCAGGATAGTAGCGCTATTCCTTGGCTCTCTCTTCTCCTGGTAAGTATTGCGTAGCACGTTGATGACTAGATAGGTCGACTGATGGCCAGTCTGTAAGCCGGAAAAGGGTCTACTTGACCATGTGGCTCAACCCGAATGACAAATTGATTATATTCAAAGGAGACAAGCGGTGCTCCTCATGTCAAAATGAAGAAATTCAATGAAGCGGGGGAAAACGCCAGTTAATATGACTCTTAGTGTAGCCAAATGGTGACACACTGCTCTATAATGGCCAGCGGAGCGAAAGCTGGCCTCTTTTTTTAATTCATAGAAGTCATATGGGATGGAAGTAATTTCAAGTTTTAGGAAAGTGTTTGTCATGTAAAAACAGTTAACATTAAAAAAATAATAGACCGTCACAAAGCCAAAAAGTAATTACTGTGGATTGGAGGGAAGAGGTCCCTGGACCAATAGTTCATGCAAGTCAGTATTGGGTGAAAGCTATTGAAGTATAGGAAGTATTTTAGACATACAATTATATAAAATGTATAGAAAAATGTGTATATTCGTGAAGGTATTATGGGTTCGAAGCTATTAAAGTTTTAAGGAAGTAAATTTTAATTGATTGAAAATCACTATCGTAAAAAAATGATATATTACAGTTGACTTGATAGTTCTATGTCATGTGATTGTTTTTCTAGGTTCCAATTGCAATTTTAAGATGGTCCCTGCCATAGAAATGACTGTAAATGGACTGAAAACAGAACGGAACCGAGAAAAGGGGTGTAGCTTGTTCACTATCGTCAGGTGATTACGAATATTACATTTATTTCATCCTGGCATATTCTGTTAAAGAGGTATTGATGAGCAAAGTCCGCATCTTTAATATAAAGCTGACTTTACCGCAGTCTCATGAAGGAAGTTGGGTTACCTGCTTCCACACCAGTTTCATGTCCTGTGACCCGCACATTGAATTTAAAGAAATCATTTTCGTTTTATTCTGTTTTCTCTTTTAAGGAGTATGATTATCCTTTCCAATTTAGGTTGCGCTGTTTCCAGGTCACGGAGTAGCACCTCTGTTGCATTGGCTGCCATGTCCAGACTTTCCGCTTTAGTTAAAAAGTTATCCACTTCAGCAGTGAGCACTGCCAATGATTCATTTAACATTTTTAGTGGTAAGTCAAGGGCAGAGGTAATCTTCTCATGAACAATCTCTGGTATAGTAGCGGACAGCTCTTTCTGTTGTCTGGTGTTGAGAGCCTCCATGTTCCCACAGTTGAATTGTGGACAGACAAATTCTAGCTGCTGGAGCAGACCTGATAGTTATTTCTTGTCACACAATGAATGTCCAACACCTTAATATTTTGTTTAGTATTAGGAAATAATAAACTTTAGGAAATAAGTCCATTAATTCATGGTAATTTGCAAAAGAAAGCCACGATAAGGCCACACGTTTCAATGCATGCCAACGGAACTGGATGTCAAAATTCGAACATATACCCTACATGACCAAAAGTTTGTGGACACCTTCTCGTTGAACATCTCATTCCAAAGTCATGGCATTAATAGGGAGCTGGTCCCCCCTTTGCTGCTATAACAACCACTCTTCTGGGAAGGCTGTCCACTAGGTGTTGGAACATTGCTGTGTGGACTTGCTTCCATTCAGCCACAAGAGCATTAGTGAGGTCAGGCACTGATGTTGGGCAATTAGGCCTGGCTTGCAGTTGGCGTTCCAATTCACCCCAAAGGATGGGGTTGAGGTCAGGGCTCTCCAGTCAAGTTCTTCCACACCGATCTCGAAAAAACATTTCTGTGTGGACCTCGTTTTGTGTAAGGGGCATTGTCATACTGAAACAGAAAAGGAAAGGGCCTTTCTGAAAAACTGTTGCCACAAAGTTGGAAGCACAGAATAATCTACAATGTCCTTGTATGCTGTACTGTTAAGATTTCCCTTCACTGGAACTAAGGGGCCTAACCCAAACCATGAAAAACAGCCTCAGACCATTATTCCTCCTCCACCAAACTACACAGTTGGCACTATGCATTGGGGTAGGTAGCGTTGTCTTGGCATCCACCAAACCCAGATTCGTCCATCGGGCTACCTGATGGAGTGATTCATCACTCCAGAAAATGCGTCTTGACTGCTCGAAGAGTCCAATGGCGGTGAGATTTACACCACTCCAGCCGACGCTTGGCATTGCGTATGGTTATCTTGTGTGCGGCTGCTAGGCTATTCTACTGTCAATATTTGTCTATGGACATTGCATGGCGATTTTATACACCTGACAGTAACGGGTGTAGCTGAAATAGCTAAATCCACTCATTTGAAGGGGTGTCCACATACTTTTGTATATATAGTGTGTTTTGTGGAAAAGAGATGTTGTATGCTTCTAAACGATGCATCATGCTGCCTTGTTGACAACATGACCGAGCGGTGCAGATTACTCTTCAATTTGAGAAGGGTGCTCCTCCCTCACTGCTTTTACCCATTTGCGTCACTGGCTTTAGACCTGTGCACTGCAGTTCAGCTTCATCGATCCCCCTCAATATGACCCATATTAAGAGATGGAATGATCCTGTTTTTTGGAACATCTGAATGGTCATGCAGGGGGGATTTATTGCATAAATAGTGGGGCCATGAAATAATTGCATTCTTGCCTTGTATAAACCCATATATTTTGTATTCAGATGCATTCTCGGATTGTCTCTAGGACTAGGCAAATGTTGTACTGTGAGCAAAATTAGGCTGCATTTACACAGGCAGACAAATTCGGATCTTTTTCCACCAAATTGGTATTTTGACCAATCAGATCAGCTCTTTTGACAATAATTTGGCAAAATTTCAGAATTAGGCTGCCTGCAAGCATTTTAAGATTTCTGCTCAAACATAGTTAACAATATTGACGTTGTAGACTAGCTGAAACATGATGAAACAACAGCAATTATCATACAAATGTAGTCTAGCTGAAGTCATTTTTACAGAAACAATGTAAGAAATAATTTCTACATTGTATTCTGCTCTATGTAAGTGAGGATGTCTTTGATTTAATAAAAATGTTATTTGCAGTTGGAACTGATTTGATCACCACAGAGTGCACTTAATAACATTTGGTTCATTGAAATGCGCAAGCAGTATGATTGACCAGTACCGTTTTAGGGATAGAATGTAGAATGTTACTGCTTGTTTGACATTACACAGAGGAAAAACAAATGTATTATGGCAATGGGCTTTTCAACCTGAGGCAGGTAGCCTAGTGGTTAGAGTGTTGGACTTGTTACTGAAAGATTGCAAGATCAAATCCCTGAGCTGACAAAGTAAAACTCTGTTGTTCTGCCCCCTGAACAAGGCAGTTAATCCACTGTTCCTAGGCCGTCATTGTAAATAAGAACTTTTTCTTAAAACTTGCCTAGTTAAACTAAGAATAAATAAATACCTGTGTCTGCCACCAGATGGATTCCAAATACTGTCCAATTTTGGGTGCCTTCCATCCAGTGTTGCTGCTTCACTCAGCAGTGCCTATCCTTCAGGCATTTAGATTTTAAAACATTATAAATCACTTTTTATGTTTAAATGCACCCACAAAAAAAGAGAGATGGACCCAAGGTGGTAGATAGGTCAGAAAGACTTTGAACAACGGCTTTGCCTCAAGTGACTTTTGCCTCAAATCTGTCATTGCCAATCTCTGTTTTTTTCCTATGTATATAATGCTAGAGGCTTTCAAATCTCACCCCCTCTGTCTTGTCGGTATTTTATTTGCCCACTTTAATGTTGAATTGATTGTCACCACCACAACACCAGGAAGGTATTCGTGAGTTAGAATTTTTACAAATTTACATTGTTTTACTGGACTAGTTACTAATGGAGTTACTGACAGTCATAAAGTGGATCTGGTGAATAAAGTCCATGTTTTTCTGAAATTATTTTCTAGTATATTTCTACAATTTGTATTATCTCTGCTGTGTGTCTTTATGTTTGTCTGGAATAGGCCTAAGTGCTCTTTAGAAATGTTGTAGGTCTATAGGCTACAGCCCCCTTTAAAGATCTCTCAGCGTGTCAATTGAACAAATCTACATGAATCAGAGTTATTAGAAGGTAACAGCATGTCAGCGTCCTATTTCTTATTAAGAAACAAATCCTCGCCCTTTAAACTTTTACAGTTGAGAATTGGCATCGAACAGCCTCTTGTCATTCTCACACACGGTTCCTGTTATCATTTCATCACTTTTCCTTATGTTATTAAATGCAACCAACCTAAACCAATGTATACTTCTCTGGCTCAGTGTAGGTGGTCATTCCTCCAATTCCCCCCCCCCTCTCTCCGGTATCCATCCTTCACTATTTCTCTCACCAAGATTGGCCTCCCAACCGTGACCCCCCAACCCCCCATTGGCACCCCAATTGTTGGTAGAGCAATTGTGTGTACGGGAGGCTCGTAAAGGGCCCTGCCTGGGTTCCCCTGCCCTGTGACGGATAGCTGGGAGACCGCAGGGCCCATTTACATGAGAAGAGCCGGAGGAGAGAGCGATGAATAGAGCGGCTTTCAATCTGCTTGTCTCTGAGGACTTTCTCTTCCAACCACCAACCCCCCATCACCAACCTTTTGTTTGTGCTACTCTCTGTTTCTTGGCCTCCCTCTCTTTCTATCCTCTTTCTTCTCCTCAACCTCTCCACTTCATTTTCCTTTGCCTCAAATCTGTCATTGCCAATCTCTGTTTTTTCCCCCTATGTATATAATGCTAGAGGCTTTCAAATCTCACCCCCTCTGTCTTGTCGGTCTTTTATTTGCCCACTTTAATGTTGAATTGATTGTCACCACCACAACACCAGGAAACATACATGTATTTCCTCTATTTCCCTTATCTTCTACTCACAAAAAGGAATGACCCTGGCACAATGGGAGAGGCATACTCCAAGTACAAATAGTCAAATAAGTTGCATAATGGCTATATTATCTTGGTCATTGGAACCAGTCCAAATAAATTGGTTAATGGCTGTGTTATTGTGGCCATTGAACTAGCTAATCCAAATAAATTGGATAATGTATATATTATTGTGGATTTTCAGTCCAAATTATCAGATCGATATCTCAACCAACCAAATCTCCCTGATGCTAAGGGGGACTGGTATTATTGTGCACATTGCAGTCTATTTAAGCAATAAGGCACCTCTGGGGGTTGTGGTATATGGCCAATATACCACGGCTAGGCTGTTCCTAGCCACGACACAAAGTGGAGTTGTGGTATATTGGCCATATACCACAAACCCCTGAGGTGCCTTATTGCTATTATAAACTGGATACCAACGTAATTCAACAGTTTATAGTGTTTGTTATATTTGTCATTATCCCATTTGATTATATCACTCTAACATTCAACTTGTATCACACTACTCAGTGCTTGAAGTGGACTGAAATAGTTGGTGCCAGCTAGTACTCATTTTGGGTGCCGGCCCAGTAGTCTTTATATGTAGGTGTCAGTAGTCATCATAGTTTATTGCTTGTATTCTATAAGAGGTGCCGGTACACCTGTGGGCACCAGCTCAATTCAAGCACTGACTCTTAATCCTGCAAAGCATAATGAATGAGCTATTTACTGATTGACGGCTATGGGCAAACATCTAGCCCCCAGTGGAGGTGTAAAGTGGTGACCATAGAAACTAGAAAAAGGTGTAATGGGTAGCTACTAGTAATATCACACCTAGTCTCATTTTAGAACCGCAGGGAGCTGCTACTGGATAGAGGAGGCATGGGCCATGCATGGGGTATATACTGTGAAATGGGTCTTGTTTTGTTGACATACTTTCTCTCTGAAAACATAAGCCTACCAGGCTTTTGACAATGGAATCCAATGGATTGTACATTGTAATATGTTATTAGGTCGTTCAAATATGCTACAGAGATGTCATTCTGACATTACATTGATATGAAAAGCCTAAACTTATTTTGATTACTGTCAACAAGCGTCATTAATGTGGTGGCCAATATTATAGAGAAAGATCTGAAATAAGATAATTATATACCTTAAGTAAATAAGAATGATGAATCTGAAAATGTAAACTCGTTTTTAAAGTTTGTATTGGAGAGAGAATTGGGTGAGGAGTTCCCTGCCTTCTCCCTCCCTTGTCTTAAACATGTCTGATGGCCAGTGTTATGGAGAAGCCTGAAACAAAAGTATTCTTTATCTTCAATTAACAAGAACTATATAATACATTTAACAAAGTAAAGTTTGAAGTTTGCGTTGCAGAGAGAGAAGAGGGGCGGGGGGGGGGGGCTGCCTCCCTCCCTCCCACAGCGATTCCGCCTCTCTTCATATTCACTCAAGTGCATTCCAAATTCACCGCACCCCTTCTATAGTGATGTAAATGAGTGGGCTGGAGGGAGGGAAGTTAGGAGCAGATTTGCTTGTGAAGAAGTTTTATAATCATCAGCTACCAGTGGGATAGGGAGTTATTTCAAGAAGGAACTCTACAGCAGTATCTCTCTTCTCATTGTAGTTTAAAGGCCAGCATCTGAAGTCGTGAGTTGGTAGCAGGATGTTTTTGCGCCGATTTTGTTTCCATCTCTGACAATTTGTTTTATCATTATTGTTTTCAACTTCTGCTTGGGATGCTTGGTTGACATTACACAGCCGGTGTAATTTTAAAGCTCTGTTCAAACTTTGTATATTTCGTTTATGGTAAATATGTATAACATTATAGAGCACCAACTCAAGTCCTCTGTTCCTTCACATCATCCTGGAACAGGAATGCCACCTGCGAACGGAGTAGGGGGGCACGAGGGCGGCCACACAGGTTCCAAATTACCGACAATCCAACCTGACCCAATGGACAAAGTCAAGCGGCCCATGAATGCCTTCATGGTCTGGTCACGCGGTGAGCGACGGAAAATGGCTCAGGAAAATCCCAAAATGCACAATTCTGAGATATCCAAACGGCTTGGTGTCGCGTGGAAATCTCTAACAGACGCCGAGAAAAGGCCCTTCATTGACGAGGCTAAGCGCCTCCGCGCGGTGCACATGAAGGATTATCCGGACTACAAATACAAGCCCCGTCGTAAAACCAAACCGATGCCGAAGAACAATACTCTAGCTGCCCAGTATCAGATGTCGGCCGGTAACCACCTGCTGAGTGCGTCCGCGGCTCAGGGACAAGTTGGAAACCCCAGAATGGACGCATATGGCTGGGGCCACACAGGGGGCTACACTGCGGCGATGCAGAGCGAGGCGCTCGGCTACAGCCAGCAGCTTCACCGCTATGACCTGTCAGCACTTCAGTATCAGTCCAGCATGGCCCAGGCCCAAGCCTACATGAATGGTGCCAACGCATACAGGTGAGTCTAGATTGTTACTTTTTCTATGATTTGAATGGCTGTCTACAGTTTATTCAGACATATTTTCTTTCCAATGTACCATTGGCAGTTATAGGCCTAAACTGTTTTTGGATATACAAAACCCATGGCCAGGTGGTTTTATTGGCCTAATAGTCTATTTCCATCTTGTCCATTTATTTTTGGTCAGTGACCCTTTTGTGACTTTTTGAAGTCAAAATAGTTACTCTCATTAGTTTGTCTCAATTGATCAGAAACCCAATCTCCAATCTCTCTTCCTCAGCCCCATGTCCTACAACAGCAGCCCCCAGCAGGTCAGCCCAGTGATGTCCATGGTGAAGCAGCAGTCTGATGGCCACAGCATGTCCCCATCCCCCACCGGGCCTCACAGCCCCCTCCAGCAGCACCACCACCAGGCCCACCAGCAGCACCAGACCCAGCGTGGTATCCAGGTCCAGGGAGACCATCTCAGGGACATGATCAGCATGTACATGCCTGGGGGAGATGCCTCAGAGGCCCAGAGAGGGTACTCCGTCTCTGCAGCAAACATCCAGCAGCATTACCTGGGTGGGTCAGCTCCACTCACCCACCTTTGAATTCCCTCTCACACATCTCTAAGCTGAACTCACTCACCAACTCGCACACCTCTGAACTGAGACATTATACTGATTCAATCAACCGTGTATCATGTTGGTTGAAGTGCTGTCGACTCCCCTCTTAACTCCCTTATCCACATCTGACCTACAGGGTCTGACACTGTTTTTGTGGAAGTCCAGTAAGATGGATGTTGGGAAACAACGTGATCTGACTTGATATTCTGGCATTGACTGGTGGCAGCCCAATGGGGTCAGTAAATGTGCAGGGACTGAAGAAAGAAAATAATATTCATTTTAATACAAAGATGAGATCCCTCACTGACACAGACAATATTTTGTGACAAGATGACGATGTCGTCATCATTGGTCGTTGAGTGGTTTCAGTGTACATTCCAGTTGGAATGCCTTGATGGTTATGAGTGATTCCAAACCCCAGATATTGTCCCATTCTGCTATTTCTCTAAACCTACCATCTAAGAGTATTAATGACTGCAATGGGAACTCGAAAAGTTGAAGTGGAAGTATGACATTTTGTTTTTGTGAATTCTGAACAAAATGGCTTCGACATTGACAATCTCAAATGTTTCTCAGACAACTGCCATTTCTGTATCCGTTCAGAAAATGAATTTACCTCTAAATGGGTCTACACACCCTGTAATTTATATAAAAGTTAAATAGCAGTTGGTTTTTATTTCACAACTTTTTGAAACACACAACTGAACCGATATTTGAGGATTTTTGTTATTGTTTAGTTTAAATCGATGCTGCTTTTCTGAGGTTTAGGCCTTATTTACCGTTGTGAAATGTATTGAATTCATGTTTTATTAATACCCTTATAGTAAGGGTATTGTTATTTCAAGTCACTTGACAAGAATGATGTAAAACAAAAAAAAAGTAATAAAGTGTTATTATTTTTTCTATTTTCTACTGTCACATAATGTGCCTATGATAAATTCCTAAAACTAACACCATTTACATAAGACATAACTGAAGTCTTCCAATGCAACCGTAGAATAAACTCAAGGCCTATATGATTTAACATGGAGATAGTCTAAACTTTCACCAGGCCTTTGCCCGCTTCTCTTTCCCAACAGAAAAGGAGAGTGGAAAGCCATCCAACTCCCGAGCATAATTACCCGTTTCGGTAAATCTCATTGTTCCCTCACTGCTTTAGAGCATGCAGGTGCACACAGTAAACCGTGGTTCTCAGCGTGTCTTATGGCTGGCTTTGTCCTCTTTTCTCTGGGTGCCCCATGGGGCAGAAAATTAGCGTTGCATTGAGTGCCCCTTCTTCCTTATCCCACAGTCCAGGCTTAACCCTTTCCCTGCCCCTCACCATTCTCATGGAAATAAGGTCTGCCATCACATCACTGACTGACTAGTCGAACTAGGCTAGGGAATGTCGTAGGGTAGGACATGGATTCATATTAACGGACATCAACACACTTTTGTGACAAAACCATTTCCTTAGCTGAAGACAAAGTTAGTTGATTTGAAAAATATTGTCTTAATTGGGGCAACTAGGAACATGTCAACTAACGGAGTGCGATTCTGCATGTAATCTGTACTCTTGGAGGAAGGGGGGTCCACTTTTCTGAAGAAATCTCTTAGCAACGAGCAGTCTTCCACAGGTTGTTGTTACCAAGGGATACCCCTGTCACCAAACTACCCCCTCCAGTTAAATGACTATGCCATTCCATAGACACTCTTATCCTCTTGCATCATAGCAAAACACCTCTAAATCTACCAACCCAACATTCGTTTGTAGATGTAAAATTATGTAGACCTAGACAGCACAATACAAAAAGGTTATAATATGCAATTGATAGTTAAACATTGATCTGTGAGTCTCGCAAACATGATGTTAAAACGTGTGTGTATACGGTTAAGATCTAGACAGAAGGCATTCATATCTGCTCTCAATTTCTTTCTTCACATTTGGTCTGTTCTTTCAAATTAGTGCAAAGTAGAAATTG
The DNA here is from genome assembly GCF_036934945.1 of Oncorhynchus masou masou. Classification (NCBI taxonomy): domain Eukaryota; kingdom Metazoa; phylum Chordata; class Actinopteri; order Salmoniformes; family Salmonidae; genus Oncorhynchus; species Oncorhynchus masou. Next base: position 47,506,908 of record NC_088223.1, on the reverse strand, counting down.
TGCAAAAAACATTGAATTTTAAAAGCCTGTTATTTACCTTTATTTAATAACTAGGCAAGTCAGTTAAGAACAAATTGTTATTTTCAATGACAGCCTAGGAACAGTGGGTTAACTGCCTGTTCAGGGGCAGAATGACAGATTTGTACCTTGTCAGCTCAGGGCTTTGAACTTGCAACCTTCCGGTTACTAGTCCAATTCTCTAACCACTAGGCTACCTTGCCTTTTAATATAAACCACATGGAAAAATTCAATATGTGATTTTTTAAAATATGAATAAAGACTTGCTAAAGTGCCAAAATTCTGCATTTAGACATGTCCCTCTGTGCATCCTCTGATTTCTAGGAGGATTTTAACCCACCTTAACACCAACATTTCTCCAACTTTTCACCATCAATGTAAAGCCCTAGTTATCCTGTGGCTTTGACCTAGTCATTTCTGATGATTATTTGTTTAATGTGATCAGTGATTCATTTTAAAGGTCAACCCTGTTACATGAACTGAACATCTAATTTTAATATGGTTAAATATTCCTTTTACATTTATTTTACAAAGGGAGCTAATAAGTGTTAAGCAGGTGAGCTGGTTCTACTCTTTTTTGTGGTGGAAAACCGAGTGGGTCGAGTGTAACACGTCAACCCTGTTACCCATAGACAGGCTTGAAATGTTTTAATGATGTGTTTTTTTTTTTGGTGAAGCTTGCATTCAATTTCCCCTCCCTGTTGCATACGACAATCTTCCATTTCCCCTGTCACAAGGGGATTCATGGCTGATTTAAGATTAAGTTATCAACCCTGTTAATATATTTGGTTCTTAATAGACACTTATTATAGTACTTTTTTAATTTCACTTCTTGAGATGGGAAATTTTTTTTAAATTAAGTTGAACATGTGCAATTTATGATAGTATATCCAAATTAGGTGAAATAAAAGTGCTGTTTTCCCCTGCCAATTTACACTACTCAAAAGGCACCTACTTCGTGGAACGACCCATTTAGTTTCAAATACTTGTTCAATTGTTTTTTAAAACATTTTCTTTGGGTTAGAGTGAGGGAATGAATAAAACTTGCAAAAGCAAGAGCCACTTCCATGTGCATTGGGCAGACAAGGTAGTTTTACCCAAGTCATAATGAACAATGTTTTGGTGGCAGGCAGGCAGAGAGCAGGTGAATGCTTTGAGTGGGCGTCTTCTTGCGTTAGTAGAATGGCTGCCACGCTTCAGTGCTATGTCACAAGAGGGGGCTGGATCTGCAGCATATTTTACCACAACTGTGAACAGTCACCAAAGATCAGGGCTGTGCTCTGTCACGGGTGACAAGCTGGCATGGGCAGCCGTTTGTGTTTGTGTGTGTGTGTGTGTGGCCGGGGTCATGCGTGATGGTGGAGATAGGGAAAGATGTTGTGTCTGGCTCCCACATAGTAATCCTTTGCCTCAGAAGTCATTAGCTGGTCAAAGCAAACAGTCATCTCCATTTTCTACAAGAACAAGGTGAAAACACTCAAGCACTCCACAAAATAGCTAAATTACACGTCATTTGGCAATCAACTGGCAACTGATGAGATGTGTCGAAGCAGTAGTAAATCAATTTCTGTTACGTAAATGGTTTCAGAGAAAGCTGGTGACTGTCGTGTTGACTAAATTTATGATGGTTAAGATTTTGGTTTGGAATAACCAGCTGGAACGATGTACTGTTGACAATCTCTTACCCCCAAAACTGGGCTGATTTTGTTCAAATGAATCACTCTGACAATTATCTTCTACCCCCATTCTATAAGCATTGTAAGGTGTGTTTCCAGTGTAAAGTCATTGCTCCCCTCCCACCACCACCACCACCACACTTTAGTTCTCACAGAGAGAGGGACCACCCTAAGGTTGGGCTGGACTGGTCTATCCAGTTCTCAGTCTCCCCATGACGTGCCACACCACACAAAGCCAACACATCGAGGTCAACAACTCACAATTCCCGCCCAAGAAACATGGCGGGGAGTTAGCACAGGTGTTCCTCAAATGAATGCACCGGTAAACCCACGTTTTGTTCAGGCACGCAAACAGATCCTTTTTTTGTTTTGTTGAGTTGATCCCTTCAAAAACTTTCACAGCACTCAACTGATTCCTTAGAAAGGCTAGCTGTGCTTAGATGTTCTTTTGTATAGACATTTTCATGGAATTGTCTCTTAATTGAATTCTAACGCGTTACAGTCCTGAAAATAAAATATTCTTCTGGAAACCCTAACTGAACAAAAACGTGGACAGGTATTGGCCGCAGGGACATGGACACAAAGATCCTTAGATCGGAGCTGTGAAGGGTGAGTCTGTACACAGCACATCAAAAAGCAGCGCAAAGGGCATAGAAACTCACTGACGCATTCATGCATCAGAGAGATTGGAGACACATGAGCTTGTACAGGTAGATAAGGACAGGACAACACATTGGGCCTCAAGAGTTCCAGCAGATATGAGCCAGTCTAGATATGAAGCTTAACTTCAAATGAAGACCTCCCAAGATGACCTCCCCAGGTGGAAAAAAAACAACAATTGCCACAGCCTTCCACACAAACAAATAAGATCATTACATGTTTGCACCCACACAGTGACACTACCTTTCTCATTAAAGGCCTAGTGCAGTCAAAAACATGATTTATATATATTTCCACACTATGAGGTTGGAATAATACTGTGAAAATGATGATAATGCCCTTTTAGTATAAGAGCTGTTTGAAAAGACTGCCTGACATTTCTGCCTGTTTTGGTGGGAGGGAGTTTTGGCCTTCTATGGTGACATACCCATGCGGTAAATCAGTTAGACCAATAAGAAAGAGAGATCCAACCCGCTGCCAAAAATAGATGTTTTTCAGTTTTCCCCCTCCCCACTCAGATAGTCCCAGCAAAAGTATTGCTTGGTCTTTGCTCTTTGCTAAGTAGCTATTTTTTTTAGCATTGTAATTGAAAACAATCACAGTAAGATTGTTGCCCAGAAATTATTTGATATTCAGATAATTAAAAAAACCCAGCTTGTAACGGCCATTGGTGGTGGAAGAAGGTGAGGACCAATGCGTAGCGTGGTAAGTGTCCATCTTTTTAATAAAGTAAATGAACACTGAACAAAAAAATCTAAGTGAACAAACGCAACCGAAACAGTTCTGTCTAGTGCAGATAAAGAATCACCCACCAAGAAAGGACCAAGCAGCGTGGTGACGAGAGGCAGCAATACCTGGAGGATTGGACTTGGGAGGAGATATTAGACGGCAAGGGACCCTGGGCACAGGCTGGGGAATATCCCCGCCCCAAGGCAGAGCTAGAGGCAGCGAAAGCCGAGAGGCGGCATTATGAGGAGCTAGCACGGCAGCGCAACAGGGATGAGAGGCAGCCCCAAAAATGTATTGGGGGAGGCACACAGGGAGTGTGGCTGTGTCAGGTAGGAGACCTGAGCCAACTCCCCGTGCTTACCGTGGAGAGAGGTGGACCGGGTAGGCACAGGCATAGCCGGTGTGTTACATCTCAGTGCCTCGTATCGGCCGGGCAAGAGTGGGCATCAAGCCAGGGGCCATGAAGCCGGCACAGCGCATCTGGTCTCCAGTGCGTCTCCTCGGGCCGGGGTACATGGCACCAGCCCTACGCATGGTGTCCCTGGTTCGCCAGCACAGCCCAGTGCGGTCTATTGCACCTCGCCGCACTTGCCTGGCTTACGGGGAGTATCCAGCCAGGTAGGGTTGTGCAGGCTCGGTGCTCGAGACCTCCAGTGCGCCTCCACGGTCTGGTCTATCCGGTGCCTCCTCCACGCACCAGGCCTCCGGTGGCAGCCCCCCTCACCAGGCTGTCTCTCCATCTCCTTCCTGCAGGTGCTCCCGCCTGTCCTGAGCTGCCAGAGTCGCCCGTCTGTCCTGAGCTGCCAGAGTCGCCCGTCTGTCCTGAGCTGCCAGAGTCGCCCGTCTGTCCTGAGCTGCCAGAGTCGCCCGTCTGTCCTGAGCTGCCAGAGTCGCCCGTCTGTCCGGAGCTGCCAGAGTTGCCCGTCTGTCCGGAGCTGCCAGAGTCGCCCGTCTGTCCAGAGCTGCCAGAGCCGCTCGTCAGTCAGGACCTGCCAGAGCCGCTCGTCAGCCAGGAGCTGCCAGTTCCGTTCGTCAGTCAGGAGCTGCCAGAGCCGTCCGTCAGCCAGGAGCTGCCGGAATCGCCCGTCACTCCAGTGCTGCCGGAGTCGCCCTTCACTCCGGCGCTGCCGGAGTCGCCCTTCACTCCGGCGCTGCCGGAGGCGGTTGAGGAGGCAGACAAAGACTATGGTGGAGTGGGGTCCAGGTCCCGCGCCAGAGCCGCCACCGTGGACAAACACCCACCCAGACCCTCCCCTATAGGTTCAGGTTTTGCGGCCCCTTTGGGGGGGGGGGTACTGCCACGTTCTGACCTCAGTTCCTTTGTTATGTCTTTGTCTTAGTATGGTCAAGGCGTGAGTTGGGGGGGTTTGTCTATGTACCATTTTCTATGTTGTGTTTGCTTTTCCCTGGTATGGTTCTCAATCAGATGCAGGTGTCGTTAGTTGTCTCTGATTGAGATTCATACTTAGGTAGCCTTTTCCCGCTTGTGTTTCGTGGGTTTTTATTTTCTGTGTCTGTGTGTTCCACATGGAAGTGTTTCGTTAGTTATTTCAAGTGTCTTTTATTGTTTTGTTTCAGTGTTTGCTTGGTTTAATAAAGACACGTACCATGCTGCACATTGGTCCTCTGATCCTTACTACTCCTCCTCGTCACTGGACCTAGGATGTTAGCGCATTAAAATGTAAAGCTGGCCATGATGCCAAATACCTGATTGCTGTAGGGTCAGTCCAGTAACAGAGTACAGTTTGGTTAGAGTAACTTGGTCAAAATAAACTTTTAATTTGACCTAATTTTAACATTGTCATAAAGAGCACATGTACCACTTCATAAAAACATGGTTTCCCATCTCAAGGGCTTAAATAAACAAAATTACTATAGTAAGTGCCAATAAAGTAACATGATTGAGGTTCTCATCTTAAAAACAGCCATAAAAATATATATTTAATAATCACCTTGTGACAGAGGAAATGGAAACTTGTGTTCAATAGGGAGGGGCAATTGAATACTTGCTTCAATGTTTTTAAAATGGTTAAAAACCTATCTATGGGTAACAGGGTTGATGTGTTATGCTCAACGAGCTCAGTTTTCCACCAGAAAACAGAAATTGGCCAAAAAGAGTAAAACCAGCTCAAATGCTTTTACACTGATTTGACCATTACGTTCTGATTATTTTATTTTTTAAAGGAATAGTTTCACCATATTAAAATGAGAGTTTAGTTCACGTAATAGGTTTGACCTTAAAAATGGAGGGACAGACATTAATCACATTATAATCTTCAGAAATGACTTGTCAAAGCTAGAAAATAACTAGGGCTTTACAATGATGGTATAAACTTGGAAAAGTGTTAGGGTTGAGTGGGTTAAAATCTTCATAGAAGTTGGAAAAATATGACAAGTACGATAATCAATTCAACAGTTTTAATTACAAGAAAAGTCAACAACCCAATCCCCATATATGAGCCAATGGAAAAGCAAAAATGGCAATATTTGTGTTATTTTTATTGGAAGATTATACTTCTGCTGAAGCTTTCCTCAAGATGACATGAACATTGTGCTTTGTCTCTCTCCAGAGGCATGAATGAGTATCGCAGTACATTTGTCTCGTAGCAACAATGCATTCACTGACAGAACAAGTACGGTTCATATAGAGTATTACATTTTGTGACCTGAAATGTTATGGACTAAACTTTGCCATAAAAGCACCTCAAAACAAGCATGCGCACACGAAGGAATGATTGAAGTAACATTGAATATTTGGTACCATTTACTATAACAGTAGGTCCTTGGATTGAGTTGTGGTTGACGATTACTCAGTTTTGTCTTTAGTGCTGCCAGTCTTGCAACACCAGGAGCAGGCAGCTGTGCGGACCCAGCTCCACAAGGGGGGGCTTAGCACCCTCCGTTTAATTGTATGTACCTATATGAAAATAGAAAATAAGTTCAAATGATTGAATGACAGGTTGGCGCAAAACATGTATCCCCCATGTGCCGTGTCAGCACAATGGACAGAGCGCGCCACAGTAAAGGGGCTATGGGAAGTCACTTGGGTAGGCTAAGGGAATAACATGATACGCCTCTGCCTATAATATTTGATTAATAAGATCGGGGGTCACGTTTACAATTGAAGTTGCTTCGCTCAATTCTGCCTCACGCCCTACCACTACAGAGTTTAGGTAGCTTCTTAGCTAGCTGTAAAAAGCGTTATTGTCATTAGGCTAGCAAGAGAGTGTCTGGAATTACTGCAGAATTCCAACGCAATAACCCAAATGACGCCCCTGGGTATAGCGGTATGTTTCAGCATATGAATAGCCACATTCTATTGTAGTTCTTGGTGGCCTATTGGTTTTCGAAGTTGTAAATTGAACTGCACGTATTGGAAACATGTTTATGTTTGGCTGGCATTGCTTAATTGATGGGTTGAATTTACGTGGGTTGAATTTGAGCCACAGGAGTTGTATTGTGCCATATCACAACGTGTTGCTGTACTCATGAGCGGCATGGTTTTCCATGTTCGAAGTGGGCCTATTTGTTTGGCAAGAAAGCTGTGCAAGGCTGCATCTCACTGTAGTTTACTTATCTGTATCTCCATTCACCCTTTATTTACTGCATTTATTTACTGTTAATGTAACTAGCCTAAATATAGATTGATAAATGCATGACATAATCTGATATTTTGTTTGCTAGGCCTACTTGGTACCACCGTTTTGTTTGCATTCATTCATTCACAGTTGTGTCTGTATTCTAAGCCAAATAAGGCTATTCAGTATTTTTGTTTGCATGCATGAATAACTTGGCTATGACTTTCAGCACATTTTTTGCATTATTTTGGTAAAGCACGGCTGCATTCACATAGGTTGTTTGTAATAGGTGAATTACCCTATCCAATTACCCTATCCGTCCATTATATTCATTACCAAAACGGCCTTGCTTTAGTGTGTAGGTCACTGACCGTTGTGCTGATACAGCGCAGTGGAGATTGCAGCGAAATCTGTAGTTTACCTGTCACCTCAAAAGCACTCAATCAATGTTCTCGTAGTCTCAGCATTTGAACATTGTTTATTGGGGTGGAGCATGATAAGCGGAATTCAATGTCATTCCAATGCAAGAATCCCCCCAAATTGTGCCCGATTTCAACTGCCCCCTCACCGATTTCACTTTATTCTGGCTCCAGGTCTGCAGCAGTGACAGGCACATGGGTCAGAGTGGAGACAGAGATCTAGTCTCCAGTCTCCTACAGAGAGGGATAGGACCAGGGGAGAAGAGAGAGAGATGAGGGGGATAAGGGAGGAAAATGATGAGGAAGAGAGTGAGAAAGGAACAGAGACGCATGAGTAAAATGAGAGAACAGGGTCAAATACAAAGACAATTTGAAAGGGATGTGATGATATTATTTTAGTAAGAGTAATACAAACAGAGAAACACTGCTTTCACCTTTTCTAAGTGTGTGTGTGTGTGTGTGTGTGTGTGTGTGTGTTACCCGTAGAGAGGTGAAGATTACAGCCAGTGAACCAGTGAAGACCAGGAACACAGACAGAGGTGACAGCTGGCCCTTGTTGCCATGGCAGTAGTTTCTGTCTTGATCACCTGGCCAAACACACCCAACATAACAAACACTCAGCAGCCAGTCTGTACAAGTCAATATAGGCAACTTATTATAGCCCAACACATGCAGTTAGCTTCCTCTTAGCAGTCAGTCTGTAAATATCTACAGACACATGTTTATTATGACCTAACATAAGCAGTTACCTTGCTTGTTTTCTCACCATTGACAAAGATTCAAAAGCCTTGCCTTCCTTTGCAGCAAACTAATCAAATGTTGTACTTCTTCTCCTGCTTAACATTTGCACATGCATTCTTATCACATAGGCCAGCTCCTACAGTATACCATCTGCTGACTGTACCGCAACTGCCAGAAGCCTTCCAGCTGATTATATTTCCATGCAAATGGACAATAAAAGCGTTGTATGGTATCATACCCAACTAGCAACAACAGCCAGCGTGCTGGAGGCCTGCGTCGCAGAGATTAAATGTTTATGGACCAGAGAAAAGGTCAGCGCAGAGGTCAGGATCCACATCACACCACTGTAGGACAAGATTAACAACACACCTGCAGGAAACAAGGACAGTTAGGACACAGCCACTGTACAGAACATAAACACATTATTCCTGTGAAATGTAGCCTAAAATAAACTGTTAGGCATGAACAATTTATGTTGTACTCCCATGGCTGACATATTGTTCCTTTTACAAATGGGGTGGTGAATTGGCAAACTTTACCTGATCGAATGCTTGTGTTAAAAACATTTCAGAATGACCAGTATTGATTTAAAATGTTATCTGTAGGCAGGGACTCATGCACATTAGAAGCACACATGTATACAGAGGGGAGTGGTCATACGTTTGAGGGTGTTACTACTGTAGTGTTGGATGAGGAAGCTCATGGCCAAACTCTGGATCGACATGAGTAGTCTCTGCCCAGGCTCTGTGTAACAAACAGACAGAGGTGGAGCAAATAAAGATACAATGGTTTGTCAATTCATTGTTCATACTCGAGGGGGAAGTTGTTGGTGATGCAAAAGAGTACAGGACCTGTGATGGAATAGACCTGCAGTAGGACAGACCACCAGTTGATCCCTGATTCACTCCTGGCCTAAAGTACATTCCACAACTGAAGGGAGCTGTGCTCTAGAGAAGAGGGATGAAGGAGCATAACCCGAGATCCTCTTTATGTTTTTAATGGTAATTCGTACCTTTATGCAATACTTCCCTTGCTCCGGATAATAGTCAAAAAACCTTCACCTTCACTATACTCCATCTTCTTCCATACTGGGTATGTGGATTTATATAGCCCTCTCTCTCTGTGTGAGCTATGACCTGTTTCCATGAACTGCACAGATATCTTCCATAAAGGCTCATAGTTCTAGACTGCCAAGGGGTCAGAGACCCCATTTGGTCTACATAGAACTCAACTGAGACATCCTTCCCTAGCTCTACTCTCACTTCCTGTTTACCCAGATTAAGTGACCTTTTATATTTTGTTATTACAACATCCTCATCTTCTACATTATGGGTCAAGTTACCCCCTGCTTTCTCGGGTGGGTCGTGGTGTATTAAGAAAATGGCTCCCACAACCAAGACAGCTCAGACCGACCAGTACTTCTGTACTTCTGTACAGCCCCAAAATACATCACCAGCTAGAGACCAACCCACACTTTCACTTCTAACGAATCTTCGTTTGAGAGGTAACCTCCGAACCTTATTGGTATTTGGTTCTTCTCCTAACTCTGTGATTTTTTGACAGTGTTAATGTGTCTTACCCTGCCGCAATGTGTTATATGAACCCAGGTAGCACTTTCAGCTATTCTCACCGCAAAGGCTGTCACCAGGAGCATGGTATGGCCCCTCCCACTGTGACTGCTTCCAGTTCTATTTCTTTAGTGATTGGACGCAGACCCAGTCTCCTGGCAGAAGCTTGTGTGTAATCTCCTTCTGTAGTTTTCCTGTAGGGCATAAAATCTCAGACATACGGGTGTGGTTACTGAACAGTTTCCTCATGTGTTCTGCTAGTATTTTCTGTCTCTACAACACCGTGTTCCGGCCTTCCTAATTCTGGCATTCTATATGGTCTTCCAAATACTTTCTCAAATGGGGATAACCCATCTTTTATCGGGGGTTATTCTTATAGTCATTAACACAATAGGTAAACACTGTATCCAATCTTTTACCTGTACTCATGTGCGTTTTTCTAAGCCTGCTTTCTGTCTACTATTATTCTGTGCACAAATAACACAACATGAACAATAAAACATTTTTAAAAGTTAGTTATTCCGTATGCTACAAAGTGTTATCTAATTATCTCTACCATACCATCCCTCCGGTTGATACATGGCTCTGCCATTGTATCAAAACAGCAGCGTATCTAAACAATAATTTCGGCAGTATGGGTAACTTATTAAAAGGTCTAAATAAAAATTCAGCATAATGCCACAGCATTTCCTAAACTTTACTGCTGTCACGTCTACTCCCGCTTACCTGGCAACCCTCATTACGCATGTCTGCGCCCCATCATGAGGCACACCTGGACTCTATCACTACCCTGATTACTTCCCTTTAATCTAGGAACTCCCTAACATCACTCCACAGGCAGTATTGGTTCAGTTTTCATGTCCAGACATTTCTCTTGATTTGTAACTCTCCATGTTCGTTATTATTAAACTCACCATCTGCACCTGCATCCTGACTCCTTGCGTCTGGTTACATAATACTGCATCAGAAATTATGGAAGAATACACCATCTTCTAGACGTTTGAGAAACAGGGTCATCTACTACACCAACACTGCAACCAGCTGGCTCTACTGGATACGACCATGAAGGAGGTCCTCCACGTTCTCCACCGCCTCGACTCCACCAGCGAGGTTCTCCATACCTCTGACGGTTGCCTCTTACCGTCGGTCGTCAAAGTGAGCCAGTCCCCCAGCCGTCCGCCCAGGTCAGCGATGCCCGACTTATGACGGTACTCCCTCGAAATGCAGTGGCTTCCTACTCCAGTGCTCCCTCTATTTCGCCTACCAGACGGCAGCCCCCACCAAGATTGCCATGGTCATTTCCCAGATGACCGGACAGGCGTTGGAGTGGGCTACGTCCGTCTGGGAGAAAGGAGCGGATGAGTTGGATTCCTATGAGCGGTTCATGGCTCTGTTCAGGGCCATCCTCCAGAGAGGGAGATGAGCAACTTTTTCAACACCAGCAGGGTGCCCAGACTGATGTGGAGTACGCCCTACCTTTCGGACTGTGGCAGCCTCCAGCAGATATAATGAGCCGGCGTTCCGCACTCTATTCCGCAGTGGACTGCACGAGGAGATCCAGATGGAGTTGGCATGTCAAAGATGACAACCTATCCTTGGACGCTCTCATCTCGATGGCCATCCATGCGTATAACTTTCTTTGGGAGCGTCGGTGTCCACCTCGCCACTTGCCTCGCTGCTATGACTGTCCTGTGGCAGAACCCATGGAGGTGGGGGCCACGCACCTCTCTGCAGCGTCGCCGGAGAGAGCTGGGGCTCTGTCCCTATGCAGCCAGGAGGGACACCAGCTTCAGCGGTGTCCGGTGCGTCCAAACCCGGGGTCCTCTAGAGCAGAGCGGCGGCCCTGTGGCCTTCCGTCCTTAGGGTATTCCATCATCTCTTTCCGCCAAACACTTTCTGGTTTCAATTTCACTGGCTGGCTTTCCCTCATCTGTCTCTATAGCTCTACTGGACTCCGGTGCTGCTGGGAACTTCATCAACCAGGCTCCTGACTCCTCCCTGAACACAACTTCTTACAAACTCTCCTCTCTTTTTTCTGTCCAAGCTCTGGATATGCAACCATTGGGATCCAGCACATTTACTCACGTCACAGCACCACTCACCCTCACAGTGGGACACAAGCACCAGGAAAGCCTTCCCTTCTTCATCATCGCACCCATACACAAAGTCATCCTCAGCCACCCACCTTCTCCTGGTCAGAGAGGAGGATTACCGCCCGGGGACCAGGATGTCGGAAGACCTGCTTTCCCACACCCTGAGGTTCCACGTCGGTGGAGGGTCCTGTGAGTGTCCACCAGCCCATCAATCAGTCCTTCCGTATCGTTGGCCCGTGTTTTGGGACGTAGATGTGGACATCCGCCAGGCTCTGGAGAGGGAAGCCGCTACTGCCACCTGCCCTCCGGAGTGCATCTACATCACCAAGGGGATCAGAGATTGGTTGCTGACCTGGGCACACACATCCCTCGCTGCTGGACATCCAGGTATCACCCGCACCGCTCAATCACTTTCTTAAATACTGGTGTCCCACTTTGGCCCCGCCTATGCCGTCAGATCACTCCTGGATGTCGTGTGAGTCGGCTCCAGTACCTGGTGGACTGGGAGGGGTATGGTCCAGAGGAGTGGTGCTGGGTTCCGGTGTACGACATTCTAGATCCCAACATCATCCGAGAATTCCACCTTCGCCATCCGGCCCGCTCCTCAACGGCTTCGTCCTGCAGCTCGAGTTGCGTGTCGGGGGTGGGGGCAAACCATCATTATGCACACCTGGCAACCCTCTTTATGCACACCTGCGCCCCTTCATGAGGCACACCTGGAATCCATCACTACTCTGATTACTCCCCCTTTATCTAGCACTCCCTCGCATCACTCTTCAGGCAGCATTGGTTCAGTTTTAATGTCCAGACATTTTGCTTCCTGACTCCCATGTGACGATGTTACAACTGCGGCAAAGTTGATATGCTTCAGTTTGCTGCCATATGACTGGTTTCACATTTGTCTCCAGCGTTAAGGTAAAACAGATCTAAAACTTGTGTAATTTATATTTACAATTCCATTATCCAAATGTATTACTCATTTACCTAGCTCTTATCAATAGCTCTTATCAATTTGTAAATGGCAGTGAATGGTGTTATTTTTATCTGTAAAAATAAAGTAGATGCTTTTTCCACTAGGAAACACAAGGTTAGCTAAACCTTATTCATGGTTTCCTTGCACGTAAAGGTAGTGGAATTATGAGGGAATTAAGTCAAGGTCAGAACAGTGTATCTGTAGACATACCTCTGCCACACCTTCATTTATTTATTTGATCTCCATCCCAAATGAAAAGCGGGAGAATAGCATGCTATTCTCATGCTTAAGTTCAAGGTCAGAATACTCAGAGAAGTGTATAAAAAGAGAATTGCATTCCATTTATGCACGCTTAACTCGTGTCAATCGGTCCCTTGAGGTGTAGATTTAAAAAATGAAGGTGTGGCAGAGGTGTGTTTACAGACATATTCTGATCTTGACTTAATTCCTTCATAATTCCACCTTTACACGCGATGAAACGATTAATAAGTTTGAGAAAACTGTGGAACAGCATCTACTTTATTTTTTCATATAGAAATAACACAATTCTAAATGCATGGTAATTTACAAATTGATAAGAGCTAAGCTGTTTGGAAAAGGGGATTGTAAATATAAATGACAGTTGTTTTAGATCTATTTTTACCTTATGATCGCTGGAGACGTGAAACCAGTCACACGGCACTAGAGACAGCCAACTGAAGCATATCAACATATCACCTTTTCCACTGTGAAGTTTCTGAAATGCTGGCCTTACAACTTGCAGGGATAAAATTTGGAGACCCAAGCTATAGTAGCCAAGCGCAAATGACAGTGTGGTGCTAAACCTGCCGAGTTGATTTAGGATTTCTAGAATGTTTTAATTATATACCCCGGCTTTTCACTGTGATTTTACAATTTGTATCATGTTAAATATTAGCCACTATCGGCAGCCACCATCAGTTATACCCACATACGCTTATAACTGTCACTTTAATGTTAGTTTCTTTACATTTTAAATCATTCAATTACATCATTAGTCTACCTTTCTTTCCTCTGTCACGTTCATATGGTTGTTCCTGAGAATCACTAGAAATATCGGATCATATTAGGAAAAACGTATTACAAGTTGTGGAATAATTTGGGACATGTAGCCTATTTGAATCATTATGGAAAGCAGATCATTTGTAGCAGTTTAAACCTGGAGCCTGGTGTACGGTTCACAACGACTGGACTGTTGTCATCACAGTTCCATGATTAGTGATGATTATTAGGTTAGATTTATAGACTAATATATAGACTACTGTTCAACCCCTATTGTACACTTTTCTCACCTTCCAATAATCGATTGAATAATTAAATATGGCAAGTTTTACGAATATAGTTTGTGTGTAAAGGCTCTCCAAATCATTTTTTTTGTTTTATTATTCATAAATACATACACTGAGTGTACAAAACATTACAAACACCTTTCTAATATTGAGTTGCACCGCCTTTTGCCCTCAGAACATCCTCAATTTGTTGGGGCATGGAATCTACAAGGTGTCGAAAGCGTTCCACAGGGATGCTGGCCCTTGTCGACTCCAATGCTTCGCACAATTGTGTCAAGTTGGCTGGATGTCCTTTGGGTGGTGGACCATTTTTGATACACACAGGAAACTGTTGAGCATGAAAAACCAAGCAGCGTTGCAGTTCTTGACAGACTCAAACCGGTGCGCCTGGCACTTAAATATTTTGTCTTGCCCATTCACCCTCTGAATGGCACACATATAAACTCAGCAAAAAAAGAAACACCCTCTCACTGTCAACTGTGTTTATTTTCAGCAAACTTAACATGTGTAAATATTTGTATATGTAACATAACAAGATTCCACAACTGAGACATAAACTGAACACTTTTTACAGACATGTGACGAACAGAAATGGAATGGGGGGTCAAAATCAAAAGTAACAGTCAGTATCGGGTGTGGCCACCAGCTGCATTAAGTACTGCAGTGCTTCTCCTCCTCATGGACTACACCAGATTTGCCAGTTCTTGCTGTGAGATGTTAACCCACTCTTCCACCAAGGCACTGGCAGGTTCCCGGAATATTTCTAGGGGGAATGGCCCTAGCCCTCACCCTCCGATCCAACAGGTCCCAGATGTGCTCAATGGGATGAGATCCGGGCTCTTCGCTGGACATGGCAGAACACTGACATTCCTGTCCTGCAGGAAATCACGCACCGAATGAGCAGTATGGCTGGCGGCATTGTCATGGTGGAGGGTCATGTCAGGATGAGCCTACAGGAAGGGTACCACATGAGGGAGGAGGATGTCTTCCCTGTAAATGCACAGCTTTGAGATTGCCTGCAATGACAGCAAGCTCAGTCCAAGGATGCTGTGACACACCGCCCCAGTCCATGACGGACCCTCCACCTCCAAATCGATCCCGCTCCAGAGTACAGGCTTCGGTGTAATGCTCATTCCTTCGACAATAAACGCGAATCCGACCATTAACCCCTGGTGAGACAAAACTGTGACTCGTCACTGAAGAGCATTTCTTGCCAATCATGTCTGGTCCAGCGACGGTGGATTTGTGTCCTTAGGCAACATTGTTGCCGGTGATGTCTGGTGAGGACCTGCCTTACAACAGGCCTACAAGCCCTCAGTCCAGCCTCTCTCAGCCTATTGTGGACAGTCGGAGCACTGATGGAGGGATTGTGCGTTCCTGGTGTAACTCGGGCAGTTGTTGTTGCCATCCTGTACCTGTCCCGCAAGTGTGATGTTCAGATGTACCGATCCTGTGCAGGTGTTGTTACACGTGATCTGCCACTGCGAGGATGATCAGCTGTCCATCCTGTCTCCCTGTCGCGCTGTCTTAGGTGTCTCACAGTACGGACATTGCAATGTATTGCCCTTGCCACATCTGCAGCCCTTGCAGTATGCCTAAGGCACGTTCAGAGTCAGTAGAAAGGCCTCTTTAGTGTCCTAAGTTTTCACAACTGTGACCTTAATTGCGTACCGTCTGTAAGCTGTTAGTGTCTTAACGACTGTTCCACAGGTGCATTTTTTTTGCTGAGTTTACAATCTATGTCTCAATTGTCTCAAGTCTTAAAAATCCTTCTTTAACCTGTCTCCTCCCCTTTTAATAGGTGACATCAATAAGGAATCACAGCTTCCACCTGGATTCACCTGGTCAGTCTCTACAGTATGTCATGGAAAGATGTTTCCTAATGTTTTGTACACTAAGAGTATATGTATTTACATGGCTTTCTTTCATTGATCCGTAATATATTATTATTATGGATTTATTATTTATGAGTCTTTCAAGAAAATGTATTTTAAATGTCCAACAAATTTAAAGAGTGGGTTTAGATAAATGTACTGAATGAAAACTACAGAGAAAATCTGTTGGCCAGGATCTTGGTTGAATTAGTTGAATTAAATTTATACATCTCTCAAGGGAACCACGCCGGAAACTTATGTTACGCACCTGCGTAAGGTGAGTCTGAATACCAACTACTGAGATGTCACACCCTGATCTGTCTCACCTGTTCTTGTGATTGTCTCCACCTCCACTCGCTTATTTTCCCCAGGTTATTTATCCCTGTGTTTCCAGTCTCTCTGTGCCAGTTCATTTACATTTACATTTAAGTCATTTGGCAGACGCTCTTATCCAGAGCGACTTACAAATTGGGTTCATCTTGTATGTTTGTCAAGTCAACCACTCCTTTTCTCTTCTTTTTGCTTTCCTTTTTCTCTTCTCTTCTCTTCTCTTTGTTTTCTGGACTCCATTCCCGCCTACCTGACTATTCTGCCTGCACTGACCTCGAGCCTGCCTGCCCTTCGGTACCTACTGGACTCTGAACTGGTTTTGACCTTTTGCCTGTATACGACCATTCTCTTGCCTACCTTTTTTTGGATTAATAAACATCTAAGACTACAACCATCTGCCTCATGTGTCTGCATCTGGGTCTCGCCTTGTGCCCTTAATTGAGAAGTGCATAGGAAAGGCATGCATAGGTAGACATACATTTCCTGAGTGTGAATTGGGCTCGTTGAAAAAATAAATAATGTATAAATGAACATGCACAATGTAATCATATGTCAAATATGTAAGTTGAAAGCACTGTTTTCGTGTGTGGGTGTCTCTGACCTTGCCTACAGACGAAGACCTGTGAAAGGATCAGTGGTTCACCAATCAGGGCCTTGATGGGCTCTGCAACAGTAACAAGGGGCAATATGTAATGAAACTTGTTTTTTTGGGCTGAGAAAGTTTCTTTGAGATCATCAGGTGATGTCCAAAAAACAAGACAACTAGACAAAAATCTCCAGGGGACCATGACAGAATGTCCTGTGTTTTTAAACATTGTTGGACACAGGAATGTTCATGCAACATTCCAACATTCTTGAACATTAATATCTTAATATTACGAGAACATGGCAACCATGTTCTATGTTTGTTTTGTGTGACGTTGATGGAATATTCTCCTAACCCTCAGAAAAATGGACATACAAATGTTCTTGCAATGTCTCATGAAATGAGTCTAGAACATTAATATTGTATTTTTGGAGAACATGGTAACCACATTCTGGCTTTGTTCTGTTTGACATTAAGGGAATGTTCCCTCAACTCTAATGCCAAAACATGCTAAAAAGGTTCTCAGAAGGTTTTTGCTAACATTGTAAAATAGAATGTTGCCTTAACTAACAGAACTGGATACTCATTAGAGGAACATTACGGGAAACATTACAAAAATGTTCTCTCTCCCTAGAATTGTTAGCTGGGTAGTTTATAGTACTATTTTAACAAGCGTTACTGACTTCAGACGCTACAGGCATTTTCGTGAGAAGAACGATTTTCGGAATGTCTCATGGTCTGACTGTGGATGCGGAAGGCCGACATTTATAGGCGGATACTGCGGATTTAGACGCAGCCCATGCAAAAAACTGATATCTCTATCTAAAACTGATATCTCTATCTAAAACTGATATCTATCTAAAACTGATATCTCTATCTAAAACAAGCATGTAAAATGGATTTGTCATCCATCCCCATGGGGAAAGCAAATAACTCGCAAACAAAATAAATACATGGTTATTGTCCTTCATAAATTAGGCAATGGGTACAAAACAAATATATATATACACTACCGGTCAAAAGTTATAGGACACCTACTAATTCTAGGGTTTTTCTTTATTTTTACTATTTTCTGTATTGTAGAATAATAGTGAAGACATCAAAACTATGAAATAACACATATGGAATCATGTAGTAACCACAAAAGTGTTAAACAAATCTAAATACATTTTATTTTTGAGATTCTTCAAATAGCCAACCTTTGCCTTGATGACAGCTTTGCACACTCTTTGCATTCTCTCAACCAGCTGCACCTGGAATGCTTTTCCAACAATCTTGAAGGAGTTCCCACATATGCTGAGCACTTGCTGTCTGCTTTTCCTGCATTCTGCAGTCCAACTCATCCCAAACCATCTCAATTTGGTTGAGGTCAGGGAATTGTGGAGGCCAGGTCATCTGATGCAGCACTTCATCACTCTCCTACTTGGTCAAATAGCCCATACACAGCCTGGAGGTGTGTTGGGACATTGTCCTTTTGAAAAACAAATGATAGTCCCACTAAGCACAAACCAGATGGAATGGCGTATTGCTGCAGAAGTGTGTCTTGAATTCTAAATAAATCACAGACAGTGTCACCAGCAAAGCACCCCCACACCATAACACCTCCTCCTCCATGCTTTACGGTGGGAAATATACACATGCGGAGATCATCCGTTCACCTACAACGTGTCTCACAATGACACAGCGGTTGGAACCAGATATCTCCAATTTGGACTCCAGACCAAAGGACAAATTTCCACCGGTCTAATGTCCATTGCTCATTACTCGTGTTTCTTGGCCGAAGCAAGACTCTTCTTATTATTGGTGTCCTTTAGTAGAAGTTTCTTTGCAGTAATTCGACCATGAATGCCTGATTCACATAGTCTCCTCTGAAAAGATGTTGAGATGTGTCTGTTGCTTGAACTCTGTGAAGCATTTCTTTGGGCTGCAATTTCTGAGGCTGGTAATCCTCTGCAGCAGAGTTAACTCTGGATCTTCAATTCCTGTGGCGGTCCTCATGAGAGACAGTTCCATCATAGCGCTTGGTGGTTTTTACGACTGCACTTGAAGAAACTTTCAAAGTTCTTGAAATGATTCATATTGACTGACCTTCATGTCTTAAAGTAATGATGGACTGTTGTTTCTCTTTGCTTGTTTGAGCTTTTCTTGCCATAATGTGGACTTGGTCTTTTACCAAATAATTTTCTCATTTACAACTGCGACCTGGCCAAGATAAAGCAAAGCATTGCGACAAAAACAACAACACAGAGTTACACATGGGACAAACAAACATACAGCCAATAACACAATAGAAAAATATGTATACCGTGTGTGCAAATGATCAAATAAAATAAAATAAAATTTTATTTGTCACATACACATGGTTAGCAGATGTTAATGCGAGTGTAGCGAAATACTTGTGCTTCTAGTTCCGACAATGCAGTAATAACCAACAAGTAATCTAACTAACAATTCCAAAACGACTGTCTTATACACACAAGTGTAAGGGGATAAAGAATATGTACATAAAGATATATGAATGAGTGATGGTACAGAGCAGCATAGGCAAGATACAGTAGATGGTATCGAGTACAGTATATACACATGAGATGAGTATGTAAACAAATTGGCATCGTTAAAGTGGCTAGTGATACATGTATTACATAAAGATGCAGTAGATGATATAGAGTACAGTATATACGTATACATATGAGATGAATAATGTAGGGTATGTAAACATTATATTAGGTAGCATTGTTTAGTGGCTAGTGATATATTTTACATCATTTCCCATCAATTCCCATTATTAAAGTGGCTGGAATTGAGTCAGTGTGTTTGCAGCAGCCACTCAATGTTAGTGGTGGCTGTTTAACAGCCTGATGGCCTTGAGATAGAAGCTGTTTTTCAGTCTCTCGGTCCCAGCTTTGATGCACCTGTACTGACCTCGCCTTCTGGATGATAGCGGGGTGAACAGGCAGTGGCTCGGGTGGTTGTTGTCCTTGATGATCTTTATGGCCTTCCTGTAACATCGGGTGGTGTAGGTGTCCTGGAGGGCAGGTAGTTTGCAGCCTTACGGTTGTGGGCGGAGCAGTTGCCGTACCAGGCGGTGATACAGCCCGCCAGGATGCTCTCGATTGTGCATCTGTAGAAGTTTGTGAGTGCTTTTGGTGACAAGTCGAATTTCTTCAGCCTCCTGAGGTTGAATAGGCGCTGCTGCGCCTTCTTCACGATGCTGTCTGTGTGGGTGGACCAATTCAGTTTGTCTGTGATGTGTACGCCGAGGAACTTAAAACTTACTACCCTCTCCACTACTGTTCCATCGATGTGGATAGGGCAGTGTTCCCTCTGCTGTTTCCTGAAGTCTACAATCATCTCCTTAGTTTTGTTGACGTTGAGTGTGAGGTTATTTTCCTGACACCACACTCCGAGGGCCCTCACCTCCTCCCTGTAGGCCGTCTCGTCGTTGTTGGTAATCAAGCCTACCACTGTTGTGTCATCCGCAAACTTGATGATTGAGTTGGAGGCGTGCGTGGCCACGCAGTCGTGGGTGAACAGGGAGTACAGGAGAGGGCTGAGATCCTGGAACAAAGTGTTGAGGACAGCGGAGTGGAGATGAAACCCCACCTCTTCAAGGAATACCTAGGATAGGATAAGTAATCCCTCACCACCCCCCTTAATGATTTAGATGCACTATTGTAAAGTGGCTGTTCCACTGGATGTCAGAAGGTGAATTCACCAATTTGTAAGTCCCAGTCTGCTAAATGACTTAAATGTAATGTAAATGTAATCCCCAGTGTTGAGGATCAGCGGAGTGGAGATGTTGTTGCCTACCCTCACCACCAGGGTCCCAGGAAGTCCAGTACCCAGTTGATCGAGACCCAGGGAGCTTGATGAGCTTGGAGGGTACTATGGTGTTAAATGCTGAGCTGTAGTCGATGAACAGCATTCTCACATAGGTATTCCTCTTGTCCAGATGGGTTAGGGCAGTGTGCAGTGTGGTTGAGATTGCATCGTCTGTGGACCTATTTGGGCGGTAAGCAAATTGGAGTGGGTCTAGGGTGTCAGGTAGGGTGGAGGTGATATGGTCCTTGACTAGTCTCTCAAAGCATTTCATGATGACGGAAGTGAGTGCTACGGGGCGGTAGTCGTTTAGCTCAGTTACCTTAGCTTTCTTGGGAACAGGAACAATGGTGGCCCTCTTGAAGCATGTGGGAACAGCAGACTGGGATAGGGATTGAATATGTCCTAGGAAACTATGCAGTTTTTTGTTTTTTACGTGTTATTTCTTACATTAGTACCCCAGGTCATCTTAGGTTTCATTACATACAGTCGAGAAGAACTACTGAATATAAGATCAGCGTCAACTCACCATCAGTACGACCAAGAATATGACTTCCGAGCAAGGGTAGCATTCCAGAGGGACATCAGAGACTGTAACGTTCTTTGCTTCACGGAAACATGGCTCACTGGAGAGACGCTATCGGAGGCGGTGCAGCCAGCGGGTTTCTCCACGCATCGCGCCGACAGAAACAAACATCTTTCTGGTAAGAAGAGTGGCGGGGGCGTATGCCTTATGGCTAACGAGACGTGGTGTGATCACAGAAACACACAGGAACTCAAATCCTTCTGTTCACCTGATTTAGAATTCCTCACAATCAAATGTCGACCGCATTATCTACCAAGAGAATTTTCTTCTATTATAATCACAGCCGTATATATTCCCCCCAAGCAGACACATCGATGGCTCTGAACGAACTTTATTTGACTCTTTGCAAACTGGAATCCATACATCCTGAGGCTGCATTCATTGTAGCTGGGGATTTTAACAAGGCTAATCTGAAAACAAGACTCCCTAAATTGTATCAGCATATCGATTGCGCCACCAGGGCTGGCAAAACCTTGGATCATTGTTATTCTAACTTCCACGACGCATATAAGGCCCTGCCCCGCCCTCCTTTCGGAAAAGCTGACCACGACTCCATTTTGCTGATCCCTGCCTACAGACAGAAACTAAAACAAGAAGCTCCCATGCTGAGGTCTGTCCAACGCTGGTCCGACCAAGCTGATTCCACACTCCAAGACTGCTTCCATCACATGGACTGGGACATGTTTCATATTGCGTCAGACAACAACATTGACGAATATGCTGATTCGGTGTGCGAGTTCATTAGAACGTGCGTTGAAGATGTCGTTCCCATAGCAACGATTAAAACATTCCCTAACCAGAAACCGTGGATTGATGGCAGCATTCGCGTGAAACTGAAAGAGCGAACCACTGCTTTTAATCAGGGCAAGGTGACTGGTAACATGATCGAATACAAACAGTGCAGCTATTCCCTCCGCAAGGCTATCAAACAAGCTAAGCGTCAGTATAGAGACAAAGTAGAATCTCAATTCAAAGGCTCAGACACAAGAGGTATGTGGCAGGGTCTACAGTCAATCACGGACTAAAAATTGATTTCTACGAATTGATGGGAAATTATGTAAAATATATCACTAGCCACTTTAAACAATGCTACCTAATATAATGTTTACATTACCCTACATTATTCATCTCATATGTATACGTATATACTGTACTCTATATCATCTACTGCATCTTTATGTAATACATGTATCACTAGCCACTTTAACTATGCCACTTTGTTTACATACTCATCTCATATGTATATACTGTACTCGATACCATCTACTGTATCTTGCCTATGCTGCTCTGTACCATCACTCATTCATATATCTTTATGTACATATTCTTTATCTCTTACACTGTGTATAAGACAGTAGTTTTGGAATTGTTCGTTAGATTACTTGTTGGTTATTACTGCATTGTCGGAACTAGAAGCACAAGCATTTCGCTACACTCGCATTAACATCTGCTAACCATGTGTATGTGACAAATAAAATTTGATTTGATTTGAACACACCAGCCAGCTGGTCTGCGCATGCTCTAATGGCGTGGTTGGAGATGCCGTCTGGGCCTGCAGCCTTGTGAGGGTTAACACCTTTAAATGTTTTACTCACCTCGGCTGCAGTGAAGGAGAGTCCGCATGTTTTCGTTGCAGGCCGTGTCAGTGGCACTGTATTGTCCTCAAAGCGGGCAAAAAAGTTATTTCGTCTGCCTGGGAGCAAGACATCCTGGTCCGTGACTGGGCTGGTTTTCTTTTTGCAATCCGTGACTGACTGTAGACCCTGCCACATATCTCTCGTGTCTGAGCCGTTGAATTGAGATTCTACTTTGTCTCTATCCTGACGCTTAGCTTGTTTGATTGCCTTGCGGAGGGAATAGCTGCACTGTTTGTATTCGGTCATGTTTCCCAAACTGTTTGTATACGGTCATGTTTCCTTGCCCTGATTAAAAGCAGTGGTTCGCCACCTCTCCTTCCAGTTCTCTGCTGCCAATGACTGGAACGAACTACAAAAAGCACTGAAACTGGAAACACTTATCTCCCTCACTAGCTTTAAGCACCAACTGTCAGAGCAGCTCACAGATTACTGCACCTGTACATCGCCCACCTATATTTTAGCCCAAACAACTACCTCTTTCCCTACTGTGTTTAATTTATTTATTTTGCTCCTTTGCACCCCATTATTTTTATTTCTACTTTGCACATTCTTCCATTGCAAATCTACAATTCCAGTGTTTTACTTGCTATATTGTATTTACTTTGCCACCATGGCCTTTTTTTGCCTTTATCTCCCTTATCTCACCTCATTTGCTCACATCATATATAGACTTGTTTATACTGTATTATTGACTGTATGTTTGTTTTGCTCCATGTGTAACTCTGTGTTGTTGTATGTGTCAAACTGCTTTTCTTTATCTTGGCCAGGTCGCAATTGTAAATGAGAACTTGTTCTCAACTTGCCTACCTGGTTAAATAAAGGTGAAATAAATAACATTTCAGTTTCACGTGAATGCTGCCATCAATCCACGGTTTCTGGTTAGGGAATGTTTTAATCGTTGCTGAAGGTGGACATGGGCAGCGTCCCATGTTTCCTCCGCGCACTGGAACCAGTCGTCCACTGCAGGAGTCTCGGTCTGACTCTGATGCCAAGGAGCCAGAACTGGCTGATACGCCAGTACACATTGGAAGGGAGAGTGATTAGTGGAGGAGTGGCGGAGCGAGTTCTGGGCCATCTCTGCCCAGGGCACGAACGCTGCCCACTCCTCCGGCCGGTCCTAGCAATGAGACCTCGGAAACCGACCCACATCCTGGTTAACTCTCTCCACCTGCCTATGACTCTCGGGGTGAAAACCTGAGGTAAGGCTGACGAGACAGGGCCACCGCAGTCTGTAGGGCCGTAGGGAGACCTGGCAAAGGGAGGAGATGACAGGACTTAGAAAAACAATCCACAACGACCAGGATCGTGGTGTTATCCTGTGAAGGAGGAAGTCAAGAAATCTACTGACAGGTGTGACCACGGCCGTTGTGAAACGGGTAAGGGTTGTAACTTACCTCTGGGCAGGTGCCTAGGAGCCTTACACTGAGCGCACAGCGAGCAGGAGGAAACATAAACCCTCACATCCTTAGCCAAAGTGGGCCACCAGTACTTCCCACTAAGAGAGCGCACCGTCCGACCGATCCCAGGATGACCAGAGGAGGGTGACATGTGGGCTCAATAGATCACGGAACTGTACGTTCCGTAGATCACGGTACGGAACATACAGATGCCCAGCTGGACACTGGAGGGGAGCGGGCTCTGCACGTAATGCCTGCTGAATGTCCGCGTCCAGCTCCCACACTACCAGCGCCACCAGGCAAGAGGCGGGGAGTATGGGAGTGGGATCCATGGGCCGCTCCCTCGTGTCATACAGCCGGGACAATGCGTCTGCCTTAACGTTCTGAGAGCCTGGTCTGTAAGAGAGGGTAATCACAAAACGAGTGAAAAACATGGCCCACCTTGCTTGGCGAGTGTTCAGTCTCCTCGCCGCCCGGATGTACTCCAGATTGCGGTGGTCAGTCCAGAAGAGAAAAGGGTGTTTAGCCCCCTCAAGCCAATGTCTCCACGCCTTCAAGGCTTTGACGACAGCCAACAGCTTCCGGTCCCCCACATCATAGTTTCACTCCACCGGGCTGAGCTTCTTCGAGAAGAAGGCACAGGGGCGGAGCTTCGGTGACGTACCTGAGCGCTGAGAGAGCACCGCTCCTATCCCAGCCTTGGACGGTCCACCTCCACTATGAACGTCAAAGAGGGATCCGGATGGGCCAGCACGGGAGCCGAGGTAAAGAGAGCCCTCAGGTGACTAAAAGCCCTGTCCGCCTCAGCTGACCACTGCATGTGCACCGGGCCACCCTTCAGCAGTGAGGTAATGGGAGCCGCCACCTGACCAAAACCCCGGATAAACCTCCGGTAGTAGTTGGCAAACCCTAAGAACCGCTGCACCTCCTTTACCGTGGTGGGAGTCTGCCAATTACGCACGGCTGCAATGCGGTCACTCTCCATCTCCACCCCTGAAGTGGATATGTGATACCCTAGGAAGGAGACGGACTGTTGGAAGAACAGGCATTTCTCAGCCTTGAAGTACAGGTCATGCTACAACAGGCGACCAAGCACTCTGTGCATGCTCAGCGCGTGTAGCGGAGTATATCAAAATGTCATCAATGTACACCACTACACCCTGCCCGTGCAGGTCCCTGAAAATGTTGTCTACAAAGGCTTGGAAGACTAATGGCACATTCATCAACCCATGCGGCATGACGAGGTACTCATAGTGCCCAGAGGTGGTACTGAAAGCCGTCTTCCACTCGTCTCCCTCTCGGATATGCACCAGGTTGTAAGCGTTCCTAAGATCTAGTTTGGTGAAGAAGCACGTCCCGTGCATTGACTCTATCGCTGTGGCTATGAGCGGTAGCGGGTAACTATACCTCACAGTGATCTGATTCAGACCCGATAGTCTATGCAAGGCTGTAGACCTCCCACCTTCTTCTTCGCAAAAAGAACCTCGAGGAGGAGGGTGAAGTGGAGGACTGAATGTACCCCTGTTTCCATAGCCTCCGTCTCCGCCTGTGAGAGGAGATGCACGTGACTCCTGGGAAGTGCAGCGTCTACCAGGAGATCTATCACACAATCGCCCCGTCGATGAGGTGGTAATTGAGTCGCCTTCTTTTTGGAGAAGGCGAGAGCCAACTCGGCATATTCATGGGGAATGCGCACGGTGGAGACCTGGTCTGGACTTTCCACCATAGTAGCACCAACAGAAACCCCTAAACACCTACCTGAGCACTCTCGCAACAACCCCGTGAGAGCCCTCTGTGGCCAAGAAACGGTGGAGTTATGACAAGCTAACCAGGGTAGGCCCAGCAGCATGGGAAATGCAGGAGAGTCAATAAGGAAGAGACAAATTATCTCCGTATGACCCCCCTGCATCACCATGCCCAAAGGCACGGTGACCTCCCTAATCAACCCTGATCCTAATGGTCGACTATCTAAGGCTTGAACGGGGAAGGGCACATCCACGGGAACGATGGGGATCCTCAAACTATAGGCTATCAATAAAATTCCCAGCTGCGCCTGAATCGACGAGCTCCTTCTGTTGGGAATGCGGGGAAAACTCAGGGAACGTAACAGACAAATATATGTGCAACAGAGGGCTCTGGGTGAGAATGGTGCCGGCTCACCTGGGGTGACGCCAGAGCGCCCTGCCTGCTGCCTTGACTTCCAGAGGAACCAACCCGGCACCGACTGGCAGTGTGACCTCTGCGGCCACAGATGGTGAATTAGCGGGAACCCATTCCAGTCTCCCTGCCCCCTGCCCCTCCAAGCTCCATGGGTATCGGAGAGGGGGTGCGGGAGGATGGAACCACCAGACCTCGATCTGAACATCGGCGAGTAGCCAGCAAGTTGTCCAGCCGGATGGACAGGTCCACCAGATGGTGAGGGTGGTGTCTCTGCAGGCCAGCTCCTGGCAGACGTCCTTCTGCAGACTGCAGTGGTAATGGTCGATCAGGGCCCAGATGTTCCATCCCGCGCCGGCAGCCAAGGTCCTAAACTCCAGGGCGAACTCCTGGGCGCTCCTCGTCTCCTGCCTCAGATGGTAGAGGCGCTCACCCGCCGCTCTACCCTCGGGCGTGTGGTCGAAGACTGCCCGGAAACGGCGGGTGAACTCCTCAAACTGGTCCAACGCCGCATCTCCCTCTCTCCACACGGCGTTGGCCCACTCCAGGGCTCTCCCTGTGAGGCACGAGATGAGGGCATACACCCTCTCACGGTCCGATACAGCTGGGTGGACGGTGGCCAGGTCTAATTGCAACAAGAACCCCTGGCAGTTCGCAGCCCTCCCGTCGTACTCCTGGGGCAAGGAAAGACGGATCCCACTGGGTTCATGCGGGAAAGGGGCGCTCAGGAGAGACCCCAGGTTGTGCTAGTGGAGGCGCTGGAAAAACTCCCTGTCTCACCCAGCGGTCCATTGTCTGGACAACACGATCTATGGCAGCGCCAAGATGGTGAAGCATACCTGCATGCCCCTAGACGCGCTCCTCCACCTCAATGGCCAGGGTACCTTCTCCTGCTGACTCCATAGTTAAGGTCATGGCGGGAGGCATGACAACTTGATGCACTTGGCAAGGTAACAAAGGGTGGTATGTAAAGAAACTGTTTTTTTCTTCTTCTGTAGAATGTTTCTAGGAGACCATTAGGCGATGTTCTATATTCCTTTTTAAAGGGGGTGTCCCCTAAACAAGCTGGGAACTAGACAAAATCTCCGGAACGGCGTATGTTTTAAGTAACTGTCCAGTGAAAATCTCACTTTAAAAGTTCATTTTCCGTGAACTCATAGCCAAATAATGTTGTTGACTCATCCTATACTCGTATTTGTGGCCAAAGTATAAATTGTAGGGGAAAAAAACACTTCAAAAACCCAATGTCAAACATCGCAAAGAGACCATTTAAAAAATGCTTGCTATTTCCTCATAGAATATGATGTCATGGCCAATCAGCGGTCGAGAGCAGGATGAGCTGGCCAATCAGAGGTCTACTTGCTTGAATATTTGTAATGACACACCATCTGTTGTTGGGGTACACCCACACCATTCCAACACAGAACAGTTGCTTTTTAACATACTTCATTTTAAAATGTTGGACGGAAAACTCTCTCACTCATTTTCGAAGTAATTATAGGTCATATATCATAGAAATCTGAAACCACTGGACAGCTACTTTAAAGGTAATTGGAGACAGGAATTGTTCTTACAACATTCCCATGAAACATGTCTAGAACATTAATATCTTATATTCTGAGAACATGGCAACCATGTTCTGTAAATATTTGGTTGGACATTGATTGAATATTGTCCTAACCCTCAGAAAACTGGACACATGAATGTTTTTGCAATATTCCAATGAAACGTGTCTAGAACATTAATATTGGATATTCTGAGAACATGGCAACCACGTTCTGGGTAAGTTCTGTTTGACATTTAGGGAATGTTCTCCTAACTCTAATGCCAAAACATTCTAAATAGGTTCTCAGGAGGTTTTTGCTAACGTACTTAGATGGTTCCCCTAACTAACAGAAACATCTGGGGAACATTGCGGGTAACATTACAAAAACTTTCTCTCCCTAGAATTGTCACCTGCGCTAACACCAAAGAGCTCCCTTAATTACTACTCACAGGTTTTAACTCATGGTAATCTTCAAAGAAAAGAGAAACCTACACACTGCTTTTGCTAGTATCACTTATTTTTATTCAAGCTTACATGTCGGCCTCTTGGTTTTTGTCAGATCATTTTTTTTGTAATCAAAAGGATGCTCATTGCTCATCATCCTATAATGACAGACTAAATCATATTACTGAGTATGTAACTAAGAAATCTTTGGTTAGCGGTGCACACAAATGTTTCCAATTAACATCTCAATTTGGAAGTTACTCAATTCAAAACGGCTAATGTTTGTAAGTGGTGAATGACATTCCTTTATCCTAGCTCACCATGGCCAGTGTGCAGTCTCTTATTAATGTTTAACCAGTCACTTGTTAATGTTTTACTGCTGATGTCAAATACTTATTGTTTCCCTCCCATCTACAGCATCATGCACTACCGGTCCAAAGTTCACAAGGAGTGTTTTTTTTAACAGAAACTCTGATAGACAATACAAACACACACTGGCGGAACACATTCAGTGTAGCTTGGAAGATTTGAAAGAAGCAGAACAACACAAAAACAATTACCCTCTTATTCATTAGGCAATATTGTGACAATGGGGGCATACTAAACAGACAAATAACTGTAGTCTGGGGGCTTAATAGGTTATTTCTCAGGTACCCTCTTCTGACTATGGTTTGGTGTTTATCACCAAAGGAAACCATGCCAACCTCTAGTGTTAATCATAACACCATAATCGATTTGACATAAATGACGACATTCAAAGTCCCCCAGCCGCATTGGGTGAAGAATAGGTGTCCAATTGTAGCCTTTGCTTTACTATGACTCACAGTACACTATTACACCCACACAAAACCACTCCCCCCACCTAGTGTGTATTCTATTCCCCCCGTACATCACCAGGTAGAGAGAAAAAAAGGTGAGTGGACAAGACGATTGTTTTCATCAGAAAAGACCCTTTGTGGAATTCTAAGAGTTTGTTTTACAACTTTATACCTAACTGAAAGAACCCTGTTTTTCTTTTGGAATGTTCAAGGCTCTCATCGTCCAAGGGTCTCAAACCTATTGGCTGCACAGTTCTTAGACAAGTCAAACAGTACGTGGCAGATAGGATGTGTACAGGTAAATGCTCCCGGTGTATTGGGGTGACGCTATACCCACTGGCAGTCATCTCAATCATCTGTAACATCATACTGTTCTTCCCGGGTTGTGAGACCAGTTACGCCAAAGACGGATACATCACAGAAGAGGTGAAGTACATGGGAGGACTGGTTGGAGGGGGACTAATGGTAAGTTCTTTCTTCTTAAATAATGAATGGTGTTTAATTTAATTAGGCAATATTTTTTAAAGTGCAAGCCATTGGGAAATAACCCATAACCATTCATATGAGAATGTCAGAGAAATTTCATATGGACTTTGTTTTGTGTATTGATGAAACCCTTGTTAGGTTCCACATGATTCACAAGTATATATATATAATGGGGAGTCACCCATGAGTTGACACAGTTAAGTTATCCAAGGGTTTCAAATATGGTTTGCATGTTTGAGTGTTTTCTACTAGTTTTTAGATTTTTACATGGTTAGGGACAAACTACAGTGTGATATGTAAGTAATCTGGTGAATCATGCTGCTATATTTGCCAAGAAGCTCACCACAGCCCTTATCAAAGTGCACATTTGCTGGACCTTCCTACTACTGCTTCATTCATTCAACAACAAGAGCAACAAAATAATTCACACACAAAAATAAAAACATTCAACCATTCTCACATTTAACCACTTGTATTGCCTTGTTCAAATGCAAATAGTTGTTATTGTCAAATGTCGATTTAATTTTTTTAAGCCTTTACTTAACCAGGATAAAAGTCCTTGAGGTTACATGCATGGTACTGATTTCCTTGCCCATTCCCTTTCCAGGTGTTGGTCCCAGCATTGTACATCCATGTTACTGGACAGCAAGGATGCTGTGCCAACCGCTGCGGGGTAAGTCCTCTTTCCAGACAAGAAAACACTGGAGAAATCTATAAGAATGATAACTGTTGAACTCTAAAAGACTAGAAAACTCTAAAAAGAAGAGCAGGGAATTGAAAGATTACTTTCGAAAGATTACAAAAGGATCAGAGCTACAGATGCAGAGATACAGATAGACAGAGACAGATAGACAGATACAGAGAGAGTAAGGTAGATAGAGAGACAGAGCAAGAGAGAAAGAAAGAAAGGAAGGAATCATATGTGATAGGATTCAAAGAAAACAGGAAATACTAAATAAGATAGTCATCATAATTTTTAGCACTTTGAAATTAACATGTATTATTTGTTATTGTAATTCTGTTTTTTAATTATAACTTTATTTAAGAACCTGTAATAATGCTGAAAGACCAATATATTAAAACTAATCTTGTTTCCACAGATGTTCCTCTCTATTGCCTTTGCTGCGGTCGGGGTTGCTGGCGCCCTCTACAGTTTCATAGTGGCAATGCTTGGCCTGATTAATGGGCCCTACTGTAGAGTGCTGCTGCTCTGGACAACTCCCTTCAAAGACAGGTTAGTGTCTTCCTAGATCACAAACACACACTCATTAACTTACACAAGCGCACATGCACGCACGCGAGCACGCACACACACACACACACACCACGACCACTATGCTTATAATTAATTACAACCCTCTCCGGCTTTCCCCATCAGAGAGGACAGTTACCTGAACAACCGTGATCTGTGGGGATTGTGCACAGCGCCTAAAAACGTGGTGGAGTTTAACATTGGGCTGTTTGCCATCCTGCTGGTGACAAGCTCTCTGCAGCTGGTGCTCTGTTGCACCCAGATGATCAACGGGCTCTTCGGATGCCTCTGTGGAACCTGCACCAACAAAGGGGTATGGAAGGGGATGGGTCCCTTACACCTGTTTGTGAGACAGTTATCATTGGATTTAATAGAAATATTTTCTTCAATTAAGTACATTTTTAGCCTACACTGCTGAAAAGTTATACGCTATAGGAAAAGGAGTCCAATTAACTGTTATAGTATTGTCTTCCAGAGAGCTGAATAGTCCTTCACTGTGGAGAAAGTTTCCTTATTAAATTTGTCTCCCTGTGGGGAAAGTTTCCTTATTAAATTGTTAATCTTGTCCCAAGCAGGTTATTTAATGGAAGGAAGACTCTTACTCTACTCTCCATCCATGATGGATTGACTGGCGCCTCTAAGTGGACCAAGAGAGACATTGGCTTCAATATGTTTGCAATGTGATGTACAACATTCTCCCTTATTTTAATGTTTGCAATGTGATATCCCTTCTAAATTAGCATTTTAGCCATTTAGCAGACACTCTTCTTCAGTGACTACAGTTAGTGAATTCAACTAAGGCAGGTAAGACAACCGCATATCAACCGTATACCAAAATACCATTTGTCAGTATAGTTAGATGCAAATGTATAATGTGTTTAAATGTGTTAACAAAAAATAACGCCTTGTCCGATACATGGATTGGTGTCATTCAGAATTTTCCCAGTAAACTCTTCAGTGACATGCAATTGATATTCAGTGGTGCAGCATATAATATACAATATCAATTCTCTGTGTTCATTATATACATGCATTGTACACATTTTTTGAAATAAAATGAAATCTTTTTTATTCTTACATTCTATTTGTGCTCTCTTCTCCATTGTATTGATACATAGGGCACTTTCTGTTGAAAATAAGAGAGACAAATACCTACTAATTGAGTCCATTACTAAGTAATGGTTAATGATGGTCTATCCCCCATTACAAGAGGCATGAATTAATGCATTATACGGTGCGTTCAGAAATTATTCACACACCTTTGTCCAAATGTTGTGTTACAAAGTGGGATTAAAATTGATTTAATTATAATTTTTAGTCCAAGTGGAATACAAATACTAACATTTGTAAAACATGAATGAAAAATAAAACACTAATATATGTTGATTAGATAAGTATTTAACCCACTGAGTTAAAAACATGTTAAAATCACCTTTTGCAGCAATTACATCTGGGAAAGTCTCTAAGAGCTTTGCACACCTGAATTGTACAATATATACACATTATTATTTCAAAATTATTCTAGATCTGTTAAGTTCGTTGTTGATCCCCAGCTAACCTGTCGATCTGCCAGTATTTTTTGGGTGGCTTGCCGCGGTCGGGCCTCCGGTGGCAGATCATTGGCATGCCGAAAGTCGGCAATCGCTCATCGGTCCACTGGCGTTTCTTGAGCGGCAAGCCGCTATGCTAGGTGGAGATCTTCAGTGGAGGAAGTTCGGGCATGTCGAAATGTGGACCCGTGCGTGCGACCTGCTGTAACACCTTCTCATAAATTGAATAAGTACTGCTACTATTGCTGAAAACAATAATATATATATATATATATATATATATATATATACACATAGTGCCTTGCGAAAGTATTCGGTTCCCTTGAACTTTGCGACCTTTTGCCACATTTCAGGCTTCAAACATAAAGATATAAAACTGTATTTTTTTTGTGGAGAATCAACAACAAGTGGGACACAATCATGAAGTGGAACGACATTTATTGGATATTTCAAACTTTTTTAACAAATCAAAAACTGAAAAATTGGGCGTGCAAAATTATTCAGCCCCTTTACTTTCAGTGCAGCAAACTCTCTCCAGAAGTTCAGTGAGGATCTCTGAATGATCCAATGTTGACCTAAATGACTAATGATGATAAATACAATCCACCTGTGTGTAATCAAGTCTCCGTATAAATGCACCTGCACTGTGATAGTCTCAGAGGTCCGTTAAAAGCGCAGAGAGCATCATGAAGAACAAGGAACACACCAGGCAGGTCCGAGATACTGTTGTGAAGAAGTTTCAAGCCGGATTTGGATACAAAAATATTTCCCAAGCTTTAAACATCCCAAGGAGCACTGTGCAAGCAATAATATTGAAATGGAAGGAGTATCAGACCACTGCAAATCTACCAAGACCTGGCCGTCCCTCTAAACTTTCAGCTCATACAAGGAGAAGACTGATCAGAGATGCAGCCAAGAGGCCCATGATCACTCTGGATGAACTGCAGAGATCTACAGCTGAGGTGGGAGACTCTGTCCATAGGACAACAATCAGTCATATATTGCACAAATCTGGCCTTTATGGAAGAGTGGCAAGAAGAAAGCCATTTCTTAAAGATATCCATAAAAAGTGTTGTTTAAAGTTTGCCACAAGCCACCTGGGAGACACACCAAACATGTGGAAGAAGGTGCTCTGGTCAGATGAAACCAAAATTGAACTTTTTGGCAACAATGCAAAACGTTATGTTTGGTGTAAAAGCAACACAGCTCATCACCCTGAACACACCATCCCCACTGTCAAACATGGTGGTGGCAGCATTATGGTTTGGGCCTGCTTTTCTTCAGCAGGGACAGGGAAGATGGTTAAAATTGATGGGAAGATGGATGGAGCCAAATACAGGACCATTCTGGAAGACAACCTGATGGAGTCTGCAAAAGACCTGAGACTGGGACGGAGATTTATCTTCCAACAAGACAATGATCCAAAACATAAAGCAAAATCTACAATGGAATGGTTCAAAAATAAACATATCCAGGTGTTAGAATGGCCAAGTCAAAGTCCAGACCTGAATCCAATCGAGCATCTGTGGAAAGAACTGAAAACTGCTGTTCACAAATGCTCTCCATCCAACCTCACTGAGCTCGAGCTGTTTTGCAAGGAGGAATGGGAAAAAAATTCAGTCTCTCGATGTGCAAAACTGATAGAGACATACCCCAAGCGACTTACAGCTGTAATCGCAGCAAAAGGTGGCGCTACAAAGTATTAACTTAAGGGGGCTGAATAATTTTGCACGCCCAATTTTTCAGTTTTTGATTTGTTAAAAAAGTTTGAAATATCCAATAAATGTCGTTCCACTTCATGATTTTGTCCCACTTGTTGATTCTTCACAAAAAAATACAGTTTTATATCTTTATGTTTGAAGCCTGAAATGTGGCAAAAGGTCGCAAAGTTCAAGGGGGCCGAATACTTTCGCAAGGCACTGTATGTATGTACAAACAAGGACATTTCTAAGTGATCTCAAACTTTTGAAAGTTTGTGTGTGTGTGTATATATATATATATATACACATACACACACACACACACACACACACACACACACACACAAACTTTCAAAAGTTTGAGATCACTTAGAAATGTCCTTGTTTTTGAATGAAAAGTAAAAAATGTTGTCCATTAAAATATGTTGAAAAACACAATTCCACTATGACATTCCACTATGACATTTGAGTATAGGCCAGTGACATCAAAAAAATCTACATTTTAAATTTAGGCTGTAACAACAAAATGTGGAAAAAGTCAAGGGGAAGTACTGAACGCAGCACATGAGATGTCCCACATCTTTGTCCTGCAGTGACACTTTTAATGCAAGTCATGTAATTACAATACAAAAACTATTTTCCCCCAACATATACAGTTAGTATTCTTTACTCTATACAGTATTATTGTACTCTTTACAGTAGGAGAGTATAATAGGCTACTCGGTCTTGATAATTTCCTGAACATGAATAAAAGAATATGCATCTTTATTTGAAATAAATTTTGCATATTTAAAATGTCTAAATTGTAAAGGCTTGTTTAAGGAATATTTGACAATGGAATGATACCTCCGGCAGATCATTGCAATTGGCAGTTTGGATATGATACTTAGTCGGTGTTGCTTGAAGCTGAGAATTTCATGATTTGGCACATCACAATATAACATTACAGTACATGACAAACAAGGTGAAGAATAGTGGTTAATAGACAAACAACAATAACAAGGTAACACTTCACCCCCAATTCCTCCCCTATGTAATTACAAAACTGCTCAAATCAATTATCACGCAGTTACTGACGTATAACATGTTAGCACAATGTTATTATTAATACATTTCAGCATTATTACACAGGTATAAGAGCAACTGAATGTTAAGCGTTACCAATATTAATGACTAAAAAAAGGACAGAAAAACACTGAACATTTGAATAACGGAGTTACATTTCAGGGAACTTGGCATAAAGGCAATGTATTATTGCAGTATTGAAATGCATTTGAAAAATGAGTGATGTTTTCTTGAAATGGCTGGAAAATAAAGTACTATTACAGTGCCTTTCTCAATCGTGTACCAGCACTATGACAAGTAAGCCAGAGGGGTATACAACAAAGGATCAATGAGTTACCCTGCCTAAATATTCTGAAAACTTTTTTTTTGAAGGATAAGCTTGAAATGGCATGGTCTAATTGACTCAACAACCAAAAAACACATCTTTCTTAATGAATCAGAACATCAATAGTTATTTCTGGTTGTTTATCAAAGTTAGCTGGCTAATTCATTGAGCCCGCTTTGTAGTATACCCCTCGGGTCAGGTCCACTCCGGAGGAGTGTTGAGAATAGGAGGAAAATAATGGTTGGCTGCGTAGATAGATTGCTCTTCTGCAGTAGACAGACAAGACCACAAAAGAACAGTAACAACTCAGGGGTATACTACAAAGCAGGATCAATGCATTAGCCAGCTAACTTTGATAAACAGAGAAATAACGGATCATTTTCTGGTTCTTTAAGAAAATCTGTAATTTTTTATCATAGGTACACTTCAACTGTGAGAGACGGAATCTAAAACAAAAATCCAGAAAATCACATTGTATGATTTTTAAGTAATTAATTTGCATTTTATTGCATGACACAAGTATTTGATACATCAGAAAAGCAGAACTTAATATTTGGTACAGAAACCTTTGTTTGCAATTAGAGATCATACGTTTCCTGTAGTTCTTGACCAGGTTTACACACACTGCAGCAGGGATTTTGGCCCACTCCTCCATACAGACCTTCTCCAGATCCTTCAGGTTTCGGGGCTGTCGCTGGGCAATACGGACTTTCAGCTCCCTCCAAAGATTTTCTATTGGGTTCAGGTCTGGAGACTGGCTAGGCCACTCCAGGACCTTGAGATGCTTCTTACGGAGCCACTCCTTAGTTGCCCTGGCTGTGTGTTTCGGGTCGTTGTCATGCTGGAAGACCCAGCCACGACCCATCTTCAATGCTCTTACTGAGGGAAGGAGGTTGTTGGCCAAGATCTCGCGATACATGGCCCCATCCATCCTCCCCTCAATACGGTGCAGTCGTCCTGTCCCCTTTGCAGAAAAGCATCCCCAAAGAATGATGTTTCCACCTCCATGCTTCATGGTTGGGATGGTGTTCTTGGTGTTGTACTCATCCTTCTTCTTCCACCAAACATGGCGAGTGGAGTTTAGACCAAAAAGCTCTATTTGTCTCATCAGACCACATGACCTTCTCCCATTCCTCCTCTGGATCATCCAGATGGTCATTGGCAAACTTCAGACGGGCCTGGACATGCGCTGGCTTGAGCAGGGGGACCTTGCGTGCCCTGTAGGATTTTAATCCATGACGGCGTAGTGTGTTACTAATGGTTTTCTTTGAGACGGTGGTCCCAGCTCTCTTCAGGTCATTGCCAGGTCCTGCCGTGTAGTTCTGGGCTGATCCCTCACCTTCCTCATGATCATTGATGCCCCACGAGGTGAGATCTTGCATGGAGCCCCAGATCGAGGGCGATTGACCGTCATCTTGAACTTCTTCCACTTTCTAGTAATTGCGCCAACAGTTGATGCCTTCACACCAATCTGCTTGCCTATTGTCCTGTAGCCCATCCCAGTCTGGTGCAGGTCTACAATTTTATACCTGATGTCCTTACACAGCTGTCTGGTCTTGACCATTGTGGATAGATTGGAGTCTGTCTGATTGAGTGTGTGGACAGGTGTCTTTTATACAGGTAATGAGTTTAAACAGGTGCAGATAATACAGGTAATGAGTGGAGAACAGGAGGGCTTCTTAAAGAAAAACTAACATGTCTGTGAGAGCTGGAATTCTTACTGGTTGGTAGGTGATCAAATACTTATGTCATGCAATAAAATGCAAATTATTTATTTAAAAATCATACAATGTTATTTTCTGGATTTTTGTTTTAGATTCTGTCTCTCACAGTTAAAGTGTATCTATGATACAAATTACAGCCCTACAGATATATTTTAAATTCTGAATATATAACCAAGCTAACTGTCGAACTCCTTTATTCTGCTTTGTAGTATACCCCTCTCGCAGATTAAGAAATAGATTATGACTATTCTGAGATTCTGTTCTGACGTACCACAGACAAATGCTAATGTAAAATGGGCTTTATAATATAACATGTATTTTATTAATACTGTAAAAAATTAAAAGACGGAATACTCCACTTCCAGACCTTGATCCCGTTTCAAATCAGGTCTGGGAATGCATCCTGCATATCAACCTTACACCGAGTGTACAAAGAATTAGGTCCATGACATCGTTTTCAACTGGATTCACCCGGTCAGTCTATGATCCCTTATCGATGTCACCTGTTAAATCTACTTCAATCAGTGTAGACAAAGGGGAGGAGATAAGTTAAAGAAGGATTTTTAAGCCTTGAGACAATAGAGACATGGATTGTGTATGTATGCCATTCAGAGAAGATTTAAGTGCCTTTGAACGGGGAATGGTACTATAGTAGGTGCCAGGCGCACTGGTGGAAGTGTGCCAGGAACTGCAATGCTGCTGGGTTTTTCATGCGCAACAATTTCCTGTGTTTATCAAGAATGGTCCACCACCCAAAGAACATCCAGCCAATTGACACATCTTTGTGAAGCATTGGAGTCAACATGGGCCAGCATCCCTGCTTTTGACACCTTGTAGAGTCCATTCCCTAACGAATTGAGGCTGTTAAGGGCAAAAGGGGATGCAACTCAATATTAGGTTCCTAATATTTTGTACACTCAGTTTATATTCACATTTAAGTCAAGTATCTAAAAACATAATATTAGCCACAATGCTTCTCTGAGGAGTGTGGGTTCCAAGCCCAACCCAGCGGGCAAAGCTCAACCCACTTACAATCAGAACTCACTGAAATCAGGTCATTTCAACCAGTTCGGAGTGTTGTAGGAGGTTAACGACACAACGTAGTAGGGTTAACCAGTACAAATGACAAGGCAAAAAAAGAGATGGGGGACATCGTTGTCGGAGGAGGACCAGGTCAGCTGTCAAACTGTTTCATCATGAACTTACGGCTGGCCTCGTACCCCAGGAACAGTGCTCCGTTGGCGGGGAACGTGCGGATCATGGTGGGAGTCAAACCAGAATAGAGCGCCCTTACACCTAAACAAAAAGGGAAAGACATGAAAGGATAATATTTCCTACTGTCCTCAACAAAGTGTGTAAAAGGAGTGATGCATCTTGCTTGAAGCACAGAGCAGATTTTTACCAAGACATTCCTGTTTAAAAATGTTGCCCAAAACCATACAACATCCCACACAGTGCCTACCTTCCGTCCTCATGATAGTCATCATGGTCTTGAAGAAACCTTCCTGGCGCCCTATCATTGACATGACCTGGATGCGAGACTTGACACAGTCAAAGGGGTAGACCACCAGCCACAGGCATGCACCCCCGAAACCCCCACTGAACACAATAGGGGCCACTCCTGTAACATACACATAGCCACAAGTCATCAGGAACACTGCCATAAGCATAGTGTTTTTTTCTAACAAGCTAACCAAATTAGGTTGAATGTTTTGGAAGGAGAGTTTGGCACAAAAGGTGATTGATTGCTTTACATTGGCCAATTCCGACATAATCCCAAAAGGAATCCCAATCAAGTATATTGCTACACAATTGATCTTTAAAAGCCTTCTCCTTTATCCCATTCCCTCGGAAGGTCCAGGACTCTAACATCTAGGCTACTTGCCATCCCTTAATAGTAACACTACAGTACCTATGTCATCCTTGCTGCACTTCATGTTGTCAGCAAAGGTGGTTCGACAGAGCTCGTAGGCCCCGAAGAAGCAGAAGTACCCGGGCACCTCTCTGGCGATGGTTGTGGTCAGGCCTGTGAAAAACCCTGTAGGACCATTTTGCTTCATCACTGACTTCACCACTGACCACACCGTGCTGCAGGCAGAGAAAGTGAGAAAGAGGCAGAGAGAGAGAAAATGCAAAGTTTATACACTTTGTTTATGCCATTTAACAGTCACATTTATGGAAAGCGACTTACAGAACAGTGAGTACATACTTAACATTTGTATGGGATCCCTGCGAGAATTGAACCAACAACCTTGGCACTATTAGTGCAACACTTTTACAAACTCAGCCACACCGGACCACTCCTCCAGTTCAGAGGCAGAAAAGCACTTTTATAAGAGGTAATATGAAAATCAAAACATGGTCATTTTGAAAGAATAGTTTACACAACCTTGGAAGCCCTCTAAACAAAACAGGAAAAAAATAAAAGTTTTAAAGTAGCAAAACTTAAGTGAAAAATGTAAGTAATTATGTGAATATCCTTTAAAAAAGACCCAATGCAGCCATTTTTATATTAATTTCTGGGTAACAATTAAGTAACTTACTGTAATAGTTTTCCATTAATATGGTCAAAAAGAAAAAAAGTAAAGCAAGATTTTTGTTAGGACTGCCTTGGAGTGGTCTGAGTGGGGAGGGCAAAACTTGCTGTTACTGAGCGACTTTGCTCTGCATTGCTCGCTGCCCCGGGTGTGTGGAGATCTCACTTTAGGACCAATGGAAAGGTCTAAAATGTGCAAACCCTGCCCTCCCAGAGCACTAGGCGATGCAAAACGATCTCGCCCATTGGCAGAGAGGTTTGGAACTCTGTTATTGGTCTATTAACTAGAGGTCGACCGATTATGATGTTTCAATATCGATTATTGGAAGACCAAAAAAAGCAGATACCGATTAAATAAATAATATATATATTATAATAAATAAATAATATATATATATATATATATATTATAATAAATAAATAAATAAAATATATATATATAAATAAATATATAAATAAATAAATATAGTGCCTTGCGAAAGTATTCGGCCCCCTTGAACTTCGCGACCTTTTGCCACATTTCAGTCTTCAAACATAAAGATATAAAACTGTATTTTTTGTGAAGAATCAACAACAAGTGGGACACAATCATGAAGTGGAACGGCATTTATTGGATTTTTCAAACTTTTTTAACAAATCAAAAACTGAAAAATTGGGCGTGCAAAATTATTCAGCCCCTTTACTTTCAGTGCAGCAAACTCTCTCCAGAAGTTCAGTGAGGATCTCTGAATGATCCAATGTTGACCTAAATGACTAATGATGTCAAATACAATCCACCTGTGTGCAATCAAGTCTCCGGATAAATGCACCTGCAATGTGATAGTCTCAGAGGTCCGTTAAAAGCGCAGAGAGCATCATGAAGAACCAGGAACACACCAGGCAGGTCCGAGATACTGTTGTGAAGAAGTTTAAAGCCTGATTTGGATACAAAAAGATTTCCCAAGCTTTAAACATCCCAAGGGGCACTGTGCAAGCGATAATATTGAAATGGAAGGAGTATCAGACCACTGCAAATCTACCAAGACCTGGCCGTCCCTCTAAACTTTCATCTCATACAAGGAGAAGACTGATCAGAGATGCAGCCAAGAGGCCCATGATCACTCTGGATGAACTGCAGAGATCTACAGCTGAGGTGGGAGACTCTGTCCATAGGACAACAATCAGTCGTATATTGCACAAATCTGGCCTTTATGGAAGAGTGGCAAGAAGAAAGCCATTTCTTAAAGATATCCATAAAAAGTGTTGTTTAAAGTTTGCCACAAGCCACCTGGGAGACACACCAAACATGTGGAAGAAGGTGCTCTGGTCAGATGAAACCAAAATTGAACTTTTTGGCAACAATGCAAAACGTTATGTTTGGCGTAAAAGCAACACAGCTCATCACCCTGAACACACCATCCCCACTGTCAAACATGGTGGTGGCAGCATCATGGTTTGGGCCTGCTTTTCTTCAGCAGGGACAGGGAAGATGGTTAAAATTGATGGGAAGATGGATGGAGCAAAATACAGGACCATTCTGGAAGAAAACCTGATGGAGTCTGCAAAAGACCTGAGACTGGGACGGAGATTTGTCTTCCAACAAGACAATGATCCAAAACATAAAGCAAAATCTACAATGGAATGGTTCAAAAATAAACATATTCAGGTGTTAGAATGGCCAAGTCAAAGTCCAGACCTGAATCCAATCGAGAATCTGTGGAAAGAACTGAAAACTGCTGTTCACAAATGCTCTCCATCCAACCTCACTGAGCTCGAGCTGTTTTGCAAGGAGGAATGGGAAAACATTTCAGTCTCTCGATGTGCAAAACTGATAGAGACATACCCCAAGCGACTTACAGCTGTAATCGCAGCAAAAGGTGGCGCTACAAGGTATTAACTTAAGGGGGCTGAATCATTTTGCACGCCCATTTTTTCAGTTTTTGATTTGTTAAAAAAGTTTGAAATATCCAATAAATGTCGTTCCACTTCATGATTGTGTCCCACTTGTTGTTGATTCTTCACAAAAAAAATACAGTTTTATATCTTTATGTTTGAAGCCTGAAATGTGGCAAAAGGTCGCAAAGTTCAAGGGGGCCGAATACTTTCGCAAGGCACTGTGTATGTATGTATGTATGTATGTATGTATGTATGTATGTATGTATGTATGTATGTATGTATATGTATATATATATTATGGTTAAAATAAGTGTTCATTGTTCATTCAGTATTGTTGTAATTGTCATCATTACACACACACACATATATATATATATGTGTGTGTAATGATGACAATTACAACAATACTGAATGAACAATGAACACTTATTTTAACCATAATACATAAATAAAATATATTTAGTCTCAAATAAATAATGAAACATGCTCAATTTGGTTTAAATAATGCAAAAACAGTGTTGGAGAAGAAAGTAAAGTGCAATATGTGCCATGTAAAAAAGCTAACATTCAAGTTCTTTGCTCAGAACATATGAAAGCTGGTGGTTCAATATTCCTAGTTAGGAAGTTTTAGGTTGTAGTTATGACACATTGACTATTTCTCTCTATACTATTTGTATTTCATATACCTTTGACTATTTGATGTTCTTATAGGCACTTTAGTATTGCCAGCCTAATCTCAGGAGTTGATAGGCTTGAAGCCATAAACAGCGCTGTGATTAAAGCGTTGCTAAGAGCTGCTGGCAAATGCAGTAAAGTTTGAATGAATGCTTACGAGCGTGCTGCTGCCTACCACCACTCAGACTGCTCTATCAAATCATAGACTTAATTGTAATATAATAAACACAGAAATACGAGCCTTAGGTCATTGATATGGTCAATCCGGAAACTATCATTTCGAAAACAAAAACCTTTATTCTTTCAGTGAAATACGGAACCGTTACGTATTTTATCGAACGGTTGGCAACCCTAAGTCTAAATATTGCTGTTACATTGCACAACCTTCAATGTTGTCATAATTATGTACAATTCCGGCAAATTAGTTCGCAACGAGCAAGGCGGCCCAAACTGTTGCACATACCCTGACTCTGCGTGCAATGAACGCAAGAGAAGTGACACAATTTCCCTAGTTAATATTGTCTGCTGACATACATTTCTTTTAACTAAATATGCAGGTTTAAAAAAATACTTCTGTGTATTGATTTTAGAAAGGCATTGGTGTTGATGGTTAGGTACATTCGTGCAACGATTGTGCTTTTTCGTGAATGCACTTTTGTTAAAACATCCCCCGTTTGGCGAAGTAGGCTGTGATTCAATGATAATCAATGCAGTGCCTGTTAATTTGTGTATGCAATGCAGGACAAGCTAGTTAACCTAGTAATATCATCAACCATGTGTAGTTGTGATTATGTTGTGATTATGTTAAGATTGCAGCAAGGAGCCAAGGTATTCGCGTAACAGGTGGTCAGCCTGCCACGCAGTCTCCTCGAGGAATGCAATGTAAACGGCTATAATCGCCATCCAAAAATGACGATTACCGATTGTTATGAAAACTTGAAATCGGCCCTAATTAAAAAAAATTAAAAAAGCGGATTCAATTGGTCGACCTCTAACATTAACTCATTTACCGCCTGTCGAAGCTCCACTCATGCAAAATCTGCTGATTAGAAGGTCCCGTGTAGATTGTATTTTCAACCAGCAACTAATCAGGAAATAACACTTTTACAGTTAGTTTCATCAGCTGTTATACAATATGATACAAAACACAGGACAAATGTTGACTGCACTGGGCCTTTAAACACTCACTTTTGGCCCTTTGCGATCTTGCCAGACGCTTCCATCTCGTACATGGCTTGAAGACGACACTTGACCAGCTCAGTGGGGCACAGGACCAGAGAGGAGAAGATGGATGCAACCGACCCAGCACATGCTTTTTGCATGTCACTGAAAGACAGACAAATAGAGAAAGAGAGAACATACAGTAGGAGATGGTATGCCTACTACTGAAAGAGAGCGAGCATTCAATTAGGCCTACACATCCCAGTATCTTTCCTTACCTGAGTGGAGCCTCCGTTCCCAGTCCCGCCATTGTGCGAACCACCTCCTGGCAGAATCCGTAGCTCATGAAGAGGACAGAATTCTCAGCGATGTTAGCCATCAGGGCTGGGCTGGTACCCTGGTAGAGCCCTCGGAGACCCACCTGTCTGTACAGTATAGAGTAGTTTATTAAAGTGCCACTCCACCAGATTAGAACAATTCACAAGATATTGTTTACAACACTATAAAAACAACCACAGGCAGACAAAATACTTGATGTCATCCATATTAGTCAAAATACATTACATCAGTGCATTCAGAAGGTATTCAGACCCCTTGACTTTTTCCACGTTGTTACATTACAGCCTTACCCTAAAATGGATAAGGGTACCCCCCCCCCATCAATCTACACACAATACCCTATAATAAGAAAGCAAAAAACAGGTTATACCTTTTTTGCAAACTTATTCAAAATAATAGATCTACCTTATTTACATAAGTATTCAGACTCTTTGATATGAGACTCGAAAGTGAGTTTGTGTGCATCCTGTTTCCATTGGTCATCCTTGAGATATTTCTACAGCTTGATTGGAGTCCACCTGTGGTAAACTCAATTGATAGGACAGAATTTAGAAAGGGACACCTGTCGATCTAGGTCCCACAGTTGACAGTGCATGTCAGAGCAAAAACCAAGCCATGAGGTCGAAGGAATTGTCCGTAGAG
Organism: Oncorhynchus masou masou; assembly: GCF_036934945.1. Classification (NCBI taxonomy): domain Eukaryota; kingdom Metazoa; phylum Chordata; class Actinopteri; order Salmoniformes; family Salmonidae; genus Oncorhynchus; species Oncorhynchus masou. The sequence goes on along the minus strand of NC_088223.1, from coordinate 47,462,622 downwards.
CTCCGAGACAGGATTGTGTCGAGGCACAGATCTGGGGAAGGGTACCAAAAAAAAGTATGCAGCATTGAAGGTCCCAAGAACACAGTGGCCTCCATCATTCTTAAATGGAAGAACTTTGGAACACCCAAGACACTTCTTCGAGCTGGCTGCTGGAGAAGGGCCTTGGTCAAGGAGGTGACCAAGAACCCGATGGTCATTCTGACAGAGCTCCAGAGTTCCTCTGTGGAGATAGGAAAACCTTACTGAAGGACACCAATCTCACCTTTATGTTAGAGAGGCCAGACAGAAGCCACTTCTCAGCAAAAGGCACGACAGCCCAATTGGAGTTTGCCAAAAGGCACCTAAAGGACTGTCCATGAGAAACGAGATTCTCTGGTCTGATGAAACCAAGATTGAACTCTTTGGCCTGAATGCCAAGAGTCACATCTGGAAGAAACCTGGTGCCATCCTTATGGTGAAGCATGGTGGTGACAGCATTATGCTGTGAGAATGCTTTTCAGCGGCAGGGACTGGGAGACTATTCAGGATCGAAGGAAAGATTAATGAAGCAAAGTACAGCGCGATCCTTGATGAAGTCCTGAGCGCTCTGGAGCAGGTTCTCACCTCCCAACAGGACATCAACCCTAAGCACACAGCCAAGACAACACAGGAGTGGCTTGGGGAGAAGTCTCTGAATGTCCTTGTCCGGGCCACTCTTGAACACGATCAAACATCTTTGGAGAGCCCTTAAAATAGCTGTGCAAGGACGCTTCCCATCCCACCTGACAGGGCTTGAGAGGATCTGCAGAGAATGGAGAAGCTCCCCAAATACAGATGTGCAAAACGTTTAGCGTCACACCTAAGAAGACTCTCGGCTGTAATTGCTGCCAAAGGTGCTTCAACAAAGTACTGAGTACTGTCTGGCCAATCTACCATAAAGGCCTGATTGGTGGAGTGCTGCAGAGATGAGAGAACCTTCCAGATGGACAACCATCTCCACAGAGGAACTCGGGAGCTCTGTCAGAGTGACCATTGGGTTCTTGGTCACCTCCCTGACCAAGGCCCTTCTCCAGCAGCCAGCTCGAAGAAGTGTCTTGGGTGTTCCAAACTTCTTCCATTTAAGAATGATGGAGACCAATGTGTTCTTGGGAACCTTCAATGCTGCAGAAACTTTTTGGTACCTTATTCCAGATCTGTGCCTCGACACAATCCTGTCTCAGAACTCTATGGACAATTCCTTGAACCTCATGGCTTGGTTTTTGCTCTGACATGCACCGTCAATTGTGCGACCTTACATAGACCTTTCCAAATCACGTCCAATCAATCAAATTGAAGAATCATCAAGGATGATCAATGGGAACAGGATACAGCTGAGCTCAATTTGGAGTCTCATAGCATAGGGTATGAATAATTATGTAAATAAGTTATCTGTTTAAGATTATAAAAAAATAATTTAACTGTTTTTGCTGCCATTGTGTTATTGCGTATAGATTGATGAGGACTTAAAAAAATGTTATCCATTTTAGAATAAGGCTGTAACATAACAAAATGTTGACTTTTTCAAGGGGTCTGAATACTTTCCAAATGCACTGTACTTTAACATGGACCTGTGATAGACAAGCGTTCTGTCCAGTCCAGGGGTTGTACTTTTATATTAAAACTGCTACAGAAACAGGAGACAGCCAGAATGTCCCATAGGGCAGGAGCCTCAGACAAACATATTATATCAAATTTAAAAAAGAATGTAGCTTTATTATTTTACAATAAAAAAAATCTAATAAAAAAGACAGCAATACTAACAATGACATTCATTGTACTGTTGAATGGGATGGCCAATTTAGAGGACAAAACAAAACTTAACTCACACATACACAAAGTAAAACAAAATCCTATTAGGTGGTACATGTATAAGAAGACAACATATAGTCATTACAAGCAGTGTGGTTAAGCCAAAAATAAATATTGAGTGGAGTAGAGCACAGAGTAGCAGCAGATCGTCAACCCAGTTATGAAGCGGGACTAGACCATTTATCCAGTATCGGCTGCCATATTTTGTAAAACATTGTACTTCTATTGGAGGTATTGTATCGAATCTTTTCCATATGTATTACATTCCCTAAATCCCGTAACCACATTTCAAAGGTAGGTACAGTCTCCAGTTTCCAAAATTGCAATATGAGCCTTTTGGCTAATAGAGTACAAAGAGAGACAGCTTTCCCTTCTGGTTATTCCCATCAACTGTACCAAACAGAGCGGTCAATGGGTCTGGGGCTAGAACTCTATCAAAGGCTCTAGATAAGTAATCAAAAATGAGAGCCCAGTAAACATGTAAACATATCCTTGGGATATCCTTGTCTCATCGTGCACCAGCGACTCCTGTGGCGGGCCGGGCTCAGTGCAGGCTAACCAGGTCGCCAGGTGCACAGTGTTTCCTCCGACTCATTGGTGCGGCTGGCTTCCGGGTTGGATGCGCGCTGTGTTAAGAAGCAGTGCGGCTTGGTTGAGTTGTGTTTCGGAGGACGCATGGCTTTCGTCCTTCGTCTCTCCCGAACCCGTACGGGAGTTGTAGCGATGAGACAAGATAGTAACTACTAACAATTGGATACCATGAAATTGGGGAGAAAAGGGGGTCAAAAAAAATAAAAAGCTACATACTTGTATGTGGAGGAGAAGCAGTGGACAAAGCCTCGGTACAAGGAGGGAAAGGTCTGCATCTTCACCTTGGCTGTGTCCAGGGGCTGACCGCTCAGCACACATGCTGTACCTCCTGGGTAGGGGATGGGTGTGGACAGTTAAAAGGAGCCATTTCACTTTATGACGATAGGAGTTGACAACAATTAGATCTGGGACACAAAACCTGAACCTTATGATTACAAAGAGAAGTGTGGGTCATCTTTCATCATGCAAAGTTACAAGGAATCCTACTTCTTTAGTGTATCTAAAGTTCAGCGCTGATTCAGCGCTTACCCTCCCCCACATTTTACACTGATAAGGATCTGTAGAGTGGGCTTTGTGATAGTGTGTATGACAGGATCACAGCCATTGGAAACAAAGGGCCCGGCTGGGGGAAGGCAATAGTCAGCAGTCAGTGTCCTGCTAGATCAGGTGAGGACTAGGAACAATGGACACCTTTTTGCATTGCTACTGCTAATACATTACAATAGTTAGTAGGTCAAGCTCTCAAGAACATTTACTCAGATGTAGTTACACAAATAGTCAAATGTTGAGATATTTCTTCTCCATCTTGGCCATCCAGACCACTGGTGTGCAATAAGAGTAAGTAATAAGGATTTGCAACCTTATTATTGTGATAAGTATTCACAAACCAAACACTTAAAAAGGGGCAAGCCGCAGTAGAAACAATAACAAAGCATACTTCCCGACAAAGCTGAGGGATGAAGCTGTATGTAACACTATCAAATTCATAAACAGGGCTATGGATGCAAGGACTGACCATCCATGATATCAAAATTATATTTTTTTTAAATCCTGTTGAGGCTATATACAGTGTGTGTTTACATTTAAAATCTGTTTACAAATAGTGGAGTAAAACATGTTTATTTCTGGGGTTCTGATGGGGTACAACAGTTGAACTATGCTCATGGGGCATTTATAAGTTATATTCTTCAAGAATCAAATGGGTAAATATAAATTTAAGTAAAAATGAATAGTAACTGCAGATTTTCCCTTTTAAAAAGACAGGCGACAAACATTGACTTTAGTTTATTTCTTATTTTGCATGCGTTTATCACTGCTGCACTGCAAAATAAAAATGTAAATAAATAGAACAAAGGTCACGTCATCTGTCTTTTCTAGTGTGTGGTTCTCTTACTTCCTTTTTTAAACTAGGCTAGTTTTCCTATGAAAACTCGTTTTTTTTATATCAAATAATGTTTGAATACTAGTTGTTTGTGCCAAACCAGCACCCCGAACTAGACAATGCTGTGCTGCAAAAAAGTGTTTAAGTCAAGAAAACAGGCAATAATGGATATTAAGTTTGAATAATTTAAATAATTTTAGAATTAAACAATCAAGGCCATTAAACACTTGTTGGACAATAATTGTACAAATGAAATGCCTTTTATCGTGTCTTATGGAGTTCCAGCTAGTTACAAGAATCGCAGAGCTCTAAAACAGCTACATTTTCTCTCAGCCTCATAGCAACTTTTTTTTTAAATAGCATGAGATTAGCTATGAAACTGCACATTTTTGTCTCTGCCCCATTAGGGGCAAAAACACAAAATAATAATTTGGGCCCCCTGAAACTGTGCTTTGCAACTGTTACTTTACCTATAGCTCCAGCTGAGAGGTCAATGATGGCCTGCACCACTGGGTGTGGGGCCATTGAGATGGAGATCTGGAACTACCTGTTGAAGGGTTCCTCCTTTATTATGGTACAGCTCCTACTGCAATGCCAATCTGTGAAACAACCATATACAGTAAATACTCACTGTATAAAAAAAAACGATGAAGCGACTATTACATGTTAAACCAGTTATCACTCACCATAAATCATAAGATTAGTGGGTACAGTAGAAAAACGACAAATAACTAGGCTCGTCAGTTAACAACAAATTCGTATTTAAACTACAGTATAGATCGCACCTTAATAAACATTGACAAAAATTTCACTCCATTTCACCATGGTAGTTGTTTTTCCCACGACAAGTGAGGCAGTAAATCACAGTTCCTCTATTGTTCACATGTAACTCTAATAGGGTGAATCACTTATAATTAACTGTCCATTCACAATTCCAATGCAAGTCTCAATTTGCTAGTCTGTGATCACTCTTCATTCGAAGCAGAAACTGGTATGAAAGTTCAAGGAGCCAGAGAAGGCGACTGTCACGCTCAGCACATAGATTGTGTATATAAATTAATATGGTATTAACTGTGAAAACCGCTCTCGAGTGCGCCGAGTCTGTCACCATAAGCCATATATTCACTCATATTGTACAGTGCATTGCGGCAATCGTGTTGGTATATCAAAAGTTTGTTTGCGGTCTGAACAAGAATGCTGAAAATGACCCGGGTGTCCGGCTAAGCGAGCTACAACATTAACAGCTGGCAATGCATCGAATGTAAGGACAAACGGTAGCTAGCTTAGCAGTAGCTACATATTACGGCGATGATGTGTGGATGTAAGCTAGCTAGCTACCTATACTACTAACGGCAGGGTTCATTCGAGTTCTCTACATTTATTTAGCTTCATATAGAACACTACTCTCTCATTTCGACGTACCTTTGATGCTACGTAGAACAGGTTGCTAGAGACACAGTATCCAAGGCCATCTCATTCAAACGTGCGTTTCGACAGAGAGGAAGAGGCGAAGCGAGATATAGTTTTACTCCGCCCAAAATCTGTCCACGAAAATAACGCCACGGTGTGAGTCATTTTTTTGTATGGAGGTCAATGTGTCGAATTTGGTCAACAAAAATTGTAATTGATCATTTGCTACGTGAGGTTTATTTGATCGAATAGAAGTTTCGGAATGTTTTTTACGAATACACTGATATGCGTGGATTTCGCATTTCGGCAACTTTGAAAAAAACTATTTATGGGAGCTGTGCCTTTCTTTTTTTTTTAGATAGATATACATAGAGGACTCATGGCTATAACCCGTTTTAGCATGGACATTGGGCTTGTTTGACATTGCAGCCACCGGAAAGCAACCTCTGTCAGGTAAAGTCCACAAAACATATTGAATGTAACAAACAGTTACATGACATACAGCATGGTCAATCAAGTTAATATTTCTGACATTTTCTGACTACTAAATAACTATTGATTTAGAACCAGGAGAGTTACCGCAAGTCACAGAAAACAGGAGCTGCATCCTCTATTCCAGCACTATTTCACCAATCTAATACAATGAAAAAAGATATCAAAAACAATTTAGTCCAAACAATGTAAGCTAAATTTGATGTGGCTGTCCATGGTTCTGATTTCTGTGTGTGTGTATGTGTGTGCAAGTAGAAAAAAACATTGATTCACCCTATTGGGGAGAAACATCAATTTAATCCTCTTCTTTTTTATGTTGACCAAGCAGTCTATGACTGACATACAGTGCACGCTTTTATTTTTTTTGTTGTTCTAGGCTACCTTGCTAAAATGCTTGCTCGCTAGCCTAACTTCCTGTCATGGGCAACATTAGCTAGTTAACATTAGCCTTCTACATCTAACTACATATTGAACTTTCATCCTTTCAGTCCAGGGACACATTGTATGAATTTATGTTTGGATCAGAATCGCCGTTATAACCATTAGCCAGTACAGAGAACTAAGTAAAACCTTTAGTCCAAACCCCATCTCTATCCATGGCGAATTTAGGAAAGGGACAATTTTGGCTAGCTAGTTAGCCAGAGGACAACACCACAACGAGATGTAACAATTCAAGTTGTTTCTATGCTCTCAATGTAATGTGATAGGAGTGAAGCCAAATCCAAACTGGCTTCCCTTGACACTTATTTTTGGTGCACCAGGACCATTCACAGTTGAGCTCATTCAGTTTAGCGCAACACTGATTGGCTATTATTTTAGACTTTTTTTAATCAAGGGAGGCCAAATGCTCGCTGACATCCCCTGCATTCAAAGCTATGGGCAGCAACAATGTCATACTCTTTTTAAACAGACAGCATAAGATAGATAGACTACACTTACAGAGACAGAGGGGTGCTGTTTCGCTCGCTCTGAAACTTCCTCCGGTGAGATACATTCAGCCTCTTGAGAATTGAAGGAAAATTACGAAAACACAGAGATGAAATATATATTTTTTTATTCCTCAACTATTTGGGGCCTGGCTTCCCTTGGCATTCATGAATACACTCCACTGAAAAATAAATAGGTTTCGACTCATACCCTGACCTTGAGAAGAGATTGCGTGATGCAGCATGCTGGGTGGGGCGTTATACGTTCCTCCATTCATTGTCCAATGGAATTTCTTCTTCTTCTTATTGTGAATTTCCGCCAGACTAGACACTTTTTGCTGTATTACTGCCTTTCTCAGTTCGGGATGTGCATTCCACATTATGACAAAACCAAAAAATAAAGGGAAAGGGGAATGGGAAAAACTGAAATTGCACTACCCCTGCACTATCCCCAAAAATCCACCACCCCATCCCACTACTTGGCCCTAAATTATCCTACACCAGACCTTCGACCTGGGAGGATGGAACCCCTTCTCTCAAAACTTCCTGTAGATCTTCTAGACTAAAATCTATCACACACACATTTTGCTGCAGCAACTACCACATCTTTCTCTGTGATTTCCACTCTATCAGTGCAGTGCAGTTGATTACCATGGCTGTAAATGCAATAAATCCAACCTTACTAAAATGCATCCTCTCTAGCTCTCTCTCTTCAGGCCTACTCACTTGGGGGCTCCCAGTCGACTCACTCACCCGTGGCTATCCTCTACTTTCTTCACTGCCTCAAAATAGGAAACTTTCTGCCCCTCTCGAACTCTGGCAATCTCTCACACAGGGCACTTTGGATACCCAGCTTGTATGGGCACCCCAATCGTTTACACACAGTGCTTTCTCTATCCCAACTGTAAATTCCCTCTGACTATTCCCCCCTACACATTTCTCACATGGTAGGATCTCCCTTCTACACACTGCTGCAACATGTCCGAATCCTTGGCACCTAAAGCACTGAAGCGGGTTCAGAACATAGGCCCTCACAGAATAGCAATTATAACCTAAACTTACCTTATTAGGAAGAAACTCTGTGTCAAAGCTCAACAAGCAGACAGGGTATTCTGTCTTGCCATTGTCCCCCCCCCATCACCCATTTGAGGCACCCTGCTACAAGCCCTGCTACAGAAAACAAAGCACACCACACCTCAAGCTGCATGATTCGAATTGGCCGCTTCCTCTGGGAGGCGGATACACAAAAAATCAAAACAATTCCACTCCTAGAAACTTTCAGATGTAATCATTCCCAGTTTGTCCTTTACCCAGCCCGACACAATATATGGGTCGGCCACAATGCAGGAATCCACTCTTTCCATCTCTGGTAGGATTCTCAGGGCAAACGTTAGAAGTCTTCATTACACTTGTCGCTGCAGGTAGGCCCACTTCATCCTGGACTGGCTCAACCTCAGAGCGCTCACCACTGCGGTATGACGCCATTTCAAGATCATCAAGGTTCTCAAGAGAGCATAAAGACCTATAAGTCATAATACTTGGTTTGTATTCAGGAGAAGTATGTTTGTACACGTCGAACGAATGTGTATACACAGGAGACAAATCCCAGATCTTAACAGCGCCATTCTTACGCTAAGCGTCATCGCACCTCCTCCGTCCAAAAACTGCAAAGATCATTGGGATTTTCTAAATGAGATTTTCTCAACTCCTGCATCATCCCTCCTCCAACCTCTCTTGCCTACTTTTTAAAATGGTAACGGAGGAGAGTTAACGTGGACGAAAATGCGCTTGCATTAAATTAGAAGCTCCTCAGGCGTCTTCCACTCACGCGCATCAAGCAAATTACTTTTACAGGGGGTAGATCCCAAAATAAATGTGTAAAGTGATCAAAACAAATTAAGTTCGTTGCGTAATACATTTTATAGATACAATGATAAGTAAATGTGTGCATGCTTTTCTCCTCGGACATGGGGTGTGGCAGATATCAAAACCCTTCAGGTAGGATATGCTTGAGTTTCCTCGCGAAAGGGAGGATATTGAAGATGACTACTAACACATTTACACGCTACTCAACTGCAAAAGTCTATAAGGACACGCCTGACACCCAAACTGATATTTAATTTCAGTATTTATAAACAATATTTTTTGTTGTTGTTGAAAAGCAGATAAATAAAATTGTCCAGGAGAAAAAGAAAAATCCGATTGCGAATTTATGCTTTTTATCCTATTAATTTATGGAAATACAATTGACTGGTCATGCTTATCGGTTAAATTGCTTTATGTGTACAGTATATTCATTATGTATCTTATTTATCATAAGCTTTCCCTTAGGGGAAAATCTGTCAGACAGAGCAAGTGCTGCTGCTACTGCAGCTTCTTGTGGTGCTTTCAAGACAACTGGGAACACGAAAATATACAGGTCAAATCATGACGTCAGTGATCTTCAGGTCAGAAAGTCGGAGCTCCAGAAAGAGGCTCGAGTTCCCGAGTTGGATGACCGTTCAAAACGGAGCCAGGCTATTTCTTTACAAGTTGACCAATATAATAGGTAGCCTAAACTGTTATACTACAGTAGATTGACATAGACTAGTGATTTTGCTGATTGTTACACGTCTTGTTGACTGAGGAAAAGTACATGTGGACAGTTATTCTAATATGTTCGAAGTGCACATCAGAATTCGGTAAGAAAGACCGCACATCTTTGCATTCTCGACTTCTTCATCACTGGAACCACTCACCAAAGAAGCTAACACAGTCCTTGCACACCCCCATTCCCCTCCCATGTGGTTAATGTCGAGCGGAAACATTATTTAAACATTTGTTTCACTACGGACAGTTTGATCGTCGCACAAGGAGGAAACGTGTATAGACGACATTGTAGGCGTTTGTGAAGAGCAATCATGTATAGAATACTACTGTTGTCCGTCTGCCCGGTTAGAAATCGTGCATTACATGTGTACATCCGCGAGGCATGCTTAAGGTCGTCGAAATGTGATATGGTTTCACTCCCCATTTGCAGGTAAGTTCTCATATCACCCTCCACAAGGTTGTCTGATGACTACTGCACAATCAAGCTACAGGAGCTAACGTTAGCTAGCTAAACAACCTTAGAGAGCCATAAAGCTAACTAGGCTACACACTAGTGATGGGAAACTGAGGCTTTCTGAAGGCTTCGGCGCTTTTTTTTTCTGCAAATTGCGCCTAGAAACTGTTCATTACTCGGCTTTTTATTAACTGTTCACAATGGACATTAGTGATCTGCTGGTCAACAAATAGTAAAGCGTGATGAGATGGTGTTTTTTTTCTTCCCCCTCCACTTATTTCGTCAAACGTTGATTTTGTTAACCTAACGTTAACTATAATCCGTTGCAATACCAGGTTTGCGTTTTACATCATGCTTCCCTTTTTTTAAATTCAATTGGACTATTTTTCTAAAACGGAATCTATTGCATTATTTATGCTTAAGACAGGAGCTTATACTATACTAAATAAAACAAATTATTTGAACAACAGTGCAGAAAGTGTGGTTTCACAAAATAATTATCAAGATGGTGTGTCTTAAATGGGATTTGACTTCATACCCTCACGTCCCTCAATGTTCCCTAGACTACCTGTTAAGTGACAGGTCAGGTGGAACTTGATGTACAAAACCCGAACTGTATGGGTGGTGTTTGAAAGCAGCTTGGAATCGAAGAAAGCACCCTTGCAATCTCGCATTTTGAAACATATGTTTTGAAAATAAGAATTTGTTCTTAACTGACTTGCCTAGTTAAATAAAGGTAAAAAAGAAGAGAAAAAAGCATGTGATCAAACAAAGCTTCTGACCTCATTGATGACATTTCTGATAAAGTGAAACATGCTTTTGGCACACTGCTTTGAAGTTAGCTGCTTAGTGATGAATGGGCTCTGGTATCAAAGGTAACATCACTATAACAAACTATGCCTACTATGGCAATGACCAACACCGGGCTGGTCCTGGTTGTTCTGCCACCCTAGACAAAAAATTGCCGCCTTACAAGAATAGGCCCAGTAAGCAAAATGATACCAAAAAACATATATTTTCAACATGTTGAAGTTAAGTTCAATTTAGGTTCTGAATGAAATTTAAAAGATGTAATTTATAGAAGTCTATGTTTGGGCCAAATTAAGGTTGGTTCAGACCGGACAAAGTCTGAACCAAAAACCAACGTCCGTGGATGTGGAAATCAAGGCCGGTCTGGATTGAAACAGAAAAGGCATCAGCGGCAACTTGAAACCAATGATCATGACAATTTAGCCCACGGGATGGAACTGTATGTAAAATGTTTTGACGGAATGTTGGAGCACAGCAGCGATGCGTCTCGCCAACAGCACCCCGGAGAGGCCCGCTGGGAATGGACAAGATCAATATTTTTCCTCCCTGCCTTTGACTATTTGGGTACTGCTATTGTTGAGAGAACTGTAATTGTTTTTGGGAAGAATTATGTTAGATTTTGTGTTGTTGTTCTTGGCCAGTTTACCTCTGAAAATGCCACCTTCGCAAATCTGCCGCATAATCCTGCCTAATGAGTGGGCCGGCCCTGGAACATCTCATCTTTATCTACAATAAAGATCTAATCTATTCTCACTTTGCAGCCATGTAGCAAACTATCGCAGGTCTACATTGTTTCAGTACTAATACAGCACAATGTCTTTGAGGGCCACTGTTTTGCAAGTTAGAGTATTTAGCTTTAATGTTTCTTGTGCTTACAAGGTCTCTCTCCCTCACCCAGAGCTACGAATGGAGGGGTCTTCAATGCATTTGGCACAAGCTCTGTCATCCACTGTGAAAAGAAAGAAGGGCCACTCCCTCCCAAGGAAGAAAATAGTGCATTGAAGGATGATGAGCTGAAGGTAGCAGTAAAGATGGTTGGAGAGAAGGTCATCGAGCTACAAGATTATGTAAAAATGGTAGCAGAACAGAGCGAGCAGAGAGTAGGGGTGAAAATGGAGGGAGTAACAGAGAGCGTAAAAATTGAAGAAATTCTTATACAAACAGAAGAGATTGAGAAAAAAATAGAATCAAAGGTGGAGGCAGCAAAGGCGAGTGAGAAAATCAAAGAAATAATCCAGATTAAAACAGTGGTTGAGCCAATTCTCGGGGTAAGAATGGAGGCTGTAAAGGAGAGCAAAATGGAGGAAATTCCAGTTAAGATGGATATTGAGAAAATGGAAGAAATCCAGACTAAAACAGCACTTTTGTCCATTCCAGAAGTAAAGCTGGAGGATGTAAAGGAGAGTGAGGAGATGAAAGAAATCATGTTAGCCAGTAAAACAGAGGAGGTTAAACAAAAGCTAGAAGTAACAATGGCGGTAGTAAAGGAGGGTGACACAATTGTTGAGATCCAGGTTAAAACAGAAGAGGTTGTAGATGTAAAGAAAGAGGGAGACAAAGTTGTAGAGGAGCAGATATTAGAGGTCAATAAGGAGGAACAACAGACAGAAGCCCCCCCCAAGGATGAAATTCAGCCTGTGAAGTGTGGGAAGGAGAGTCTGCTGGACCTTCTTGGGGCCATGAAGGTCGAGGTGACCAACAAAAGGAAGTTTAAGGCCTTAAAGGTGCAGAGGACCTCTGAGACTGCTGCCAGGCCCATGCCAGCAGCTATGGAGAGCACCACCAGTATGTTCCAGGAGGCCACTGGCATGGCTGACGTACCAGCACCTGCCCCAAGGTGAGGAGACTTGTGCCGTGGTCGACTCGTAATTCTGTTTTTTTCTATCTTCTGCTGATCCAACTGCTTCTATTGATACACCTGTTTTCACAATAGGTGGCCATATATCTAGTCTCGCCCTTCTACCAAATTCACCCTTTTGTGTATGTGCAGTGCGACACTGAGCCCTGAGCTGGTTGCTGCTGTCTCTGCTGCTGCAGCTACTTTACCTAACCAAAGCCAGGCCGAGTCAGAGCTGCTGAAGAAGCTGAGGCAACATGAAGCTATCGGAGAGGCACAGAAGAACAGGGACGTCAACAACATTGGGCAAGTGTCTTCTCATTTACTCTTACTAGCACTGATTTAGCACCTGGCAGCTATTTCTGAAGGTTTTAACTTGCAAGGATTGTGATTATGTGGATGTTTTACTTGCTTTAGTTGAATGCACTGATTGCAGGTTGCTCTAGATATGTTTACTATATTAGTAAAGTTTTAACTATAATTTGAGTCTTATTCCCTGCTGTAGAGGTCCATAGTGTAATCTAACAGCTGTGAAACAAGCAGATATGCAATCTAAAGAAGATATCATTGTTTCAGGGTTATCATTGCTGACATGAAGGTGGGGAAGAAGCTCGACGGCAGGCAGAAGGCCCGGCCGGCCAATCAGATCCGCTTTGATGAAGATGGGAGGGGCTACACCCATGATAGAGGCATCACTGCAGAGTTGGATGGTGGATTACGGAGGAGGTAAGGATAATGCCCTGGACATAGCTAGGACTATAGTGCTGAAGTAAAAATGTCCTGTCTTCATTCATAATTAAATGTCTCAAAGAACAAGTAGCGCTCTGTTTCTGCATATAGATTATTATTTATTGATGAGGCAGGCTTACGTTTCGTCGTAATCGCCTTCATCAGAGCCTTGTGTAATGCTTTCATGTGTTATCCTCTGTCTTCTGCATTTTTTAAATTGTACAATAACCCTAAATAAATCAGTCAAACTATTCCAATAATATTCTGGCACATCCAGGAAGTATTTTAGTGTGTGTAGTCTTTGTCTAGACATTATTTGATAGTGCTTGATTGAACTTGACCCTTGTCCTTTGACCCTGTGGTTGTCAGGAGAAGTCTATTTTCAGGGAAAAGGCTGAACATCTTCACCCCGAGCACTGAACCGGAGGCAGACACAGATATAGCTGTTCCGACCCTATGGGACATGGAGTTAGCCAATCAAGTGGCCCTGTCAACCAATCAAATGCCTCGTAATGGCTTTGAGGAGATGATCCAGTGGACCAAAGAGGGCAGGCTGTGGCAGTATCCAATTAACAATGAGGCTGGTGAGTTCCTGATGGGAGTTTTTCCTCGCGACTGCACTTTTGCACACTCTGGAGTCTAGGCCGGCTTACTGGCCGGTGTAGGTCGTCATTGTAAATAAGAATTTGTTCTTAACTGACTTGCCTAATTAAATAAATATTATTATTATTATATTTTTTTTAAATGTGTAAATAAATATATACTTTAAAGCACAGACAACTTGTTGATATAAAGAAAGGCTTTATGAATGTGATCGATTTGACTGAAGTAGAGACAGAAAAAGACAGTTGGGGCATGATTCGACAAGTGTTTTTTTTTCTTCTCTGACCCCAAACCCCTTTTCTCCCACCTGTGTCTCAGGTCTTGAGGCGGAGGCCCAGGTGCCCTTCCATGAGCACGTGTTCCTGGAGAAACACCTGGAGGAAGGCTTCCCACGCCAGGGACCTGTCAGACACTTCATGGAGCTGGTGGTCTCGGGCCTGGCTAAAAATCCCTACTACACAATACAGCAGAAGAGAGAACATATAGCCTGGTTCAGGGACTACTTTCAGCAGAAAGAGGAGGTCCTCAAGGAGGCAGAGGTTTACCTCAACTGAACTGTTGGCAAAATTTAAGAGAAACCCAATCTTTTAAGTAATTTATGATCACACAAATGCTAACGTGGGATTTAAGGGTTGTAGACTCCTATGGAATGCAGCCTTGTCTCGGGGCTAGGGTGATCAGTATACTAAAACAATAATGACACCCCCCCTGAAAACTGTCACTCAAGAGATTGGAGGCTATTTTCCCATGAGAGAACCAATGGAGATGGTTAACATAACCTGGTATAGCCCTTAATCGGATACACCATGTATTGCTTTGGTTGTTCAGAGACTCTTTTTAACTATACACACCGTGCCGTTTCTCTACCTTGACAATTCCACTGTTGGTGTCTGATCAAGGAGAAGTACACTGCTCAAAAAAATAAAGGGAACACTAAAATAACACATCCTAGATCTGAATGAATGAAATATTCTTATTAAATACTTTTTTCTTTACGTAGTTGAATGTGCTGACAACAAAATCACACAACTTATCAATGGAAATCAAATTTATCAACCCATGGAGGTCTGGGTTTGGAGTCACGCTCAAAATTTAAGTGGAAAACCACACTACAGGCTGATCCAACTTTGATGTAATGTCCTTAAAACAAGTCAAAATGAGGCTCAGTAGTGTGTGTGGCCTCGACGAGCCTGTATGACCTCCCTACAACGCCTGGGCATGCTCCTGATGTGGCGGATGGTCTCCTGAGGGATCTCCTCCCAGACCTGGACTAAATCATCCACCAACTCCTGGACAGTCTCTGGTGCAACGTTGGTGGATGAAGCGAGACATTATGTCCCAGATGTGCTCAATTGGATTCAGGTCAGGGGAACGGGCGGCCCAGTTCATAGCATCAATGCCTTCCTCTTGCAGGAACTGCTGACACACTCCAGCCACATGAGGTCTAGCATTGTCTTGCATTAGGAGGAACCCAGGGCCAACCGCACCAGCATATGGTCTCACAAGGGGTCTGAGGATCTCATCTCGGTACCTAATGGCAGTCAGGCTACCTCTGGCGAGCACATGGAGGGCTGTGCGGCCCCCCCAAAGAAATGCCACCCCACACCATGACTGACCCACTGCCAAACCGGTCATGCTGGAGGATGTTGCAGGCAGCAGAACGTTCTCCATGGCGTCTCCACACCCTGTCACGTCTGTCACATGTGCTCAGTGTGAACCTGCTTTCATCTGTGAAGAGCACAGGGTGCCAGTGGTGAATTTGCCAATCTTGGTGTTCTTTGGTAAATGCCAAACGTCCTGCACCGTGTTGGGCTGTAAGCACAACCCCCACCTGTGGACGTCGGGCCCTCATACCACCCTCATGGAGTCTATTTCTGACCGTTTGAGCAGACACATGCACATTTGTGGCCTGCTGGAGGTAATTTTGCAGGGCTCTGGCAGTGTTCCTCCTGCTCCTCCTTGCACAAAGGCGGAGGTAGCGGTCCTGCTGCTGGGTTGTTGCCCTCCTACGGCGGCCTCCACGTCTCCTGATCTACTGGCCTGTCTCCTGGTAGCGCCTCCTGCTTCCGAAGTGGACAGTTTGATTTCCAGAAGTGTGATTGACTTGGAGTTACATTGTGTTGTTTAAGTGTTCCCTTTATTTTTTTGAGCAGTGTATATAGCAAACGCGTTGTGTGCTTCAGATGGAACCGTCCTCGTGCTGTGCACTCTGTGTGCAATTTAAAGAATAACTATAACATACATTTCAATGACACATCGAACTCTGCACTGCAAGATTTAGCTTCAAAATAGCTATTGTTTTTGAGATGTTATTGAAATAAACACTGTTTTCAAAGTCTTGTTTGCTGCTAGGATTTCTTTTAAGACAGGTGAGACTCTTAAGTGTTTTTGTTCCTGTGAAATTCTCAGACAACATTATTGCCCGGTCAATAAGAAATGATTTTAAAAAGGGCTTGATCGGTTTTGGCCTTAGTAACCTCACTGTAAGCCAAACAGGATAGAGGGAGAGTGTTTTAATAGAAAGGCCTTAAGGTTAAGAGAATAAAAACATTCTCCTTTACAATTGTTGTGTGAAATGTTCCTATAAACAATTTCACAGTGTTAGTTTCCTATCCTGGAATCACGATGGATGTTGTTTTTCCACAGGTCTCAGGTCAGCAGTGAAAGCAGTGTTATTGTGTCCCAAATGGCAACCTTTTCCCTATATCAAGTACACTACATTTGACCAAGGCCTCTATGGGCTATGGTAAAAAAACATAGAAATCCTGTGTAAATTTAGGATGTACTAAGTTTCCCGATGCCAAATTGCTTTTAGTCGTATATATTTACTCAGTCATTGCGACATTATGTTCACCTTTTAAGTTTTTACAGGAAAGGGGGGTTAGGAAGGTGAAAAAAACAATGAAAGCAAATACCTACTAATTACGGTCTTGTTCTGAAAACACTTAGCAGTTCCATTGTGTGACAGGATTGGAAGAATGATAGCACTTGGCACATGATTCAATGAAAGGGAGTTGCTTTGCGTCCTAAAGTAAATTCATCCCCAAATGTTATAATTATAAATACAAAGTATACAAATAATATTATATTACCTTAGAAGGCTGAATAATTTGTAAGATGTCTATTTGACTTCTAAAAGACTGCAAACAAATGCTGCATTGCTCTTCTTAGGGTGTAATGTTATTTACCAGGGTTGGGGTCAATTCCATTTCAATTCAGAACGTAAACTTACTTCAAATTGGGTAAATTCATTACAATTGAATCACTTTTTTGACAGCATCACTTTTGATTTAAATAAAACTTCACATAGGAAAAATCTATGGAAGAAGTGGTCAGAATGTGGCTTTTTGAACCTGAATGCTAAAACATTCAGGACATAAGTGCTTGTCTTCATTACTGGAAAATATAAAAGGTTGAGTTTAATATAATTTACAAGATTATCAAGTGTTGTCAAATTATTTTATTTATTGAAGACTTTTATTTTTTACAAAATGTCTAAAATGTAAACTTTTTTTAATGTCAATTAACTAAAAATGCATACTCAGATTTTTCTTCTCATATTCGCATATGTTGTAGCTTAGACCCTATTTCACATCTGAAGTTTTTGCGTTGTGCCCGCCATTGGTTGAGTCAACTTGTTCATGAATACAGGGTGTCATTAAACTCATAGAAATATAATTCATCGACTGGAGCTATCCTTTCAGACCAGGTACACCAGCTAAATTCTTTGTAGTAGTGATTAGTAACTTCTAATTACTATCACAAAGATTAACACGCACTGTTGAATGTCAACTTCAATGGTCATGTTTGTTCTGTTATCTATATTTCAATAGGTTTCCTAGGGAGGATTGTCAGTATAATTTTAAACAGATATTCCCATTCAAGTCAACATTCTGTGTGAACCTACAACCAGCTCTGTGATACCATTTGAAAGTTTACATTTAAATTGTATTCTCATTTTAGTACATTTTATCAGCCAAAACATAACACCCATCCTATATTCAAGAGCGTGTTGTCTCAACACAATCTTAGATGTGAAATAGTGTCTAAGGTCTAAGCTACAATCTATGTGAGAATATCTTTAAAAAAAAATATATATATATGAATTGACTTGGTTCACCGCTCTCTAGTGACTCCTTGTGGCGTGCCGGGTGCCTGCAGGCTGACCTCAGTCCTCGGTTGAACAATGTTTCCACCCACACACCTGTGCAGTTGGCTTCCGGTGTAAGCGGGAAGGTGTGAAGAAGCGTGACTTGGCGGGTCATGTTTTGGAGGACGCTTATTTTGACCTTCGCCTCTCCCAAGCCTGTTGGGGAGTTCGGAGAAAAAGGGTTTAAAAATTACTCAGAGATCGATAGAGGTGGAGACACCATATTTTATGATCCAACAGCTTATATATGTCCTCTACCATTACCAACTGTAATTTCAGGGTTAAGGGAAATGAGTTGAAATTAAATAGACCGACAACAGAACTACCGCAACATTACTTTTGTACCTGCCGGCAGGGTGGGAATAACACAGCCTTGGAACAGGAGTAACAGCTGGTGAGAAGTGCACAATGTCTCTTATCTCAGTGTTTCCGGTTTGTATTGCTTGTTACTTTAAACAAATGCTGCACCATTAGCCATAATTTCATGTCTGTGTCTATTTGAATAATTCACGCTATAGGTTAAACATTTTAATAAAATGAGCTGTGTCAACATCACAATGTTGCGAAACCACAATATTTTGCCTACAATATTAACCGGACTAAAATGTATCACATTTTTCTCCTCCCTTTAATGGGAATGTAGTAGATGTATTTCACCATTTTTAATTACTATTCATGCTTAGCCCTACCAATCAGGTGCGCTCCAGCGGTCCTTGTCATGTGCGCTCCTTGTGTCTTGATTGAGTACATGTCTTTATTCTCTTCACAAATGGCAAACTCATCATGCTTATCACATTTCCATGGCTTGACATAAGTTAACTGGCCCTCAGAATCATGAAGATATATTTTTTAACCACTAACCTGTCGATTAAAAAAATAAAAATATGTTGGAAGCTGATCCATCAAGTCAATTGATTAAGGTATAATTCTAATGTCATGTCATTGTTGATATTTTGCTAAGTAGAATTATAAAAGCCACATGAACTAGAGACACAATGGCCTCTGCTTAAACGTTTATTGAATTTTATTCCAAGTTTACATTGTTACTTTCGTACCACTCGTCTCTCCTGTAACTTCTCCCACCCAATACTAGTTAGCATGGTACTTGAAACCTGTGCTGTCATTTAGCCACTAGATGGGTTAAGAAAATAACATGTTTGGAACCTTAAACTAAACACAACTCTACAACTGAAAAACACTTCTAGGTGTGTTTTTTTTAACTTACATTGATCAAAACCACTTTTTGTTTACTCGGCAAAACATGGTCAGACTTGGCAGGTTTTTTGCAGTGAGGTCGTCCTCCACAGTAGGAACGTGTTAACTTCACTATATCATTGCACCTTGTGTTATCTGAGAAAATGGGATTGTTTCTTTCGCCCCGTGTTACTTTTATCTTGGCTCTGCAGAGAAACATTTCAAGTTGTGAAGTTAATTTCCTGTAATTCTACACATACTGCCACGAGCGCAGGATTTTTGTATGCTGTTTTAAAAAAAAAAATCTGGAATTCTACACATTTTTCCATGGGGAGGAGAGAAAATGTTGCAATTTTAGAGTTCATTTCCTTAAATTCTCCACATTGTGCCATGATTTATGCCATGTTAGTGACTAACAAAATCAATGGGGGCCCCCTCGAGGTCAGGGCACCTGGGCAAGTGCCCTTCCTTCCCCGTCGGTAATTCGGCCATGATTACGACAAGTTTAAATAGCTGGCTAGACTAATTACCTATTTAAAACATGTTCGCTGATATGGGCTAATTGAGTGACTCTTAGTGACTGACATAACAATTGAAAAACTTGCTGACGCACAACCAAATGTACTATTCTAACTCTCAACAGTAAGTTGAGACCTCGACTGAGTTCCTCCCCACCTTAAGCGACCACTTGTGTCGCTTATTCCTAGGGCATAAGAGACTCATAACTGCAGGTTATGAGTAAACCGTCACTACATAGTAGGTTCAACAATGTAATCTGGGAATTTCCCACAAGGTGGCACTATTGTAACCTGAAGTGACTGCTCTGCTTTCTGTCACCTGCTGCTCAATCACTAAGAGCAGCTTGTTCCAGCTTATTCTTGTGCTTAATTTACGATGACAGACAAATACTGTGTGCAGAAGTTTAAAGACCAGACACAAATACAGGTACAGATGTCAAGCACAGGGTTACTATTTTAGCCAATGGTGTAATTGCCTGTGTGCGGGCATTAGAGGTGACAGGGATAGACAGGTACCACTTGAAGGTATTGAGTCCCAAATGACTGATACCTATTCCCTACATAGTGCCCTACTTTTGACGAGAGCTCTGTGGGCCCTGGTCAAAAGTAGTGCAGTAATTAGGGAATAGGGTGCGATTTGGGACGACAACTGAGTCTAGGCAGGGTTATGTGGTCAGACAGTGTGCTCAGGTAATTGCTCAGCAGTGGTAATGTTAGGCCCTAATGAAAGATTTTATACTTCTGAGTTCTCTGAGTCAGTCACCTGCGTTCTAGCCTGTGGCAGTCTGTTTATGCTATCATGCAAACTCATTGCCATGCCAAACCATTGTGCTCTTGCCAACTCCCTTGCTTAACAACCGTTCTGGGACCAGGCTCCCTGTATTCCTATCCTTTTGTGTTTTTATTCACCTGTCCTCCCTCTCACTGTCTTGCAGAAGACACCTTGTACTATGAAAGGAATAATCACTGACTGTTCTTTGGCGACAGGTGTGACTTACAGTATGTGGGGGTTCATGCATGTGATACAATGTGAATATGCAAAACCGTACCATTAACCTAAACACAATTATTTTTAGAGATTTGCATGCAGAGCAACTAAAAAGGTGGTTTCGGTCATTAGTGACCTGTCATTGGAATAATATCAGTGTCTAGTGCAATCTTATCGAAGTGCAATATTTTGTAACAAAAACTTTGTATGTAACAATTTCAACCAATGTTTTAACTGTTTATTACATCTAAAAATTTTAACATTTTTAAAGGATACACAAATAAAATAAAGTAACAATAATGAATAGTATTTAGGGTGGCTTGAGGATCCCCATTACTTACTGCACATGCAGCAGCTACTTTTCCTGGGGTCCACATAAAATGTACAGAACAGTAATAGACAAGAACAACATATGATATACATTAAATTCAAAGGAAAGACACCAAGAGACAACAAAAATAATATTTACACACAATTCATATGTGACTAATTTCAGGAAACTAGGCATATGTTGTGATCAGGTCATCTGATGCAGCCCTCCATCACTCTCCTCCTTGGTCAAATAGCTCTTACACAGCCTGGAGATGTCCTGTTGTAAAAAAAAAGAGTTCCACTAAAGCGCATACCAGATGGGATGGCGTATCGCTGCAGAATGCTGTGGTAGCTATGCTGGTTAAGTGTGCCTTGAATTCTAATTAAATCACGACAGTGTCATCAGTAATGAACCCCCACATTATCACACCTCCTCCGTTCACCTACTCTGCATCTCACAAAGACACGGCGGTTGGAACCAAAAATCTCAAATTCGGACTCATCAGACCAAAAGACAGATTTCCACCGATCTAATGTGTTTCTTTGCCCAAGGAAGTCTCTTATTATTGGTGTCCTTTAGTAGTGGTGTCTTTGCAGCAATTTGACCATGAAAGCCTGATTTCATGCAGTCTCCTCTGAGCAGTTGACGTTGATGTCTGTTACTTTTATTTGGACTGCAATTTCTGAGGCTGGTAGCTCTAATGAACTTATCTTCTGCAGCAGAGGTAACTCAGGGTTTTCTTTTTCTGTGGTGGTCCTCATGAGAGCCAGTTTCATAATATCGCTTAATGATTTTTGCGATAGCACTTGAAGAAACTTTCAAAGTTCTTAATTTTCTGGATTGACTGACCTTCATGACTTAAAGTAATGATGTACTGCTGTTTCTCTTAACTTGTTTGAGCTCTTCTTGCCAAAATATGGACTTCTGTATACCACCACTATCTTGTTACAACGCTTGGCTCAAATGCTTTAAGAAGGAAAGACATTCCACAAATGTACTTTAACAAGGCACACCCGTTAACTTAAATGTATTCCAGGTGACTACCTCATGAAGCTGGTTGAGAGAATGCCAAGAGTGTGCAAAGGGTGGCTACCTTGAAGAATCTCAAATATAAGATATATTGATTTGTTTTACACTTTTGGTTACTATATGATTCCATATGTGTTATTTCATAGTTTTGAAGTCTTCACTATTATTCTACAATGTACAAAATAGTAAAAATAAAGAAACCATTGAATGAGTAGGTGTCCAAACTTTTGACTGGTACTGTGTGTCTGAAGTGTATGCGATATATTATACAAGTGGTTAGACATTTAAAAAGATGAGAAAAATGTACTACTTCTCTTCTAAACCACGAAAGACTATCATGCATGCTGTTGATGTTAGTTCTTTGTGTGCAGATAAGGGCAAGGTGTGCTGCTTTGTTTTGAGCCAGCTGCAGCTTTACTAGGTAATTATTTGCTGCACCTGACCATATTACCGGACAGTAATCAAAATGGGACGAGAGAAAGCCTAAACAACAAGTACAGTTGATCTTTGCTTTAAATGCACGACATATTTTTATAACAGACATACCTCTCCCGATCTTCACAACTTTTTCAATATGATTTGACTATGATAATTGACCATTGTGTTTAGCTTCCTCAACTTGTTCAATGGTTACACCTTATATGCACAACTCCAGTTGAGGTTTAGGTCAAAGAAAATGCTTTGAACCAAATACAGTGCTTTTGGTTTTAAATGTATTTAAGACCAGTTTATTTTTAATTACCCATTCTGACACGGACTTAATCATTTTTAAGTCTTGGTGAGCTCACTGGCTTTAGGTGCTGATGTATAGAGTGTGCAATCAGCATACATCGTTATTTGAGCTTCTTGTAAGACAAGTGGCAAATTATTTGTAAAAATAAAGAGTAATGTCCCAAGACAACTTCCCTGAGGGATACCCACTGTACATATCTGTTATAAGCTTCCATTGAAGAATAGTCTATTCTATTTGATAAGTAATTATCCAACCATGTGATGGCTAACAGTCACAGTAAAGCCATAACAAGTGAGTTTTTTTTCAAATAACAAATGATCAATAAAAGGTTGCACTGAAATTTAACAATACAGATCCAACTATCTTATTATCCATTTATTTGAGTCAATCATCAGTTATCTGCATCTGTTTAGTACAAGTTAAGTGCCCTTCCCTATATGCATGCTGAAAGTCTGTAGTTAACTTGTTCGTTAAAAAACAGCATTGTATTTGATCAAACACTAACTCCTTCAGTTTACTAAGAACAGGCAACAAACTGATTGGGTGGCTGTTAGAGCCAGCAAAGAGTGCTTTACTATTTTTAGGTAGTGGAATTGGTTTACCTTCCTTCAACGCCTGTGGACACACTCCTTTAGGTTTGGGTTAAAAACATTGCAAATAGGGGTGGCAATACAGTCTGCTACCATTCTCAATAGTTTCCCATATAGATTGTCTATACCTGGTGGCTTACCATTATTAATGGATAACTTTTTCCACCCATTTCGCACAAACTTGACCAAATTCAAAATGGCGATCCTTCCTCTTTCATTATGAGATCTTCAATACACAAATATGATGGTTCAATGTGTAATTTCACTTGTCAGTTTGGCCACTTTACCAGTGAAATGGTCATTGAAATGATTGGCTACATCAAAATGTTTTGTTATAAATGACCCATAAACTTCAACAAATGGAGGTTAATTGTTTTTTTTGCCCTTAATATATACTTAAGTCTTTTCCCATTGTTTGTTATGTAATTTATCTTGTTTTTGTACTAAAATCTTTTTTTGTTAGGTTCAGTCACAACATTTCTCTACTGAAAGTATGTCAACCAATCAGCTGAGCAGCCTGACTTGTTTGACACTTTTGTGTTGCATCATTTCTTTATTCATCATCGATACAGGGGGCTCTAACAGTTTGCACAGTTAGTGAGGTGCATGTTTGACAACAATGGGCAAGAATAATTTTACAAATACTCCCAAGTGTTGCATCTGTATTCTCCTCATACAAATCAGACCAACATACATTTTTTTACATCTTCAACAAAAGAGTCATGAGAGAACATTTTGTACGATCTCTTATAAATAACTTTAGGCCCTGCCTTTGGGGTTCCTTGTCATTGCCACAATGTTATGGTCACTACAGCCAATGGGAACTGATATTGCTATGGTGCAAGTTCTGCAGTATTGGTGAATATATGGTCAATACAAGTGGATGTCACCAGTCCAACACTATTGGTATACACTAGTTGGTTGAGTGATAACCTGGGTCATGTTACAGGCATTAGTCACAGTAAGAAGCTTCCTCTTGAGAGGACAACTAGATGATAACCAGTCATTGTTCAGGTCACCAAGAAAATGTCTCTGTTTGCATTAGAGACCTTATCTAACATCACACACACATTCTCCAGATACTGACATTTTGTACTTGCTGGCCTATAGCAGCACCGTAAAAGAAGAGTGATTAAATGCCATCCTGTAATTCTCACAAAGTGACAAAGTTATTTCTGTCACTTTCTTCAAACTTTCCCTGGATACCAATAGTCTTGCTCAACTAAAAATGTCATCGGTCTGAACTTTATAAGTTACTCCAACAAACCATTTGAGGTACATTGATCTAATATTTTGTCATTTAGAAAAACGTTTTATATATAATCTAATGAAGTTAGATCTATAAACTTTTTTACATAACATTAGGGGAGCCTAAAGAGAAATAATCCACTTGGTTAGAGAGAGACATTTGAATCAGTTTAATGAAATAGTAACATTTTAAAGTGAGTATGTTTGGGGAAAAATGTCCGGCCTTCGGTGGGGCAAAATACCCCCAGGGCAATCCAAAGCAAGACAATGGTACCTATATTAGCATTTTCCAGAATCATATCCAAATAATCTATTAAGTAACTTAATTGAATTACACAATCAATTTTGAGATACTTTAGGGTGATTTGGGTAGGGAGTGTGCGAAACTAAAAAGAGGATATTAATAGTGAGATGTGCAATACCATTTTGTTTCGATACTTTATTTATTTAATTAAAATAAGATACCTATTTTTTAGGTTTTAAGAGTCAAGTACCAAAATGCCAAAGTAGAAATGTATGAAATGGTTTAACATACTATTCTTCAGGGGAACCCTTTATAAAAGTTTCTGTTTTTATTGAATAACAACCAAAAAATATGAATTCTGCCCACTTATTTCCCTTCAAAAATGTGTTTGCTTAAGGATAACCAGTATGGATATATCTAAATCTTACTAAATGTAGTTTTTTTTCTGTCAGAAAATACTACACGTTCCCTTAGACGTTGTATATACTTTTATAAATCCA
Source organism: Oncorhynchus masou masou (assembly GCF_036934945.1). Taxonomy (NCBI): domain Eukaryota; kingdom Metazoa; phylum Chordata; class Actinopteri; order Salmoniformes; family Salmonidae; genus Oncorhynchus; species Oncorhynchus masou. Next base: position 47,437,466 of record NC_088223.1, on the reverse strand, counting down.
AGACTTGTCCAACATTTTATAAAGTAGTCCAATACTTAATAACATTGAAACCCCAGACAACTTTCCCCTAAGACATGGGCAAAAAAATAGATATAACTCAAAAACACATTGTTCTAACCGCTTGCACTTCCTTCAATATTTTCCATGTTTAAACGTTTAAACTCACTGCCCTGGCCCCTGTTTTCAGGGTGGGAAATATTGTTCTCGATAGAATAAGATCAGAAGCATGCATTAGGCAATGTAAAAGCCATGTCCTGTTTACTTTATAGACACAGGCCTAAGGGTTATCATTGGTGGCCACTCACTGTCACTCAAGGACCTAGTGGGTGTTACCCAATGTCTGTTACCAGTTTACTTCGTAGGATTTACAAAAGGTAATTTAGTATAACCGTGATTGACACTGACAGTAGACATCGACAAGCGTGATATACATGCTACGAACAGAACACGGATACACTTTAACTGTAACCGCGCAGTTTTAGATAAAGGAGCTAAACAAAATTGTATTACTTCATCGTAAACCACCGGCCGTTATCAACCAGTACCTTCTATCTGGGAGTTCGTGAAGAAGTGACGACGGTTTCTACACTTTTACATTTGGTGCCTGGACTGGTCGATTCATTGAGTGTCTTTATGTGACAGTTGCGCTATTTGCCCGTTTGCTTTTCGAGATGGCAGAATTACCACCGCCGCAACAGTTGGTTGATATTGACCCGGATTTCGAGCCGCTCTCCCGCCCCCGGTCATGCACCTGGCCTCTGCCTCGACCGGAGTTCATCGAACCCGCCAGCTCGAACACATCTTCACCGGCGCCTGCAGTCAAGCAGGAGCCTGTCGAATACATTAGTAACCTCAGTTTGTTAGAGGAGTCAGAGGACTACCAGGAGGATGAGAAACGGCTGGTTTTGTGCAATGATTTTCAATGCCAGGAGAAATGCATACACCAGCAACAGCAGCAACATCATCCACAGCAGTTACAGAAACACCCGGGTACTCTGCTGCCACACCAGCAACAGGTGCCCCCGCTCTCGTCCCCCGTCGGGTCAAATTCGGTGGCCGCTGCTGCCGCTGCTGCGCAGAGGAAAAGCAGCTCGTCGCGTCGGAACGCGTGGGGGAATATGTCCTACGCGGACCTCATCACCAAGGCGATAGAGAGCTCACCCGAGAAGCGACTCACCTTGTCTCAGATCTATGACTGGATGGTGAAGAGCGTGCCATATTTTAAGGATAAAGGAGACAGTAATAGCTCTGCAGGTTGGAAGGTAAGCACGCAATAAGCATCCATTCGCGCTTAATATCTAATATGACATTATGTAGGCCTATTTTACAGCCATCACGTTATGAATTGTCCCTGAATTATAGGCTACCCTGTGTCAAGTCAATTAAATTGTGTCCCAGGTCATTAATTCACTACGTGCCACAATGTCCCGCAGTGCAGAATCACTGATAGATGGGGGTATTTGGAGATCACGGGGCAGTGACTTAAAAACGTGTATCTTAGATCGATTGTCTGGGGCCAAGTTTACTTTCCCTCATGTAACAAAGATGATCATTTTGTTGGCCTACTTGACCAATTCCAGTCCACTTTCTTCGTGGGTCCGTGGTCCTCCCTATGTTATCAGATTTGCTATTAGTAATAAGCATTATCATCTGTAACCCAACTGATGCATTTACTCTATTGGACAGAACATCCTGATTTGTTATTACATCCTTATTATATTATTTTTTATTATAAATGTAAATGCATCATTATTAATTATTATTCACTCAAATATATATTTTGGGTTTCTATTGCAAAGTACACTGAGTACACAAAATATAAAGAAAACCTTTTTCCAGGACATACACTGCCCAGGTGAAAGCTATGATCCCTTATTGATGTCACTTGTTGAAACCACTTAAATCAGTGTAGATGAAAGGGAGAAGGCAGGTTAAGTATTTTTAAGTGCCTTTGAACGGGTTTGGTAGTAGGTGCCAGGGGCACCAGTTTGTGTCAAGAACTGCAACACTGCTGGGTTATTCACTCTCAACAGTTTCCCGTGTGTATCAAGAATGGTCCACCACCCAAAGGACATCCACCCAACTTGACACAACTGTGTGACGCATTGGAGTCAACATCCCTGTAGAATGCTATCGACACCATGTGAAGTCCATACCCTAATGAAGTGAGGCTGTTCTGAGGGGAAAAGGGGGTCCCTGATTTGATTGACGCAAATCAGGGAGCCAAATTATGCAATTTGGTTCCCGACGTTCACCAAAAAGTACACTATGCTTGAAACTCTGGTTTAAATAAAGTGGAAGCAATGGAGAACTTGGATCACCCTCTTTTATTTTTTACTAAAAAGCTAAAACTGTTTTCAAAATACATTAGCCAAAACTGATTTTAAGTGTTTTCCCGGTGATTGCATTAAGAATTGCGCATTGACTGCTTGTCATAACACATGTTTCCCTGGCTCTCGCAACTTGAAAGCACCTCGAGGAATGCTTCTGTCACACTGAACACACAACAAGCCGACTAGGTAAATAGGTAAACTACTCTACTATGGGTTTGTCTGATTTTGTTTCAATAACAACCTTACATGGCAAAAATATCAGCACTGGAAAGTTGCACCTGAGTGATATAGGCTTTGAATTACTTTGCCAGCAGCTACAGTAGACTACACACCTCTGTCTGAGTTGAGCGCTGCTGTGGTGCGCATTATAGACTATTTCATTCCCTTTGTCTGAACATCAGATTGTTAGCAACAATCATGCAAACTTGTTCTCAACTGGCCTACCTGGTAGATTTTAAATGCAGATCTACACTGACCTCAAAAACGACATCTCCAGAATCCATATGATGGAAATCCGTTGCAGTGACGGAGAGCATTAAATCCCTCTGACAAATTCAGAGAAGTTGACTTGTTTCTCAAAGCTGGAGTGTTAATTCTGTCTACACAGAGTGATGATCTCTTCCAGTGAATAGCACATCTCTCAATTAAAGGTGGACCATCATGCTTATCATAAATGCTTTATAGAGCATTCATAAACTATTCATAAGTACTTAACAGATGCTTCACAAACCTTCTAAAAAGACTTAGCTATGGTAATACAATTTAAAATAAGGCATTTATAAATGGTTTGTTTAATGTTGCATCTAAGGATACGAATAGGTGCCTTCTCACAGGCACAGATAACTGTGTAATTGTAACTGTGCCTTTATAACCGTGTCGCTTAGGGATGCACGATATATCAGTGAACATATTGGAATCGGCCAATATTAGCTAAAAATGCCAACATCGGTATCGGATGATGTCTAGTTTAACGCTGATGTGCAAAACCAATGTCAAAGCTGACGTGCATACCTATATAACGTAATGACGGCACGTAAAATTCTGCCCTACACGTGCAACACAGCATTCCTAACCTAGCCTGTGGATTGAGCAGTCATTTGAAAGAGTAAGAACATTTCAGCGAGACAACTCAAAGGCGAAAGCCATTAAAGCCAAGAGAATGGAATTCATTGCCCTTGACAATCAACTGTTCTGTCTTGGGTGATGTTCGCTTTCGCCGACTGGTCGAGCACCGGTACACACTACCAAGTGCGCTATTTTTCAGATGTTGCCCTACCGAAGTTGCATAGTGATAGCGTCACTGCTATTAGCTTCACGACATACATACTATGGAATACCATTTGGGTCTTTGCGTGTCAAAAAAGATACAGTAGCACTATCAAAGCTGTACAAAAAAGTCTGCAAACACCGGCCACGTTGATAATAAAGCAATTTGTTTGACCACAACTTCTGGGGTAGCTAGCTTTAGCTTGGAACCTAGCTAGCACCAATACAACCAACCTGAAAACATTGACCAGTAGAAACTGCAGTCATTTTCATTATTCTTAGCAATGATTTAGGAATCCTTGTGATTAAGTATTAGCTAGGTTGCCACTTGTTGTTCGCCTATTGAAATTGAACTTCAGTTCATGAAAATAAATAACTAGCCAGCTACTTAACCCTGTTGCCCAAAGCTAACGTTATAATCAGCCAGCTAGCTTCATCTGGCTAGCCACAATAAAGATTAGGCCCAATAGTGGAATTTGCAAAAGTATGTTATTGACAGTGATGCAAATGAATACAAATAGTAGAATTATGCCATACTTTATTTTGAAGGCTAACCACAAAGTCCACTATTGTGGCTAGCTTCACATAGATGGGTCCGACCACCATTAATCAAATAAGAACTATCTTATAAATTAGGGTTATTTTAGATGACACCTAGCTATATAGTTAGCTAGCTAACTATAGCTACTGAAACAATGTCGTTTTTCTATGTTTTTGGGGAACATTGTTTGCATCCATAAGCTAGCTAGCTTTTTTTATGACCAGAACTGTAGGTGTGCGAGACAACCTTACCAGCATCATAGCATACGTATCGATGAATCGTTGTGACATATGAAATATGAGTGATAGTGTAATCAATGTGTAATAACTACGTAAAAAATGTATGAACGCGTTAAATTGTGACATGCAGTCATATTCAGGTCCTGATTGGTCAACAAGCTTATTTGACACGCAAAGACCCAAACGGCGTTCCATAGACATCCTGGTTGAGAATGAAATTACTGAACAAATTAACAACGAAACAGCACAGCAAGTTAGTGAAAGAAATAGGTTTTGATTATGTTTTACTGGTAATGGGGACATACGTAAATGCCAACAAAATAACTTTTTGGTCAGTGTTTGTGTGTGTGTGTGTAACCTTTATTTAACTAGGCAAGTCAGTCAAGAACAAATTCCTATTTACAATGACGGCCTACCCCGGCCAAACCCGGATGACACTGGGCCAATCGTGCGCCGCCCTATGGGACTCCCAATCACGGCCGGATGTGATACAGTCTGTATTAGAACCAGGGACTGGAGTGACGCCTCTTGCACTGAGATGCAGTTCCTTAGACTGCTGCGTCTGTGTGTGTGTTAACTATTTAACTGTACTAGAATGCTTAAAAGGCCGCTAAAATGTTAAATATCGGTTATCGGTACCGTTTTTTTTTGGCAGGGAAAATCTTGGGTATCGGCCAAAAATGTAATATCGGTGCATCACTAGTGTCGCTCATTCAACCCACTACATAGCTGAAATTTTAGCATAGCAGTCTTGCAGTTGTTAAGTTACTCTATGGACATCAGGGGCCCCTCCATTCTTCAGGATAAAAATAGGTGGAGAGTTACCTGTATTTACCTGTGAGAGAGGTACTCCAGAGGTGTGTTCCAAGACGTAACAGTCATGGTCTGCCTATGCGTGCTGCCACAAAACGTCTGCCCACGTTCCCCTTGCGACAGCGCCGTGTCAACATTCCATGAAGTCATGGGATGTTTCTGTGGATCCACTTTTAAGCTGTAGCTGTGGGCATATGTATCAGAGATCAAATTTGATTTGTCAAATGCGCTAGAATACACTTTACTGCAAAATGCTTGCTCACTAGCCCTTCTTAATGAAGCAGCGAGACAAAGAGAGAAAGCGAGAGAGAAGGAATAAAAAGCAAGACAGACAGACAGAGAGAAAGAAAGAGAAGGAATAGAGAGAGAGAGTAGAATTGTTATTGATTCAGGAAAGCTAACCTGCTGCTCACACATTTCTTGCTACTGCTGTTGTGGTTCACTTTGAAGTTCCCCTCTTTTATATAGGAAGACTATCGTATTATAGTCTTCTTTTCAGTCCAGCGTACAGTTATGATGGGCTCAGCCCAGCAAAGCTTTGGCGGTCTGTCTCCACTCCCGAGTGTAAATCATTGACTGTGAAACAGTTAAGTGTCTCTCAGCAGGCCCCTGGGAAAGAAAGAAAGGAGGAGAGAAAGGGAAAAAGGAGAGAGGAGAGCAGCAGGTTCCAGAGATCAGGTACAAAAAAACCACCTAGGGGAAGTGTGATTTAAATCTCTGTATCAAAGTCATGTCATCATTTATTTAATTGAACCTTTATTTAACTAGGCAAGTCAGTTAAGAACAAATTCTTATTTTACAATGACGGGCTACCCCGGCCAAACCCTCCCCTAACCTGGACGACGCTGGGCCAATTGTGTGCTGTCCTATGGGACTTTTGATCATGGCCGGTTGTGATACAGCCCGGGATTGAACCAGGGTCTGTAGTGACGCCTCTATGACTGAGATGCAGTGCTTTAGACCACTGCACCTCTCGGGAGCCCCATGTTGTGCTGGTTCATTGGTTTTAGATTTATATATTGACAAATAACTGAATGTGTAACAACTTCCGTTCCACCTGAATTGTGTGTATATGTCTGTCTGTGTGTCGGTCACTGTAGTGTAAGGAATGTGACTGGCAAACCCCCTGTCCATATCATCTTATCCATCTTATCCGTGATCTTAAAGGTAAACCCATCCTAAACCAGCACTCTGAGACGCTTGATAGTCTACAATACAGCCCCTGACTAGGGTGAGTGACGGCTCTAAAGTGTGAGGTTGGCGGGGGAGAGAGAGAGAGAGAGAGAGTCTGTCACTGGAGTGAAAGGAATGCGACTGGCAAACCCGCTCGGTGACTTTATAGGCACCGTGCCCATTTGGGGTGGCACTGCACTCCTATTGGCTGTATGTGTATTCCGAGTTTTACCCCACCCCATTAGAATTAATGCTGGTCGTGTTTAGTTTCTGTTCAAGACGTGTTGGCAAAAACGAAAGCTAGGAGGAGTGGGCAGACAGGCCTGTAAGGAGAACAGTGAGGGAGCAATATATCTGTTTAATCAGAGTACCTGTAGCTCCACAATACCAGTATTAAAGGACTGAAGAATGGTTTGTCTTTGTCATATAGACTTGCTAAAGAAATGTCCCAAAATAATTTACACGGCCTATAATGATCATTTCAGCACATTGTATTGACTGTCCTTCTAAACCTGGTTAAATGCAATGTTTTCTTACAGATTCCTTTTTGACCCAGTTTAACTAGGCCTATAGGCAGTGTCCATGATGCTATGGTTTGTTTGTGTGTCAATCTTGAACATTTTGTTCCTTTGAAACTCTTAACACACACATACACACACACGCACACCCTTGTTTATATAAGTAGTGGTGTACTCTGTGTCCTTGTCCATATTCTTCAACAGCACTGTGTATGTAGCAAAGGACACTGCTGCTGGTGGCTGTGCAAATGTTTATCAGTCAGCCTTGATATGGCTGGTCACTGGATGAACCTAGGTACCCCAGTAACCTTTGAAGTCCAGATGAGTGAGGGGAGAGATTCTCCCTCCCTCTCCAGTGATGCACCACGTGCTTTGTCCTCCCTTCTGTCACTAATTTTACTGACTTCTTCTCTCGAAACAAACAAGTTATAGGACATCTGTTGGAATACTAGAGAGAGCGAGCCCCGCTGCAGGCTTATCTAAAACAAAACAAAAACACACTATCAGTCGGTGCGCCTTATGATATTCTAGGACAAGAGGAGCACAACAAACAGTGAGTGTGTTCAGAGTTGGTCATGGAAAGATTTGGCATACAGGTTGTTGGCACCTAAACGCACTGTTGTCAATTCTACCAGGCTTTGAGTTTGTTGTGGTGCCTTTACAGACAGACATCCAGTCAATCAGAGAAAGCTTTACTCAGCTCTATTCCTCCACCGGCTGATTTGGTGAGCAGCAGACACTAGACTAGACGGTTGTAGAAATACCTTAAGTAACATAAGCCTCTGTGGAGGTGGTCTGGCACTAGGCCAGTTCAATAAGAGCTATCGTAATGCTGGCACAGAACGTTCTCTCGTTTACTACAGCACTGTGAGCTTAGAGCAGGCTGGGGTGTATCAAGTATTTCAGAGTAGGACTAGGAGTTCTGATCTATAATCCTTAACAGCTTGTTTGTGCTTTAGGCCCACATACTGTATTTTGTCATCCAAAACATTCCTCAGTGCGAAAGGAATGTAACAAAATATATACATATTTTCGTACGGACGGTAATATTCTTTATCAGTCAAAACACCTTTTTTTCCCCCTTTTTCCGATGCTATCTTCTGCAGCACCGACCGAGGGACCGCCGTGGGTAGGCTAAGTGTGAGTATGGATGTGTGAGTTCAAATGGGGTGACTCGTCTTATAAGAGACATTACGCAAACAAAAACATTTACTGGAATTGGAATGCCCTGGGCCAAAGTCTGCTGCCGTGCGTAGGTAGTTAGTCAGCTCAGTGGTGATGATAGGATAGGGAGAGCCGTCTACTTAGACCAGATACAGATGGAATTACAAACAGAAGAGGAGATGCAGACACATTTAGACAGACAGAAATGACAGGTTGCTCCAGACAGACACACACAGCTCGACAGACAGACATGAAACATGGACTCAGAAATTAAGGCGAACTCATCTCCCACAGCATTTTGTGCTTTACTTGTGCTGTGTTCAATCTACTTTTTGCAGTATATGCCTAGCAGCCTAAGTGTTTAGGAGTTTAATGTCACTTCTGTGAGATGAAACACCAATAGTGAGTCAGGAAATGCCTGCAGAGCTATGCGTGACTGACGGGGCTGAACAAATCAGTTTCCATTGTGTGAAACAAAACAACTTGGTCACTGCATGGCCGCTTTATGAATTACTGCCCTAGCTACAAGACAGCCTTTTCCTCCTTTTTATTCTAAACCTGTCTGAAATTATTCATCTATAGCCTCTCTTCTTTTTGAACATTGGGGTGAGTCGTGGGTTAGGGGCGCTTGGCGCTGCTAGTAGCGACAGAGCTTATTTTTACTCAATTAAATGTTCTTCTTTTTCTGAGTCCTCAGTCTTAACAATAACAGGAGGCAACACAAACACCTCAATCAATGTAGGGGGGAGGGGGCATCAAACATCCTTGAATTCCAGAGTTGTGTGCTCATATCCCTGCGTCGTCCATGTCCTCTAGTTTCCTGTGCGGACTCAACAGCTTGGCCTTTCAGGTCGGTGTCCCAAATGGCTAGTGCTGAGCGATTTAACTGACATTGGTTCAATTATTTGAATTCCATTTTGTTCAGGGGGTTTTCTGTGAGGGCAATGTGCAGTTTCTCTAAAGATAAATCAGATCAAGCCTGAACTGTGTGATTTGTAGTAGGGAGTTGTATTTTCCAACAGGCCAATATTCTACATAGTTTAGCACAGAAAACGTGTTAATTAACTATAATGGCCATAATCCATTGCGAGCCTCCTTGTCCGGTCTGAGACGGAGAGAAGAGACAGAAGACAGTGCGATCGAGAGGTATAGAGAGCAGTTGCTTTGTGAGGTATCTATACTTGCTCAAAGATTGATAGTTGGTTTTCAGCAGTCATAAAAGTATGCCTTATTTACTTTGAAGAATTACTAAAATAGTGATTTTTGTCAGACAGGATAGGCAGCAGCTCTATACAGATATGTTGACTTGGAATTAAATAATAAAGTCATCAAATAGGCCTAAAACAAATGTAATATACTGTGCCTTCAGAAAGTATTCACACCCCTTGACTAATGTGAAAGTGGAATGTTTACAAATGAATTCAAATTAAAAGCTGAAATTAGTAAGTATTCAACCCCTTTTGTTATGGCAAGTCTAAATATATTCAGGAGTAAAAATGTGCTTAACAAGTCACATGAGTAGCATGGACTGACTCTGTGTGCAATAATAGTGTTTAACGTGATTTTTTAATGACTACCTCATCTCTGTACCCCACACATACAATTATCTGTATGGTCTCTCAGTCAAGCAGTGAATTTCAAACAGAGATTCAACCACAAAGACCAGGGAGGTTTTCCAAATGACTCGCAAAGAAGGGCTTCTATTGGTAGAAGGGATGAAGGACGAAAACGGAAGAAAAAAAGAACACTGAATATCCCTTTCAGCATGTTGAAGTTATTCATTACACTTCGTAGTGATTGTATGGTGTATCAATACACCCAAAGATACGGGCGTCCTTCTTAACTCAGTTGAGGAGAGGAAGGAAATCACAGGGATTTCACCATGAGGGCAAGGGTGAATTTAAAACAGTTACCGAGTTCAATGGCTTTGATAGGGGAAAACTAAGGATGGATAAACAACATTGTAGTTACTCCACAATTACTAACCTAATTGATAGAGTGAAAAGAAGGAAGCATGTACAGAATAAAAAATATTCCAGAACATGCATCCTGTTTGCAACAAGGCACTACAGTGATTCTGCAAAGAATGTGGTGAAGCAATTAACTTTAACAAACAATTAACACGAATACAAAGTGTTATGTTTGGGGCAAATCCAATACACACATTACTGAGTACCACTATCAATATTTGTCTGATTTCCACCAGACACTGTGAGATAAATTCACCTTTCAGCAGGACGATAACCTAAAACACAAGGCCAAATCTACACTAAAGTTGCTTATCAAGGAGACTGAGAGGCCGAGTTACAGTTTTGACTTAAATCTACTTGAAAATCTATGGCAAGACATGAAAATGGTTGTCTAGCAATGATCAACAACCAATTTGACAGAGCTTGAAGAATAAAAACTAAAAAGTTGCACTATCCAGGTGTGCAAAGCTGTTAGTGACTTACCAGAAAATATTCGTAACATATTGACTATTGGTTGTGAATACTGTATTTCGGATTCAAAAAATGTGCTATAATTTCTAAATGGGATATGGGATATTGTGTGTAGATGGTTAATATTTTTTAAATATTTTTTTAAACATTTAATCTATTTTGAATTCAGGCTGTAACACAATAAGTAAAAGGGTCGGAATACTTTCTGAAGGCACTGTATATAAGCACATCATGCCTGTATGTTTATGAATGCGTCCATCTGTCTGTCTGTAGTGTGTAAGCTGCTATGTGACCAAAAGTCAGTACAAGCCATTGCATCATGTGACTCAGTTTAGCCGTGGAACATTCATGGGTGGCGGGGTGAGGGAGTGTTTGTGCGTGCATGCGTGTTGTTGGCCATGGGGTGACGGAGTTGGGAGTGTGAAGGGTCGGTTGTGTGACATTGCATGTAGTCACCATGAACTCTAAGGATTGGAATCAAGCGCTTTAACCATTCATGACCACAAAGTCTCCGGTTTGAGCCCTGTCCTGCAGTAAAGGCCCACTCATTGGAGACACAGGGAGAGCTGCAGCTTGGGCGTTTGTGTGGGTAAGTCAGTCTGCTGGCATGAACTGAGGTCATGTCTTTGGTACTACTACTATGTTGTCAACCAACAATAAAACACAAGAATACTGTTATGACAAATACCGCATAGGCATGGCATACAGTTAGTGGTTGAAAATTTGATTTCAGGTGATTATAACCTGTTAATAACAAAATAAATACTGCACTTTGGCAAAAGATCCGGGAACACAACCTCAAAGAGCATCCTTGCTTGTTGTGTGCAAATGGCTGTTTTCCTTTAATCTAAAAACAAACAAACAAACAAACATAACAGGAGTTTTTCATGTCATGTTATGCCGGCCCAACCCCCGGCCCCAGCCCCGGCCCTATGTCCCGGATGGTGGAACCTTTGGCGATTGGTTATTTTTACCCCTTCCTGTAAAAACAGCAGCAGCTCGGTCGGTGCCTTGGTTCGTCCCCCACAATGAACTATGATGCACATCCTGCTGACTGGCTGGAAAATAGCACCGGCCTGCCGTGTGTTCGTATCTCCTCCGTCCTGAAAAACATAAGGGCCAGGCAGGGTGGGAGGGGGAAGAGGGAAGGGTAGAGAGGTAGGGGTAGCAAGAGGAGGGAGGGAGATGGTGAGATAGAGAGGGAGGGAGGGAGTAGGTAGGGAGGCAGAAAGGAAGCAGAGGGGAGGGAGAGTTAAGGAGAGAGGGAGGAGGGAGAGAGGGAGGCAAGGAGGGAGAGAGGAGTTAAGTCGCTAACAGACAGTGCTCGGCGTGTGGGGTGGCCCATTCATTTTCAATGAAGCCTAGGTGAGGGGGCAAAATTCTATCCAGGCGGCGCTGTCGGCGGTGCTCATGCCTGTGAAGGCATGCACAAGCCGAGGCGGAGAAAATAGAAATCTTTTCTATTTCCGAAGTGGTGCTGCCGTTGTTGACCAATAACAGAAAACGTAGCCTGCGTGGTGATACATCATCAGCACGTACATCCAACAGAAGGACCAGCAAACTTGCCAACTCTAGCTAGCTGGCAAAAACTTTTCAGTTTACAGAGTCATGTTTAGCAATAAAAATCATTGTTTTCTAATCGTCTTTTTGGGGGGTTAATAATTTCTGTAGCATGTAAATACATTTTTATGCATGCTTATGGTGTTATAGAAATTCACTTTTGGCATGTCAATAACGTATGCTTATGTCGCGCTATGGTCACCGCTGGCTGTCGCCCAGTGTGTAAAGGCACGAGCTGCTATTTTTCAGTGAGAATCGCTATTGTTTCCTAGATTTGTTCTAGAAGTTGCTAGATAACATCTTGCCATTGCCACAACGATGTCACAGTACCAATTTGCCTTGCTGCGGCCCCCAATGTTTCTTTTTCGCCTCCTCTCCCACCACAGCTTTCACCCCTTCTCCCGGAGGGAGGGAGCACAAGACAGGATAGTTCCTGGCTCAGGGTAATTGTGTGTGTGTGTGTAAAGTGAGGTGTTTTCTCTATTCTCCACAACTGTCCCTCCTTGTGCTCTCCCTATACTGTCTGTCACCTTATCAACAGTTGATCATATCTATAAAAAGGTCATAGATCAGATCTATATATCTTGGTATGTACAGTATTCATACTACCGTAATACGGAAACAATATAGGGTGGGGTAAATGATTCCCAAATGCCACCCCCAGCGATGCTGATAGTAATAATAATGATGATAATGGTGATAGTATCACCAGGGAGGAGGGTGCTATTTTACTCTTTGTGATAACACCACTCCCCACCACTCTAGTGGGTAGAGGGTGGATTCTGAACTCCACCCTATCGGAGGTGGAAGGTGTTAGGGGTGGATGCTGCTCTCCACTCTGTGTGTGTGTGTGTGTGTGGTTGGGGGAGGGCGGAAGTTACTAGAGGTGGGTGGAGCATCCTGTGTTCCCCACGCTATGCTTATTTATTGCCCATCAGTGTTTGTGTGTCTGTGTGTGCCAGCTGGGCGTTCCAGCCGTTTGCCCTGCCAGAGCAGCCAGCCCTGTCTCGCCGCTTGCCTACCCGCCAGCCTGCCCACCGGGGCCTCTCTCTCTCCCCTGGGTTAGCCTGGAGGCCCTGGAGGCTGGGGCTAGGCGCCAAAGGGAGGAAGGGAGGGAGGGGGAAAGAGAGAAAGAGTGAGTGCACCACGCCATGAACGGCATCTTCCTGGAACTCAGTGTTTTTCTCAATGAGCTGTGATCTGAGCCATCGCCAGCCACACGTGTAGCAGCTCTGTAACTGTGTGTGTGTGAGACTAACTTCCTGTTAATGTTTATTTTGTATTTTTGGGGGTGGGGTTTGGGTTCCTTAGAGATCCCTGAAGACCATGTCTGAAATTTGTTTTTAATACATGTACGAAAATGTATGCACTCACTCCTGTAAGACGCTCTGGATAAGATTGTCTGCTAAATTACTAAAATGTAATCATTACAACACCACAGGGGTATACTACAAAACAGGATCAATGAGTTAGCCAGCTAACTTCAAGTTGTAATGTCACATGCACACGTACAGGGAAATTCCATAATTGCAAGCTCTAAACCCAACAATGTAGTAAACAATACCAATGTAGTACTAAAAATAATGTAAGGTAGAATAAAAACAATAAAATAAGAGCATGAGAAAGTAAGAAGCTATATACAGGGTTGGCTTGGGTGGTATACCGTATATACGGTATTCAATACTGTTAACTATTTCTTTGAAGTTTTCCAATACATTTTTATATTTGTGGCTATTTTTTAAGTAAACACCTGCAGTCAACTGGTGCAATGCGTTAGGACAGTGGTTCTCAATCCTGGTCCTGTGGACCCAAAGGGGTGCACGTTTTTGTTTTTGCCCTAGCACTACACACCTGACTCAAATCATCAAAGCCATTTTGATCAGGTGTGTAGTGCTAGGGCAAACAAAAATGTGCACCCCTTTGGGTCCCCAGGACCAGGATTGAGAACCAGTGCATTAGGAGATAAAGCAGATCGCGTTCTTATTTCACCTGTCACATTATTTTACATTATGAAGCTTACTTAGTTCCCCAGAACAATGTGGCCAGTCATGTGTTTGTTTGTAAGGTGGTCCCAGCTGTGTATTGACAGGGGTAGCCACAGAAGTGAATGAGATTACAATAAAAAAAGCAAGGTATTTTGTGCAAACACGATGCATGGCCATCATATGTATAATGGTTAGGCCTGCCATAGAAATAATGTAGCCAGCTATATTTCCTAATGTTTTGCTTAAAGTTAATCTTGCATTTTACCTGAGAAAAATCGGTAAACCAAGAAAGTATCTGAGAAAAGAAGCTACATATCAGTCGGAGCGCTGTCTGCTGATAGAATGCCCATCCGGGAATTCTCATCAGAGTTTAGAAGTGCAACTGAAGCACAACATGTGTCTGATGCCGAGCAGAAATTACAATAAGAAGCATTTTAGGTCTCTGTTTACAAAACACAAAGCGTTCATCTTTTTTTCTTGTGTAAAAAACATGCATATTGTGTTAGCAAGTTATTCTAGGGGTCATGTTATCTAAGTAAGTGGCTGAATTAATAAGGTGACAGGGCATCATGTTGTGTTAGCTTACTGCCGTGTTTGAGAAGGCAAAGCCCTTTGGATGAGTTATTTGTACAGCTGCCACTGTTATCTTGATTTCCTTGCGTTTGTTCTCCTCTCCGTTAGGGTTAGGGCTCCCCCCCCCTCTTCTCTGAGCAGAGCAGGCAGGCCTTTTGCCCTAGCGACTACAGACTCCACACAGACACAGGATGTAGACATGCTGCTGGAGAGACAGTACTGCATGCGTCAAAACTTTGTTCATTTGCACGTATCTCATTCACATTTGCTTGTAAATGTCCAAACTAATCAAAAATGACATTCGGTAGCTCCTACCTAGGTATGTATAACTTTATGAGCTGGATTGCCTGTCTTTGCAATTTGTTTATTTTCATTTGTGCTCGTTAGCATATTTAGCTAGCAGCCTACATGCAAATTCGCTATTACTTGTGCACATTTTGTTATCATTCTGGTAATAAATGCCCAATGGGCTTTTTTTTTTTTTGGCACCCACTTGTGTACTAAACCAGTATTAACATAAATCATGGGGTGAGAGAAGGATGGTATGATATGAAAATCTGGATACCACCCAACCCTAATATAGGGTCAGTTCCAATACCATATTTACAATGTGCAGGGATATAGGAGGGATTGCGGTATAGGGGTAAGGTGAATAGCTATCAGGATGTATGATAAACAGCATCAATTAAAATTGTACTGTATGTGAGTGTGTGTGTGTGCATGTGCGTAGAGTCAGTGCCTCTGGAAACTATTCAGACCCCTTAACTCTTTCCACATTTTGTTAGGCTATGTTCCCTTATCAATATACACACAATACCACATGATGACAAAGCAAAAACAGGTTTTTAGAAATAACTGAAATATTACATTTACATAAATATTCATACCCTATTTCTACATTGTAGAATAATAGTGAAGACATCAACACTATGAAATAACACATATGGAATCATGTAGTAAAAAAAGTATTAAACATATCAAACTATATTTCATATTTGAGATTCTTCAAAGTAGCCACCCTTTGCCTTGATGACAGCTTTGCACACTCTTGGCATTCTCAACCAGCTTCATGAGGTATTCAACTGGAATACATTTGAATTAACAGGTGTGCCTTGTTAAAAGTTAATTTGTGGAATTTCTTTCCTTCTTAATGCGTTTGAGCCAAATCAGTTGTTGTGACAAGGTAGGGGTGGTTTACAGAAGATAGCCCTATTTGGTAAAAAAAACAAGTCCATATTATGGCAAGAACAGATCAAATAAGCAAAGAAAAACCACAGTCCATCATTACTTTATTAAGGCATGAAGGTCAGTCAATACGGAAAATGTCAAGAACTTTGAAAGTTTCTTCAAGTGCAGTTGCAAAAACCATCATGCGCTATGATGAAACTGGCTCTCATGAGGACCGCCACAGGAATGGAAGACCCAGAGTTACCGCTGCTGCAAAGGGTAAGTTCATTAGAGTTACCAGCCTCAGAAATCGGCACTTAACTGCACCTCAAATTGCACCTCAGAGAGTTCAAGTAACAGACACATCTCAACATCAACTGTTCAGAGGAGACTGTGAATCAGGCCTTTAAGTTGAATTGGAGAAAACCACTACTAGAAACCACTACTAAAGGCCAATAATAAGAAGATACTTGCTTCGGCCAAGAAACATTAGCAATGGACATTAGACCGGTGGAAATCTGTGGTCTGTGGAGTCCAAATTTGAGATTGTTGGTTCCAACCGCCGTGTTTTTGTGAAAGTCAGAGTAGGTAAACGGACAATCTCGGCATGTGTGGTTCCCACCGTGAAGCATGGAGGAGGTGTGATGATGCTTTGCTGGTGACACTGTCAGTGATTTATTTAGAATTCAAGGCACACTTAACCAGCATGGCTACCACAGCATTCTGCAGCGATACACCATCTCATCTGGTTTGTGCTTAGTGGGACTATCGTTTGTTTTTCAAAAGGACAATGACCCAACACACCTCCAGGCTGTGTAAGGGCTATTTGACCAAGAAGGAGAGTGATTTAGGGCTGCATCAGATGACCTGGCCTCCACAATCACCTGACCTCAACCCAATTGAGATGGTTTGGTATGAGTTGGACCGCAGAGTGAAGGAAAATCAGCCAACGAGTGCTCAGCATATATGGGAACTGCTTCAGGTGAAGCTGGTTGAGAGAATGCAAAGCTGTCATCAAGGCAGAGGGTGGCTACTTTGAAGATACTCAAATATAAAATACATTTTGATTCGTTAAACACTTTTTTGGTTACTACATGATTCCATATGTGTTATTTCATAGTTTTGATGTCTTCACTATTATTCTGCAATGTAGAAAATAGTTTTTTTTAAATAAAAAAAATAAAATCCCTGGAATGGGTAGGTGTGACCAAGCTTTTGACTGGTACTGTAGTTATAGAGAAACAACAAAAACAATAGTTGCATCCAACTAGTGCATCCGTCCTACTACTCAGTCAAGACCACCATCATAATGTCTGCTATAGAAACCACCCCATGTTGCTCCAGTCTGTCTGCCCTCTCACAGCCCACTGAAACCCCAGCCAGATTAATGAACTGAGCTGTGGGCCTCCAGCCAGCCCGATGAATCCCTGTTCCTCATAATTACTTGCAGTGCTGCAATGTGTGTTGTATTGTTAGTGGTGGCCTAGAGGCCCCCCAGGGCCCCGAATATATGGAGTTGATAGGGAGGTGATTATCCTGTCGCTTGCTGGCTGGAACTGGAGGACAATGCAACGGCCCCGCGTGCCACACATTCCACAGCCTCACACAGCCTGCCTCATAGACCATAGACCCTGCACTGTATTACTGCTGTACAGACTCTTTCAGACATCAGCCTGACACACATAGATACAGGCAGGAATGCAAGCAGGCAGACTAACTCACACACACACACACACTCACACACTCACTCACTCACTCACTCACTCACTCACTCACTCACTCACTCACTCACTCACTCACTCACTCACTCACTCACTCACTCACTCACTCACTCACTCACTCACTCACTCACTCACTCACTCACTCAAAGGTGTTTACATGCCTTTACCCTCCACTACATCACTGCTGTCCATATAGAAAGTAGTGTTGCACGGTATACCAAAACGTCTGTGCTTTTTCGATACAAACTATATTACGTTTCAGTACTAGAATTTTCGTTATGTTCGGTACTTCTGTCAAATGTGTCTCATGATTGAGAGGATCAAGTCTGTCTATCAGCGCAGCCCCTTTGTACTGCGAAGAGCAAAATGCTGCTGCACTTCCTCATTCATTGCTAGATCTTTCTGGGCTGCATTGATCTTTCAGGCTGCACTGAAATTAACGCACTTGAATAATGGAACACGGCATGTAGATATTTTTTAACTGATCATTACTGTTCGCAAAACAATGTCTCGCTTACAGCTGAAGCAACATCAATTCACTAACCTAGCATACAACAACATAATATGCTGATTTCAAAGCTGATTGTCACCAAAAACTTTATTTCACTTCATCTCCCTCGCCTCCCTCATTCACCTGTCGCGTGAATCAATGTAGGCTACATCTTGATTTACCCAGTTTATCACAGCTCAATGCTATATATAGATGTCAACACAGTTGACCACAACAGTCCTAGATAGAAACCCCTAGTACACAAGGTCATTATTATCTCTGTACTATATTTTCTGGACCCTATTCTCGGGGTTTCCAGGAGACTAAAACATCCCTATTTGTTGCTCTAGTCTAGAAGGAAACACGTTTGGGTTCATGTGCTCAACAAACCAATTAAATTAAAATGTTTACAGTGTAAAACAAATAGAAATGTGACCGTGTATTCATTAGTTTTGATTAATATCATCGTGCGCAGGTGCAGATAAAATAAATTACAAATAAAAAAATTACTACTTCACGAGTGTATATATTTTTATACTTAAAGTGCATGTTGAATGGTGTTTTGGTCTGAAGTTGTGTGAGTGGAATATACAGAGGACTATACTACAAAGCAGGATCAATGATTTAGCTAGCTAATTTTAATAAGCAACCAGAAATAAACTAGAGATTTTCTGGTTCATTAAAAATAGCTAAACTTTGATATTTTTTTTTTTTCATTTGTTGAATCAATTAGACCATGCCCAGAAAAACAGGGCTGCAGTGGAGCAGGTCGAGAGCTTTAAGTTCCTCAAGTTCCAAATCATTAAGGACGAAAAATGGTACACACACACACTTATAAAGAAGGCGCAACAGTGACTCTTCCCCCTCAGGAGGTTGAAAATTTTGGCATGGGCACTCAAATCTTCAAAAAGTTCTACAGCTGCACTATTGAGAGCTTCCTGACTGGCGGCATCACTGCTTCGTATGGCAACCGCAACACCTTTGATCACATGGCGCTGCAAAGGGTGGCGCGGACAGCATAGTATATCACTGGGGCCGAGCTACCTGCGATCCAGGACCTCTATATCAGGCGATGTGAAAGGAAAAAAGGGCCAGAAAATCTTTAAAGACTCCAGCCACCCAAGCCATAGACTATTCTCTCTGCTTCCGCATAGTAAGCGGTCCCGGTGCATCAAGTCTGACACCAACCACTGCATCGGCTTGCTAGAGATGTCACTACAGACCCGGGTTCGATCCCAGGCTGTGTCGTATCCGGCAGCGACCGGGAGACCCATGAGGCGAAGCAACAATTGGCCCAGTGTCGTTTGGGTTAGGGGAGGGTTTGGCCGGCCGGGATGTCCCTGTCCCATTGCGCTCTCTCTTTTTGTGGCAGGCCCGGCGCATGCATGCAGGTTTGGCGGGGTCGTGTTTCGGGGGAGGCTCTTGACCGTCACATCTCCCGAGTCCGTATGGGAGTTGCAGAGATGGGACAAAACTAACTACCACTTGGATATCACAAAATTGGGGAGAAAAAGAGGTTAAAAAAAATATATAAAACAAAAATGCTGGCACCAACAGGCTCCTGAACGGCTTATATCCCCAATAAACAAGACTGCTAAATAACTAACAAAATGGCAACACAGACCATCTGAGTTGACCCTTGTATTTACTTTTATTTTTGCACTGTCTGTATGCACAATCAGAGTTGTACACATACACACGGACACTCCAAAACACACATAACACGCACATACAGTAACAGTCACAAGTTTAAAGAGTTGTGGGAATTTGAACTGAGAACATTGAAGATTGCCAATCCTCCTCACCCGGAGGGAGAGGTTGGAAGCAGGAAAACTGAGAACTTCCCTGCATTTTTATTTCCGCTTGTGCTGTTGAAAACAAATGATAGTCTCACGAAGCGCAATGGTGTTACAAAATGCTGTGGAATCCATGCTGGTTAAGTGTGGCTTGAATTCAGCAAAGCACCCCCACACCATCACACCTCCATGCTTCACGATGGGTAACACACATGCGTAGATCGTCCGTTCAGCTACTCTGCGTCTCACAAAAACACAGCAGTTGGAACCAAAAATATCATATCGGGACACATCAGACCAAAGGACAGATTTCCACCGGTCTAATGTCCATTGCTCATGTTTCTTGGTCCAAGCAAGTCTCTTCTCATTATTGGTGCCCTTTAGTAGTGGTTTCTTTGCAGCAATTCGACCATGAAAGCCTGATTCACACAGACTCCTCTGTACAGTTGATGTTGAGATGTGTCTGTTACTTGAACTCTGTGAAGCATTTATTTATGCTGTAATTTCTGAGGCTGGTAACTCTAATGAACTTATCCTCTGCAGAAGAGGTAACCCTGGGTCTTCCTTTCCTGTGGTGATCCTCATGAGAGCCAGTTTTATCATAGTGCTTAATGGTTTTTGCGACTTAACTTGAAGAAACTTTCATTGACTGACCTTCATGTCTTAAAGTAATGATGGACTGTGGTTTCTCTTATCTTAGTTGATCTGTTCTTGCCATAATATTGACTTGTTCTTTTACCAAATATGGCTATCTTCTGTATACCACCCCTTCCTTGTCACAGCACAACTGATTGGCTCAAACACATTAAGAAGGAAAGAAATTCCACAAATTAACAAGGCAAAGCTGTCGTCAAAACTAAGGGTAGCCACTTTGAAGATACTCAAATACAAAATACATTTGGATTTAACACTTTTTTGGTGACTACATGATTCCAAATGTGTTATTTCATAGTTTTGATGTTTTCACTATTATTCTACAATGTAGAAAATAGTTCAAATTAAGAAAAACCCTTGAATGAGTAGGTGTGTCCAAACTTTTGACTGGTACTGCATGTGTTGGTAGCAATATGTTGAAGTTAGTCATTGTTTTAGACAAGGCAAAAACACACTATAGAAACTCACATTGAACTCAGTCAGTGTGCCTGTCTGCCCGGGTGCATTTGAGGTGAAACGAAGGCAAGCGGAAATAAAAATGCAGGGAAGTTCTGAGTTTTCCTGCTTCCTACCTCTCCCAACCCTCCTCACACATTCTTCACTGTTCTCAGTTCAAATTCCCACAACTCTTCAAACTTGAAGTGGGCATCAGCACTGCCAACTGAGATGTGTCATAATAATAAGATGTTGGACATCATATAGACATCTGCAGATGTTGAGATGGCCACTTGCACGTTTCTCTCTGGAGAGGTTTGGTTTTAAGAGCCTGTGTTGGACGTAGAACCAGGCATTCTCTAAGACCATTAAATATGGCTGCCATCTTCAAAGGGCAGTAGAGGTCCCTTCTTCCTGACTCAGACTTTTAGACATTTCCCTCCAACTTCACTGGTACACGCAACGCACACACACACACACACACACACACACACACACACACACACACACACACACACACACACACACACACACACACACACACACACACACACACACACACACACACACACACACACACACACACACACACACACACGTGCGCCGCCCAGTCTGTCCATTGTGCCCTTTAGGAGGCCACTGTCTCCTGTGTTTGGCAGTCAGAAGGGCCATATCAGCACCTACCAGCACTTCCTGAGCGGATATGATGGAGAAGGGAGTGGAGTGCACTGACTGACCTGCCCACAAACAAGCCCAATGGGAAGCTAAAGTCTCTTGCTCTCTTTTTCTCTCTCTCTTTGGCTCTCTTTCTTTCTTTCTTTCTTTGTCTGGCATAACACTGCTCTGGCACACAGAGTATTGCAGGCTATCACAGCACACACACACTTAGTCATGTACCCATGTCCAACACACACACACACACACACACACAAAATCTGGTCTTTTAACGTCTATTATATAAATCACAGAGAAAGAGGGAGAGAGAAAAAGGGAGGGAGAACATAGACAGAAAAAGAGAGAGACAGAGAGAAAGAAAATGAGAGAGGCAGGGAAAGGTGACAAAGAGTATGACGTGGTGTGAAGAAAAAAACAAATAATCAAAAGTGACTGAGATTAAAGCTCAATCCTGTTAAAACTTTAAAACTATTTGGCCTTTTTACTCTGGAAGTAGACACACAAATGTGAGTCATTAATTTTCTAAATTAGTCCCAGTCAGAGATTATAGATCGGAATATCTCTGCCTAGGATTTATGCCTTAGCTTCAGACTAGAACTTTTACAAGTCTGACTATCTCTGTCTAGGCATTAGCTTTAGCTTGTGGAACTAAGGCTGAAGCCTTATTATTGTGCAAATAGACCTAATAATAATATAATAAGATATGCCATTTAGCAGTCGCTTTTATCCAACGTGACTTACAGT
Organism: Oncorhynchus masou masou; assembly: GCF_036934945.1. Lineage (NCBI taxonomy): Eukaryota > Metazoa > Chordata > Actinopteri > Salmoniformes > Salmonidae > Oncorhynchus > Oncorhynchus masou. The sequence goes on along the minus strand of NC_088223.1, from coordinate 47,415,178 downwards.
CATGCGTGCATACATTTCACGTACGGGTGGTCCCGGAAATGTAACCCACTACGGGGGGTTGTTGAGGATTATTTCTGTCTGTAATAAAGAACTTTTGTGGGGGAAAACTAATTCTGATTGGATGGGCCTGGCTCCCCACTGGGTGGGCCTATGCCCCCCCAGGCCCACCCATGGCTGTGCCCCTGCCCGGCCATGTGAAATCCATAGATTTGGGCCAAATTTATTTATTTCAAAGGACTGATTGCCTTATATGATCTGTAAATCAGTAAAATATTTGAAATTGTTGCGTGTTGCGTTTTATATTTTTGTTCAGTATCTATTTGAGCAGCAGCATTTACTCTTAAGGGGTATTTATACCCTAAGGAGACTTGGAGATTGGGAGATTTGGAGCGTAGTGCAGTGTTGCAATGTCGTATCTTGTACTACGCTCCAACATTTGACGTACTCCTATGCCACATAAAAATTGGCATTCGCATGTATCATCCCTTGCGCAGCCATGGGGGCAGTGTTGTGTAGGCAATGAAGCTGTATTTCACTACCAACTCGCTTGGTTCCTTGATCTGATCTATGTAGGCTATGCATCAAAGTAGCCTATTTTGCATTGATAACCAAATATAATTTCAGCAACTGTTCAAACAGGGTCCTATAAAATCTGTGTTGTGGAGACGGGGACCGAATCACGGAAACCAGACATTAAAATGGAATTCAACAAAATTCAGAAATGTATTGACATTTCCCGGGTCTTGTCAATGAATTTTTCGGGAAATGTGAAGAAGTCCCGGAATCCTGGTTATCCATGTTAATCTCTAGTCTACACTTTGTGTAGCCGTTAACAATGATGCTAATGATAACCTTCTTCTGTTAGAGATGAAGGCTTATTTGCATAATTTCAGTGTCCATTTGTTTTGCAAACTCTGAAATCACATGAGCGCCACAGAAACAGCTTTAACCAAACAATTGACTTGCATTAAAAGGTAACTACACCCAAAAATCCAGATTCCTTAAATTTTTGCCCAGACGTCAAAAGTGGTCACCTGATGTGGTTTAAGAATTGTCGTGGACTTAGACCATCCAATTTAGTAGTTTTTCTGTTTAAAAAGTGTGCTTTTGAGAGCAAAAAAACAAAAGAATGGGGAAAAACAGACTTGGAAAAACTAAATGGAGAAAACTGAATTTGGAGGGGAAAAAACTAAACGTAATCTGGTCCAAAAATCGAACAGATTTTATTTGGGCCCTAATTGTAGCCTTATTAGAATCCCCCAAAATGTATTTTGTTTAGAAGTGATTACTATGTGATTCTAGGCTACTTTACAATGTGAAAACAGCTGTAACCATGTTTAAAAAAAATCTGTGACAAAAATTAGGATATTCTATTTTTAGCTGATATGGGAGCGAATTACGTTGAAGCAGCAAATTAAATTGGGATAATGTAGGTTACAATGGAAAGTATAAGAATATTAGCCAGGGCATATTATATTTAACTATAAATTGGATTATTTCACATGGATATGTGGGAAGCTAAAAGTATAGCTAGCTTGCTATGCTTTTAGCCAGGCTAAAGCCAGCTAGCTACTACTAGTAAGGGAAGCTGACTCTTCCTTGCTTTCACCACTAATTTTTATTTATTTTTAACTCTTGTATCGCCCCCTTGTGAATGGGAGTCTATGAAACACGGATCGGTGAGGGTATCATGTTACTTAAAGGTGTGTGCTGCTCAAAAAAAAAAAACGGACTCCACCCCATGTTCATGCCCGTGAATAGATCAACGGACTAAAGCTTATATCAGCCTTTAGACTCTCTAGGCTAGTAAAACAAGACTTTTGGTTCATTATGGGAAGTGACCATACTAATGGTGCCCGATAAAGCCTTGCTGTTTTCAACCTGACTATGCGCTTTCTCTGTGAGATTATGATTCTCCTCCCTGGCTGTTTTCACCAAGCCAATTTGCAGGCCTTGCAGAAATAGGTCACTCATCATGTTGCTTAGTGTTCACTGAGGAGAGGAGGCATCCCAAATGGCACTGACCCTATTCACTACTTAGTGCACTTGTTGTGCACTGTATAGGGAATACGGTGCCATTTGGGATAGGAGCATCATGTTGCTTAGTGTTCACAGAGGAGAGGAGCAGGCTGCATTATACTAGGACCATTGAATCTGGATCCCAAATGGCACCCTATTCACTTTGTAGTGCACTACTTTTGACCAGGGCCGGCAGGGCTCTGGTTAAAAGTAGTGCACTATATAGGGAATAGGGTGCCATTTGGGACTATTGGAGGTAACATTCAGCTCTTTCTCTCTCCAGATTGTGCAAGAAGAGTGCTTTTCATCAGCACCCACCGTGCACATGCCTCACTGCTGGCCTCTTTACAGTCCCTTAACACAAACCAAGCCTGCCCTCTCTTTCTCTGTTTCTCTTTGCTTTTCTGCTCAACTCTCTGTTTCAGTCATTTTCAGTTTGCTCCTGGGTTATCTAATGTGTGCATAGAGAGAAAAAAAGAGGGGGGAAAAACAGAGAGCAATACAAAGCGAGAAAAAAGAGGTACTACGTACAGGAATAGCACATCAGGATGTGGTTAGCCCATTCAGCCTGACATTGTGAACGTATCTATGTAAGCTGTGACTGTGTCCTCTCATTCTCTCTCTCTATTTGTTCTCTTATCTCCACAAGACTCCAGTCCTCTAACCTCTTTACCAAATCTCAGCCATGTGAACCCCATTCCATTCCCCCGGGTAGAGAGGGATATCATCAGGGCCTCAGAAATTTCAGCAAAGATTGTGGAGACAGATAATAAACCCTTATGTTTGTTTTCTAATGAAACTAGAGTCCACCATTAGACTGCATCCCTATCTGAACCTGTTGTTTCCACAAAGCCTACAGTACACACTAGAGGTTGACCGATTATGATTTTTCAAAGCCGATACCGATTATTGGAGGACCAAAAAGCCGATACCGATTAATCGGACGATTTTTATTTATTTATTTGTAATAATGACGATTACAACAATACTGAATTAACACTTATTTTAACTTAATATAATACATCAATAAAATCAATTTACCCTCAAGTAAATAATGAAACATGTTCAATTTGGTTTAAATAATGCAAAAACGAAGTGTTGGAGAAGAAAGTAAAAGTGTAATGTAAGAAAGCTAACTTTTTAGTTCCTTGCTCAGAACATGAGAACATATGAAAGCTGGTGGTTCCTTTTAACATGAGTCTTCAGTATTCCCAGGTAAGAAGTTTTAGGTTGTAGTCATTATAGGAAATATAGGACTATTTCCCTCTATACCATTTGTATTTCATTAACCTTTGACTATTGGATGTTCTTATAGGCACTTCAGTATTGCCAGTGTAACAGTATAGCTTCTGTCCCTCTCCTCGCTCCTCCATGGGCTCGAACCAGCAACACAACGACAACAGCCACCATCGAAGCAGCGTTACCCATGCAGAGCAAGGGGAACAACTACTAGAAGGCTCAGAGCGAGTGACGTTTGAAACGCTATTAGTACTCGCTAACTAGCTAGCCATTTCACTTCGGTTACACCAGCCTAATCTCGGGAGTTGATAGGCTTGAAGTCATAAACAGCGCAATGCTTGACGCACAACGAAGAGCTGCTGGCAAAACGCACGAAAGTGCTGTTTGAATTAATGTTTAGGTGCCTGCTTCTGCCTACCACCGCTCAGTCAGATACTTGTATGCTCAGTCAGATTATATGCAATGCAGGACACGCTAGATAATATCATCAACCATGTGTAGTTAACTAGTGATTATGATTGATAAGTTTAATGCTAGCTAGCAACTTACCTTGGTTTACTGCATTCGCGTAACAGGCAGTCTCCTTGTGGAGTGCAACGAGAGAGAGGCAGGTCGTTATTGCGTTGGACTAGTTGGACTGTACGGTTGCAAGATTGGATCCCCCGAGCTGACAAGGTGAAAATCTGTCGTTCTGCCCCTGAACAAGGCGGTTAATCCACCGTTCCTAGGCCGTCATTGAAAATAAGAATGTGTTCTTAACCAACTTGCCTAGTTAAATAAAAGGTATAAAAAAATATATATATATATTTTTAAATTCGGCAAATCGGCGCCCAAAAATACTGATTTCCGATTGTTATGAAAACTGGAAACCGGCCCTAATTAATCGGACATTCCGATTAATCGGTCGACCTCTCGTACACCCATCTTTGCAAACCCCATTTTCAGAAGTCAATTAGTGATTTATCACATTTAAGCGTTTTTTACTTGTATTTATTGAACCTTTATTTAATCAGGAAAGTCCCATTGGGGGAGGAATCAGTTGGCATGGCATCAAGCATGCTGTTTCTATAATCTCCCTAAACCAGCCTGATCTTGCAAGCTCACAAACTGTTTCACTGCAAGTGAAGTGAAGTGATACCAGTTTGAGCACAGTGGTCAATCTGGTTTCACAAGTCTATTCTATTCAACATTAATGTGGAGTATAATCTTTAATATTTGCATCATGTTTGGACATACTGACCCATCTGCTTGTGGGATGACTTCCTTGGGATCTCTGTCTGACAGCCAGACCTCTCACACAACCCAGCTCCTCTGTCAGCTCAGTGTAGGCCAACGCCTTCATCCTTCACAGGAGGAACAATATTTTATAATCTTTTAATGCTGCTTTCCAAATAGTACCCTATTCCCTAGACGGTTGTCAGTGTAGACATATTTCATAGTTACCTTTACTGGTGGCTATGTCTGCAATGGTTCACACTACCAGGACTGCCACAACCTAAAACAATTTAGGGCCGTCACAGTTGCTGTGTCCCTCCGTCCCCACTCAGGGAAGTGGAGGCAACACCTAGCAAAGCTATACCGACTTCATTGGGGGGTCAACATTGACTCGATAGTACCTAGATCATGCTCAATTGGCCGAGGCGCAAATGTAATTGAGGGGAACTCCCCCACGATTTAGCTACTCCTCTAGTAGAATGCGCTATTACAGCAGATGGCAGAGGCCGTCTGGCCAGCTGATTTGCTGTAGTAATAGTGTCCACAATCCAATGTGAGAGTCATTGTATCGATAGGCTCTGGCCCAGAACTCTCTCACCATAGCAAACGAATATCCAATCAGACGGATGTATTGCCTGTGTCTGCGTAACATGTGTCCAAGGCTCTGACTGGTCACAGCACACTTGGAGAAAAACAACCAGTTCACCGGCAGCCGTGGGAGGGGCGCATGAGGGCAAATGTAAGTGCCGGTTCACATGTCTGTCAAACAGGACCGTCGGCAAGAATGATGGTTTAACACAGAGGGTGACACTCCTCTTGTCTAGACCCATTCGGAAACATTCACTGCTCACTGAAAAAAACGTGAAGTTCACTCACCTTCTTAGTGGAGGTACAGTAATAGCCAACTCTACGGTCTCGAGGGTGGCTTTTCAAGTGCTGACAGCACTACGTCAAGGTTCCAGCTTGGCACTGATCGGCCCATTGCCTTCATAAACTTGTAGAGCAATGGGTAGCCACCCATGGGTCCTTCCTGGCCTTCCTCATTGCATGCAGAGATAGCAGCTAGATACACTCTCAATGTGGATGCCGCTCGGCCCGCATCGAGCAGTGACTGTGAAAACCGTCTGTTTCCAAATATGATTGTCAGAATATGCCCTACCGTATTTGCTATTACGCGTTGGTGAAGGAAGCCCTGGCACGCCGCAACGTGTTCACCACATTGTCTTGAAGGCCTAGACTGGTCCACTAACACCTCTCAGAGGCCAAGCCCAAAGCTGGAGGCGGTGCGGGTCTGGATGACATAGTGTCCACCCGAGCCTGAGAGAGCAGTCCAGCCGAAATGCTGCAGTTTGTGTCCACCTTGCAATGTGAGAGTCTGTTCGGATAGGTCCTGGTCCAGAACTCTCTCACCATAGTAAATTAAAAACGGATAAAGCTTTCTTATTGCCTGTGTCTGTGAAAAGTAAGTGTCCATTGCCCTAGCTAGGCACAACACACTGGGGGAAGCCTGGACTGTAATGGCTGGTTAACATTTCTGTCAGACCGAACCCTTGGCCAGAATGACGGGTTTGGATGGAGTACAACACTCCTTTCATCTGAACTCATTAGGAAACATTCAGTCAACCAGGACAGTAGAAGACCCTGAGACATTAGAGGAGCCAGAACTATAGTGATGGCCGGCATCAGAATTGGAGTTCGAAACCTTCCATCACTGTATTTAGTACCCATGGGGACCACACTTGCCTCTCCGAGTTTGGCCTTTTGGGCATGTGAGAAGCTGCAAATGCCAGCGCCAAGCAAATCAGGATGACTGCTGCGACCCTTCTTCAAACGCAGTCCGCTGCCTGTGGGCAGGGACACCATGCATTTCTCAAGGCGAAACAACACTGGATATGGTAGTTTCTTTCTGTGGAAAGAAGAGAAGGGTGGTGTATATTCTGCAGTGTAACAGAAAAAAATAGCAAACTCCAGCTACACACTGTGTAAGACCAGCAGTATAATCAAGCTGTTATGGGAGTTTCTAAGGGAAACTAGGATAGTTAGTGTCTGTACTGTAAAGGAGTATAACAGAAAACTATCACAACCCAGCTACCCACTGTGTGAAAAAGTGTAATTTCACTATGGTGGGGCTAGCATATACCCAGCCTAATACTGGAAAATGAAGCCTACAGTGTATAGTATACACTGCACAATACTGTATGATAAAGATTACTACGGACCTACAGTATTAGCCTTTGTGTCATACACTATCTGAAGGAGGGATGTGTAAGGCTGTATGTAGCTTTTCCTTGTGGAAAGAAATTAAGCCAACAATGAAACATACTATGTCTATAGTAAACACTGCGCAATACTGTATAATAGTGAACATTTTTTTCGGACCTGCAGTATCGGCCTTAGTGTATGAGACAATCTTATTTCTTGCTTTATACGTGTGGGTTGGCTGTAACTCACGCCACGTTTATAGTTTGTTCTTGCTTTATACGTTGGGGTTCAGGTTGGCTGGAATTAAGGGATCTGTTGTGACAAGGTAGGGTGGTATATATGCTTGTTGTTTGGGGTTTTAGGCTGGGTTTCTGTATAGCACTTTGTGACATCAGCTGATGTAAAAAGGGGTTTATAAATACATTTGATTGATTGATTGATTGATTGTATACAGAAGATGGCCTTATTTGGTAAAAGACCAAGTCCATATTATGGCAAGAACAGCTCAAATAATCAAAGAGAAATGACAGTCCAATCTTACTTTAAGACATGAAGGTCAGTCAATCTGAAAAATGTAAAGAACTTTAAAAGTTTCTTCAAGTGCAGTCCCAAAAACCATCAAACGCTATGATGAAACTGGCTCTCATGAGAACCGTCACAGGAAAAGAAGACCCAGAGTTCTCTGCTGAAGAGGATACATTCATTAGAGTTAACTGGACCTCCTGACTGTGTAAGGGCTATTTGACCAAGAAGGAGAGTGATGGAGTGCTACATCTGATGACCTGGCCTCCACAATCACCCGACCTCAACCCAATTATTTTTAATTTATTTATTTAACCTTTGTTTAAGTAGGCAAGTCAGTTAAGAACAAATTCTTATTTACAATGACGGCCTACCCCTGGCCAAACCTAATGGACTCCCAATCACAGCCAGATGTGATGCAGCCTGGATTCAAACCAGGGATTGTAGTGACACCTCTTTCACTGAGATGCAGTGCCTTAGACCGCTGCACCACTCTGGAGCCCAATTGAGGTGGTTTGGGATGAGTTGAACCGCAGAGTTGAGGAAAAGCAGCCAACAAGTGCTCAGCATATGTGGGAACTCCTTCAAGACTGTTGGAAAAGCATTCCAGGTGAAGCTGGTTGAGAGAATGCCAAGGGTGTGCAAAGCTGTCATCAAGGCAAAGGGTGGCTGCTTTGAAGAATCTCAAATTTGAAATATAGTTTGATATGTTTAATACTTTTTTTACTACATGATTCCATATGTGTTATTTCATAGTTTTGATGTCTTCACTTTTATTCTTTAATGTAGAAAATAGTACAAATACGAAAAACCCTTGAATGAGTAGGTGTGTCCAAACCTTTTTGACTGGTACTGTATTTTTAGCTCATGTTGTCATTTGTAAATAGCGATTTCCTGAAATGAAATTGGTGATTGGACGGCAGAGTTATTAAGGCTTTAAACCATCATAACTATTATTTGAAATTGGAATGCTCCTGCTGGAAAGGGTTAAATAGCAGAAATGTTCCCAGATTTATTTGTTCTGTTTTTCCTACACTCTTATGGTTGTTTGGCCATGCTAAATCTTATAGTCAATGTGACAATACAATGTGATGTTTGTTGATGTGTTGGTTTGTCTCCTTGAATGATTGAATCTCCTGGGGATGCTTTGGCAGCTGCAGTTAGTGTGGTTGTGATGCGTCTTTCAGTTAGTATTCTCTCCATGGATTGGCTGTCAGTCAATTCAGTCTCTGTGGATTGGTTGTTCTCTCACCCAGGGTGCACCTGGCAGTCTCTGGGTCTTGTTGTTTGTTGACTTGACCTGTGACCGTTACTGTGATCCTCCTCACGCCTCACTAATCTTACTGCAGCCAAACAGCTGCGACCATCAACTTGTTGTTCAGTTTTGTAAGATATCCCCAGTGAGCAAAAGCCGACCTTTCAACATCTTTTTAACGTCTTTGCAACCAGGAAGACGTACTTTCAATATCTTGTGCTCATAGATATGATGCTGCTGTTGTTTTTGTTGGAGAACAGTTCAGTTCATGAAGACTTCAATTTGTTGGACCACCTTTGGAGCATGATTTTTTTTGTCCCAAAATAAAAAAAAGACCTGTAACACCATGGGCCTAAAAGGTGACTGAAATGTATGTTGTATGATGCAAGGAACCACCTCACAAAACAACATTTTTTATTATCACTGGTATTGACAATGGAAGGCTGCTGGTCTCTGATCCCATGTATTATATCTCCTCCTGCTGTGGCCTTGAGCAAGGCAATTAACCCCCTACAAAGTAAAATACTGCACTGATAGGCTACTGCATAAAACACATGTCCGTCAACCATCTATCTGGAGAGCTTCTGGGTGTGCAGGCTTTTGGTCCAACCCTGCTCAAACACATCAGAGTCAGGGTCCTGTTTAACAGCTGATTTTTTACAATGTGGTGTGTTTGAGCAGGGCTGAAGCAAAGGTCTGCACACCCAGTACCTCTCCTGGAGAATGGTTGGCTAACCTGCAACTTTACAATTTCAACCATAATTTGCAAATAAATTCATAAAAAATCCTACAATGTGATTTTCTGGATTTTTTTCCTCATTTTGTCTGTCATAGTTGAAGTGTACCTATGATGAAAATTACATACAGGCCTCTCTCATCTCTTTAAGTGGGAGAACTTGCACAAATGGTGGCTGACTAAATACTTTTTTGCCCCACTGTATATCATACCTTTTGTTTTATATACTCAAAGATCCATTAATAGCATGTTTTAATTACTGTTATACAAATAGTAGACTTTCAGGTTCTCAACAAGGTCTGATTTCATTACTACTAAAACAGGACCCATGTTGTATGTATAAAGAACCAGTCCATTTAAAAAACTCGAGGCCTCTAACATTTCAATGTTAAGATGTGAAAATCCTGTCAAAATGCATAGAACATAGAATAAAAGGTTTTACCAGATATTGTTCATCCTGATCAGACAGTTTTCTTTTACATGGACGATATATTGGAGATAATATATGACAATTACTTGAAACAATTGATTATTATGAAAAATCAAAGATACAAGGCATGGTCTTTATAGCAGATTTTGAAAAGGCTTTTGATAAAGTACGACTAGAATTTATATATAAATGCCTGGATATGGGGATTGTGGAGGCCAGGTCATCTGATGCAGTATTTCATCACTCTCCTTCTTGGTAAAATAGCCCTTACACAGCCTGAAGGTGGGTTGGGTCATTGTCCTGTTGAAAAACAAATGATATTCCCACTAAGCCCAAACCAGGTGAGATGGCGTATCGCTGCAGAATGCTGTGGTAGCTATGCTGGTTAAGAGTGCCTTGAATTCTAAATAAATCACAGACAGTGTCACCAGCAAAGCACCCCCACACCATAACACTACCTCCTTCATGCTTTACGGTGGGAATCACACATGTGGAGATCATCCCTTCACCCACACTGTCTCACATAGACACGGCGGTTGGAACCAAAATCTCCAGTTTGGACTCCTGCCAAAGGATACATTTCCACCGGTCTAATGTCCATTTCCCATGTTTCTTGGCCCAAGCAAGTCTCTTCTTCTTATTGGTGTCCTTTTAGTAGTGGTTTCTTTGCAGCAATTTGACCATGAAGGCCTGATTCACACAATCTCCTCTGAACAGTTGATGTTGAGATGTGTCTTTTACTTGAACTCTGTGAGCATTCACGTGGGCTGCAATTTCTAAGGCTGGTAACTCTAATGAACTTATGCTCTGCATCAGAGGTAAATGGGCCTTCCATTCCTGTGGTGGTCCACATGAAAGCCAGTTTCATCATAGCGCTTGATGGTTTTTGCAACTGCACTTGAATAAACTTTCAAAGTTCTTGACATTTTCCGTATTGACTGACTTTCTTACCAAATAGGGCTATCTTCTGTATACCCCCTACCTTGTCACAACACAACTGATTGGCTCAAATGCATTAAGAAGGAAAGAAATTCCCAAAATTAATTTAAACAATGCATACCTGTTAATTGAAACGCATTCCAGGTGACTACCTCATGAAGCTGGTTGAGAGATTGCAAAGAGTGTGCAAAGCTGTCATCAAAGCAAAGGGTGGCTATTTGAAGAAACTGTTTAACACTTTTTCAGTGACTTCATGATTCCATATGTGTTCTTTCGTAGTTTTGATGTCTTCACTATCATTCTACAATGTAGAAAATAGTAAAAGTAAAGAAAAACCCTTGAATAAGTAGTTGTTTTAAAACTTTTGACCAGTAGTATGTTATTAATTTTTTAGTTAGTTAAGAACAAATTGTCGTCCAATAGACTTTGATTACATTCCCAATATCCCCGTCCACGTGGAAATTCTGTAAGAGTTATATGGAGGCCAATTAGATGGTAGTCCTGTTAATATCTTTTTAAACTTTTGATGCCAGCAAGAATGAGACCAGGAAGTAATCAAGACGGCTAGCTTGATTAAGCCTCCTCCATGTATATCTCACTAGGTCAGGGGTTTTCAACCTCCATATATCCACTAGTTCTAATGTATCCATGATCTGTGTGATCTCCCTAAGTGCTTGAGGGTGATAGTTTGTAGAATTATTTCCTTTACGATCCATTGAGGTACTAAAACGGTATTATAATCTCCCACCATAATAATATATTATATTATATATTATTTGTTGCTTGTGAGCTCAATAGATTATTATATATATTTTCGAAAAAGTGTGGTTCATCATTCTTTGGCCCATATAGATTAATTATCCAGATATGTTTTTGGTCCAATAGCATATTTAAAATAATCCAACTTCGTTGCGAATCTGTTTGCACAATCGGATCAACATTTTTATGAATTAGTAGAATCACCCCTTTTGAGTTTCTTTGCCCATGACAAAAATATATTTCTCCCTCCCAGTCCTTTTCCCACCCAACCTCATCTATATATGTAGAATGAGTTTCCTGTAAACAATAGATATGATATTATTTTTCTTTTAGTCATGTACAAATGTATCTTTGTTTTTATGATCTGCTAAGCCATTACCATTATAACTTGCTATACTCATTTCCCCACTTACCATAATGATACCCAGGTTTTAATTATACTTACCACAACCAATGTTTGTCAACTTACCATAAAAAGCACCATGATGATTAAGTGACCATACAGCTGTACCATAATAATTTGCACTGTTACGCTTACAGTAGCTGCAACTTTGTAAACCTCCAATTGTTCTATATATTCCACCCACTAAAACCTCCCCCCATATCTAGGTCTGTTGTCACTAAGACCATGGTTATTTGAAGAACACAAAGAACCCTTTTGGAACCCGTTTTTCTAAGAGTGCATAGATACAGATACAGTGCCTTCAGAATGTGTTCACACCTGTTGAAATGTTACAAAGTACGACTAAAATGGATTTAATTGTCTTTTTTTGTCTATGCTAATGTCTCTTGATTAGATAAGTATTCAACCCCCTGAATCAATATGCCCTTGTCAGTGATTACAGCTGTGAGTCTTTCTGAAGAGCTTTCCCCATCTGGATTGTGCAACATTTGCCCATTATTCTTTTCAAGTTCTTCAAGGTCTGTCAAATTGGTTGTTGATCATTGCTAGACAACCATTTTCAAGTCTTGACATAGATTTTGAAGCATATTTAAATACAATGGTAACTCGGCCTCTCAGGAACATTCACTGTCTTCATGGTAAGCAACTCCAGTGTAGATTTGGCCTTGTCTTTTAGGTTATTTTCCTGCTGAAAGGTGAATTCATCTCCCCACTGTCTGGTGGAAAGCAGACTGAACTAGGATTTTGCCTGATTTTGCCTGTGCTTTACTTCCCACTTCCCCAGTCCAATGACAAGCATACCCATAACATGATACAGCCACCGCTATGCTTGAACATATGGATATTGGTACTCAGTAATGTGTTGTATTGGATTTGCCCCAAACATAATACTTTTGTATTCCGGACAAAAAGTACATTGCTTTGCCACATTTTTGCAGAATCACTGTAGTGCCTTGTTGGAAACAGGATGCATGTTCTGTAATATTTTTACGCCTGTATCGTTCTAGTTACTAGGTGTATTGATACACCTTCAAAAGTGTTATTATTAGCTTCACCATGCTCAAAGGGGATATTCAATGTCTGCTTTTTTGTTTTTACTCATCTACCAATAGCGAGGCATTGGACAACGTCCCTGGTCTTTGTGGTTGAATCTGTGTTTGAAATTCACTGTTCGACTCCTGAACTTATTTAGGCTTGCCATAACAAAGGGGTTGAATACTTATTAACTCAAGAAAACACTTTGAAAAGCATAATTCCACTTTGACATTATGGGGTATTGTGTGTAGGCCAGTGACAAAAATATCTAAATTGAATCCATTTTAAATTCATGCTCTAACACAACAAAATGTGGATAAAGTAAAGAGTGTGAATACTTGTTGAAGGCACTGTAGATACAGAAGAACAGATCCTCTCACACTCAGAAAGACCAGAAGGTTCTGTCCGTAGGTGAAAACAGATCTAAAGGATTGGAGTTCACACTATCATTGATCTAATCTCCCATATCTACCTATCAGCCTGTGACGTTGGCTCTAGTTTTGTTTTGAACATGGGTTGCCTCAAATGACTCACAGGGTATTTTTTGGCAGAAGGTTGACATTTCAGGGCACTGTGTCTGAAGAGGACGGGACAACCCCAGCCCAGAGTCAATGATGTTGTGAAGGCCTCCTCTGCTGTGTCCTGTGGAGTGAGGCGAGACCTGTCTCAGTTTAGGGATTATCCCCTAAGAGGAATGGCGATCACTCCTTGGATCCCCAACGGCTGCCACATTCACTATGGACCTATACGTAGTCAGTAGTCATACACACACACGCACACACACACACACACACACACACACACACACACACACACACACACACACACACACACACACACACACACACACACACACACACACACACACACACACACACACACACACACACACACACACACACACATTAAGTAACACATGCACGCACGCACGCACCTGCACAATATAACACACATGCATTCATGCACGCAGGCAAAGACCAGATAACATTGTGTTTGGGTTTTTCTCTGTGATTTGGATGATTAGAAGATAAAACTGCCAACTCTCTCTCTCAATTCTCAGGCCTTTTCAAATGACTCACGTCCTGTGTTTCATGTTTTACTGTGTGTATGAGTAAAAAAGGGAGAGAAAGAGAGAGATGGAGAGAGAGAAAAAGAGAGAGAGAGAGGAAGGAAGAGAGAGTGGAAAAGATACAGTACTCACTTGGTAGGCACCAGGCCAGGGTGTTGAAGGAAGTTCTAGCACAAGTAAACACAGACACAGTCGGTGTGACAAGACCCTCATCTATACAGTATAATGTAGTAACAATAATACACTAGTATTACACTAGTCATAGTGTTTCTTGTTGTGCAGTTTCATCCTGTTTGTTTACTACAAACCCTACTCCTGTGGTCCTCTCTCATTCTTTCTCTTATCTTACCCCCCCCCCCTCTCTCTCACTCACTCTCTCTTTTTCTCTCGTGTTGTGGTGCTGACTGGGCCGGGCAGGCTGCCCAGCACTACAGTAGGCCTGCCCGGACGTGCTTCAGCTCTGGGAGTCTTTTCTTAATGGAGCCCCAGCCCACGAACACACACACACGCAAGTAGGAGTCAGGCTCAGAAAGGGGGTTCAATTTTAGTGTTTCAGTGAGTCACGCAGATGCCAGACGGCCCGAGCCAGTCGAACTAGCAAGTCACGTCTGAGGCCTCCCCTCACCGCTCCTCCCATCCCCCCTCTCCTCCTTCTCCTGTTCAAGCCTGTTTGTTGTCTGTCAGCGCCCGCCGAGGAGCTCTGCTCTGCTCTGTTCTCAGCTCACTCTGAACTCATGGACCCCGGCCCTCTCACCGGCAAACCATTCCCCTCGCCCTCCCTCCGTTCCTCCCTCTGCCTCTCTCCCTCCCTGTCCGTGCCTCGAACCCTGCAACCTCCCTCTCCTTCTCCCTTACACATTCTCTCTCTAACACACACACATGCCCCCAGCCCCCTGTCTTCACACTAGATCTGGGCTTTTCTACCTACAGTGCCTCTCTTAAGTATTCATACCCCTTGAATTATTCCAAATGTTGTTGTGACAACCTGAATTCAAAATCAATTCAATTGTTTTTCTCACCCATCTACACACAACACCTCATAATGACGAAGTGAAAACATTTTAGTAGGTATTTTTGCAAATTTATTAAAAATGAAATACAGAAATATCTAAATTACTTAGGTATTCATACCCCTGAGTAAATACTTTGTATAAGCACCTTTGGGGGCGATTACAGCTTTGAGTATGGGTATGTCTGTATGAATCAATCAATCAAATGTATTTATAAAGCCCTTTTTTATATCACCTGATGTCACAAAGTGCTATATAGAAACCCAGACTAAAACCCCAAACAGCAAGCAATGCAGATGTACAAGCACGGTGGCTAGGAAAAACTAACTCAAAAGGAAGGAACCTAGGAAGAAACCCAGATCGGAACCGGGCTCTGAGGGGTGGCCAGTCCTCTTCTGGCTGTGCCGGATTAAGATGACAGACCGTACATGGCCAAGATGTTCAAACGTTCATAGATGACAAGCAGGGTCAAATAATAATAATAATCCCAGTGGTTGTAGAGGGTGCAACAGGTCAGCAGCTCAGGAGTAAATGTCAGTTTTCATAGCCGAGCATTCAGAGGTAGAGACAGCGGTGCGGTAGAGAGAGAGAGAGTTGAAAACAGCAGATCCGGGATAAGGTAGCGCGTACAGTGAACATGTTAGGGTTCCAACAGCCGCAGGCAGAACAGTTGGAACTGGAGCAGCAGCACGACCAGGTGGACTGGGGACAGCAAGGAGTCATCAGGCCAGGTAGTCCTGAGGCAAGGTTCCAGGGCTCAGGTCCTCCGGGAGGGTAGGGGAGGGAGAGAGAGAATTAGAGGAAGCATACTTGAATTCACACAGGACAGCGGATAAGACAGGAGAAATACAGCAGATATAACAGACTGACCCTAGCCCTCCAACACATACAGTGCCTTGCGAAAGTATTCGGCCCCCTTGAACTTTGCGACCATTTGCCACATTTCAGGCTTCAAACATAAAGATATAAAACTGTATTTTTTTGTGAAGAATCAACAAGTGGGACACAATCATGAAGTGGAACGACATTTATTGGATATTTCAAACTTTTTTAACAAATCAAAAACTGAAAAATTGGGCGTGCAAAATTATTCAGCCCCCTTAAGTTAATACTTTGTAGCGCCACCTTTTGCTGCGATTACAGCTGTAAGTCGCTTGGGGTATGTCTCTATCAGTTTTGCACATCGAGAGACTGAAAGTTTTTCCCATTCCAACTTGCAAAACAGCTCGAGCTCAGTGAGGTTGGATGGAGAGCATTTGTGAACAGCAGTTTTCAGTTCTTTCCACATATTCTCGATTGGATTCAGGTCTGGACTTTGACTTGGCCATTCTAACACCTGGATATGTTTATTTTTGAACCATTCCATTGTAGATTTTGCTTTATGTTTTGGATCATTGTCTTGTTGGAAGACAAATCTCCGTCCCAGTCTCAGGTCTTTTGCAGACTCCATCAGGTTTTCTTCCAGAATGGTCCTGTATTTGGCTCCATCCATCTTCCCATCAATTTTAACCATCTTCCATGTCCCTGCTGAAGAAAAGCAGGCCCAAACCATGATGCTGCCACCACCATGTTTGACAGTGGGTATGGTGTGTTCAGGGTGATGAGCTGTGTTGCTTTTACGCCAAACATAACGTTTTGCATTGTTGCCAAAAAGTTCAATTTTGGTTTCATCTGACCAGAACACCTTCTTCCACATGTTTGGTGTGTCTCCCAGGTGGCTTGTGGCAAACTTTAAACAACACCTTTTATGGATATCTTTAAGAAATGGCTTTCTCCTTGCCACTCTTCCATAAAGGCCAGATTTGTGCAATATACGACTGATTGTTATCCTATGGACAGAGTCTCCCACCTCAGCTGTAGATCTCTGCAGTTCATCCAGAGTGATCATGGGCCTCTTGGCTGCATCTCTGATCAGTCTTCTCCTTGTATGAGCTGAAAGTTTAGAGGGACGGCCAGGTCTTTGTAGATTTGCAGTGGTCTGATACTCCTTCCATTTCAATATTATCGCTTGCACAGTGCTCCTTGGGATGTTTAAAGCTTGGGAAATCTTTTTGTATCCAAATCCGGCTTTAAACTTCTTCACAACAGTATCTCGGACCTGCCTGGTGTGTTCCTTGTTCTTCATGATGCTCTCTGCGCTTTTAACGGACCTCTGAGTCTATCACAGTGCAGGTGCATTTATACGGAGACTTGATTACACACAGGTGGATTGTATTTATCATCATTTAGGTCAACATTGGATCATTCAGAGATCCTCACTGAACTTCTGGAGAGAGTTTGCTGCACTGAAAGTAAAGGGGCTGAATAATTTTGCACGCCCAATTTTTCAGTTTTTGATTTGTTAAAAAAGTTTGAAATATCCAATAAATGTCGTTCCACTTCATGATTGTGTCCCACTTGTTGTTGATTCTTCACAAAAAATACAGTTTTATATCTTTATGTTTGAAGCCTGAAATGTGGCAAAAGGTTGCAAAGTTCAAGGGGGCCGAATACTTTCGCAAGGCACTGTAAACTATTTCACATCTGGATTTGGGGGGATGTTCTTCCATTACTCCTTTCATATTTCTCAAACTTTGTTAAGTTAGATGGGGAGCGGCAATGAACAGCAATATTCAAGTCTTTCCGAAGATTTTCAATGGGATTCTATTTTGGGCTTTGGCTGGGCTACTCAAGGACTTTCACAGTCTTGTTCTGATGCCATTCCAGCGTTGCTTTGTCTATGTTTGGGTCATTGTCCTGTTGGACTGTAAATCTTCGCCCCAGTCTAAGGTAATTTGTACTCTGAAGCAGGTTCTCATGTCTGTATTTGGCTCCATTCATTGTTCCCTCTATCCTTACCAGTCTCCCAAGTCCCTGCTGCTGAAAAGCATCCCCATAGCATGATGCTGCCACCACCATGCTTCACGATAGGGATGGTGTTATATGGGTGATGAGCTGTACCTGGTTTTCTTTGCATTCAGGCCAAAGAGTTACATTTTTGCCTCATCAGACCACAGAAACATTTGTCTTATGCACTCAAAGTCTTTCACATGCCTTTTTGCAAATCCCAGGGGTGCTGTCATGTGTCTTTTTCTCAAGAGTGGCTTCCATCTGGCCACTCTCCCATAAAGCCCAGATTGGTGAAATGCTGTAAAGACTGTTATCCTTCTGGCAGGTTCTCCCATCTCAGCCAAGGAACACTGTAGTTCTGTCAAAGTGGTCATTCAATTCTTGGTCACCTCCCTGACCAAGGTCCTTTTAGTCTGGTTCCTATGTTTGGTCGGACGGAGAGCTCTAGGTAGTTTTTTCCATTTCCAAATGATGGAGACCACTGTGCTCTTGGAAACTTTCAACACTCTAGAAATTGTTTTATACCTTTCCCCCAGATACAGTATATGCCTCATCACAATGCTATCTCAGAGACCTATTGACAGTTCCTTGGGCGTCATGGTATAGTTTCTGCTCTGACATGCACTGTCAACTGTTGGACCTCATCTCCCGCTCGTAGGGGCGGCAGGTAGCCTAGTGGTTAGCGCGTTGGACCAGTAACTGAGAAGTTTCTAGATTGAATCCCCGAGCAGACAAGGTAAAAATCTGTTGTCCTGTCCCTGAACAAGGCATTTAACCCACTGTTCCTAGGCCTTCATTGTGAATAAGAATTTGTTCTTATCTGACTTGCCCAGTTAAATATAAAATATATACAGTTGAAGTCGGAAGTTTACATACACTTAGGTTGGAGTCATTGAAACTCGTTTTTCAACCACTCCACAAATTTCTTGTTAACAAACTATAGTTTTGGCAAGTTGGTTAGGACATCTACTTTGTGCATGACAGAAGGAATTTTTCCAACAATTGTTTACAGACAGATTATTTCACTTACAATTCACTGTATCACAATTCCAGTGGGTCAGAAGTTTACATATACTGTGCCTTTAAACAGCTTGGACAATTCCAGAAAATTATGTCATGGCTTTAGAAGCTTCTGATAGGCTAGTTGACATCATTTGAGTCAATTGAAGGTGTACCTGTGGATGTATTTCAAGGCCTACCTTCAAACTCAGTTCCTCTTTGCTTGACATCATGGGGAAATCAAAATAAATCAGCCAGTCAATTCCAGTGGGTCAGAAGTTTACATACACTAAAATGACTGCCTTTAAACAGCTTGGAAATTCCAGAAAATTATGTCATGGATTTAGACGCTTCTGATAGGCTAATTGACATCATTTGAGGCAATTGGAGGTGTACCTGTGGATGTATTTCAAGGCCTACCTTCAAAATCAGTGCCTCTTTGTAGACCTCCACAAGTCTGGTTCATCCTTGGGAGCAATTTCCAAATGCCTGAAGGTACCATGTTCATCTGTACAAACAATAGTATGCAAGTATAAACACAATGGGACCACGCAGCTGTCATACCGCTCAGGAAGGAGGCGAGTTCTGTCTCTAGAGATGAACGTACTTTGGTGCGAATGTGCAAATCAATCCCAGAACAACAGCAAAGGACCTTGTGGAGATGCTGGAGGAAACAGGTACAAAAGTATTTATATCCACAGTAACCTGATAGGCCGCTCAGCAGGTAGAAGCCACTGCTCCAAAACCGCCATAAAAAAGCCAGACTATGGTTTGCAACTGCACATGGGGACAAAGATCGTACTTTTTGTAGAAATGTTCTCTTGTCTGATGAAACAAAAATTGAACTGTTTAGCATAATGACCATCGTCACCTTTGGAGGAAAAAGGGGGAGGCTTGCAAGCCGAAGAACACCATCCCAACCGTGAAGCACGGGTTTAGCAGCATCATGTTTTGGGGGTGGTGCACTTCACAAAATAGATGGCTTCACGTGGTAGGAAAATTATGTGGATGTATTGAAGCAACATCTCCAGACATCAGTCAGGAAGTTAAAGCTTGGTCGCAAATGGGTCTTCCAAATGGACAATGACCCCAAGTATACTTCCAAAGCTGTGGCAAAATGGTTTAAGGACAACAAAGTCAAGGTATTGGAGTGGCCATCACAAAGCCCTGACCTCAATCCTATCAAATTTGTGGGCAAAACTGAAAAAGCATGTGCGAGCAAGGAGGCCTACAAACCTGACTCAGTTACACCAACTCTGTCAGGAGGAATGGGCCAAAATTCACCCAACTGCTTGTGGAAGACTACCCGGAACGTTTGACCCAAGTTAAACAATTTAAAGGCAATGCTACCAAATACTAATTGAGTGTATGTAAACTTCTGACCGACTGGGAATGTGATGAAAGATATAAAAGCTGAAATGAATCATTCTTTCTACTATTATTCTGACATTTCATATTCTTAAAATAAAATGGTGATCCTAACTGACCTAAGGGAATTTTTACTTGGATTAAATGTCAGGAAGTGTGAAACTGAGTTGAAATGTATTTGGCTAAGGTGTATGTAAACTTCTGACTTCAACTATATACAGTGCCTTGCGAAAGTATTCGGCCCCCTTGAACTTTGCGACCTTTTGCCACATTTCAGGCTTCAAACATAAAGATATAAAACTGTATTTTTTTGTGAAGAATCAACAACAAGTGGGACACAATCATGAAGTGGAACGACATTTATTGGATATTTCAAACTTTTTTAACAAATCAAAAACTGAAAAATTGGGCGTGCAAAATTATTCAGCCCCTTTACTTTCAGTGCAGCAAACTCTCTCCAGAAGTTCAGTGAGG
This sequence comes from Oncorhynchus masou masou, assembly GCF_036934945.1. Classification (NCBI taxonomy): domain Eukaryota; kingdom Metazoa; phylum Chordata; class Actinopteri; order Salmoniformes; family Salmonidae; genus Oncorhynchus; species Oncorhynchus masou. Next base: position 47,394,675 of record NC_088223.1, on the reverse strand, counting down.
ATCTCTGAATGATCCAATGTTGACCTAAATGATGATAAATACAATCCACCTGTGTGTAATCAAGTCTCCGTATAAATGCACCTGCACTGTGATAGTCTCATCATGAAGAGCATCATGAAGAACAAGGAACACACCAGGCAGGTCCGAGATACTGTTGTGAAGAAGTTTAAAGCCGGATTTGGATACAAAAAGATTTCCCAAGCTTTAAATATCCCAAGGAGCACTGTGCAAGCGATAATATTGAAATGGAAGGAGTATCAGACCACTGTAAATCTACCAAGACCTGGCCGTCCCTCTAAACTTTCAGCTCATACAAGGAGAAGACTGATCAGAGATGCAGCCAAGAGGCCCATGATCACTCTGGATGAACTGCAGAGATCTACAGCTAAGGTGGGAGACTCTGTCCATACGACAACAATCAGTCGTATATTGCACAAATCTGGCCTTTTTGGAAGAGTGGCAAAGCCATTTCTTAAAGATATCCATAAAAAGTGTCGTTTAAAGTTTGCCACAAGCCACCTGGGAGACACACCAAACATGTGGAAGAAGGTGCTCTGGTCAGATGAAACCAAAATTGAACTTTTTGGCAACAATGCAAAACGTTATGTTTGGCGTAAAAGCAACAGCTCATCACCCTGAACATACCATACCCACTGTCAAACATGGTGGTGGCAGCATCATGGTTTGGGCCTGCTTTTCTTCAGCACGGACAGTGAAGATGGTTAAAATTGATGGGAAGATGGATGGAGCCAAATACAGGACCATTCTGGAAGAAAACCTGATGGAGTCTGCAAAAGACCTGAGACTGGGACAGAGATTTGTCTTCCAACAAGACAATGATCCAAAACATAAAGCAAAATCTACAATGGAATGGTTCAAAAATAAACATATCCAGGTGTTAGAATGGCCAAGTCAAAGTCCAGACCTGAATCCAATCGAGAATCTGTGGAAAGAACTGAAAACTGCTGTTCACAAATGCTCTCCATCCAACCTCACTGAGCTCGAGCTGTTTTGCAAGGAGGAATGGGAAAAAATTTCAGTCTCTCGATGTGCAAAACTGATAGACATACCCCAAGCGACTTACAGCTGTAATCGCAGCAAAAGGTGGCGCTACAAAGTATTAACTTAAGGGGGCTGAATAATTTTGCACGCCCAATTTTTCAGTTTTTGATTTGTTAAAAAAGTTTGAAATATCCAATAAATGTCGTTCCACTTCATGATTGTGTCCCACTTGTTGATTCTTCACAAAAAAATACAGTTTTATATCTTTATGTTTGAAGCCTGAAATGTGGCAAAAGGTCGCAAAGTTCAAGGGGGCCGAATACTTTCGCAAGGCACTGTATATAGACAGGTGTGTTTCTTTCTAAATCATGCCCGAACAATTGGCCATAGATGGACTGCAATCAACATGTAGTGGCATCTCAAGGTTTATCAAAATAATTTAGATGCTCCTGGGGGGGTGCAACTCAATATTAGGAAGGTGTTCCTAATGATTTGTCCATTCAGTGAATAGTGTGGACAATTATTGTACCAACGTAAACCGCTGTGAAATATATTTTTCGTAAACACAAATATAGTTTTTTCAGCTGTTTGAAGCTGGTGTACAAAACCTTAAGTAAAAGACGCAACAACTTAAGATCGGGAAACATAGATATAGCTCAAAAAGAACATATCCCCAGTTTTTTAGACTTGCTTTCATTGAGAATTACAGATAGGTAACTTACATTTATTTCTATGTGCATTTGGTTTGGTTGTCTGAAAAGTTGCATATTAAAGCTTTACAGGAAAGAATTCAACAACCATGTTTTTGTCACTAACGAATACAATCATGGGTGTTAACTCGACAATTTACTCAAAAAGAAAAGGATCACCGAGAAATATGCAAGTTAAACTTTACACCAAACAACACCCAAAAATGATTTACTTTAAAACTACAGTTTTTAATTTATTACACTGAAAAGTGTAACAGAGTCCGTACTAAGCAAATTGAGTCAAGTTTACTCTAAATCAAGTGTTATGTTTTACACTGTAGGTGTTGCATATTACTTTACAGTAGAGCTTTGCAAACACCACAATCGAGTTTCTTTGAACACTTTAAGATTGGTTGCGGTAGGGGATTTTGCTATAGGACCGTTAAAGGTACCCCCGTCGAGAGTGATACAAGTCGTCTCACTCAAGTTCTTATGTCACCCGGCTAACAGGTGACTCACAGGCCCGCCGGACTGGCCTGGTCATGTATCCTGCCCTTTTATTCAGAGATTAGCCTTATGTGGTGCAGTTACGTTGGTTTCGGGATCTTAGATAATATCAATCAGACTTAGAGTACCTCTTGCTTTGCTTTCGCTTTCCATTTGGTATGCTCTTATATCTAGACTCACGCAAGCTGTACCTTAGTTACGATTTATAGTCTATGCCCGTCAACTAATACTACTTGAGTATTAATATAGAGGATACCTGTTACAATAAAATGATTATTCTGTCCAAACCATCATATTGTCTTTAGTGTAGAAACTAGACTTGTTCCCCTAGAACGGGAGTGTCAGAGGCGTTCTCTCCCCTAGGGTTGTGGGTCTAGTTTCTACTTTTTATTTAATGTTTGCAAGTCACACAGTTGTACATGTTATTACAGTTTCTTCTTTGTCCTTAATTTATAACATCAACAATCATCAAAACACTTACTACTATTAATGCCTTATATATGTATTACAACAAGCGGTTAATTACCTTAGCGCAGGTTGACCTGGTTGGTCCCCAAAGAGTATGTTCTTCCACTCACAATTTCTCCAGAGGCTTATCTAATCACTTAGTATCTGTGTCTCCTACTAGAAGTTTGTACTATGATTTACTGATTAGTGAAGAGAACGGTTCGAGACCAAAAAAACTTATAACACCACTGTTGCTATTCATCCACCTCGGTTAGGAGGTTGATTTATTCAGCACGAGGAGTGTGGAGGGTATTTGTCTCAGTATGTCTCGTTCAGAAATCAGAAGTCAAGAGATACAATTGTTCTAGAGTATGAAAGTCAGATATTACCTTTTAGGTTGATGATAGTTGAAGTATTACGAGCTGTCTGTCGGTGATAAGTCAAGTAGCACTATCATGCCCTCTTAATGAAGGCACTCTCCTTATATACTCTTTTCGGGACCAGGTCAGCTTTAGCGCTGAATCACATTCTAACCTTGTGGCGAGCTATTTCTGTAAAGGGTTAGTTTGACATGTTACTGTGAACCATTACTAATGACAGATGCATCCTCTATCCCCAACTCTTGCATCAGTTTAACCCATTCAAATTCTACTGCTAGTCTAGCTCTTCCTCATTCCGTCGATGGCCCGCTCTCTCCCCCTTCTGGGGGCGGTGCCCGAATGCAAGGCATATCCTTGGGCCAGCTATCCGGCCCCCACTCAAGAGGCGGAGCCGGTGGTGACAGTGTGTGCTGATCCAGCGAAGGAGGTGTCCTCAGAGCCCCTTTTTGTGCTACCGCATCAGATTACAATGGGGGACACTGCAACAGAATTAAATATTGAACAATTTCGAAAGTGTTATTTTAACACCAGTACAGTGGGACTCACATGTTCACAGACAATAGTGTACATATTACTTTCAGAGTTAAATATACACTATTGATTTAGCTGTGTGAATACCTCCTTTGCTGTGTGAATGTGTCTTAGGGGGCAGCAGTCTTTACAGGAGGACTGACAGTCATGACCCTGCTGGATTAAGTGGTCGGATGCTGACCCTGCTAGCTTGTTCCTCTTCTTTCCCTTTCTCCTCCCTTATCCCTTTGCTTTCCCCTCTTCCACCCTCAACCCTTTGACAAGTCTTTCTGCCTGAAGTAGCACACATGAAAGTTAGGGGCTAACTTCCTGTCTGACTGGATGGGATGTTACAGGGACAATCACAGAGGAGCTTCTTTGCTTGGTGAGGGAGTAATATCTCTTCTTTGTTCAACTTGATTGTTGCTAATATTAGATGTAGTTCAGATGCTGTGACTTCATTTTCAAGCACGGCGGGCAATGATGTTGTTGCAAAGATGTTTTGAGAATATAAAGCTTGCAAACAAGTTATGTTAAGTTTATGCATTCATTTTTTATTGTTATATATATATTTTTTATACAATAGATTTATAGATATAAGAAAATATAATAAAAGCAAATAAATTAATATTACATAGTAAATCTACTGAACAATACATCATATAGCCTCAGAATTAGTTAATACACATTCATGGATGTAAAGGCCCGTTGGTTAAGAGTTCAGAAATGTGCGCTGCTGCTTTTTTCCATGTGTCCAGAGTGGACACCTTGGCCCTGTGTATCCTGGCTGTGGAGAGTTAAATGTGAGCAGCCATTATTGGCATTATTGCAATGGTAACTGATGAGGTGGAATCCACCTTTACACAATCTTTTTCTTAGCAGCTGTGGTTCATGCCAACCACACTCTCTGTTGGCGCTCTGACAAGTGCAAATCAGAGTCATCACAAAGCCACCTCACTATTGGATCTAATGACATTATTTTTATCTATAGGTACAGTACAACTCCTTTTGAGGGGTGTCTGTCCGTTCGAAGTTTGACCAATGGGTGTATTGCTAATTCTGCTCCCCAGGGGACTCCAAACACTCGCATGGATAGGCGGAGTTGAAGGTAAACACAAAATGATGAACCTGGGACATTTAAATAGTGGCAGATTTCCTGGAAACTGAGGAGTCCATTCACATAGAACATGTCTTTGAAAGTATAGATACACTTCTTAGACTAAGAATCTGATATAAACGCTTTTTCTTACACGCTGAGAATTCTTTATTACGCCATATTGGAGAGTATGAATGCCATTTAAGATTAGATCTCATATGCTTGTCTGTAGCTTGCCACATGTTTTTTAACTAGTTGACATGACCGCCATTGTCATTTAATACTTGTTACCATGGATGTAGCTCCAAATATAAACATACACTCTATATGCAAACGTATGTGGACAGTGGACACCCCTTCAAATTAGTGGATTTGGATATTTCAGCCACACCTGTTGCTGAATCGAGCACACAGACATGTAATCTCCATAGACAAATATTGGCAGTGGAATGGCCTTACTGAAGTGCTCAGTGACTTTCAACGTGGCACCGTCATAGGATTACACCTTTCCAACAAGTCAGTTCGTAAAATGTCTGCCCCGATCAACTATATAAGGGCCATAAGTGGAAATGTCTAGGAGCAACAACGGCTCAGCCGCAAAGTGGTAGGCCACACAAGCGCACAAAACGGGACTGCCGAGTTCTGAAGTGCAGTGCTTAACAAATGTCTGTCTTTGGTTGCAACACTCACTACCAAGTTCCAAACTGCATCTGGAAGCAACATCAGCACAAGAAGTGTTCTTCGGGAGCTTCATGAAATCGGTTTCCATGGCCAAGCAGCCGCACACAAGCCTAAGATCACCATGCATGATGCCAAGAGTCAGCTGGAGTGGTGTACCGCCATTGGACTCTGGAGCAGTGGAAATGCGTTCTTTGGAGTGATCACGCTTCACCATCTGGCAGTCCGACGGACGAATTTGGGTTTGGCAGATGCCAGGAGAACGCTTCCTACCCCAGTGCATAGTGTACTGTAAAGTTTTGTGGAGGAGGAATAATGGTCAGGGGCTGTTTTTCATGGTTTGGGCTAGGCCCCTTAGTTCCAGTGGAGGGAAATCTTAACGCTAAAGCATTCAATGGCATTCTAGATCATTCGTATTTGTAGTCAACTCCCCCACTCTTGAGCACATATTCATGCGTGTGGCACTATTGAACATGGGTCAAAAGGCAAACAAAAGTATTATCTTAGTTTTTTCGCTGGTAGACAGTGTCCTGAACACCTTTAATAGAACTGCGAGAAAACAGTGCCCGACAGGCGGGGGTGAAGGACACTGTGTACCGGTGCATGGCTAGCTAGCTAGCTAGCTACCGTTGTTACCCCCGCCCCTTCTTCTGTGGGGGTTATTAGCGGCTGGCATCCAAATTTATTTTCCATTAATGGCACCTAATGTACTGGAGTTCCCCACCTCCTACCTGTCCTAGCTTAAAAATGTACGAATATAAGTATAAAGAGGGGTTCATGAAGATGCAGGAATGCCCACATGCAGGAATGCGCCAAATTGCACCCTTCTCCAGATTGATGACGTATGTCACGCAGCTGAGAATTGAGTGGGGACGAATGGATATGTTTCAATGATATTTAGTTCCCAGCTAGCAACATCAGCAGCATGGCGCTAGATACAATTTGTAATAGAAGTGATGTTTATTTCTAGAGGCGAAGGGAAAAATTACTTGTAGTATTGGTCACCTACTGGAATCTGGATTTCACCTTGACATACCAATTAGCTAACGTAATGACAAGCCGGTGTAAATGACCAGTGCAATGGTGTTGGATCAAAGTGCTTCCCCATTGAGACACTTTTAAATTACTAGAGGGTCTATGTCATAAACCAGCAACGTTCCAGAATGGGGTGAAAATGGCAGCCATATTGTCTAGTTGGAATGAATGGTATTAGAGCCATAATCCAGATTATTACTTATGCAGGAAAATAAAAAAGCATGGGATATTTTATAAATTAGGTAATAGAATTATTGTCAACCTAAAATATTGTCATTTAATTATATGGGTTTTATACAAATGTTCTGTATAAATAGCCTAAACTGATGTAAACAGACCATAAATGTCTGCATTTCTGCTTTTTTGGAAAGCTGTGAGTACTATTATATGATACAAGATCAGTACTTGTTGCATTTATAACTTGTCTGAGTCCTATCATCATCGTGTTGGCATATTGCCAGTTAATTTGAAAATTAATGGAATCATTCCTCTAAAACTGTCTGGCTAGCTATCTAACAAACATACAGTGCAGGTCAATTCTTCATATTCATTATTTGTATTTTCACAGCACTGGCAACAATATCTTATCACAGCACTGGCAAACCATGGTTGACCAACTCCCTGACCAAAATGGCTGACCTTCATCCCATCATAGGAAGGTTCATGTCCATTCTAGTATTTTGATTCCTAATTCTATGTGCTTCCATTGTTGCTTCCAATGACTGTATATATGAAGTTGCTTCCCACTGGGTAGCAGTTGCACTTGCTTCACCGGGCAGCTGGATCATATGTTGCTGGTGGTAGCTAACGTGCATTTATTCCATCCCACTTGATTATATTTAGAGTAGAATAGCAGCCTACACGAGAAATAACTTGTAATATTGGTAGTAACCATCTGGATGTCACGTGATACAGTTTACTGCTCAATGGGGAGAGTTTGCGCTGCAACCCGGCAACACAACAACACGGGGTGAATTCTTCGCTCCCGAGTCCTGATTTCCCAGCACTGCTGTCCTGCAGTAACTTAAAGGGACGTAGCTAGAATAGTGTAGCTAATATCAGGCCAGGGTGACAGCTAAAGCACATTTATTGTTTTGTAGTCTGATTAAAACCGAATGATTCTGAAAACTCCCAAGTCCCAACTTTGGCAAACAAGTTTCAAATTGTCGCTGATATTTCTAGCCATAAGCATAAGCTAGATGGGGAGGGCTGACGGCTCATTAGGATGACTGACTGAACGGACTGAAACCAATCCGTTCATCCCCACTCAACTTTTGCTGTGCGACATACGTCATTAATTTTCTACGAGTAGTCTGAGTCAGTCGGTAAATCATGAGCATTTTCAGGTGCAGCTTTACTAACAATGGTTTTGGGAAATAGCTCTGAGATTTATCGATGCTCCTACGAAGGAGCCACTCTCCCTCCCTATTGTTATTCTCACCTTTCTTCTTCTTGAAGAGCGACAGGATCCCTGATTTCCTGCTTAACTGCTCACAAGTGAACTGTGAAGGACATCAATGCAGAGCGTAGGTCTTCAGACCCTGTTAGAAGTGAGTAAATACCGCAAGGTTTTTGCTTAGTGTAGAAATTGCTTTTCTACTTCTCAGTCTCAGTTGGTAGCTATTTTAGACTCTACCTACAACACTGCATTGCTAGCTCACCTCTCGTCTAGCTTAATCTACATTGTTCTGAAAGAGCTGCAAAACGTGGACCCATACAAATCAGCTGGGCTTGACAATCTGGACCCTCTATTTCTGAAACTATTCGCCGCCACTGTCGCAATCCCTATTACCAGCCTGTCCAACCTCCCTTTCATATCGTCTGAGATCCCCAAGGATTGGAAAGCTGTCGCGGTCATTCCCCTCTTCAAAGGTGAGACACCCTGGACCCAAACTGTTACAAACCTATATCCATCTTGCCCTGCCTCTCTAAGGTCTTCGAAAGCCAAGTCAACAAACAGATCACTGACCATCTTGAATCCCACCGTACCTTCTCCGCTGTGCAATCTGGTTTCCGAGCCGGTCACGGGTGCACCTCAGCCACGCTCAAGGTACTAAACGATATCATAACCGCCATCGATAAAAGACAGTTCTGTGCAGCCGTCTTCATCGACCTGGCCAAGCCTTTCGACTCTGTCAATCATCATATTCTTATCGGCAGACTCAGTAGCCTCGGTTTTTCTAATGGCTGCCTTGCCTGGTTCACCAACTACTTTGCAGACAGAGTTCCGTGTGTCAAATCGGAGGGCATGTTGTCCGGTCCTCTGGCAGTTTCTATGGGGGTGCCACAGGGTTCAATTCTCGGGCCGACTCTTTTCTCTGTATATATCAATGATGTTGCTCTTGCTGCAGGCGATTCCCTGATCCACCTCTACGTAGACGACACCATTCTGTATACTTCTGGCCCTTCCTTGGACACTGTGCTATCTAACCTCCAAACGAGCTTCAATGCCATACAACACTCCTTCCGTGGCCTCCAACTGCTCTTAAACGCTAGTAAAACCAAATGCATGCTTTTCAACCGTTCGCTGCCTGCACCCGCATGCCCGACTAGCATCACCACCCTGGATGGTTCCGACCTAGAATACGTGGACATCTATAAGTACCTAGGTGTCTGGCTAGACTGTAAACTCTCCTTCCAGACTCATATCAAACATCTCCAATCTAAAATCAAATCTAGAATCGGCTTTCTATTTCGCAACAAAGCCTCCTTCACTCACACCGCCAAACTTACCCTAGTAAAACTGACTATCCTACCGATCCTCAACTTCGGCGATATCATCTACAAAATAGCTTCCAATACTCTACTCAGCAAACTGGATGCAGTTTATTACAGTGCCATCCGTTTTGTCACTAAAGCACCTCATACCACCCACTACTGTGACCTGTATGCTCTAGTTGGCTGGCCCTCGCTACATATTCGTCGCCAGACCCACTGGCTCCAGGTCATCTACAAGTCCATGCTAGGTAAAGCTCCGCCTTATCTCAGTTCACTGGTCACGATGGCAACACCCACCCGTAGCACGCGCTCCAGCAGGTGTATCTCACTGATTATCCCTAAAGCCAACACCTCATTTGGCCGCCTTTCTGTCCAGTTCTCTGCTGCCTATGACTGGAACGAATTGCAAAAATTGCTGAAGTTGAAGACTTTTATCTCCCTCACCAACTTTAAACATCTGCTTTCTGAGCAGCTAACCGATCGCTGCAGCTGTACATAGTCCATCGGTAATAGCCCACCCAATTCACCTACCTCATCCCCATACTGTTTTTATTTATTCACTTTTCTGCTCTTCTGCACACCAGTATCTCTACCTGCACATGACCATCTGATCATTTATCACTCCAGTGTTAATCTGCTAAATTGTAATAATTTGCCTACCTCCTCATGCCTTTTGCACACAATGTATATAGACTCTCTTTTTTTCTACTGTATTATTGACTTGTTTATCGTTTACTCCATGTGTAACTCTGTGTTGTTATCTGTTCACACGGCTATGCTTTATCTTGGCCAGATCGCAGTTGTAAATGAGAACTTATTCTCAACTAGCCTACCTGGTTAAATAAAGGTGAAATAAAAAATATAAAAAAACATTCACCCTTTCGTTTGAACCGACCGTCTCAGCCTCACAGCTCCTTCACTACCTGAAGGCTAACTCTGCCACCACACGGTTTCCTTCAGCCAGCACTAAGCTAGCCACAGCACACCTTCACCATGAGGTAGTTGCTAGCTAGCCAACACCCCACTAGCCTCGTGGCTATAGCGTTCTACTGAGATCATTGTTGGTAGCTATTAGACTCAAGGCTACTAACTAGCTAGCTTATAACACTGTTTACACAAGCTACTTTAGGCTAGCCACCAGCCGCAAGGCTCCTAACCAGCTAGCTTATAACGCTGTTTACATGAGCTACATTTCATTTCGCTAGCCATCAGCCGCAAGGCTTCTATCGAGCTAGCCTATGCCATCTACACATTGTTCTTATAACAGGCGTTGTTTTGTCCTCCTAGCAAGCCTTGTTCCTCACAGTGACCACTGCTATTGCATCCCAGGATGAGCCCAGCACTCGAACCACCACATTCTTGCGCTTGCGGATCCATGATTGCGGGTAAGGATTTCCACCCTCAATGCATCAATTACTTGTGAAAGGAACATGCTCAAGAGGCGCTCAACAAGCCTTAGTCCTATGAGCACTGCAAATCGCTGACTGGATCGGGTCTTAAGAGGAAGATTAAATGAGCAATCATCTCGATAGTCCCTCTCACCTCCGAGCCAACAGCGAAAACGAGGCTCCGCTACCCTGAGCCTCGACTCCCTCCCCTCACTTTCTGATGATGTAGTGTCAGGAGAAGGCGAGCTAGGGGATGATGAGGACGATGATGGGGTAAATCTCACCGATATCCTCGAGATAGCTCAGGCGATGGGGGCTGATGAACCCATTCTCCCGCCCTCTCAGGCTTGCAGATCTGATGGCCCCGAGAGCAGTTTTAGGCTCCTCCATGTCGGCAGGCGACTGGCCATCTCTTGTCAGTGCTAAAGGCCCTTTAAGGCAGGGTTTCCCAAATTCGATCCTGGGGACCCCTTGGGTGCACATTTTGTTTTTTGCCATAGTACTACACAGTTGATTAAAATATCCAACTCATCATCAAGCTTAGATTATTTTAAATCAGCTGTGTAGTGTAGTTCTAGGGCAACAAAAAAAAGTTCAGCCAAGGGGGCCCAAGACCGAGTTTAAGAACCCCTAGGTTAAGGGACCAGTACGAAGGGAAGACTCCCGTCTCATACTGCCCCGGTAAAACAACTGCTCCCTGCAGTACATGCTTGCCTCAGGGATGCTAAGAGCATGTGAGACAAACCTCTCACTATCAAGATTCTTGCTAGGGGCACCCCGAGCTTAGACATGACCTTCAGTATATGGAGGAATCCTTTCATTGGCCTACCACCTCAGCCCCTCGCACCGTGTTACTAACAACACCAGCACCTAACCCCCTAGAAAGACTTTACTGCCTCAATTTTTCAGAAGACTTACAAATCCTCGCCCCAAGCAATCGGAGCTCTCAATGTGACCTCTTTATTGATGGCTTATCGGGCTGAGCTAATGGAGGTGGTGGGGAAGCTTTTAGACTCGGACACCCTAGATCCAGATGCTTGGGAGGAGATCTGTGTCCTTGATATCCTTTGTCTGCGCTTACAGACTGCCCTCTTCAATTCAGTGCTTCTCACTTGGTTTGTTATTGTTGACTGAAACATCTTCGTTAAATATAACTACTGAACCTGTTTTTGCATGGATTCCGTGACGCGGTTAGCTTTTAACAGCTAGGAACGCTATTTCTTTTCCCGGAATCCCGCTGAACTGACAGGTTGAAGTCTGCTTGACAGGGCCGCTAACCTAGCTAAGCTGCTAACCATCAAGCTAACAAAGTTTGTCCAAGATAGGTTTTACAATGGAGCCCTCTTTGTCTGGAGAAGTAAATGAACAGCTCAAGCGCTGTAAGAGCTGTATCTACTCCGCTTTGATTTCGGGACAAACTGAATCACTCCGAGTTCCAATGCGGCAATTGTTTGCTTGCCGAGGATTATCTTGACCGCCAGCCTACATTTACATTTACAATTTAGCAGACGCTCTTATCCAGAGCAACTTACAAATTGGTGAATTCACCTTCTGACATCAGTGGAACAGCCACTTTACAATAGTGCATCTAAATCATTTAAGGGGGGGTGAGAAGGATTGCTTTATCCTATCCTAGGTATTCCTTGAAGAGGTGGGGTTTCAGGTGTCTCCGGAAGGTGGTGATTGACTCCGCAGTCCTGGCGTCGTGAGGGAGTTTGTTCCACCATTGGGGGGCCAGAGCAGCAAACAGTTTTGACTGGGCTGAGCGGGAACTGTACTTCCTCAGTGGTAGGGAGGCGAGCAGGCCAGAGGTGGATGAACGCAGTGCCCTTGTTTGGGTGTAGGGCCTGATCAGAGCCTGGAGGTACTGCGGTGCCGTTCCCCTCACAGCTCCGTAGGCAAGCACCATGGTCTTGTAGCGGATGCGAGCTTCAACTGGAAGCCAGTGGAGAGAGCGGAGGAGCGGGGTGACGTGAGAGAACTTGGGAAGGTTGAACACCAGACGGGCTGTGGCGTTCTGGATGAGTTGTAGGGGTTTAATGGCACAGGAAGGGAGCCCAGCCAACAGCGAGTTGCAGTAATCCAGACGGGAGATGACAAGTGCCTGGATTAGGACCTGCGCCGCTTCCTGTGTGAGGCAGGGGCGTACTCTGCGGATGTTGTAGAGCATGAACCTACAGGAACGGGCCACCGCCTTGATGTTAGTTGAGAACGACAGGGTGTTGTCCAGGATCACGCCAAGGTTCTTAGCGCTCTGGGAGGAGGAAACAATGGAGTTGTCAACCGTGATGGCGAGATCATGGAACGGGCAGTCCTTCCCCGGGAGGAAGAGCAGCTCCGTCTTGCCGAGGTTCAGCTTGAGGTGGTGATTCATCCACACTGATATGTCTGCCAGACATGCAGAGATGCGATTCGCCACCTGGTCATCAGAAGGGGGAAAGGAGAATATTAATTGTGTGTCGTCTGCATAGCAATGATAGGAGAGACCATGTGAGGTTATGACAGAGCCAAGTGACTTGGTGTATAGCGAGAATAGGAGAGGGCCTAGAACAGAGCCCTGGGGGACACCAGTGGTGAGAGCGCGTGGCGAGGAGACAGATTCTCGCCACGCCACCTGGTAGGAGCGACCTGTCAGGTAGGACGCAATCCAAGCGTGGGCCGCACCGGAGATGCCCAACTCGGAGAGGGTGGAGAGGAGGATCTGATGGTTCACAGTGTCGAAGGCAGCCGATAGGTCTAGAAGGATGAGAGCAGAGGAGATTCAGCTTTAGCAGTGCGGAGCGCCTCCGTGATACAGAGAAGAGCAGTCTCAGTTGAATGACTAGTCTTGAAACCTGACTGATTTGGATCAAGAAGGTCATTCCGGGAGAGCTGGCCAAGGAGCACGTTCAAGAGTTTTGGAGAGAAAAGAAAGAAGGGATACTGGTCTGTAGTTGTTGACATCGGAGGGATCGAGTGTAGGTTTTTCAGAAGGGGTGCAACTCTCGCTCTCTTGAAGACGGAAGGGACGTAGCCAGCGGTCAGGGATGAGTTGATGAGCGAGGTGAGGTAAGGGAGAAGGTCTCCGGAAATGGTCTGGAGAAGAGAGGAGGGGATAGGGTCAAGCGGGCAGGTTGTTGGGCGGCCGGCCGTCACAAGAAGCGAGATTTCATCTGGAGAGAGAGGGGAGAAAGAGGTCAGAGCACAGGGTAGGGCAGTGTGAGCAGAACCAGCGGTGTCGTTTGACTTAGCAATCGAGGATCGGATGTCGTCGACCTTCTTTTCAAAATGGTTGACGGGTCATCTGCAGAGAGGGAGGAGGGGGGAGGGGGGAGGAGGATTCAGAAGGGAGGAGAAGGTGGCAAAGAGCTTCCTAGGGTTAGAGGCAGATGCTTGGAATTTAGAGTGGAAGAAAGTGGCTTTAGCAGCAGAGACAGAGGAGGAAAATGTAGAGAGGAGGGAGAGTTTTCCTCCATTTCCGTTCGGCTGCCCGGACACTGTTCTGTGAGCTCGCAATGAGTCGAGCCACGGAGCGGGATGCGGCCTGGAGGATAGGGGACATAGAGAGTCAAAGGATGCAGAAAGGGAAGAGAGGAGGGTTGAGGAGGCAGAATCAGGAGATAGGTTGGAGAAGGTATGAGCAGAGGGAAGAGATGATAGGATGGAAGAGGAGAGAGTAGCGAGAGCGAAGGTTGGGACGGCGCGATACCATCCGAGTAGGGGCAGTGTGGGAAGTGTTGGCGCGAGAGGGAAAAGGATACAAGGTAGTGGTCGGAGACTTGGAGGGGAGTTGCAATGAGGTTAGTGGAAGAACAGCATCTAGTTCAGAGCGTATTGCCTGCCTTGTGAGTAGGGGGAAGGTGAGAGGGTGAGGTCAAAAGAGGAGAGGAGTGGAAAGAAGGAGGCAGAGAGGAATGAGTCAAAGGTAGACGTGGGGAGGTTTCGCCCAGGACTGTGAAGGTGAGCCGTCCTCAGGAAAGGAGCTTATCAAGGCATCAAGCTCATTGATGAACTCTCCGAGGGAACCTGGAGGGCGATAAATGATAAGGATGTTAAGCTTGAAAGGGCTGGTAACTGTGACAGCATGGAATTCAAAGGAGGCGATAGACAGATGGGTAAGGGGAGAGAGAGAGAATGACCACTTGGGAGAGATGGGATCCCGGTGCCACCACCCCGCTGATTCGGGGTGTGCGAGAACACGTGGGCGGACGAAGAGAGCAGTAGGAGTAGCAGTGTTAATCCAGTCAGTGCCAAGAAGTCGAGGGACTGGAGGGAGGCATAGGCTGAGATGAACTCTGCCTTGTTGGCCGCAGATCGGCAGTTCCAGAGGCTACCGGAGACCTGGAACTCCACGTGGGTCGTGCGCGCTGGGACCACCAGATTAGGGTGGCCGCGGCCACGCGGTGTGGAACTGTGCAGAGAGGAGAGAACAGGGATAGATAGACACATAGTTGACAGGCTACAGAAGAGGCTACGCTAATGCAAAGGAGATTGGAATGACAAGTGGACTACACTTATCGAATGTTCAGAACGTTGCTTACGTAGCAAGAATCTTATTGACTAAAATGATTGAAATGATACAGTACTGCTGGAGTAGGCTAGCTGGCAGTGGCTACGTTGTTGACACTACACTAATCAAGTCGTTCCGTCGAGTGTAATAGTTTCTACAGTGCTGCTATTCGGAGGCTAGCTGGAGCAGTGTTGATTACGTGTTACGTTAAAAGAACGACAATAGCTGGCTAGCTAACCTAGGCTCCAGACTACACAATTGTCTTAGAACAGGCTATGTAGCTAGCTAGCTACGATCAAACAAATCAAACCGTTGGACTGTAATGAAGTGAAATGAAAATGTGATACTACCTGTGGAGCGAGGCGGAATGTTGACCGGGTTGTTGAAGTTCAATTCGGAAACGTTGGCTAGCTGTTGGCTAGCTAGCTAGCAGTGCTACGTTAAGGACGACAAATAGTTGGCTAGCTAACCTCGGTAAATTAAGATAATCACTCTAAGTCTACACACTCTAAACTACACAATTACCTTGGATACGAAGACAGCAAAGACAACTATGTAGCTAGCTAACACTACACTAAGTCGTTGAGTGTAATAGTTTCTACAGTGCTAGTGGACGTTAGCTAGCTGCTGTGCTAGTGGACGTTAGCTAGCTGCTGGGCAGAAAGCAGTGTAGACTACGTTAGGACGTCGAAATACGATAATTACGCAATTATCTTTGATACAAAGATGGCTATGTAGCTAGCTAAGGAAATTGCTAAGATTAGACAAATCAAACCGTTGTACTATAATGAAATGTAATGAAAAGTTATACTACCTGCGGACCGAAGTGTAGATGCGACCGCTCGCTCCAACCCGGAACTGGAAACAGACGTAAGAAACTGGCGAAAACACAGTGTGGAATATTTACCTTTTCTACACTGGTGGCTGGAAGGCGTTCACGCTTGTTGGAAGCATCTCCGCCTTGTTGTTTGTTGTTATCCATCTAACTGGGTGTTGCCCGGAGTTTGTTTGCCAGGGGAGCCATCTCCTACCTCTCCTCCCCCATCTGATGGAAGAGTTGAAGGAGTACAACAAGAGTAGCATGGCAATCAACGATGGTCACATGTCATGAGCCGTGGAAGCCGAAGACAGCAGCCTCCAGCAAAGCTGTCTACACTCCCAATGAGAGGCCCGGAGAGGATACAAACAACGAATAGTTTCACCACCCTGCAGCCTGATATTTCTGCACCTTCGTTGCAGAGGGTACCTGTATCTACGGCCGCTGTGCCTACTCCGGGAGCTGCGGGCTCATGTTATCCTGCCTCTCGCCCGTCCTTAAAGGGTTCTCTGAATCCTGTGAAGCCTGTGAGTGGGCAGATTTCCTCATCCTTCTCGCCAACCATGATTTTGGGCAGCTCCATGGTAAGAAATGTGACTGTTCCTGGTGCAAAAACAATGTCCTATCCTGTAGCTCGAGTAAATGACATTACTAAGCTGCTCCTGAATGTACTACCTCAGGACATGTGGGTTTTCATGACATTATGAATTATGAATGAATGGGTGTAGCTTTTGTTGACAATTTCAATACCTTTTGGAAACAAAACCCATTTTATAAGGAGGATGGGATCCACCCATATCATTTGTGTTCCTGGATCCTTACACAACATTATAAGGCTGCATTGAGGCAATGACTCAATGGCCCAAGTCCAGCTCATTAAAATCCTACCATTGTGTCGCTGAGTTGTCATAATGCTTTAACAAATGTACATTATACCAGGAGCGTTGGTAGACACAATGTAAGTAACCTAATTTATGTCCCTCTGTAACTGCCATGAATGCCTCTGCTGATCGTACAACTATTGTATGCAGCAGTTATGTGTCTATTGACCAGATTTATGTTGTTCGCACTGAGGCGGTGGGTCCTAGTAGGAATTCCCCTGCTTGCAGCTCACCCTGCACTAACATAAATAACATGAGAATGTCTACTTCTGCTAAGCTTCCAAGTAAAGCATTGAAAACAAGAAATCATCACAGAAAAGTGCTCAAAATACCCCATGTTAACATGTAGCTTAAGACAAGGTTCATGAATTGAATAACTTGCTAGTAACAGATGACTTTCATATTTTGACTATCTGCTGCTATAGACCACCAAGTGCTAACAGTCAGTATCTGGATAACATGTGAAATGCTTGATAATGTATGTGATATCAACAGAGAGGTATATTTTCAGGGTGACTTAAATATTGACTGGCTTTCATCAAGCTGCCAACTCAAAAAACAGCTTCAGGTTCAGGTAATCAGTCAATCTACCAGGGTCGAGGAGCAAACAGACACTGCACTTGACACATTTATGAAATTGCTCATCCCAGTTACTAATAAGCATGCAACCATCAAGAAAATGACTGTTAAAAATGTTAAATCCCTGTGGATTGATGACGAATTGAAATATTTTATGATTCAGGGAGATGAGGCAAAAGGAATGGCAAATAAGTCTGGCTGCACAACCGATTGGCAAACGTACTGCAAATTGAGAAATCATTTGACTAAACTGAATAAAAAGAAGAATAAACTACACTATGAAACAAAAGTAAATGACATAAAGAATGATAGTAAAAAGCTTTGGAGCACCTTCAATGACATTTTGGGAAAAAGGTAAATTCAGCTCCATTCATTGAATCAGATGTCTCATTCATCACTAAACCGACTGATATTGCCAACTACTTTAATTATTTTTTAATTGGCAAGTTTAGCAAACTTAGGCATGACATGCCAACAACAAACGCTGACACTACACATCCAAGTATATCGGACCAAATTATGAAAGACAAGCGTTGTAATTTTGAATTCCATAAAGTGAATGTGGAAGAGGTGAAAAATTATTGTCGTCTATCAACATTGACAAGCCACTGGGGTCGGACATCTTAATAGTAGACGATATTGCCACTCCTATTTGCCATGTTTTCAATTTAAACCTACTAGAACATTTGTGCCCTCAGCCCTGGTGGGAAGCAAAAGTCATTCCGCTTCCTAAGTATAGTAAAGCTCCCTTTACTGGCTCAAATTCCCAACCAATCAACCTGTCACCAATCCTAAGTAAAGTTTTGGGAAAAATGGTGTTTGACCAGATACAATGCTATTTTACAGTAAACAAATTGACAACAGACTTTCAGCACGCTTATAGGGAAGGAAATTCAACAAGCACAGCACTTACACAAATGACTGATGATTGGCTGTGAGAAATGGATGATAAAAAGATTGTGGGGGCTGATTTGTTACACTGCTGTGCAGATTTTGACATTATTGATCATGATCTGCTGCTGGAAAGACTTATGTGTTATGGCTTTACACCCCCTGCTATATTGTTGATAAAGAGGTACTTACTTGTCTGACAGAACACAGAGGGTGTTCTTTAATGGAAGCCTCTCCAACATAATCCAGGTAGAATCAGGAATTACCCAGGGCAGCTGTCTAGGCCTTTTACTTTTAAAAATCTTTACTAATGACAGCCCATTATCCCCCGTGTATTTATACTGTACCTGTGTTCTCTGTTTGTCTGTGCCAGTTCATCTTGCCTTGTCAAGTCAACCAGCGTGTTGTTCCGTGCTGCTTTTTCCTAGTCTCTGTTTTTCTAGTCCTCCCAGTTCTGACTTTTTGCCTGCCCTGACACTGAGCCCACCTGCCTCGCCATTCTGCCTGCCCTGACCTCGAGCCTGCCTGCCGCCCTGTACCTTTTAGACTCTGACCTGGTTAATGAACTTCTGCCTGTCCTCGACCTGCCTCTTGCCTGCCCATTGAGCCTTATTTCTGTTTTTAGAGGGAGAGAAACGCTTGGCCAATTGTGTGCCGCCCATAAAGGCCAAAATATACCCTGCTTAATAGCCATAATGGTGCTGTACAATGTGACCGTGTGTGTTTGAAAGAGCATTTTCCAGTAAGCAACCATTTGTTTACCTTCATTAGACAGTTTTGCTCCAATATTTTTGTCATTTATTCCCATAGTGATTTGTTCTGGAGCCATAACTAAATAAACATCGGCATTATGAAAAAGTATTTTTATCATTATTTTATTAACGAAAGCATAAAGATGCTGATGAAGAAATAGAGTACTGTACATTATATGCTTTTACATTTGGATAATAATGCATTTTAAGCATTTTGAAGGTATAAGCCACCTGCATTTGTTTATTAGGCTACAGCAGAACAGAATAACGGTCCGGACGGCCCTTGCTGTGCCTGATGAGCAGTTGGTCAAGTTCTGTTGTCAGAAGAGGAATGGAAATGTCAGAGTGAACTGACGACCTGATGAACCCACCAGGTATATTGACTCTGCCTGTCGGAGGTGGATTGTGACTCCATCTCGTTCCTTACCCTCTTCAACGCGTCATTCTCCGCCTGTCTTTCTGCCAATGCCGCCTGGACCAATGCATCAGCTGTCGCCCGTATCTCTGCCCCGCGATAATGTTTATTTTTCTGCTGGTCTGCCTTCAATGATTCGATCTCGGTCTTCAAAGTTTGAATCTGATCCATGTGCACCTTCATCAGATGAACAGAATGGTACCGCCCTGAGCCCCCATCGATTACAGTGGCCTATGATAGAAACGGTAGATCAATTAAGAATTAAAAGTGACTTCAACACACAAATGCTGTGTACACATTTTAAGAATCTAGCAAAACGAAACACTTTCTTGGTAACAATGTGTTTTTTCGGTGCGACCCATTGTCCAGCCCTTTGTCCACTGATCTCCACGGAGGGTTGTCGGCATGTTTGTATGCTCTGCAAAACAACATTCACGTTTTTATTACACAATCATTTACATTTATTTTATTTATTTAACTTTTATTTAATTATCGATTTTATTACACAGTATGCCTACTACACATTGATAGGTTATATATATATAAATATAACTACCTTTAGTTTTGGTGATTCTCTCAGCTCCGGCTCATTTTCAAGTCCTCTCATGGTTACGGTCCTACTCTTGGAATGGGTAGAATCATAGAAAGAAGCTGGCTTGATGAAAACAATCTCCATTTGGTATGTTCTCTTTGGTCGAAATGTCTTTTTTTGCAGGTAGGGGGATGTTCACACCTATAATAGCCGGTCTGTAAAGAGTCTATTGTCATGCTAATCTGCTACAAGTGTTTGAAAACCTGTTTTCAGAATGCCACCAGCTGTCCATCACTACTTTAAATAAAAACACATCTTGTTTTTCAACAACAAAAATTAAATTCTCTAGTACAGCCACTATTGAAGGCTATCAAATGCTTCTCAAAGATGTCCTCTGGTGGTCAAACTAGCACTAACTAGTGCTAAAAATAAATTTGCTCACCTTTCCAATTACTTTAGAGTTTGGGATTTACAAATGTGTGCTTTTCATGTCATTTTTCGTTAAATCCAGTTCTGATTTAAGTATAACTTTTTAGTGACGCCTTTAGTGAGAGATCTAATTGTTTAATATTTAATCATATCTACGGGGCATTTTTCACGCCATTATTAATTACATTGTTTTAGTTTGAACGTGCAGACTGGCACTAAGAACAGAGGGAACATTTCCCCTAGTCAGCTCCATTATTAGTGCAATGCCCCTTAAAGTGTTGATCTGTTCCGCATGGGCTAGGTCCGTCTTCTGTGCGTGGCTCTGCGGCCCATCCCGTGCCCCCTGCCCTCGTTCCTTGAACCTCACGCGCCCACCTCTGTTTCAGTGGATTCAGCTGGAGAACTGCAAGGCAATCCCATTGTGCGTCACTCGGGAGCCATGACCAATATATATTGTCCTGCTAATAACAGGGTTAATAATATATCTGTGAGAATATCCAAGGGGCTTTTATTCTAAATTAATAATAATAATAATCATCTCTTTGTTTAAAAAATAACAATATTTTGGAGCTGATTTTTTTTCCAAATAACGTAAAATTAGTGACAAAAAGGCCATTCTTGAACATGGGGTGAGACATTGTTACTAATTTCTAAATAAAACCATTTTGTTATTTAGAATGATTTATTTCTGTTTTTAGAGGGAGCGATACCAAAAACCTACAGTCATCTCATGGGTGTCCCAGTCTACGGGTATTGAACCAGCATCTGTAGCAACACAGCTTGGAATGTAGACCTACATTGAACACCACACATTTGCTGCTACTGTAGGCCGAAGATAGAACAGTTACTTCCATGTTAAAATGTCATGGGATGCATTTTTCTAGATTGTTTTTGATGTTAGGCCAATCTGGTAGGCCTACATTATAATCACATAGCCACAGTAGTCTCAGTTTTCATAGTAAACGCGCGCCGGAAGTTTCATAATGTTCAAATTAGCACTCAGCTGACATGAAATTTGCTATGCCCAAATGTTTTTGAGGGAATATTAGTGCCAGCCCCATGAGTCATGCTCTCTGTTTTACAGTTGATGCGTTTTCTTGAGAAAGTGGTATGACTAAACAGATCGTTCCTCTGTTTTCCAGGGTGCTATGCTCCTGAAAATGTTGTCAGGTCCTCTAGCCTCTTTCTCGGGCCTGCCAAGGCCCCGACAGTAATACAGTTTATCCCAAACGAATATGTCACTTCTAGGGGAGGCACATCGCTTACGCCCAGTCTCTAAGCCTTTAACTTATCCTGCGATGTGTCTATTGTGCTTAAGATCCTTTCACAGCAGCTACTAGCCGCTGAGAAGAGTGGAGATGTAATATTCATCAGTCTTTTTCTTTCCTACTACCCTTGGCATCCCTAAAGTGATTGTGTCTTGGCTGCGCTCTACCAACCACTGTTCATGCTCACAATCTGCCCCAAGGTTTTTCAGTTTAATGTACCTCACCCCATCCTTGGCCGACTTCTCGTTGTCGCACCTTGGAGCCCATTTCTTTTCGACTGTCGCCTTCCCCAGAAAGATGTTGTTGTCCAGTACGCACGTTGAGGTGTTGAGTGTTCCTGAGGGGTCTAGTCCCAGTCTTGCCTTAAATCTGCTTACAAAATCTGAAACAAGATTTAAATATCATTGTCCATCAATGATCCCCAACCAAATCTAGAGTCTGAGCAATCTTGACAAAAAACGATGGATATACATTCAATTCGGAAAGTATTCAGACCCCTTGACATGTTCCACATTTTGTTACGTTACAGCCTTATTCTAAAATTGATTAAATCATTTACCCCCTCATCAATCTACACACAATACCCCATAATGACAAAGCAAAAAAAGTTTTTTAGACATTTTTGTAAAAAAATAAATAAAATGAAATACCTAATTTACATAAGTATTCAGCCCCTTTGCTATGAGACTCGAAATTGAACTCAGGTTCATCCTGTTTCCATTGATCATCCTTGAGATGTTTCTACAACTTGATTGGAGTCCACCTGTGGTAAATCCAATTGATTGGAATGATTTGGAAAGGCACACACCTGTCTATATAAGGGGGCTCCCGAGTAGTGCAGTGGTCTAAGGAACTGCATCTAAGTGCTAGAGGCGTCACTACAGACCCTGATTCGATTCCAGGCTGTATCACAACCAGCTGTGATTGGAAGTCCCATAGGGAGGTGCACAATTGGACCCGCTTTGTCCAGGCTAGGGTTTGGCCTGGGCAGGCCGTCATTGTAAATATGAATTTGTTCTTAGCTGACTTGCCTAGTTAAATAAAGGATAAATAAAAAATAAGGTCCCACAGTTCACATTGCATGTCAGAGCAAAATCCAAGCCATGAGGTTGAAGGAATTGTCCGTAGAGCTCCAAGACAGGATTGGGTTGAGGCACAGATCTGCGGAAGGGTACCAAAAAATGTATGCAGCATTGAAGGTCCTCAAGAACTCAGTGGCCTCAATAATTCTTTAATGGAAGATGTTTGGAACCACCAAGGCTCTTCCTAGAGCTGGCCGCTCGGCCAAACTGAGCAATCGGGGCAGAAGGGCCTTGGTCAAGATGGTGACTAAGAACCTGATGGTCACTCTGACAGAACTCCAGAATTCCTCTGTGGAGATGGGAGAACCTTCTATAAGGACAACCATCTCTGCAACAATCCACCAATCAGGCCTTCATGCTAGAGTGGCCAGACAGAAGCCACTCCTCGGTAAAAGGCACATGACAGCCCACTTGGATGTTGCCAAAAGGCACCTAAAGACTCTCAGACCACAAGATTCTCTGGTCTGATGAAACCACGATTGAAGTCTTTGGCGTCACATCACACCTGGCACCATCCCTATGGTGAAGCATGGTGGTGGCAGCATCATTCTGTGGGGATGTTTTTTTATCGGCAGGGACTGGGAGACTAGTCAGGATCAAGGCAAAGATGAACGGAGAAAAGTACAGAGAAATCCTTGATGAAAACCTGCCCCATAGCGCTCAGGACCTCAGACCGGGGCGAAGGTTCACCTTCCAACAGGACAACGACCCTAAGCACACAGCCAAGACAACGCAGGATAGGCTTCGGGACTCTGAATGTCCTTGAGTGGCCCAGCCAGAGCCCGGACTTGAACCCGATCAAACATCTCTGGAGAGACCTGAAAATAGCTGTGCAGCAACTCTCCCCATCCAACCTGAGAGCTTGAGAGGATCTGCAGAGAAGAATGGTAGAAACTCCCCAAATACAGGTGTGCAAGCTTGTAGCATCATACCCAAGAAGACTCGATGCTGTAATCACTGCCATTAGTGCTTTATCAAAGTACTGAGTAAAGGGTCTGAATACCTATTTAAATGTGATATTTCAGTTTTTTTATTTGTAATAAATGATAAAAAAATTCAAAATACCTGTTTTTGCTTTGTGATTATGGGGTATAATCAATATTCGAATAAGGCTGTAACGTAACAAAATGTGGAAAATGTCAAGGGTTCTGAATACTTTCCGAAGGTACTGTAGGTCGCTGAAAATGACTGTCCATAAAGAAAAAACAAAACACGGTAGGAATTTCAGGTTTTGCTCATCATTCAACAGACATGAAATTATAAAATGAGACAATACATTTTTAGGACCTCAATAAATACATTATAACTACCCAAATGTTAATTTTGGTGAACTTACCCTTTAAGGTTTTGTTTAAGGTTTAAAACAAAAAAATCTGTGCCTGGCACTGGGATTTGAGTCGTAGTTCCATATATCCATGGAAAGTTGCAATAAGAAGGGGGAGAATGGAGAAAAAAGGTTGTGTAGTACAGATTGAACTGAATGTGAGCAATTCAGGAGACACCAAGTTCATTGTTGTATTATGAATCATGTTGTGAGTGAGTAAACATGGAAGAATTTCACTGTTGTCAATCGTAAACCAAAATGGATATTCTTGTGCCTCATTTGGATAATCATTCTATTGTTGTTCATTCCAAGAGTCAGTATCTGTGTGCATGCGTGCATGGGTGTGTGTGTGTTTGTATCCATGCAGAATCCTGTGGTCTGGTACATCTGGGTTGATGTACAGAGGGGTGTCTCAGCCTAGCTCAGCCTCAGTCCACATGGTTGTTTTGGGAAATTCCCTGGGTGGTTGGTGGATGGGTGTTTTGTTTTCTGTCGCCTGTCTTGTTTTGGTCTTTCTCTCTGTTCCCTGTGTCCTGCTGCATCACAACAGTAAGTTGATACTATAGCGTGCTGGGAAGATTTTGGCTAGACAGTCTCTGTGTGTGTGTGTGTGTGTGTGTGTGTGTCTAATTGGTCTGTCAGTCCTTGTAATTTGACCTTGTTGTCTTCTGTAATGGTACAGGCTGTGTGTTTAGGTAGGAGAGGGACAGATTGACTACAGAGGGACAGAAAGAGTAGCCTGGTTCCTATGGGAGTCGACAAGACAAGACAAGCACAAACAGAACTGGATCCAGGCTACAAAGCGAAGGGTTGTGTCAATCTTCCCATGTCTTTCCCACTGGGCACAAACTCCTTGAATCAACGTTGTTTCCATGTCATTTCAACAACAAAAAAGTAATCAACGTAAAGAAATTTTGGGAATGTTTGTATTTTTTTCAACCAACTTTTAAACTAAATCCAATTCATTTTTATTGATTACACGTTAGTTGACAACTCAATCAAATGCAAATCAAAATTAAACATTTGTGTCCAGTGGGTTGCCAAAATAGAGCTAATTCATCAGGGACTTTCTTTTCATTTTGCTTATGAAAGCTTCTTTCCTCTGTCTTTATACCCATATGTCTCTCTATGTTGTCTGTTTTTTTTAACCTTTATTTAAATAGGCACATCAGTTCACAATAACGGCCTACCGGGGAACTGCCTTGTTCAGGGGTAGAACAACAGATTTTGACCTTGTCTGCTCGGGGATTTGATCCAGGAACTGTTTTGGTTACTGGCCCAACGCTCTAACCACTAGGCTACCTGCTGCCCCATGGTAGCCTCCTCTCTCCTGTGGGTAGCTAGGAGAATCATGTTCATTTCCTAAAGACTTTCTATTTTTCTCCATTACATAAATGATAATAGGTAGTGAATTATAGCTTTCTTTTATTCTTCCCCCTCAAGTCTTTCTTCCTAATTTGTGCTGTTGTTGCCCCTTACCCCCCAAAAAACTATGTTGTTTGATGACTGAACTGCTGGATTGTAAGCATTACTTCACTGAGTTGGGTTATTTTCTTTAAAAAGAACAAGGTTCGGTTGTTGATGCTTGGTTATTGACGCTGGGTTATTGAGATATGACCCAGCAGGACAGAGCAGTATATTGGAGGCGTGGCTTAGTAGGGGCGTGGCTTTGAGATAGTTATTTTTGGACGTCCATGAGAGTAAAGTCATTCCGGTTCATCTGTTCTGTTGTATGGTTATCACAAGTTAAGGTTGAAAACTGCCCGTTTGTCACGCCTTGGTCTTTGTATTTTGTGTTTTCGTTAATTAGTTGGTCAGGCCAGGGTGTGACATGGGTTTATGTTGTTGTATTTCGTAGTGGGTTTTTTTTAGTTATTGGGATTGCGGCTGAGTAGGGGTGTTGCATAGGTTTGGCTGCCTGAGGCGGTGCCTGAGGCGGTTCTCAATCAGAGTCAGATTGGGAACCGTATTTAGGTAGCCTGGGTTTCACTTCATTTCGTGGGTGATTGTTCCTGTCTCTGTGTTAGTGTTCACCAGACAGGCTGTATAGGTTTTTCACGTTCCGTTTGTTGTTTTTGTATTTATAAGTTATTTCATGTATCGTCATTTGTTTCATTAAAGACATGAGTAACCAACACGCTGCATTTCGGTCCGACTTTCTTGCGACAAACGAAGAACGCCGTTACAGAATCACCCACCACACACGGACCGAGCAGCGTGTTAACAGGCAGGAGCCACAGGAGAGGCAACAGAAGCAGCTTCAGTGGGAGAGGCTACACCACTTGGAGAATTGGACATGGGAGGAAGAACTGGACGGAAAAGGACCCTGGGCTCAGCCTGGTGAATATCGCCGCCCCAAGGAGGAACTAGAAGCGGCTAAAGCGGAGAGGCGCTGGTATGAGGAGGCAGCACGGCGACGTGGATGGAAGCCTGGGAATCAGCCCCAAAAATTTCTTTTCTTGGGAGGGGGGCTATCAGGGAGTATGGCTACGCCAGGTAGGAGACCTGCGCAAACTCCCTGTGCTTACCGGGGGGCAGGAGACCGGGCAGGCACCGTGTTATGCAGTGGTGCGCACGGTGTCCCCTGTGCGGGTGCATAGCCCGGTGCAGTATATTTCAGCTCCGCGTATCGGCCGGGCTAGATTGAGCGTCGAGCCAAATGCCATGAAGCCAGCTCTACGCATCTGGTCCCCAGTGCGTCTCCTTGGGCCGGCTTACATGGCACCAGCCTTGCGCTCGGTGTCTCCGGTTCGCCTACATAGCCCAGTGCGGGCTATTCCACCTCGCCGCACTGGCAGGGCAACCGAGAGTATTCAACCAGGTAAGGTTGGGCAGGCTCGGTGCTCAAGAGCTCCAGTGCGCCTGCACGGTCCGGTCTATCCAGTACCACCTCCACACCCCAGCCCTCCGGTAGCAGCTCCCCGCACCAGGCTTCCTGTGCGTGTCTTCGGCCCAATACCACCAGTGCCAGCACCAAGCATCAGGCCTACAGTGCGCCTCGCCTCTCCAGCGCTGCCGGAGCCTCCTGCCTGTTCGGAGCAGCCTGAGCTGCCAATCTGCATGGAGCAGCTAGAGCTGCTAGTCTACATGGAGCAGCTAGAGCTGCCAGTCTGCAAGGAGCTGCCAGTCTGCAAGGAGCTGCCAGTCTGCATGGGGCTGCCAGTCTGCAAGGAGCTGCCAGCCTGCAAGGAGCTGCCAGTCTGCATGGAGCAGCCAGAGCTGCCAGTCTGCATGGAGCAGCTAGAGCCGCCAGTCTGCATGGAGCAGCCAGAGCTGTCAGTCTGCTTGGAGCAGCCAGAGCTGCCAGTCTGCAAGGAGCTGCCAGTCTGCAAGGAGCTGCCAGTCTGCATGGAGCTGCCAGTCTGCATGGAGCTGCCAGTCTGCAAGGAGCTGCCAGTCTGCAAGAAGCTGCAAGTCGGCAAGGAGCTGCCAGTCGGCAAGGAGCTGCCAAAGCTGTTAGTCTGCATGGAACAGTCAGAGCTGTCAGTCTGCAAGACGCCGCCAGAGCTGTCAATCTGCATGGAGCAGCCAGAGCCGCCAGTCAGCATGGAGCAGCCAGAGCTGTCAGTCAGCATGAAGCAGCCAGAGCCATCAGTCTGCCAGGATCCGCCAGTCAGCCAGACTCTTCCAGATCTGCCAGTCAACCAGACTCTTCCAGATCCGCCAGTCAGCCAGACTCTTCCAGATCTGCAGGTCAGCCAGACTCTTCCAGATCTGCCAGTCTGCCAGACTCTTCCAGATCTGCCAGTCAGCCAGACTCTTCCAGATCTGCCAGTCAGCCAGACTCTTCCAGATCTGCCAGTCAGCCAGACTCTTCCAGATCTGCTAGTCAATCAGACTCTTCCAGATCTGCTAGTCAACCAGACTCTTCCAGATCTGCTAGTCAACCAGACTCTTCCAGATCCGCCAGTCAGCCAGAACACTTCCAGATTCAGTCAGCCAGGATCTGGGCTTCACTGTACTGGCTTCTTCATCTCAGTACTGGGCTTCCTCTCAGTACTGGGCTTCCTCTCAGTGCTGGGCTTTCTCTCAGTACTGGGCTGCCCCTCAGTCCCGAGCTGCCCCTCAGTCCCGAGCTTCCCCTCAGTCCCGAGCTGCTCCTCAGTCCCGAGCTGCCTCTCAGTCCCGAGCTGCCCCTCAGTCCCGAGCTTCCCCTCAGTCCCGAGCTGCCTCAGTCCCGAGCTGCCCCTCAGTCACGAGCTGCTCCTCAGTTCAGTGGGATTCTGGGTGAGGACTATTAGGCCATGGTTGGCGGCGAGGGTGGATCATCCCAGGACGCAAAGGGGAGGAACTATGACATTTATGGAGTGGGGTCCACGTCCCGAGCCGGAACCGCCACCATGGACAGACGCCCACCCGGACCCTCCCTATGGTTTTGAGGTGCGTCCGGGAGTCCGCACCTTAGGGAGGGGGGTTCTGTCACGCCTTGGTCTTAGTATTTTGTGTTTTTTCGTTAATTAGTTGGTCAGGCCAGGGTGTGACATGGGTTTATGTTGTTGTATTTCGTAGTGGGTTTTTTTTAGTTATTGGGATTGCGGCTGAGTAGGGGTGTTGCATAGGTTTGGCTGCCTGAGGCGGTTCTCAATCAGAGTCAGGTGATTCTCGTTGTCTCTGATTGGGAACCATATTTAGGTAGCCTGGGTTTCACTTTGTATTTCGTGGGTGATTGTTCCTGTCTCTGTGTTAGTGTTCACCAGACAGGCTGTATAGGTTTTTCACGTTCCGTTTGTTGTTTTTGTATTTATAAGTTATTTCATGTATCGTCATTTGTTTCATTAAAGACATGAGTAACCAACACGCTGCATTTCGGTCCGACTTTCTTGCGACAAACGAAGAACGCCGTTACACCGTTACACCGTTTTTGTAGCTTTAATGAGGCTTACACAACTGTAGGAGTTTCTTAAAGCCTATGAAAATCCCAAAGTTGGGATAGTTACCACTTTTATACAATATGTAAATATTAATGTTATTAATATTATTTTAGAATGTCATGTAAAAAAATTTTTTTAATGACATTGGCAGTGTACCAAATTAGCATGATGAACAAGAATGACATTTACTCTCACAGGTGGGGAAAAAATAACCTATTGATTCCATAAAAAAAGACCCAGCTGCTGGGTCAAAATAACCCAGCATGTGTTCTGTCTAATATTTAGCCAGTGCTGGTTTACTAAATAAGGCAAATTGCATTGATTTTAAGCCAGCATTTTTTTCTGCTGTTAACTAAAACAAAACAAAAAGTAAGGTGGTCACATAGTGTGTATTTGTTTTTTGAATAAGGAATATTCAAACAAGTGGGGACATTTTACCGGTCCCCACAAGAAAAAAATACTATTTTAGGCTTAGGGGTTAGGTTTAGGGTTACAATTAAGGTTACAGTTAGGGTTAGGAGTTAGGGTCAGTGATTTGGGGTTAAGGTTAGGTTGTTGTTTTTTAAAGATTTTGAATGGGAATCAATTGTTTGGTCCCCACAAGGAAAGTAAAACAAACGTGTGTGTGTGTGTGTTCATTTAAGCCTCCTGGTAAACACCTCCCCCCATAAGACACACAGGTTTAAACAGGTGAGATTCTTCAGTCTTCATGGCTTAGTTACCATGGTTCCCATTCTCTACAACCACTGTATTGATGAACCTCTTTAATTAAGCTCTTATTCCAATACTTACTTTCTTCAACTCAATCCATTCACACGCACACACACACACACACACACACACACACACACACACACACACACACACACACACACACACACACACACACACACACACACACACACACACACAAAACCTAACCCCTGAGCTTAAAATAGCCTTTGTACTCAATAGGGAGAATTTTACTTGTTTTCTATCCTTGTGGGGACATTTGGGGATTTCAAGTACCTACAAGGATATAAGAACAAGTACACACACAACACTACAGGGACAAAGTGGAGTCACAATTCAATGGCCCAGACACATATGTGGCAGGGAAAATCACAGATTACAAAGGAAAAACCAGCCACGTTGCGGACACCGACGTCTCACTCCTGGACGAGCTAAACATCTTCCTTGCCTGCTTCGAGGAAAACAACATTGAGCTGCCAATGAACTCCTCCCTGTGCAACTGGGTCCTGGACGTCCTTACGGGCCGACCCCCAAGTGGTGAAGGTAGGCAACAACACCTCCGCCATGCTGATCCTCAATACGGGGGCCCCACAGGTGTGCGTGCTCAGCCCCCTCCTGTACTCCCTGTTCACCCATGACTGCTTGGCCATGCACGTCTCCAACTCAATCATCAAGTTTGCTGATGACACAACAGTCGTAGGCCTGATTACCGACAATGACGAGACAGCCTACAGGGAGGAGGTGAAAACCCTGGCGGAGTGGTGCCAGGAAGATAACCTCTCCCTCAACATTAACAAAACGAAGCAGATGATTGTGGACTACAGGAGAAAGCAGAGAGATCACAGCCCTATCCACATCGATGGGGTCGCAGTGGAGATGGTCAGAAACTCTTCGGCGCGCACAGCACTGACAAGGTGAAATGTTCCCTTCACACAAACAGCAAGGTGAAGAAGGCGCAACAGCACCTATTCAACCTCAGGAGGCTGAAGAAATGTGGCTTTGCCCCTAAGACCCTCACAAACGGCAACAGATGCACCATTTAGAGCATCCTGTCAGGCTGTATCACCGCCAGGCCATCAGACAGTTAAACAGCTAACTGGCCTCCACCCAGTACCCTGCCCTGAACTTTAGCCACTGTTACTAGCGGGCTACCACCGGGTACTCAACCCTGCACTTAGAGACTGTTGCCCTATGTACATAGTCATTGAACACTGGCCACTTTAATAGTGTTTACATACTGTTTCACCCACTTACACTGTATGTATATACTGTATTATAGTAATGGCTCATCCTATATATATTTTTCTGTGGGGCAGATTATGTGTGTATTGCTTGTTTTTATTTTCTATTGCTAGATATTACTGCACTATTGGAGCTAGACATATAAGCATTATAGCAATAACATCTGCAAATCTATGTATGCGACTAATGAACTTTGATTTCACCCACACACACACACAGAGTGGAAGTGAGTCATGAAGAGAAAGTGTTACTCAAACCCCCTTCGAGTAGATCCAGGCTAATCAGATCTTGCCTCACAGAACCCACTGGTCTAGCCAAGTTGGGTCTCTTGTGACTGGAAAACATGCACAGCAAAATTTGGTTCTGGGTGGTGAGATTATACTGTACATATTGCTATGTGGTTGTGAATTATAAATTATCCGACTGTCAAATAATCAAATCAAATTGTGTTTGTCACATGCGCCAAATACAACATTTGTAGACCTTACAGCGAAATGCTTTCTTACAAGACCTTAATTAACCAACAATGCAGTTAAGAAAATACCAATGAGAAAAAAAAGAAAAAGTAGGAGATAAGAATAACAAATCATTAAAGAGCCGCAGTAAATTTTCTTGAAAGAGGAATGGTTTGGGTGGGGAACTATTTCAATTTACTGATCTCTTGAAACTATTTCTCTGGGAGTCTCTTGTAACACAGCCCGGCCCTCCTTTAGAAACGAAAGAATACCCTACCTTTTTACTTTATCGCTCGCTTATATTTTCTCTCTGTTTGATGGTGAATGTGGTTAGGGTGTGTGTGTTTGTAGGTGTGTGTGTGTTTGTGTGTGTGTGTGTGTGTGTGTGTGTGTGTGTGTGTGTGTGCACCCGTGTGTGTGAGGGGGAGTAAAGGATTGTACAGGTGAAACAGGGTGGAGCCCTACAGGAAACGTGTTATTAAGAGCTATTGTGAAGAGGATTACAACCATTGGTTGTTTGTGTGTTGTGACTGAAATGTTGAAGAAAATACTCCTCTCGATTTTGTTTGTTTTTAAATCACACTGCAACGCTAGCAACTAGCACCTTAATCTCTGGCTCAGAGTGCACACCTCAACGACCTGCACATCTTTATAGATTGTAAACAAGGTTATAGTCAGGGTGGAGGGCTACAGGGATCATTTACTGATTATGGTAACAAAACATCTCAGGTCCCAAACCATACTTAAAGTGTATTAAAGGCCCACTGCGCAGAGCCCTGTCCTGTAACCCCAGAGCTAGAGGGACATATGTTTTAAGGTTTAAGGCTTGGTATTTGACATGGTAGACCAGGGTTTCCCAAACTCGGCCATCGGGACCCCAAGGGGTGCATGTTTTGGTTTTTGCCCTAGCACTACACAGCTGATTCAAATAAATCAACTAATCATCAATCTTTGATCATTTGAATCAGCTGTTTCCCAATCTTGGTCCTCGGGACCCCTGTGGGGGGGGGCACGTTTCATTTCTTCCCCTAACACTAAAACAGCTGATTCAAATGATTAAAGATTGATGATTAGTTGATTATTTGAATCAGCTGTGTAGTGTTAGGGGAAAAACGAAACGTCCCCCCCCCACAGGAGTCCCGAGGACCAAGTTTGGGAAACGCTGTAGTAGATCCTGAATACTAGGAGTAATGGTGCTGGGCATTCATACAGTACAGTAAAGCTAAGTGGAGCTTTAGTGACAAATACATACGTCTCGGAAATTATGATCTGTGCTTTTTTGTGTTTGGGTGTAATGGAATGTTTAAGGCATGGTATTTGACTTGTTAGACCCTGAATCTCCATACTATCCATATGTCCTCAAGTCACCTCAACTAGCCATCCCTTCATAGACAGAAAGAGCTGCTTCTTATATTACCTTCTACCACATCTGAAGGTGATGTAGTAGTTATAGAATAGAAACTATACTGAGAAAGACAAATCAGTGCTCTTTAACACAGGAAGACTCAATATATACACAGCAAATTCTCCAGGGTAAAAAAACAACAACTGAATTAACACAGATTGTTAAATTAACACTGAAAGTGTTGAGTCTGTGGACCCACATAGACACCAGAGCAGTGTTAATTTAACACACTGCTTAGTGTAAAGACTAATTCAAATATTTCCCAGAGTGCCTTGCCTTTTGGTTGTGGCATTCATCCGTTTTTGGTCCTATGGAATTCACCAAGTAAGATCCTAAGCAAATATATTATCATTAAAAAAATGTTATTTAACACAATACTATCCGTATTTCATTAGGACTTATTTTGAGGGCCAAGTTTTACCCTAATACAGGTACCTGAAACTCATACACATTACTTCAGCCCATCATTATCATATTTCCCAGCATGCTCTATTGCAGGTAGATTTTTTTGAATTGTTTGTTTCAATATCTATGTTTGTGCATTGATTGATAGATTAATCTTATAATACACAAAAAAAATCTAAACTAATCCTATCAGTTTTTTGTAGCTGTTACTGAAATGTTTGTTCCTGTTTAAATGTCTTAGGTAGTCTCCGCACAACATTCCTAACCCTAAATTACAGATGAATAAAAATTCCAGCTGTTGGATATCCTAAATGCGTCCACGTGCTTCCCAGCCGAAACAGTTCGGTAGAATTTGCATATATTTTGATTACATTTTATTTATTTATTTTTTCAAATGATCAATCATAATCACTAGTTATAACTACACATGGTTGATGATATTACTAGTTTATCTAGCGTGTCCTGCGTAATAATCGATGCGGTGCGCTTCGTGAAAAAGGACTGTCGTTGCTCCAACGTGTACCTAACCGTAAACATCAATGCCTTTCTTAAAATCAATTCACAGAAGTATATATTTTTAAACCTGCATATTTAGCTAAAAGAAATCCAGGTTAGCAGGCAATATTAACCAGGTGAAATTGTGTCGCTTCTCTTGTGTTCATTACACGCATAGTCAGGGTATTTGCAACAGTTTGGGCAGCCTGCCTCATTGCAAACTAATTTGCCAGAATTTTACGTAATTATGACATAACATTGAAGGTTGTGCAATGTAACAGGAATATTTAGACTGATGGATGCCACCCGTTAGATAAAATATGGAACGGTTCCGTATTTCACTGAAAGAATAAACGTCTTGTTTTCGAGATAGGTCATTAATATGGTCGAATCCGGAAACTAAGGCTCGTATTTCTGTGTGTTATTATGTTATAATTAAGTCTATGATTTGATAGATCAGTCTGACTGAGCAGTGGAAGGCACCAGCTGGCTCGTAAGCATTCACTCAAACAGCACTTTCGTTGCCAGCAGCTCTTCGCAATGCTTTAAGCATTGCGCTGTTTATAACATCAAGCCTATCAACTCCCGAGATTAGGCTGGTGTAACCGATGTGAAATGGCTAGCTAGTTTGCAGGTTGCGCGCTAATAGCGTTTCAAACGTCACTCGCTCTAATACTTGGAGTAGTTGTTCCCCTTGCTCTGCATGGGTAACGCTGCTTCGAGGGTGGCTGTTGTCGATGTGTTCCTGGTTCGAGCCCAGGTAGCGGCGAGGAGAGGGATGGAAGCTATACTGTTACACTGGCAATACTAAAGTGCCTATAAGAACATCCAATAGTCAAAGGTATATGAAATACAAATCGTATAGAGAGAAATAGTCCTATAATTCCTATAATAACTACAACCTAAAACTTCTTACCTGGGAATATTGAAGACTCATGTTAAAAGGAACCACCAGCTTTCATATGTTCTCATGTTCTAAGCAAGGAACTTAAACTTTAGCTTTCTTACATGGCACATATTGCACTTTTACTTTCTCCTCAAACACTTTGTTTTTGCATTATTTAAACCAAATCGAACATGTTTCATTATTTATTTTATTTTATTGATGTATTATATTAAGTTAAAATAAGTGTTCATTCAGTATTGTAGTAATTGTCATTATTACAAATAAAATTGTTTAAAAAAATCGGTATCTGCTTTTTTTGGTCCTCTAATAATCGGTATCGGCGTTGAAAAATCATAATTGGTCGACCTCTAGTTCACAGACCCAACACTTTCAGTTTTGATTTAACACTCAGTGTTAATTATTATTTTAACAAATTTAACACTGGAGAATTTGTTGTGTTAACAGTATGTTTGTGTGCAGGAGGCCAAATATTTACAGATATGTTTGAATGATATCACCACATCCTGATCCTTCTGCCCACATGCCCCTCTCTCCCCCTCTCTCCTTCCCTCCCCCACCTGAGAGGGGGCCCTGCCAACAGCGGTCTTGTCTGGGAGTGAGTGGAAAAAGCTGGCTAGTCAAAATATCATTAGGGAGGGTGTGTGTGTGTGTGTGTGTGTGTGTGTGTGTGTGTGTGTGTGTGTGCATACAGCGCAGAGCATGGTACTGTTCGTCTATCTGTCTGGTCTGTTTATTTTGATTTCACTCTGCACCTCCTCCTCCTCCTCGTATGACAAAACTCACAGATGAGTTTTCCCCTTCAAGCCCAATAGGTAATACATGTAATGTCTCCTCTTTGTAACTCCTATTGAGCAGCTGGGACTGTGGTGTTTCTGGTTGAAGTGCCCCCTCAAACACACACTGACACATCACACTGTCAACTGTCTTAGGGGGGAGATTAGGTCAGGTAGATATGGATTCTGTAATGGAAGAACACTGTTGAGGAAAACAAATTTGCACCATCATTGGGGAATCAGAGGTCATACATTATTTGAGCAACTCCTTTAAGCAATTTACAGTATATCCTAAAATGTTTAAAGACACAGAAAGCCTGAATGGTGTTATTTGCAGATGTCTATTAGGATGTTAAATCAAAACTCTCTCCTCCAGAACTCCATCCGCCACAACCTGTCCCTCCACAGTCGTTTTGTTCGTGTGCAGAACGAGGGGACAGGGAAGAGCTCCTGGTGGATGCTGAACCCCGAGGGAGGGAAGAGCGGGAAGTCCCCCCGACGTAGAGCTGCCTCCATGGACAACAACAGCAAGTTCACCAAGAGCAGAGGACGGGCTGCAAAGAAGAAGGTAGGAAGGAGTAGAATGGAGATGGTCTATTATTAGCTTCATTTTTAGAACCTCTACAGTGTTTGTTTGTCAATATGGAAGAGTGAATAACATAGACCACACCAAAAACAAAATGCTGGGTTGTATGGATAACCCAACTGCTGAGTTGCAGGCATTGGGTCACTTAGATGGGTCGTTTTCTTTAAAAAGAGCAAGGTTGGGTTATTGATGCTGGGTTATTGAGATATGACCCAGCGGGTCAGATCAGTAGATTGGAGGCGTGGCTTAGTAAGGGTGTGGCTTTCAGATAGTTATTTTGGCTACATGTGAGAGTTAACGTCATTCCGGTTCATCTCTACTCTTTTATTGTTATCACATGTTAAGCTTGAACACTGACGGTTTTGTAGCTTTAATGAGGCGTATGAGGCGAACTGTATGAGTTCCTTGAAGCCTATGCATATTCAAATGTTGAGATATTTAGAACTTTTATTTAATTGAACCTTTATTTTTATTGATTTCATTCAACTTTATTTAACCAGGCAAGTCAAGTCAACCAGGCAAATCAAGAATAAATTGTTATTTACAGTGATGGCCTGGCAAGAGACAAAAGGTCTCCTGTGGGGATGTGGGCTGGGACAAAAAAAAAAAAAAGAACAAACAATATAAGACAAAACGGACAACACAGAAAAAAGACACTGGCAACAGCACAAATACAGCAGTAAACAAACAGTGTGTGTGTGTGTGTGTGTGCGTGCGTGTGTGTGTGCGTACGCATGCAGGCATGTGTGTGGTGTGTGTGAAGTAAAACAACATGCTTCTTTACGTAAGGCAATGCAAACAACTGACATCAGGTGGCAACTAGGAAAAACAAAATTTCTCAACAACCTGTTAATCTATTTATCCTTTGAAGTCCTCCCACGACACTAGGTCCTGGAGTTTTAGGCTGGCTTGGATGGAATTCAAAGACTGAGGGCTGAGTAATGAAAGGACCTTATTCCATGCTCGGCTCTAAATTTTCGGGACTCTTAGCATGAAACAAGGTTGAGAGCTGAGGTTGTATGTGTTTTCATTTTGAGCTAGAAGAGAGGATATCTGTAGATAAAATGGCAGTTTTCCTAAAATGGCCTTGTAAATAAGAATGTACCAGAGTTTGAGCCTGCATGTTGCTAGTGATGTCCACCTGACAGCACTGTAGCGATCACAATGGTGAGTAAGACACCTCTGACTGATGACAAAACAAAGTACTGCATGATAAACAGAGTCAAGAGCCTTCAGTGTAGAGCGTGAGGCTTGCACATAAATAGTATCACCATAGTCCAACACACAGGTAGAGAAGTGCAACGAATCAACCATTTTCTAGTGGAAAATAAAATAAAAACCAACACAGCTTGGGTTTCCTAACAAGGTTCTCTACATGGGTGGTGAAGCTCAACTTCTCATCCACCCAAACTCACAGATATTTGTGAGTTTAGACTTGCAATATAGAATGTCCTTCCAAGGTAGTAATTACAGTGGGGCAAAAAAGTATTTAGTCAGCCACCAATTGTGCAAGTTCTACCACTTAAAAAGATGAGAGAGGCCTGTAATTTTCATCATAGGTACAATTCAACTATGACAGACAAAATGAGAGAGAAAAAATCCAGAAAATCACATTGTAAGATTTTTAACAAATTTATTTGCAAATTATGGTGGAAAATGAGTATTTGGTCACCTACAAACAAGCAAGATTTCTGGCTCTCACAGACCTGTGACTTCTTCTTTAAGAGGCTCCTCTGTCCTCCACTCGTTACCTGTATTAATGGCACCTGTTTGAACTTGTTATCAGTATAAAAGACACCTGTCCACAACCTCAAACAGTCACACTCCAAACTCCACTATGGTCAAGATCAAAGAGCTGTCACAGGACACCAGAAACAAAATTGTAGACCTGCACCAGGCTGGGAAGACTGAATCTGCAATAGGTAAGCAGCTTGGTTTGAAGATAACAACAGTGGGAGCAATTATTAGGGAATGGAAGACATACAAGACTGCTGATAATCTCCCTCGATCTGGGGCTCCACGCAAGATCTCACCCCGTGGGGTCAAAATGATCACAAGAACGGTGAGCAAAAATCCCAGAACCACACGGGTGACCTCGTGAATGACCTGCAGAGAGCTGGGACCAAAGTAACAAAGCCTACCATCAGTAACACACTACACTGCCAGGGACTCAAATCCTGCAGTGCCAGACGTGTCCCCCTGCCAGTACATGTCCAGGCCCATCTGAAGTTTGCTAGAGAGCATTTGGATGATCCAGAAGAAGATTGGGAGAATGTCATATGGTCAGATGAAACCAAAATATAACTTTTTGGTAAAAATTGAACTCGTCGTGTTTGGAGGACAAAGAATGCTGAGTTGCATCCAAAGAACACCATACCTACTGTGAAGCATGGGGGTGAAAACATCATGCTTTGGGGCTGTTTTTCTGCAAATGGACCAGGACGACTGATCTGTGTAAAGGAAAGAATGAATGGGGCCATGTATCGTGAGATTTTGAGTGAAAACCTCCTTCCATCAGCAAGGACATTGAAGATGAAACATGGCTGGGTCTTTCAGCATGACAATGATCCCAAACACACCGCCCGGGCAACGAAGGAGTGGCTTCGTAAGAAGCATTTCAAGGTCCTGGAGTGGCCTAGCCAGTCTCCAGATCTCAACCCCATAGAAAATCTTTGGAGGGAGTTGAAAGTCCGTGTTGCCCAGCAACAGTCCCAAAACATCACTGCTCTAGAGGAGATCTGCATGGAGGAATGGGCCGAAATACCAGCAACAGTGTGTGAAAACCTTGTGAAGACTTACAGAAAATGTTTGACCTCTGTCATTGCCAACAAAGGGTATATAACAAAGTATTGAGATATACTATTGTTATTAACCAAATACTTATTTTCCACCATAATTTGCAAATAAATTCATTAAAAATCCTACAATGTGATTTTCTGGATTTTTTCCCTAATTTTGTTGTCATAGTTGAAGTGTACCTATGATGAAAATTACAGGCCTCTCTCATCTTTTCAAGTGGGAGAATTTGCACAATTGGTGGCTGACTAAATACCATGTATTTTATATACACAGCACCAGTCAAAAGTTTGGACACAGCTACTCATTCAAGGGGTTTTCTTTATTTTTACTACGTTCTACATTGTAGAATAATAGTGAAGACATCGGAACTATGAAATAACACATATGGAATCATGTAGTAACCAAAAAAGTGTTAAACAAATCAACATTTATTTTATATTTGAGATTCTTCAAAGTAGCCACCCTTTGCATTGATGACAACTTTGCACAATCTTGGAGTTCTCTCAACCAGCTTCATGAGGTAGTCACCTGGAATGCATTTCAATTAACAGGCGTGCCTTGTTAAAAGTTAATTTGTGGAATTTATTTCCGTCTTAATGCGTTTGAGCCAATCAGTTGTGTTGTGACAAGGTAGTGGTGGTATACAGAAGATGGCCTTATTTGGTGAAAGACCAAGTCCCATATTATGGCAAGAACAGCTAAAATAAGCATAGAGAAACGACAGTCATTACTTTAAGACATGGAGGTCAATAATTTTGCAAAATTTCAAGAACTTTCAAACTTTCTTCAAGTGCAGTCGTAAAAACTATCAAGCGCTATGACAAAACTGTCTCATGAGGACCGCCAAAGGAAAGGAAGACCCAGAGTTACTTCTTCTGCAGAGGATAAATTAATTAGAGTTACCAGCATCAGAAATTGCAGCCCAAATAAGTGATTCACTGAGTTAAAGTTAACAGACACATCTCAACATGAACTGTTCAGAGGAGACTCCGTGAATCAGGCCTTGATGGTCAAATTGCTGCAAAGAAACCCCAACTAAAGGAAACCAATAATAAGAAGAGACTTGCTTGGTCCAAGAAACACAAGCAATGGACATTAGACTGGTGGAAATCTGTCTTTTAGTCTTAAATTTCAGATTTTTGTTTCCAACCGCTGTGTCTTTGTGAGACGCAGAGTAGGTGAACGGATGATCTCGGCATGTGTGGTTCCCATGTGAAGCATGGAGGAAGAGGTGTGATAGTGTGGGGGAGCTTTGCCGGTGACACTGTCTGTGATTTATTTAGAATTCAAGGCACACTTAACCAGCATGGACATCACAGCATTCTGAAGCGATACGCCATCCCATCTGGTTTGCACTTAGTGGGACTATCATTTGTTTTTCTACAGGACAATGACCCAACACACCTCCAGGCTGTGTAAGGGCAATTTGACCAAGAAGGAGAGTGAATGAGGGCTGCATCAGATGACCTGGCCTCCACAATCACCTGACCTCAACCCAGTTGAGATGGTTTGGGATGAGTTGGACTGCAGAGTGAAGGAAAAGTAGCCAACAAGTGCTCAGCATATGTGGGAACTCCTTCAAGACTGTTGGAAAAGCATTCCAGGGGAAGCTTGAATAAATAAGAGTGTCCAAACTTTTGACTGGTACTGTATATATTTTATATAACAACTATTATTGTTTTATATATATTTTTTGTACTTACCGCTTTTACTCACCAATTGGTAGTTATAATCTTGTCCCATCGCTGCAACTCCCCTACGGACTCTGGAGAGGCGAAGGTCGAGAGCCATGCATCCTCCAAAACAGGACGCTGCCAACCCGCGCTGCTTCTTGATACACTGCTCGCATAACCCGGAATCCGGCAGCACCAATGTGCGGAGGAAACACCGTCCTGCTGGCAACCAAAGTCAGCTTTCGAGGACCCAGCCCTCCACAACGAGTCGCGAGAGCGCGATGGGACAAGGATATTACGGCCAGCCAAACCCACCAATAACCCGGGCAACATTGAGCCAATTGTGTGCCGCCTCATGGGTCTCTCGAGGCTGTAGTGACGACTCAAGCGCAGCAATGCAGTGCCTGAACCCCTGCGCCACTTGGGACATGCATTTTACTTTAGAGGAATTCAGAACTAGCTTCAAATCGTACAGATTCTGTATTCTGTAAAAGC
The DNA here is from genome assembly GCF_036934945.1 of Oncorhynchus masou masou. Classification (NCBI taxonomy): domain Eukaryota; kingdom Metazoa; phylum Chordata; class Actinopteri; order Salmoniformes; family Salmonidae; genus Oncorhynchus; species Oncorhynchus masou. The sequence continues at coordinate 47,353,928 of NC_088223.1, read as the reverse complement.
TGTTTGAGCTTTTTCAAAAGTCAAGCTGCTGTCAATTGAATAGAGCACAGTGTCATCAGCTGTCTCAATATGTCTCCCGATGTTGTTGATCTATATTATAAACAACAGGGTATCTAAAGGTGATCCTTGAGGCACATCCGATCACAACTCTATGGTGTCTGACTTACAGGGTAGCCTAGTGGTTAGAGCATTGGACTAGTAATCGAAAGGTTGCAAGTTCGAATCCCCGAGCTGACAAGGTACAAATCTGTCGTTCTGCCCCTGGCAGTTAACCCACTATTCCTAGGCCGTCATTGAAAATAAGAATTTGTTCTTAACTGACTTGCCTACTAAAATTAGATTTGGGTTCGATTTGACAGGTAGTTCACAAACCACTCCAGAGCATGACACAGTAATCCCAATACACTTCCATTTCTGCACCAGGACAGTATGGTCCACAGTTTCAAATGTTTCAAAGGTCTTTAACAGGTCTATGAATACAGATACACAATGCTGCTTCCTATCCATGACACAGTGAACATCATTCAAAACCTTCAATGTTTATATGACAGTGTTGTGGCTTGACCTGAAATCCTGGAGGTAGGCCTTAAGCATGTTCCCCGAAAGCTTGTCTTTTATATATATAGCGACACCAGCACCCTTAGATTTACAATATGTAAATACTTATGCTATTAATATTATATTAGAATATGCCATGTGCAAACATATTTCATGAAAATAAAATTTGCAGTGTCCCAACTTAAAATGATGAACACAAATTACATTAACTTAGGTGGCGAAAATAACTATCTGAAACCCACTACCCTAATAAGACACACCTCCTGAAAATAACCAATGGATTACATTACAAAATACCCATCTTCTGGATCAACCCAGCATCAAAGTGAATATAACCCAATTGATGGTTAAATGAACCCATGTTTTGGTCATCTCAACAACACAACATGGGTTCCATGACAGACTGACCAGGTGAATCCAGGTGAAAGCTATGATCCCTTATTGATGTCACATGTTAAATCAATTTCAATCAGTGTAGATGAAGGGAAGGACACAGGTTAAAGAAGGATTTTTAAGCCTTGAGACATAGATGGAGGGGGAGGTTGCAACTCAATATTAGGAAGGTGTTCCTAATGTTTGGTATACTCAGTGTAGGTTAATCTGTTGAATTTTTTTTTATTTTACCAGGTAAGTTGACTGAGAACACATTCTCATTTACAGCAACGACCTGGAGAATAGTTACAGGGGAGAGGAGGGGGATGAATGAGCCAATTGTAAACTGGGGATGATAAGGTGGCCATGATGGTTTGAGGGCCAGATTGAGAATTTAGCCAGGACACCGGGGTTAACACCCCTACTCTTACGATAAGTGCCGTGGGATCTTTAATGACCTCAGAGAGTCAGGACTCCCATTTAACGTCCCATCCGAAAGACGGCACCCTACACAGAGCAGTGTCCCCAATCACTGCCCTGGGGTATTGGAATATTTTTTAGACGAGAGGAAAGAGTGCCTCCTACTGGCCCTCCAACACTACTTCCAGCAGCATCTGGTCTCCCATCCAGGACCAACCATGCTTAGCTTCAGAAGCAAGCCAGCAGTGGGATTCAGGGTGGTATGCTGCTGAATCTGAGGGTGCTGGAACTAAAGCATTCTCTACCTAATGTGCTGAGTTTTTCTTTTAGCCTTGTGTCCGGGGCCTGTCCACCCGTGTACCTTTGTCTACCTGAGCTCACCTCTGTGCTTCTCCTCTCGCCAGGTGGCTCTCCAGGTGGATGGGGGTGCAGACAGCCCGGGAGGCTTCCAGTACTCCAAGTGGCTCGGCAGCCCCAACTCCCATAGCCACAGCAACGACGACTTCGAGGCCTGGACCACCTTCCGGACACGCACCAGCTCCGACGCCTCCACCCTCTCTGGCCGTCGTTCTCCCTTCTTGGAACAGGAGGTCGACCTATCAGAGGCCGACATCCACATGGGCTTCCCCGGAGGGGTAGGGCCTAAGATGACCTCCATGGCCACCCTGCCTAGCCTATCAGAGGTGGGCCTGGGTGACTCCATGGGTGGTCATCATCACGGTCACCACGGAACAGAGAACGTGATGGATAGCCTCCTTGACAACCTCAACCTGCTGTCCCCCAAGAATCAAACCCAGCTGGGGGTAGGCAGTGGTCCTGGGTCTGGGCCTGACTCCTCCCGGTCCTCTCCCTCCTCCAAGCTTCAGAACAGCCCTTATAGCTCCCCCTCCATGACCCCTCACCCCCAGCCCCCACAGCAGGACTATAGGAAGTGCCACTACGGCCAGGCCGGGCCAGGGATGAATAGCCCACATCTCTCTCCCATCCCCATGCAGACGCTGCAAGAGAGCAAGTCGCCAGGGTCCTTCGCACCCTTCCTGAGCCATTACAACTGCCCTGCTGGGCTACTCAAGGAGCTGTTGACCTCTGACGTAGCCGATCCTTGTTGTGGTGGGGAGGCCATGCCCTCCATGGAGACTGTAGTGTCCCAGTCTGGGAGAGGAAGAGGAGGGCGGATGCTTCCCAACTACAGCAGCCAGGTGCAGGTAGGGGGGCACGGGGGGGTGAAGATAATGAGTCCCCCACCTCAGCAACACCCACAGCACCCTCAGTCACATCCTCACCCTCACCCGCGGCCCCTCCACAGCCAGGGCCCTCCCCCCTCTGGGCCCTCCATGAACAGCTGTGGCCTGATTCCCCTGACCAGCCTGAACCACGCCGGGGGCCCAGCCCGTCTTGCTAGCCTCAGGACACACATCCACCAGCTACAGCAGCAGCCACGTGGTGGTGGTCACCCAGCCTCAGGCCACCAAAACCACAGTCCCCACCACAGCGGAGCTCCTCCACCCAGCTACGGCAGCAGTGCTAATGGTTATGTGAGGCCAGGTCCAGGCCACGGCCACAGCTCTGGTCATCCCCAGGCTCACCATCACCACCAATATCACAACCATCATCAGGAGAGGCTGCCTAGTGATCTAGACGACATGTCCATAGAGAGGTTCGAGTGCGACATGGAGTCTGTTCTTCATGACACGCTGATGGACGGAGACTCGCTGGACTTCAACTTTGACCCCATGGTAACCTCTCAGGGGTTCAGTCAGGGGGTTGGGGTGAAGACCACCACACACAGCTGGGTGTCTGGCTAGGACACACACCTCTCAGACAGGTGAGTGTATAGAGATACAGTATAATTTGACAGTGTAAATATAATATAGTATTCTGTGGGTGAGTGAGTGTCTCAAACCATGTGTGGTAAATGTTTTGAAATCCTGAAACCCATGGATAATGCAGTTATTAATGGTTTTACATGCGTGGTTTTTCAGATTTTTCACCCTTCGACACTGACCTTCGTTAAGAGAATGGAAAGGTCTAAGGAAACCATTGCCCCTCTCCACAGCACTATCATCAGCCCGTCCCAATTCTCTCACTATCCATTGCAGATCTGTAAGGTGGAAGAAATAATGCATTTTGCGAAGATCGAAGGGTAAGGGCTTAGAGAGTGAATCGGGGCTGGCTGAGACTGTGCTTGTTTAGAGGGAACGTCTCGTCTGAAGTTGGCTTTGTAAATACAGCAGCGCCCGACTCGGCACAATGTCATTCACTTCAACAGAACCTGGAAGAAGCTGGAGCCTAATTTACAAAAAGCTATGTTTTGTTGTGAAATATATTTTGTTTTTATTGTGTTATTATCGTTTTTGGGCTCTCACATGATGTTTTTGCAAGTGTATTTCTTTTTTATGTTCAGTGTCAAAATCACACAAGATCAGGGCTAGGTTTTAGCTCTTCAAAAACAACTGGAATGGAGTCTGTTCTACTCTACATTCAAGTGGGGTCAGTCCCACCCTTCAGGGTGCTTTTCAACAAGGTTGTCAAAAAGCATTTGGCATATTATGTATGAATAAAATATTAGGGATGTAAAATATGCTACAATACTTCAAACATATGTAATGTATACTGTGTGTATATTTGTGAAAAGGAATATTCTTACATTTTTATTATTCTTACACCTTTCTCTGTGTGCATTTAAAATTCCCTTTTCATTGCCTCTCATTACCTTTCAAATGACCAATATGCTATGTTGAACCATCTACCCAGGAACCAGGCCAGCATAGGGATAGCCAAAGCCACAGTGATAGGACAAATCAGACTAGTTCAGTGATAATAGATATATGTATTTTAGTGACAGGACAAATCAGAGAAGTGCAGCAAGTGGTTACTTATCTAACATCTCAGGCTATTCTTTCCTCAGCTGTTCATCACTCTTCCCTTCTCTTGCCCTTCACGTCTCTTTCGAGTTACGATTCCTAATTCCATCTACTTTTCTCTAATCATCATCTATCTGATTGTGATGATCACACTCTCCCTGGCCTTCATTCAGCTCGCATCCCTGACTCCTTTTTCTCACTCCCACTGTTTCCCTCCCACTCTCCTACTCTTTTCTAACTCGCCTCTCTTTGTGCCTTATTACTCTCAATTCCTCTCTTCATCTCTCTCGCTCTCGCCCCCTCTTCCTCTCCTTCTCTGTCTGTGGGTGTGAGGGCGCTGTATGCATTAGGAGGGCAGCGATAATTTGAGAGGCTGATAATGGACTCTAGTTTATCTCACATAACAGTGTTCAACAGCAGAACACAGGATTTGAGCTTTTTTCCTCCTTAGCAACCCTCCCTCTCTTCCTCCTTTTTCTTTGTCACACACCAAAACGTGTAACCTAAATAACCTGATGTTTTAGAGTCAGTGTGCTGATTCACCGCACCTTTTATAGTCTCAGACTTATGTAAGTACGTTTTGGAAAGTCAAGGCTTTATTTGTTACTAGACTTTGCATTGTAGTTCATAATAATTCCATGAGTGACCTGTGAGAATCTGTGTAGTGCTGGAGTAACCTGGTTGAGTCTGTACCTATAGGTTGCCATTTGGGACTTAACCTAAATCAGCTGTCTCAAACTCCAGGCACGGGATCTACTGTATATCAGCCCCACAAGATGCGTTCTTGTGTTCCCCAGATTAATATCTAATTTGAGTTTGAGGTCTAAATGGATTCCCCTCTTTACCAGCCTCTCCCCCACTTGGCTATTTACTAAACATGTTTAATTAATGCAATTTAAGTGAGTTAACGGGTTAACGCACACTCACACACTCACACACTCATACCTCAACTTATTTTACCTCTCACCGTTCTGTCACAGTACATGGGGATTGTAAAATATGATCCATAACTTTTTCTTGATATACAGTATGGATGGACATGTTATTGATGTTACAATGGACCATTCACAAACCTTACCAGCTATATGTGTACTGAGTGATATAATATATTTCTTCTTTCACTTTTTGTTGATTCCATTTTTTCCTCTCAAAACAATATCCCTTACCTACTTTCAGCATGTGACCTCACTGTAAATAATAATAAATGAATATGTAGATTATTTGAAATTAATGAAACATTTAAGATAGGGTATGCAGTACCTACAGAGACCCTATTGTGAGAGACTGTCTGCATCCCAAATGGTACTGTATTCCCTTTATAGTGCACATGGGGTTCTGTTCAAAAGTAGTACAACTACATAGGGAATATGGTGCCATTTGGGACCGACACACTATGTTAGTTCCAGTTTTCAGATCATCATTCTTGAGAAAATTATATCGTATAAAATCTTCTTCTTATTATTATTATTATCTTAACTTTTTGTTACTATTTTATTTGATTTAGATACTCAACAAAAAATGAAGTATTCAGCTAATAGATTATGCAATGATTTAAGTGCTCTTTTTGTTTTTGGAAACTGACATTGTTACTTAGCTGCTGTTTTTATAAAAAATAACAAATAACTGAAAGTAGACATTTTTAAATTGACTTCGTAAACAACATATACACAAAAGATAACGTGAATAAAAGTCGGACCAATTTACGTTTACAATGTTGCACTTCTAAAGTTTTGTTGTTGCTCAAGTGTTTTGTATAATTAGTTTTGACTGTAAAGATTTGACAGAAAACTGCTTATCCTCAAACATAAACAAGTGTTTGGGCCTGTTACATTTCTTAATTTATGTACGGAAAGTCAAATGTATTTTGACATTTTTCTGAGATTTGCCATAAAAGTACAATGAGATTTGTTTATGAATTACAAATGATCTACAGTGGGGTCCGGAATTATTGGATCTCTTAATAAAGATACGTTTCTTTGAATAAAGTATGCTCAATAAAGTATGCTCCAATTTTGTTTTTATGGATGAGGTATTTTCTGCATATGCATTGTTCTTTCGAAGGCCAAACACAATGCTCGTGTGGGTGGCCAAAGAGCTCTATTTTCATGCCTGATGACCATAGCTCCGATTCCAATCCAAGTACCAATGACGTTTAGCAAACTCCAGGCGGTGCTATGGTCAGATGACATGAGAATAGAGCTCTTTGGCCACACACACCAATGGTGGGTTTGGCCTTCGAAAGAACAGTGCAAATGCAGAAAATACCTTGACTCTACTGTAAAATATAGTGATGGATCTTTGACGTTATCAGACTATTTTCCTTCCACTGGTCCAGCGGCCCTTGTTAAGGTCAACGGCATCAGAAATGTACCAAAGTACCAGGACACCAAGCACACATCAAAATCCACAAAGAAATGGTTAATTGGACACAAAATTTATATTTTTGCAATGGCCATCTCAGTCTCTGGACTTGAGAACCCAATTGAAAACCTGTAGTTTGAATTGAGGAGGGCAGTCCATAAGCGCAGACAAAGGATATCAAGGATCTGGAAAGATTTTGTATGGCGGAATGTCCTTCCCAATGTGTTCACCAATCTCATTATATGTCTATTTTTTTTAAAGGCTCAGTTTCATTATACTTGCAAGGGGAGGGTGCTGGAGTATTGAAAGCATGAGATCCAATCATTTTGACCCCTTTCTTTTACATAACATTTTTTATTATACACTATAGCTCAGTATTTGTACTATTTATTTTATTCAGTCTTTTTTGTGCATCTTTATCAAGGGATCCAATAATTCCGGACCCCAGAATATATATTGTAAAATAGCTCTTGTTTGTTTGAAGTATAGAGACTTGACCTCTGAGTTCTGATTGGAAACTATATCTATAATTGTTAACTGCTTATATGATTATACAGTGCATTCGGAAAGTATTCACTTGAATTTTTCCACATTTTGTTACGTTACAGCCTTATTCTAAAATTGATTAAATTACTTTTTTTCTTCATCAATCTACACACCATAATGACAAAGCGAAAACGGTTTTTAGAAATTGTATTACAAATAAAAAACAAAAATACCTTATTTACACCTGTATTCAGACCCTTTGCTATGAAACTCGAAATTGAGCTCAGGTGCATCCTGTTTCCATTGGCCATCTTTGAGATGTTTCTACAACTTAATTGGTGTCCACCTGTGGTAAATTAAATTGATTGGACATGATTTGGAAAGGCACACACCTGTCTATATAAGGTCCCACAGTTGACAGTGCATGTCACAGCAAAAACCAAGCCATGATGTCGAAGGAATTGTCCGTAGGGCTCCAAGACAGCATTGTGTCGAGGCACAGATCTGGGGAAGGGTACCAAAACATTTCTGCAGCATTGAAGGACCCCAAGAACACAGTGGCCTCCATCATTCTTAAATGGAAGAAGTTTGGAACCACCAACTCTTCCTAGAGCTGGCCGCCCGCCCAAACCGCAATCAGGGGAGGAGGGCCTTGGTCAGGGAGGTGACCAAGATCCCGATGGTCACTCTGACAGAGCTCCAGAGTTACTCTGTGGAGATGGGAGAGCCTTCCAGAAGGACAACCATCTCTGCAGCACTCCACCAATCAGGCCTTCATGGTAGCATGGCCAGACGGAAGCCACTTCTCAGTAAAAGGCACATGACAGCCCACTTGGAGTTTGTTAAAAGGCACCTAAAGAACTCTCAGACCATTTAAAACAAAATGATCTGGTCTGAAGAAACCTGGATTGAACTCTTTGGCCTGAATGCCAAGTGTCATGTCTGGAGGAAACCTAGCACCATCCCTAAGGTGAAGCATGGTGGTGGCAGCATCATGCTGTGGGGATGTTTTTCATCGGCAGGGACTGGGAGACTAGTCAGGATCGAGGGAAAGATGAACGGAGCAAAGCTTGTAGCGTCATACCCAAGAAGACTGTAATTGCTGCCAAATGTGCTTCAACCAAATTCTGAGTAAAGGGTCTGAATACTTATGTAAATATGATATTTCCATATAAAACTGTTTTTGCTTTGTAGTTATGGGGTATTGTGTATAGATTGATGAGGGGGGAAAGAACTATTTAATCCATTTTAGAATAAGGCTGTAACGTAACAAAATGTAGAAAAGGTTTAGGGGTCTGAATACTTTCTGAAAGCACTGTATTTTGACACAGGCAAATCTTAAAGTCAATGGTTATTGTGTAATGTTGATGCTGATCTTAAAATCAATGTTGATGAGTTAGTGTTGACTGTAGTTGTATCTGGTGAGTGTTCATTACATTTAAATTGTTATTGGTTAATGTTTATCCTGACATGTATGTAAATGTTGCCTGCTATTCTTTTGCCTTGGTGTTAAAAAAACATCCAACCACCCTCCCCTTTAATAAGTAGTCATATCTTAAAGGGGAGAAGTGACAACTCAGACCAGCCAGCTACACCATGGTGCTTTCTTGGAACCTCGAGGAGCAAGTGCCTGACACTATTCTATCTGCGCCATATTTACAAAAAAAATGCAACAAGTAAGATTTTGTGAAAAAAATCTTTTTGCAGATGTTGGTTGAAGCCGTATGTATATATAAATGATCTCACTGAAAATATTTGTGGCTGTCTATTCATTGTATAATTAATTGGTGGACACTCTCTCTTTGTAACCCCTATAGCAAGCTGCTTTTTCCTACTCACTGTACTTTGCACCTTTTCACCAGACACCCAACCCCTTCACATCCCTAATCTAGAGTACACTACATTCTTCTCCAGTTATTGGCACAATGTTATACACACATAATGTAGTTATAATGGTGCAAGCTTAATTTAGATTCTACAGGCTCTTGTTGGAAATCCATGCAGAATGTGTTCTCAGACCTGGGTTCAAATACGATTTGAAATGTTTCGATCTTTCAAATACTTTGAGCGTTTGCTTTAGCCTGCCTGGAATGCAGACTAAAGATTGTTTTACACTTTTGGGACACTATAATTCTATTGATTCCATTTTGTCAGGCAAGCTCAATCAAACACAGCTAAAGTATTTGAAATGATTTCCAAGTATTTGAAACCAGGTCTGCACTGCAGTGACCTTCTCATGACTCTCTTCAGTCTTGGGTTAATCATCAGATCAGGATGTGGAGAGAAGATATTTAATTCCTCAGCCAAACTCAAACCCAAAGCCAAAGTAACACCCCAAATTGGATTATATGAAACGTTGATCAGCCCATATCAATCTCGGACCGTCTTCAACCTTTATAAAACTATTTAATATATCTTTAATATTACAGGAAACACTTGTGTGGGGTCCTCCTAGTGCCATTCACTCAGTAGGAAGAGCCTGCAAGTATAATGCTCTATCATTTGTTGTAAACATATGAGCCTTTATAATGTCTTATAATATGTCATATACACTACTGTTCAAAAGTTTGGGGTCACTTAGAAATGTACTTGTTTTTGAAAGAAAAGCACATTTTTTTGTCCAGTAAAATAACATCAAATTGATCCGAAATACAGTGTAGACATTGCTAATGTTGTAAATGACTATTGTAGCTGGAAATGGCAGATTTTTTAAATGGAATATCTACATAGACGAACAGAGGCCCATTATCAGCCACCATCAGGTTAATTGATCATTAGAAAACCCATTTACAATTATGTTAGCATAGCTGAAAACTGTTGTCCTGATTAAAGAAGCAATAAAAACGGGCCTTCTTTAGACTTGTTGAGTATCTGGAGCATCAGGCTCAAAATGGCCAGAAGCAAAGAACTTTCTTCTGAAACTCGTCAGTCTCTTCTTATTCTAAGAAATGAAGGCTATTCCATTCAAGAAATTGCCAAGAAACTGAAGATCTCGTACAATGCTGTGTACTCCATCACAGAACAGCGCAAACGGGCTCGAACCAGAATAGAAAGGGGAGTGGGAGGCCCCGGTGCACAACTGAGCAAGAGGACAAGTACATTAGAGTGTCTACTTTGAGAAACAGAAGCCTCACAAGTCCTCAACTGGCAGCTTCATTAAATAGTACCCGTAAAACACCAGTCTCAACGTCAACAGTGAAGTTACTCTTTCCAGTGTCTGTGTTCTTTTGCCCATCTTAATCTTTTCTTTTTATTGGCCAGTCTGAGATATGGCTCTTTTTTAAAACTCTGCCTAGAAGGCCAGCATCTCGGAGTCGCCTATTCACTGTTGATGTTGAGACTGGTGTTTTGCGGGTACTATTTAATGAAGCTGCCAGTTGAGGACTTGTGATGCGTCTGTTTCTCAAATAAAATTTTATTTGTCACATAGGCTGAATACAACAGGTGTAGTAGACCTTAATGTGAAATGCTTACTTAAAAGCACTTAACCAAAAATGCAGCTCAAGAAAGAGTTACTAAAATATTTACTAAATAAACTAAAGTAAAAAAATCTAATGAATCAAAAAGTGACAATACATTTACATAACAATAACGCGGCTATATACAAGGGGGTACCGGTACCGAGTGAATGTGCGGGGGTATAGGATAGTCCAGGTCATTTGTAAAGTGACTATGCATAGATAATAAACAGAGTAGCAGCAGTGTAAATACAAGGGGGGGGGGGGGGGGTCAATGTAAATAGTCCAGGTGGCCATTTGATTATTTTAGTTGTTCAGCAGTCTTATTGCTTGGAGGTAGAAGTTGTTAAGGAGACTTTTGGTCCTAGACTTGGCACTCGGCCTTCTGACACCGCCTAGTATATAGGTCCTGGATGTCAGGAAGTGATGTACTGGGCCATAAGAGACAGTAGCAGCAACATTATGTACAAAATGAGGTACAAACAATGCGAAAAAACAAACATAATAGCACAGTTGGTTATGAGCCTGTAAAACGGCAGACATCCGCTCCGGCACTATATATGGAGGGCTCTCAGGCCCCTGCCCCCCCAGTCTCAGACAGACAAATTGACAGGGGCTCTAGAGGAATGTGACCTGCTCGTGCAGGATAGACACGCATCACTACCAAGCACACATGCCGCCCATATGTTCTCCCCAGCGGGAGAGAAGAGGACAGGGCCAGAGAGCTATCTCCAGAGCGCACTCGAGGACACAGCACAAGCTGGGTTCACTAGCTGGGGCAGTGTATCTGGAGAACAACCCCACCACCCCTCCTTTTCTCTATACCTTTTTTTCTTTGCCTTTCTTCAAGTTCCTTTTGAGGGATTGGGTTAGGGCTGTTACGGGGAAAGTGTTTCAGTTTACACATTCCAGACCTGCATTGTGTGTTGAATTTATGGAATTATCACAATAAAGAACCAACGGTACTGTTGTTCTAATAGAATGCTGTATTTGAATTGATCAGTTCTTGCCAGCTAAATGCATGAATTTCTTGGGCATCTAAAGAGAATTTCCTGCATTTTCACACAATCCAACATGCCGTCTCTATTTAGAACACAATGTAAGCAAAAATGCCTGTCAGGGTCATCAAGTTAGGTGAGAGATCAATATTAAATATGTTTAAGTGATTAATAAGACTGAACTAGAACAAAGGTAATTCAATAATAAATGTGTTGCAGCTTTAACCAATAGTCTAACAACTTGAACAACTTGAAAAAATACACAGTCTTTTGATTATCTTTATTAAGACATCCTTTATTATAGACATCCTCTATATCACGTATTCAATGGGAGTGGTATTGTGAGTGACCCGGCCTATAGAGCGCCCGTCCAGGACTCTAACGTCCAAGGGAATGGAAATGGGCTGAGTGGCGATACCCAGCTCGGATGCCAGGGTAGCGTCCAAAAAAACTCTCATCTGCCCTAGAGTCGATGAGTACACTGGGGTAGGCTGGGAGATTACGGGGGTGACCCGCTGCCCAGTGGGGAGGTTCGTAAACGTGTCAGAGTCAGGTAGGTACAGAATGTCAGGCAGGCTCGGGGTCAGGGCAGGCAGAATGGTCAGAACAGGGGAAACTAGGGAACAAAACTTGAGCAAGCAGGGAGATGGGAACACACTGGTAAGACCTGACAAGACAAGACAAACTGGCAACAGACAGAGAACACAGGTATAAATACACTGGGAATAATGAGGAAGATGGGTGACAACTGGAGGGGGTGGAGACAAGCACAAAGACAGGTGAAACAGATCAGGGTGTGACACATTGGCCTAAGAGTACTGTAGAGCTATTTTTACTTGCACACAATATAGCTGGGTCGTCCTGTTCTTAGGGGTCCACCACCCTGCAGTGCCCCAACCCAACACACCACACTGAGCTTTAGAATCTTAGTGAAACATTCATTAATAGTTTCAGGTGTGTTAGGCCAAGGCCAGAGTGACAACCCACAGTACGTCAGACCCCCGGGGCCAGGGCAGAGTAACCCAGCAGCGAGGGAATGCCTAAAAGGTTATTTCCCCTGACTTGGGAAGGTTTTCAATACAGACACCTTTAGTCGTACTGTGTTCCTTTATAAGGCATCCAGACCTTATGAAAGTTGCCCAGTATACCCTTAATCTTGTAATAAATCAAATCTAGTGATACATAACTTGACATTGTGGGAGGATAACCAACCTTCCAATTAAGGGAAATGCATTTCTTAGCCACTAGAAATGATTGGTTACACAGTTTCTTCAGATAACTGTCTCCAGTATCAACATTTCCAAGCAAACAAAAACAGGGAGAAGGGATAATCTGTAGACATGCTGAGATAAAAGTACAGTGCCTTGCGAAAGTATTCGGCCCCCTTGAACTTTGCGACCTTTTGCCACATTTCAGGCTTCAAACATAAAGATATAAAACTGTATTTTATGTGAAGAATCAACAACAAGTGGGACACAATCATGACGTGGAACCACATTTATTGGATATTTCAAACTTTTTTAACAAATCAAAAACTGAAAAATTGGGCGTGCAAAATTATTCAGCCCCTTTACTTTCAGTGCAGCAAACTCTCTCCAGAAGTTCAGTGAGGATCTCTGAATGATCCAATGTTGACCTAAATGACTAATGATGATAAATACAATCCACCTGTGTGTAATCAAGTCTCCGTATAAATGCACCTGCACTGTGATAGTCTCAGAGGTCCGTTAAAAGCGCAGAGAGCATCATGAAGAACAAGGAACACACCAGACAGGTCCGAGATACTGTTGTGAAGAAGTTTAAAGCCGGATTTGGATACAAAAAGATTTCCCAAGCTTTAAACATCCCAAGGAGCACTGTGCAAGCGATAATATTGAAATGGAAGGAGTATCAGACCACTGCAAATCTACCAAGACCTGGCCGTCCCTCTAAACTTTCAGCTTATACAAGGAGAAGACTGATCAGAGATGCAGCCAAGAGGCCCATGATCACTCTGGATGAACTGCAGAGATCTACAGCTGAGGTGGGAGACTCTGTCCATAGGACAACAATCAGTCGTATATTGCACAAATCTGGCCTTTATGGAAGAGTGGCAAGAAGAAAGCCATTTCTTAAAGATATCCATAAAAAGTGTTGTTTAAAGTTTGCCACAAGCCACCTGGGAGACACACCAAACATGTGGAAGAAGGTGCTCTGGTCAGATGAAACCAAAATTGAACTTTTTGGCAACAATGCAAAACGTTATGTTTAGCGTAAAAGCAACACAGCTCATCACGCTGAACACACCATACCCACTGTCAAACATGGTGGTGGCAGCATCATGGTTTGGGCCTGCTTTTCTTCAGCAGGGACAGGGAAGATGGTTAAAATTGATGGGAAGATGGATGGAGCCAAATACAGGACCATTCTGGAAGAATGATGGAGTCTGCAAAAGACCTGAGACTGGGACGGAGATTTGTCTTCCAACAATACAATGATCCAAAACATAAAGCAAAATCTACAATGGAATGGTTCAAAAATAAACATATCCAGGTGTTAGAATGGCCATGTCAAAGTCCAGACCTGAATCCAATCGAGAATCTGTGGAAAGAACTGAAAACTGCTGTTCACAAATGCTCTCCATCCAACCTCACTGAGCTCGAGCTGTTTTGCAAGGAGGAATGGGAAGAAATTTCAGTCTCTCGATGTGCAAAACTGATAGAGACATACCCCAAGCGACTTACAGCTGTAATCGCAGCAAAAGGTGGCGCTACAAAAATAAATTAACCTCAGTGGGCTGAATAATTTTGCACGCCCAATTTTTTCAGTTTTTGATTTGTTAAAAAAGTTTGAAAAATGTCGTTCCACTTCATGATTGTGTCCCACTTGTTGTTGATTCTTCACAAAAATATACAGTTTTATATCTTTATGTTTGAAGCCTGAAATGTGTCAAAACGTCGCAAAGTTCAAGGGGGCCGAATACTTTTGCAAGGCACTGTATACATGATATTAACCAAGAATAGAATCAATGGTTCAATAATTGAAATGACCATTATTCCCAGATCCTAGACTCTAATTTTAAGCTTAAGCTGCTGTCCTGTAGCTACTGTAGGTCTACCCATCAATTCAAGATGGAACCTTGTATCATTCACTGATATTGTTAATATACTGTCAAATTCACCTGAGCTCCGTAGACCGGCCTTCCCTGGCGGTCTGACCCCGCTGGGACCCCTGTCACCATCTGATCCTGCTAAGAAATGATGAGCATAGTGCTGTGTACTGACTGCACAAGAGGGTTGCATTCCCTGCTGCATTTTCATTCAGCGGGCAGGAGCGGAGCGAGTGGTGAGACAGATGACCTGAAAATATTGATGAAAATATTTTTGTTGTTCCACAGATTATTTGGAAACGGTCCTCTTTCTGCTCTGTATGTGTTAGTCTACCTATTGTATTAAAAGCACATATTCCTTTTCGCATTATTCACACACTCAGAATTCGCTGCTTCAAATTCAGTAGCCTACCTCGTCTAGTTGGTCGTGAGAGTTCAAGTGCACCTAGTATGTGTGGTCTCATTGAAACAGAGTAGGCTGCCTACATGGGCGGATAAACACATGGCAGTTAATTTCTTATTTAAGTTAACTTAAATATGATTAGACTGTAGTTTACTAGTGTCTGTAAATAAATATTGATAATAGAAAGAATTGGAGGGTGCACAACCAGCGTGAGTCAAAGTGCAATTTAAAAATATAATCTACATTGAAAAGGCACAACTATGCACATAGGTTAGGCTACTATGGTATGCGAGTGTTGCCCCTTTTCATTTTCAATAAGAATTGATTACCCTTTTATTTCTCTGCCTACAAATCGTCCTCCTAAAAAGGTAGGCTACATCCTATAGGCCTATGCAAAACGTTGCAAGTGTCACTGTCATAATTATTGGGGCGGCAGGGTAGCCTAGTGGTTAGAGTGTTGGACTAGTAGCCAAAAGGTTGCAAGTTTGAATCCCCGAGCTGACAAGGTACAAATCTGTCGTTCTGCCCCTGAACAGGCAGTTAACCCACTGTTCCTAGGCCGTCATTGAAAATAAGAATTTGTTCTTAACTGACTTGCCTAGTAAAATAAAGGTAAAATAAAAATAAATAAAAAATTGCTGCTCAGTAGCCATACTTGCTAAATAACATACACCTAAAATAACACTGCGGTTTAGTTTGGGACCAGTTCTTGCAGTAGTGGGTGGGAATCTGTCAGAAAGCGGGGTGTGGTATGAAAAGCTGCAGGTGTGGGCAGGAGAGGTATGAAGAAATCAGTCCCGCGCAGACCTCTACTGTGCAACATAACAGTGAAGCCTGTAACATTAGAGCTGTTTATTACCGTGTCAGTGTAGAAATGTGGGATTTAGCTAGGAAAACTGACGTATCAGTAACGTTACATGCCATACTGACTAATAAAAACTTCTGAATATCTGTCTTTTGTCCAATGATTTCATCGTTTGATTTAGGTCTAGTGTGGTTGAGGCAAAAAGAATAGCTAACGTTAGCCAACTTTTGGCCAGCTCTCTCTCAAGTGGTAAATCAACTGGCAAAACCTAACTAAGTTAATTTGCTTCTGTTGAAACTGGACAGAACAAAGGACACAAAACATTTCCATATAAACAACAGCTGTTAGATAGTATAATAGTCACCTCATATCTGAAAGTTAGCTAGCTAGAGGCTAGATCTGACCTGGCTGTGGTAATAGCTAGCATAGCTAATTCATTCACCTCAGTGGAGAGGGGATGACACATTAGCTAATGTTACTGTACATGTCAGTTACAATACTAGCTCAGGACTGTGAATAAACACTAGTTTTGCTTTTTTCTGTTAAGTTAAACAGCAGTTACCTTGCCAGATACATCAGTAAACAAAAGAGTAGCCAGTTTCTGCTCTGCTTGCTTTTACAATTCAGTGAAAGAGCGAAACACATACAGACTGAACTATTCAAAACTCTCCTGTGCTGGTCCAGCCAACCTTTCAGAAGCTTTTCCTTCACACAGCCCGCTCTGTGGTGTCCATGCAGTCCTAAAGCACACCGTTGATGCATTTTGTATCACATTGCAATGATAAAACTGGGGGGACAAAAATGCTAATTCACCATGTCGGGCGGACATTACCCACCCATTCCCAGTGAAAGTTGTGCCCGTCTACAGTGTATTGGCAAAACCCTCATACCACTCAAAATCTCCAAACCACAACTTCAAAAAATTACTCTGATCTGTCCATGAGCCAAACTGATAAAAAAAACAGAGTACCCAAATATCGTCTCTCTCTCTCTCTATCACATACACTGTGCAGTAATTAGAATCCATAGAGCAGCTTTAGGTGACACAGTCTACTGTGTGCTCAACCCTGCTCTGCTTCTCCCATCGTTTTCTCTGGGTCGTCTATTGCTGTCTCTCTTGTCTGCCCTCATCTGTTGCTGTCTCAGTCTTTTCTGTTGTGGTCTCTTGTCTACTCTTCTCTCTCTCAATAAAATAATGATACAAATATTATTTCAAAATGCAGATGTTGATTTAGTTATGGATCCATAACGAATTACTATGGGAATAAATATCATTGATTTACAGAAATATTGAAACAAAGTTGTCTAAAGAAGGCAAACAATTTAGAATCCTCCAATCCTGTAGGCTACTCCCGGTTTCATTTTTAAAAAAATGGAATAGAAACACCATATTAATCAAATTAATGAAGTTACATTTCTTAAAATCAATCCCATATACTATGTTATTACAAAAAATGTTTTAAATTATCTGGTAATGCCAATATGGAAAACTATCAAATGCTTCTGAAAGATGCCCTCTGGTGGTTAAACTAGCACTAACTTGCATTAACAGAACAAATGTAATTAGATAACGTGCTACAGAATGCTACAGCAGCCCGCAAGGTGTGCTGCAGTATGATGCAAATTTTAAAGAAACAACCACTGTAGCACTTTGTTACATCTGCTGATGTAAAAAGGACTTTATAAATACATTTTGCTGATTGATCGTTGGAGGTTCCGGTCTGTGAACTGTCGCCGGACGCTCTGGACTGGGTACTGTCGCCTGACGCTCTGGACTGGGTACTGTCGCCTGACGCTCTGGACTGGGTACTGTCGCCTGACGCTCTGGACTGGGTACTGTCGCCGGACGCTCTGGACTGGGTACTGTCGCCGGACGCTCTGGACTGGGTACTGTCGCCGGACGCTCTGGACTGGGTACTGTCGCCGGACGCTCTGGACTGGGTACTGTCGCTGGACGCACTGGACTGGGTACTGTCGCCGGACGCTCTGGACTGCCGAGGCGCACTGTAGGCCTGGTGCGTGGTGCCGGCACTGGTGGTACCGGGCTGGGGACACACCTCAGGGCGAGTGCGAGGAGCAGGAACAGGGCGTACTGGACTGCCGAGGTGCACTATAGGCCTGGTCCGTGGTGCCAGCACTGGTGGTACCGGGCTTGGAACACGCACCTCAGGTGCGAGTGCGAGGAGCAGGAACAGGGCATACTGGAACCTGGAGGCGCACTGGAAGCCTGGTGCATGGTGCCGGAGCGCACCTTAGGGCGAGTGCGAGGAGCAGGAACAGGGCGTACTGGAACCTGGAGGCACACTGGAGGCCTGGTGCGTGGTGAGGGAACTAGTGGTACCGGGCTGGAAGCAAACACCTCAGGGCGAGTGCGAGGAGGAGGAACAGGGCATACAGGGCTCTGGAGGCGCACAGGAAGCCTGGTGCCTGGTGTTGGCACTGGTGACACGCACCTCAGGGCGAATGTGGGGACGAGGCACAGGATACACTGGACCGTGGAGACGCATTGGAGATCCAGAACATAGAGCTGGCTCAATACGTCCTGGCTGGATGCCCATTCTAGCCCGGAAAATGCGAGGAGCTGGAATAGAGTGCACAGGGATAGAATAGCACACTGGAGACACCATGCGCATCTCTGCATAACACGGTGCCTAACCAGTTACACACTCCCCATGGTAAGCACGAGGAGTTGGATCAGGTCTCCTAACTGACTCAGCCAATCTCCTCATGTGCCCCCCAAAATTGTTTTATTGGGGCTGCCTCTCGGGCTTCCGTGCTAGCCATGTACCCTCATATCGTCGCAGTTCCTCTTCATATCGTCGCAGTTCCTCTATTCTCCGGTATTTCTCCTCCTTAGAACAGCGATAGTCCCCAGGCTGCGTCCAGGGTCCTGCTCCATCTAGTATTTCCTCCCATGTCTGCTCCTCCTTTTCACAATGCTTGGTCCTGTTATGGTGGGTTATTCCGTCACATTCGTCGTAACAATGAGACCAATGCGCAGCGTGATTTGAATACATTCTTCTTTATTTATGAAGAACACTAAACAAACTAACAAAAACAGCCGTGACGCTAATAATAATGAGTGCTGACATGCAACTACACAAAGACAATAACCCACAAAACCAAAATGGAAAAATGGAAACCTAAATAGGATTCCCAATCAGAGACAACGATAAACAGCTGTCTCTGATTGGGAACCAATTCAGGCCACCATAGACCTACATATACAGTACAGTCAATAATACAGTAGAAAAAGTCTATATACAGTGTGTGAAAATGAGGTAGGATAAGGGAGGTAAAGGCAATAAATAGGCCATGGTCGCGAAGTAATTTCAATATAGCAATTAAACACTGCAATGGTAGATGTGCAGAAGATGAATGTGCAAGTAGAGATACTGGGGTGCAAAGGAGCAAGAAAAATAAATAATTACAGTATGGGGATGAGGTAGTTCGATGGGCTATTTACAGATGGGCAATGTACAGGTGCAGTGATCTGTGAGCTCCTCTGACAGCTGGTGCTTGAGGGAGATATGAGTCTCCAGCTTCAATGATTTTTGCAGTTCGTTCCAGTCAATGGCAGGAGGGAACTGGAAGGAAGGGCGGCCGAAGGAGGAATTGATTTTGGGGGTGACCAGTGAAATATACCTGCTGGAGTGTGTGCTACGGGTGGGTGCTGCCATGGTGACCAGTGAACTGAGATAAGGTGGGGCTTTACCTAGCAGAGACTTGTAGATGACCTGGGCCAGTGGGTTTGGAGACAAAAATGAAGCGAGGGCCAGCCAACGAGAGTGTACAGGTCGCAGTGGTGGGTAGTATATGGGGCTTTGGTGACAAAACAGATGGCACTGTGATAGACTGCATCCAATGTGTTGAGTAGAGTGTTGGAGGCTATTTTTTGAATGACATCGTCAAAGTCGAGGATCGGTAGGATGGTCAGTTTTAAGAGGGTATGTTTGGCAGCATGAGTGAAGGATGCTTTGTTGCGAAATAGGAAGCCGATTCTAGATTTAATTTTGGATTGGAGATGCTTAATGTGAGTCTGGAAGGAGAGTTTACAGTCTAACCAGACACCTAAGTATTTGTAGTTGTCCACATATTCTATGCCGGAACCGTCCAGAGTAGTGATGCTGGACAGGTGGACAGGAGCGGGCAACAATCGGTTGAATAGCATGCATTTAGTTTTACTTGCATTTAAGAGCAGTTGGAGGCCACGGAAGGAGAGTTGCATGGCATTGAAGCTCATCTGGAGGTTTGTTAACACAGTGTCCAAAGAAGGGTCAGAGGTATACAGAATGGTGTCGTATGCATAGAGGTGGATCAGAGAATCACCAGCAGCAAGAGCGACATCATTGACGTATACAGAGAAGAGAGTCGGCACGGGAATTGAACCCTGTGGCACCCCCATAGAGACTGCCAGAGGTCCGGACAACAGGCTCTCCGATTTGACACACTGAACTCTATCAGAGAAGTAGTTGGTGAACCAGGCGAGGCAATCATTTGAGAAACCAAGGCTGTTGAGTCTGCCGATAAGAATGTGGTGATTGACAGAGTCGAAAGCCTTGGCCAGGTCGATGAATAGGGCTGCACAGTAATGTCTCTTATCGATGGGGATTATGATATCGTTTAGGACCTTAAGTGTGCCTGAGGTGGACCCATGACTAGCTCTGAAACCAGATTGCATAGCGGAGAAGTTACGGTGGGATTCAAAATGGTTGGTAATCGGTTTGTTAACTTGGCTTTCGAAGACCTTAGAAAGGCAGGGTAGGATGGATTTAGGTCTATAGCAGTTTCGGTCTAGAGTGTCTCCCCCTTTGAAGAGGGGGATGACCTTGACAGCTTTCCAATCTTGGGGAATCTCAGACGATACGAAAAAGAGTTTGAACAGTCTGGCAGATAACTTTAGAAAGAGAGGGTCAAGATTAGCTAGCCCAGCTGATTTGTAGGGGTCCAGATTTTGCAGCTCTTTCAGAACACCAGCAACAGTATGTTTGTTTTTTCCATGTGTAACTCTGTGTTGTTGTATGTGTCAAACTGCTTTGCTTTATCTTGGCCAGGTCACAGTTGTAAATAAGAACTTGTTCTTAGCTAGCCTACCTGGTTAAATAAAGGTGAAATAAAAATAAATAAATAAAAATAGCCCTTACACAGCCTGGAGGTGTGTTGGGTCATTGTCCTGTTGAAAAACAAATGATAGTCCCACAAAGTGCAAACCAGATGGGATGGCATATCCTTGCAGAATGCTGTGGTAGCCATGCTGGTTAAGTGTGCCTCGAATTCAAAATAAATCAAGAGACTGTGTCACCAGCAAAGCACCCCCACACCTCATCCTTATTCTTCACAGTGGGAACCCCACATGCTGAGATCCGTTCACCTACTCTGCATCTCACAAAGACATGACAGTTGGAACCAAACATCTACAAAGGACACATTTTCACCGGTCTAATGTCCATTGCTCGTGTTTCTTGGCCCAAGCAAATGTCTTATTTTTATTGTTGTCCTATAGTAGTGGTTTCTTTGCTGCAATTTCAAAATAAAGGCCTGATTCACACAGTCTGCACTGAAACAGTTGATGCTGAGATGTGTCTGTTACTTGACCTCTGTGAAGCATTTATTTGAGCTGAAATTTCTGGGTGGTTACTCTAATGAACTTGTGCTATGCAGCAGAGGTAACTCTAGGTCTTCCATTCCTGTGGCGGTCCTCATGAGAGCTAGTTTCATCATAGTGCTTGATCGTTTTTTTGACAAAACTTGAAGAAACTTTCAAAGTTCTTCAAATTTTCCTTATTGACTGACCTTCATGTCTTAAAGTAATGATGGACTGTTATTTCGCTTTGCTTATTTGAGCTGTTTTTGCCATAATATGGACTTGGTATTTTACTAAATAGGGCTATCTTCTGTATACCCCCCTACCTTGTCACAACACAAATGTTTGGCTCAAACGCATTTAGAAGGAAAGAAATTACACACGTTAACTTTTATGAAGGCACACCTGTTAATTGAAATGCATTCCAGGTGACTACCTCATGAAGCTGGTTGAGAGAATTCCAAGAGTGTGCAAAGCTGTCTTCATGGCAAAGGGTGGCTATTTGAAGAATCTCAAATATAAAATATATTTGGATTTGTTTAACACTTTTTTGGTTACTATATGATTCCATTTCATAGTTTTGATGTCTTCACAATTATTGTACAATGTAGAAAGTAGTAAAAAATAAAGAAAAACCCTGAGTAGGTGTTCTAAAACTTTTGACCAGTGGTGTAAATTAAGTTTGATTTGATTGATGATATTTCAGCTATAGAATTTTTAATAAACGGTAATTTACACATGAGGACAAGTACAGATTTTCCATAAACTTTTAATCGATAACTTCGGTTTTTATCACTTGACATATCATTCATATAGTGGGAAGGAACCCATAAATCAAGACTGTGTGAATGCATGTACCCCTCCAAATAAATACATACTGTGCCTTTGAAGATTTGTCTCTGGTCATGAAACTACAATACAGTCTGGATATCTAAACAAAGTCAATTCAAAATGTCAATACATTTTTTGATTAATTCTCATCAATGACAACATTCTAGAACTGAGATATCACTCATAGAAGTCTGGTATCCGGGGTATTCTGGTTAATTATTATACCATTGATTAAGTGGCTTTGTCCTTGTATAATGTTGACAGCTCTATAGAACACATTGTACTGCTAAGATGCTCAACCTTGACTTAATAGCTACACTCACTGACAAGGGATCAACTTTATCCCTCATGCTGGTCCTGACCAAACCGATGTTTTGCCACTCATTACAGCTGCACTTACCCACATGGCCGGACTTATAGTGGTCTTCTCCCCTTGTAATGCTCGTATGCTTATCCTTGAACATTTCCGTAAGGTCTGAAATAGACAATGATCTAGGCAAAATAATACAAAAGTATTGTTTTATCTACTGCTCCGATAACTAGCTAGCTAAAGTGTTGTCAGAGTCTAGCTAAGACCGAGAAAGAGGACGGAGGACGTTCAACAGCTTATTCAATTCATTTCAATATAACATATGGATTCATCACGGATTGGGGCACAGGTCTGCTCGTGCTGGTGAATGTAGTTGACAGTGTTAGCTAGAGATAATGTGCAGGAGCACCCTACAGGAATATGTAGTCTTGCTGAGGTGTTCTCTGTTGCTAATTAGTATTTCGATTTTTTTTTTTGTAAATTGAGGCAAATATATTGAAAAAACTCACATTGTCCGAGAGGGAATTACACAGTTAACAAAACGTATTGTCAAGGTAAGCCTACACCAAACACATACTTAATTTCAAGTGTTTTTAAAATTCACGATAAGAAAAATGAATCGTGGAAGAGCTATTGGAATCTTTTCCATGTTTTACATACTATACATTTTTTTTTCAAATCAAATTAAATCCAATCAAATTGTATTTGTCACATACGCATGGTTAGCAGATGTTAATGCGAGTGAGGCCAAATACTTGTGCTCCTAGTTCCGAATGTGCAGTAATATCTAACAAGTGATCTAACAATTTCACAACAACTATCTTATACACACAAGTGTAAAATAATGAATAAGAAAATGTACATATAAATATATGGATGAGTGATGGCTGTGCTGCATAGGTAAGATGCAGTAGATGCAATAGAGTACAGTATATACATATGAGATAAGGAATGTAGGGTATGTAAACATTATATAAAGTGGCATTGTTTAAAGTGACTAATGATACATTACTTACATCCAATTTTTAATTATTAAAGTGGCTAGAGATTGAGTCAGTATGTTGGCAGCAGCCACTCAATGTTAGTGATGGCTGTTTAACAGTCTGATGGCCTTGAGATAGAAGCTGTTTTTCAGTCTCTCGTTCCCAGCTTTAATGCACCTGTGCTGACCTTGCCTTCTGGATGATAACGGGGTGAACAAGCAGTGGAGTGGGTGGTTGTTGACCTTGATGATCTTTCTGGCCTTCCTGTGACATAGGTGTCCTCTGGAGGGCAGGTAGTTTGCCCCCGGTGGTGCATTGTGCAGACCTCACTACCCTCTGGAGAGCCTTACGGGTTTTGGGCGGAGCAGTTGCCGTACCAGGCGGTGATACTGCCCACCAGGCGGTGATACTGACAACATGCTCTCGATTGTGCATCTGTAAAAGTTTGTGAGTGTTTTATGTGACAAGCCAAATTTCTTCAGCCTCCTGAGGTTGAAGAGGCACTGTTGCGCCTTCTTCACCAAGCTGTCTGTGTGGGTGGACCATTTCAGTCTGTCCGTCATGTGTACGCTGAGGAACTTTAAACTTTCCACCTTCTTCACTACTGTCCTGTCAATGTGGATAGAGGGGTGCTCCCTCTGCTGTTTCCTGAAGTCCACGGTCATCTCCTTTGTTATGTTGATGTTGTGTGAGGTTATTTTCCAGACACCACACTCCGAGGGCCCTCACCTCCTCCCTGTAGGCCGTCTCGTCGTTGTTGGTAATCAATCCTACCGCTGTAGTGTCGTCTGCAAACTTGATGATTGAGTTGGAGTCGTGCATGGCCACACAGTCATGGGTGAACAGGGAGTGCAGGAGAGAGCTGAGAATGCACCCTTGTGGGGCCCCAGTGTTGAGGATCAGCGGGGTGGAGAAGTTGTTTCCTACCCTCACCATCTGGGGGTGGCCCGTCAGAAAATCCAGGACCCATTTGCACAAGGCGGGGTCGAGACCCAGGGCCGTTTCCTGTTTTAGTTTCTGTCTATAGGCTGGGAGCAACAAAATGGAGTTGTGGTCAGATTTGCCGAAAGGAGGGTGAGGGAGGGCTTTGTATGCATCGCGGAAGTTAGAGCAGCAATGATTCAGATTGCTGCCAGCCCGCGTCACGCATTCGATATGCTGATAAAATTTAGCGAGTCTCGCTACAATAAATGCAGCTTCAGGATATACGGTTCCCAGTTTACATAGAGTCCAAGAAGTTCTTTCAGGGCTGTCGAAGTGTCTGTTTGGTGGGGGATATACACGGCTGTGATTATAATCAAAGAGAATTCTCTTGGTAGATAATGCGGTCGGCATTCATTGTAAGGAATTCTAGGTCAGGTGAACAGAAGGACTTGTGTCACGTCTTTTTTGTATAGCATTTGTATATGTTGAGTAAAGTATGTTTATTTACTCACATCTGCTGTCCTGCTCCTGACTGCACCAGCTACACACAGACCTCATTACAACTTGAGTTCCTATATGTTGTTATGATCACACCACGACTTGTTAATCATAAGGCATACACCCCCGCCCTTCTTCGTACCAGAGAGATGTTTGTTTTGTCGGCTCGATGCATGAAGAAACCCAGGTGTCTGTACCAACTCTGATAACATATCCTGATTGAGCCATGTTTCCGTGAAACAGAGAATGTTACCATCTCTGATGTCTCTCTGGAAGGCAACCCTTGCTTGAATTTCATCTACCTTGTTGTCAAGAGACTGGACATTGGCGAGTAGTACACTCGGGAGCGGTGGGCGATGTGCCCGTCTATGGAGCCTGACCAGAAGACGGCTCTGTCTGCCCCTTCTTCGGCACCAGTGTTTTGGGTCGCCTGCTGGGATCCAATCCATTGTCCTGGGTGGTGGTCCAAACAGAGGATCCGCTTCGGGAAATTCGTATTCCTGGTCGTAATGTAAATACTGCATAGTTTCCTAAGAACGCGAAGCGAGGCGACCATCTCTGTCGGCGCCATCATACATACAAGTAAGTACAGTTTTATTGGTATTATGACGCATCCACTGTGGCGGCCTATTATATCAATATTTGCGCATTAACGGCATTTGCTCCATGTCGAACAAACAAATGATCTCTCAGCATTTATAAAATTACATCGAAACTTCCTGTTTCCATCACAGTTGTTCGTGATTACATTTGTTTATACGATATGACTTTACTCTGTATAAAAACTCAATGGAAAAAGTAGTTTGCGAGACTCATAAATGTGTAGATTTGGTTGGGGGCCATGTACATTTTCAAGACACTGTATAAGGCCAGTGTAGTAACTTGACAAGGAATAACCACACGCATTTTAATATTACATTCCTTTACTTTCAACCTAAGAAATAAAAAGTGTACAGCGATGTACGAATGGTACAAATACAGCCAAACGATACAGGCCACTCAACATGTGGTAGAGTCGCATTGTACAGATTCGACTCGGGGTGATGATATCATCCAAGGGGAAAAGTCACGGTCAATGCCAATAATAACCATGCACACATGAATAGCAATCATACTATACTGCAGGTAAGTACAATACATATTCAATGTCATTATTTATATAGTGTCCACACTATAACAGCCAGCATGTCATAAACTTCACTGTGGAAAAGGTGATTTGTTAATATGCTTCAGTTTTCTGCACTATGACTGGTTTGACATTTACAGCTAAAGTCGGAAGTTTACATACACTTAGGTTGGAGTCATTAAAACTCGTTTTTCAACCACTCCAGAAAATGTCATGTTAACAAACTATAGTTCTGGCAAAGTCGGTTAGGACATCTACTTTGTACATGAGTCATTTTTTCCAACAATTGTTTACAGACAGATTATTTCACTTATAATTCACTGTATCACAATTCCAGTGGGTCAGAAGTTTACATATACTGTGCCTTTAAACAGCTTGGACAATTCCAGAAAATTATGTCATGGCTTTAGAAGCTTCTGATAGGCTAGTTGACATCATTTGAGTCAATTGAAGGTGTACCTGTGGATGTATTTCAAGGCCTACCTTCAAACTCAGTTCCTCTTTGCTTGACATCATGGGGAAATCAAAATAAATCAGCCAAGACCACAGAAATAAATTGTAGACCTCCACAAGTCTGGTTCATCCTTGGGAGCAATTTCCAAACGCCTGAAGGTGCTACGTTCATCTGTATAAACAATAGTACACAAGTATAAACACCATGGGACCACGCAGGCATCATACCGCCCAGGAAGGAGACGCATTCTGTCTCCTGGAGATGAACGTACTTTGGTGCAAAAAGTGCAAATTAATCCCAGAACAACAGCAAAGGACCGTATGAAGATGCTGGAGGAAACAGGTACAAAAGTAACTATATCCACAGTAAAACTAATCCTATATCGACATAACCTGAAAGGCTGCTCAGCAAGGAAGAAGCCACTTCTCCAAAACCGCCATCAGAAAGCCAGACTACGGTTTGCAACTGCACATGGGGACAAAGATCGTACTTTTTGGAGAACTGTCCTCTGGTCTGATGAAACAAAAATAGAACTGTTATGTTTGGAGGAAAAAGGGGAGGCTTGCAAGCCAAAGAACACCATCCCAATCGTAAAGCATGGGGGTGGCAGCATCATGGTGTGGGGGTGTTTTGCTGCAGGAGGGACTGGTGCACTTCACAAAATAGATGGCATCATGAGGCAGGAAAATCAGTCAGGAAGTTAAAGCTTGGTCGCAAATGGGTCTTCCAAATGGACAATGACCCCAAGCATACTTCCAAAGTTGTGGCAAAATGGCTTAAGGACAACAAAGTCAAGGTATTGGAGTGGCCATCACAAAGCCCTGACCTCAATCCTATAGAACATTTGTGGGCAGAACTGAAAAAGCATGTGCGAGCAAGGGTGCCTACAAAACTAAGTCAGTTACACCAACTCTGTCAGGAGGAGGAATGGGACAAAATTCACCCAACTTATTGTGGGAAGCTTGTGGAAGGCTACCCAAAACGTTTGACCCAAGTTAAACAATTTAAAAGCAATGCTACCAAATCCTAATTAAGTGTATGTAAATGTCTGACCCAATGGGAATGTGACGAAAGAAATAAAATTGAAATAAATTATTCTCTCTCCTATTATTCTGACATTTCACATACTTAAAATAAAGTGGTGATCCTAATTTACCTACGACAGGGATTTTCTACCTGGTTTAAATGTAAGGAATTGTGAAAAACTGTGTTTGCATGTATTTGGCTGAGGTCTATTTAAAGTTCCGACTTCAACTGTATCTCCAGCGATTGTAAAATAGATGTAAAACAGTTGTAATTTACATTTACAATCCCTTTACCCAAACGGCTTACTAATTTCCCCAGCCCGTATTAGTAGCTCTTATAAATTTGGAAATTAATGTGCATGGAGAATTGTGTTATTTCTATGAGAAAAAATAAAGTACAGCCTTCAGAAAGTATTCACACCCATTTGACTTTTTCCACATTTTGTTGTGTTACAGTCTGAATTTAAAATGGGTTTAATGTAGATTTGTTTGGCAGCGGCCTACACACAATACCCCATAATGTCAAAGTGGAATTATGTATTTTGATTAATTTAAAATTGAAAGCTGTAATGTCTTGCATCAATATGTATTCAACCCCTTTGTCATGGCAAGCCTACATAAGAGTAAATAAAGAGTAAAAATGTGCTTAGCAAGTTGCACGGACTCACTCTGTTTGCAATAATAGTGTTTTACATGATTTTTGAATGACTACCTCATCTCTGTACCCCACACATACAAATGATCTGTAAGGTTCCTCAGTCAAGCATTGATTTTCAAACACAGATTCAACCACAGAGACCAGGGATTTCAGAATTTGGGAAATATCTTGCCCATAAAAACGTAGCTTTATTTCAAACTATTTTGATGACTTATAATTACTTATTTCAAGCGCATCATTGAAAGGACAGTATAGGGTGCTTTTAGTTATATACAAGCTGTGCTAGGTAAAGAGAAACACTGTATCTCACGCTAAACTGAACAAAGATAACATAAGGTTTCTATCACACAAAAGAGAAACCTTTCTTTCTAAGTTTGGAAAAGCACAAAGATCTTGAAGGTAGGATGCCTTTTACCATCCAATTACAGACATAATTTAATAAACTCTCTGTGCAATTTACTTTAAAACACTAATGGACTCAAGAGGTGAGCAAATAACAAGAAACATTGATCTATCCATCTTCAACAATGAAAGAAAAATAAATGATCAAACAATAGATAATTACTGTGTTTTAAAAGAGTAAAAACGAGAAAGCCTTGGTATTAAAGCTACACTCTACTCTCCATTACTTACCCTTCTATCACCTCCTTCCCTCCACTCTATTTCTCTCTCTCCCTCATTCTCTCTACCTCCCTCTCTTACTTCCCCACTCTCTTTCTCTCCCTCCCTCTCTAATCGTCAGATTACCAGATGCTGCCCGTTTCACACTCAATTAATTCCGGTGAGATTGGTCAGTCAAGTGTACTGAGAGCCATTTAGCAGCGGGGAGGCGGATGACAATAAAACACCTTAATTGGTTGTTGTTCAAAGAGACGGGTGTGCCGCAGAGTGGATCCAGACCTCTGATTGGTTGATGGGGGAGAGGTGGCCACCTGCGGCAGGGGAGAGTGTAGAGTGGGAGTAGAGGTTGGTCACCCATGCAAGCATGGATGCGCACACAAGCACGGATGCACATGCACGTGCACACCCCCTCTCCCCACCCCACTGTGCACCACCACCACCACCGCACTTCAATTTGTTGTGATGACGGGAGATGGAGGTGGTCACATTTACCATTCATGCTACCAAACCATGATCTAGTGAGTAAGTGGGGAGTCCGGTTGGCCATAGTGTTAACATTTTATGGACATCCAGTCAGTCACTCTGGTTACAGACCTTTTCCCTCCGCATAGTGGAGAGAGGGAGTCCTGACTATATTTTAGCTAAACTCTTCTCTTAGTCTGTATTTGTGAAAGGCAGCGACAAAAGCAGTCACAGCAGGAGACAGATCAGACGAGCTTCGCTGCTTGCTGCTCAGCCATTATCTCTGACGAAGGTTAAATATGTTAAATGTTATTGACAGGCAGACTAGACCCCCCTGCTGTACTCCTCTCTCCCTACCTCCTCCTCTCTTCCATGTTATTTCTATACCCACTCCTGCTCCTACCACCCTCTTCCTGCCTCCTCTTCCCCCTGTGCCTCCTTATCTCCTCCTGTGCCTCCTTATCTCCTCCTCTCCTCTCTTCTCTTCTCTCCTTGTTCCTCCTATCCCCTCCTGTGCCTCCTCTCCCCCTGTGTCTCCTCTCTGTCCTGCTCTCTACCCTGCTCCTCCTAATTGAGTGAAAGGGGTCATAACAAACCCTCTCTTTACATTTCCAGCCAGCTGACCGACCGTCCTCATCCAGGGCTCTGGTTAAAGCTACAATCTAGGATCTGGTCATCTGTGTAAAAGTGGCGATGCCGGGCTGCCGTTTTGTTGTATTTTGAATCCCAGATTTGAGCTTTAATGCACCCCAGTGTTGATTGTTGACGGAGATAAGGCTCCAGACATCAGGTTTAGATCATAAGGACATAAGAACTGTCAACAGACAACTCTCTCCTCCACAGGAGGAGGTGCCGCATGGGGCCTGGCAGCGGGCTACAGGGGGCTGGGGAGGGAGTCTCACAGCGGGATGGGAGCCACGGCTAATATCCTGGTGTGGCCCCAGCACAGGGCCAGGGAATTAGGCCACGGCTGCTGGAGCTAGACTTTAATGGGGAGAGCAGTGTGCACAGGCATGGCCACAGCCCAGACCCATCCTCAACCCACCACCAGCCTCCAGCTTCAGCTATGCTCTTAGGATGACCAGGATAAGGTGCACATGTACACAGACGATTGATAGATATAAAGTCAATGAAGAAGAAAACAAATGGACACAGTCTTTTGTACAATAATATATAATATTCTATTACAGTGTATTGAGTCAGAATGATAATGCTGCAAGGCAGGTATGGTCTTTGTTTTGTTTGGATTGTATATGAACTGTCATGATATGGTTGTTTTGAGTCAGGTTGTAAACATTTGGACTGCGGGCGGCTTATGTCACCACCCCACCTTAAGACGTCACTTGACTTGTGAATCAGCCAAAATATACTTAGTAAATCATCTTGCGGATTCACATTCCAAAGGGGAGCCAACCAATTATTCAATGACAACAGAAAGAACGCTGTACATGTTTTAGGAATGTCTGTTCCATTGTCACGGTAACCCGGCGCTGACAAAGGGAAGTTGATTTAAGGATGAGGTTGAGGAAACTCAATCAGTCAAGCAGACAGGATCCTTTTGAAGGAAATGACGCACTTAAAAGACTTGAGTGACTGTATTGTTGCTCATGTGAGGATAAAGAGTACATAACCTGGTTACAGTGTTGTATTGTTGTATGTCAATCAAATCTTTTTATTTATTATTTATTTATTGAACCTTTATTTAACTTTTGCAAGTCAGCTTACAGTCTACCCCGGCCAATCCCTACCCCAGACCTGTACTAATGCAAGATATGTTGTACCCGGCTTTCCGGGTAACAACATGATTTGAGGAGAACAATGAGGAACTGCAGTGGAACTGGCTTCGAAGTCCACAGTTCGAGTTTGAGGGCTCTACACAATTAAATATTCCCAACTCCTAAAACTGTCACAGCAATTAACCATTAATTAGGAGCTCTATTCGTGATGGTCTGGAGATCTGGTGTAGGTCTGGCAGTGAGAGACAAACAGTACTGTTTCATAGTCAAGTTTTACATACAACGTCTAATAGTCCGACATCACAGTAGAGTGTCCCAGGGGCATTATGGGTGGGCCTTAGGGGTCCTGGGGTGCCCTACCGCACATCCTTACCTGTCCAAATAAAATATCTAAATATTGATAATTTATTTAACCGAGACGCGTGCGGACAGAAGGATGCATCAATCTCAAATAAAGCATCCAAGCGTTCGAAACAGCGCCCTTTTTGTCTCAGTATGTGTGTTCTCGACACCTAAATTGTGCAACATTTGCCCATTATTCTTTTCAAAATTCTTCAAGCTCAAACTGATTGTTGATCATTGCTAGACAACCATTTTCAGGTCTTGCCATGGATTTTCAAGTTGGTTTACATCAAACGTTCAACTTGGCCACTCCAGAGCATTCACTGCCTTCTTGGTAAGCAACTGCAGTGTAGATTTGGCCTTGTGTGTTTGGTTATTCTTCTGCTGAAAGGTGAATTCATTACCCAGTATCTGGTGGAAATCAGACTGATTCAGGTTTACCTCAAGGATTTTGCCTGTGCTTAGCTCCACTCTGTTTATTTTTTATTGTGAAAAACTCCCCAGTCCTTAATGATTACACACATACCCATAACATGATGCAGCCACCACTATACTTGAAAATATGGATAGTGGTACTCAGTAATGTATTGTATTCGATTTGCACCAAACAAATCCACAGTTTTTGCACTATTACTTTTGTGCCTTGTTGCAAACAGGATGCATGTTTTGGAATACTCTGTACAGATTTCCTTCTTTTCACTCTGTCATTTATGTTTGTATTATGGATTAACTATAATGTTGTTGATCCATCCTCAGTTTTTTTTCCTATTGCAGCCATTAAACTCTGTAACAGTTTTAAAGTCACCATTGGCCTTCCTCTCTGGCAACTGAATTACGAAGGGCACCTTTATCTTAGTAGGGACTGGGTGTATTGATACACCATACAAAGTGTACTTATTAACGTCACCATGCTTAAAGGGATATTCAATGTCTGATTTTTTTTATTTGTACCCATCTACCAATAGATGCCCTTATTTGCGAGGTATTGGAAAACCTCCATTGTCTTTGTGGTTGAATCTGTGTTTGAAATTCACTGCTTGACTGATGGACCTTACAGATAATTGTATGTGTGGAGTACAGAGATGAGGTAGTCATTCAAAAATAATTTTAAACACTATTATTGCACACAAAGTGAGTCCATGCAACTTATTATGTGACTTGTTATGCAGATTTTTATTCTTGAACTTATTTAGGCTTGCAATAACAAAGGGGTTGAATACTTATTGACTTGATTTCAGCTTTTCAGTTTGTATTAATTTGTTAAAAATTCGAAAAACATAATTCGGGACAACCAGAGCCTTACATCGAGCCACTACCCATAGACAGATCGATTGGTTTCAACAGAGATACGACGGAGAAAGACATCTATGTGTAAATATATATTGTTTTTCTAATCCAAATGAGCGGTGGTTAGGGTGCTAAGTATTCTGGTTACTGTGAGCGTAGTTTCCAAATGTATGTACGATAAATTTACTCACTTTGTCTCTCCCTCACTTTATTTTCCCCCACCCCTTTTCCATTGTATAACAAGCCATCATGTCGTGTCAGTCCAGTAGGGACCTTTATCTCATGTAAGTGTGTATGGGTATTCTGTGTTATTATTTAGTTAGTAAATAAATGATTAAATCAATTTGTGTAGTACTGAATATTCAAAAGGGCCAGGGTTCTTGCGGATCCAAGGATTATGCAACTTTCAGAATGAGACTGATGAGGTAATAATTAATAATTGCCTGTTATTGATGTAAGAGATATCTGTATATCTTTAGAGTTTGAGTTGAACTTTTCCCGTGGTGCCCCCAAATTACACGATTAATTGAAATGAGTAATAATTATACATAATTAGTTTGATTTTATAAATAACAGTCATCAGATTAATGATAGTCACGACAGTGATAACACTTTGGGAATTCAACAAACTTCTGGTTGTCTTTGAGTGGGTGAATAAAGGTTGATATCTCATTGATCAACATCCCTATTACAAAAATGTCCACATTGAAATGTCGAAGTGTGCCCAGTGGGTAGGATTTCAAGCTCTGGTTGATTTAATGATATTTAGGTCTTGTTTCAATCTGTATTGCTGAAGCGTTACAGATTGTGCAATTGAAATGTAAAGGTAATTTCAGATTGAGCCGACATACGCAGCGTTTACTGTGAATGCAGTCTCCGCTAATGCGGGAACATTGCCTTTAAATTTCAATCACTCTGAAATTCAGTGATACTGTAAGGACAGGTGTTGGAGAGGTTTGAGCAGATACGGGAGTAGAACATTTAATAGGGAACAGACATCAAACAGGACAGCGACAGCATCAGACCCGGGTATGCAAAGACAAACAGACATTTATCCTGAAGCAGGGAACAGAGCTTGGGAACAGACAGATATAGGGGAGGTAATGATACAGGTGATTGAGTCCAGGTGAGTCCAATAGTCGCTGACGTGCGTGATGGGGGAGGGCAGGTGTGCATACTAATGGTGGCAAGAGTGCATAATGCTGGGGAGCATGGACCCTTTGGGCGCAGGGAGGGGGAGCTAGAGCAGGCATGACAGATACAGATTGAAATGAGCCCTTATATGATTATGAATTATGTTTAGGTGTCAAAGTAAACAAATATAAGCATTTGAAGAAGATGTAACTTTAACTTGGATAGTTCCATTTGTATGGGAGGCTGGCGACCCGGTTGAGGCGTGACAGCCTGATGATCCCGCTAGAACGTGGGCGCCTGATGAGCCGACTGAGGCATAAAACCCTGGCGGCGGAAGGCAGGTGTGCGTACTGATGGTGGCAGGAGTGCGTAATACTTGGGAGCCTGGCTCATTCGAGTGCCAGGGATGGGGAGCAAGAGCAGGCATGACAGATAAAGATTGAAATGAGCCCTTATATGATTATGAATTATGTTTAGGTGTCAAAGTAAACAAATATAAGCATTTGAAGAAGATGTAAATTCAACTTGGATAGTTCCATTTGTACCACTGACCTAGTAAATTAATACTTGATATGTTGGATTTACATCTCCATTTTAACCCAAAATGTAAGTTCAAGAATAAGACTAAATAAAATCAAACATTATTTAAAGTGCATTTAATGTTTGATTTGATTCTTTAACCCCTTACATTGTGGGAATTGGCCTATGCACTATTAGGAAAAAGGGTTCCAAAAGGGTTCTTTGCAGAGGGATAGGGTTTTACCAAGAACCATTTTAATCTGAAGAACCCTTTTTGGAAGACAATGGTTGATGTGGTGTACTCCTCAATGCCATCAGAAGAATCCCGAAACATATTCCAGTCTGTGCTAGCAAAACAGTCCGTATTTTAGCATCTGCTTCAACTGATCACTTTTTTATAGAACGAGCCACTGGTGCTTCCTGCTTGAATTTTTTGCTTGTAAACAGGAATCAGGAGGATAGATTTATGGTCAGATTTGCCAAATGGAGGGCGAGGGAGAGCTTTGTATGTGTCTCTGTGTGTGGAGTAAAGGTGATCTAAATTTTTTTTATCCCTCTGGTTGCACATTTAACATGTTGATAGAAATGAGGTAAAACTGATTTAAGTTGCCCCTGCATTAAAGTCGCCGGCTACTAGGAGCCCTGCCTTTGGATGAGTGTTTTCCTGTTTGCTTAAGACCTTATACAGCTTATTTAGTGCAGTCTTAGTGCCAGCAACCGTCTGTGGTGGTAGACAGCTACGAAAAATACAGATGAAAACTCTCCAGGTAGATAGTGTGGTCTACAACTTATCATGAGATACTCTACCTCAGCCGAGGAAAACCCTGAGACTTCCTTAGATATTGTGCACCAGCTATTGTTTACAAATATGCATAGGAGCCCGCCCCGTGTCTTACCAGAGGCTGCTGTTCTGTCCTGCCGATAGAGTGTATAACCCACCAGCTGTACGTTCTTAATGTTGTCATTCAGCCATGACTCGGTGAAACATAAGATATTACAGTTTTTAATGTCCCGTTGGTAGGATATACATGGTTTTAGTTAGTCCCATGTAGTAATTGAACGTTAGCTAGCAGAACGGAAGGCAAGGGCAGATTAGCCACTCGTCACCTGATCCTCACAGGGCATACTGATCTTCCTTTACTAACGAATTACGGGGATCTGGGCCTGGTCGGGTGTCCGTAGTATATCCCTCGCGTCCGACTCATTGAAGAAGAACTCCTCGTCCAATTTGAGGGGAGATATCCCAGTTCTGATGTCCAGAAACTCTTTTCGGTAGCAAGAGATGGTAGCAGCAACATTATGCACAAAACAAGTTACGAACAACGCGAAAAAACAAACAAAATAGCATGGTTGGTTAAGAGCCGATAAGATGGCAGCCCTACCCTCCGGCGCCATCTTGTACTATACCTGCTAAGCTACCGATCAGATTAAACTATTTGTACAAACTCCAAACTATATTTGTAAGTACGGTGTCCTGAAGAGGTTTTGTAAGCATGTGATCAAATGAAGCTTTGTACATCATTGATTACGTACTTCTGATAAAGTGATACACGCATCGGAACACTGCTTCGGAGTTAGCTACTTAGCAATTTCGACTCATGCCTCGGAGCTCCCATTTCAACCGTAACATCGCTAATCTTTAGATATCTTATTTTCTCACAGAAGAAATATGGAAAGCATACGCATAACCATGGTACCAATTAAAAAGGAACAGTTTGGAGATTATGGGAAAGTTATTAGACTGAAGGTGAGGACACAACAGTTCACCTGCATCCAAACATTACACTGTTGATTTATGTGCATTTTACAATCACTGTAATTTTGTTGCCTTTGTTGATAATGAAATCTTAAAAATACTCTTGATACATACAGTAACATAATAGGAATATTCTTTGAACATTTGGGGTAGGTGGAACATAAGACAACAAAAAGACAAGGGTTTGAGTGAGAGGTGCTGTTGTGCTGCTGCCATGTTGTGTTGCTACCATGCTGTGTCACATAGTAATGAACATGTTTGTTCTGGCCACTCTTCTGTAAAGCCCAACTCTGTGGAGTGTATGGCTTAAAGTGGTCCTATGGACAGATACTCCAATCTCTGCTGTGGAACTTAGCAGCTCCTTCAGGGTTATCTTTGGTCTCTCTTTTGCCTCTGATTAATGTCCTCCTTGCCTGGTCCGTGAGTTTTGGTGGGCGGTCCTCTTTGACAGGTTTGTTGTGGTGCCATATTATTTAAATGTTTTAATAATGGATTTAATGGTGCTCCGTGGGATGTTCAAAGTTTTGGATATTTTTTTATAACCCAACCCTGATCTGTACTTCCCCACAACTTTGTCCCTGACCTGTTTGGAGAGCTCCTTGTTCTTCATAGTGTCACTTGCTTGGTGGTGCCACTTGCTTAGTGGTGCTGCAGATTCTGGGGCATTTCAGAACAGGTGTATATATACTGAGATCATGTGACAGATCATGTGACACTTAGATTGCACACAGGTGGACTTTATTTAACTAATTATGTGACTTCTGGAGGTAATTGGTTGCACCAGATCTTATTTAGGGGCTTCATAGTAAAACAGGTGAATAGATATGCATATGCACCACTTTTCCGTTTTTTATTTTTTAGAATTTTTTTAAGCAAGCAATTTTTTTCATTTCACTTCACCAATTGTAACTATTTTCTGTATGTCCATTACATGAAATCCAAATAAACAATCCATTTAAATTACAGGTTGTAATAGAACAAAATGGAAAAACGCCAAGGGGGTGAATAATTTTGCAAGGCACTGTAAATGTGTAACGCATCCATGGTCATATTTTGCGGTTCCTGTAACTATACAGTTATTCCTATGTAATCATATCGGTCGTCACAGGTCTGTGGAGATCTTCACAATTTCTGTAATAATCTGCACAGAATCTTAAACGGTATTCATCACTTGCAGCATGTACTTTTAATGTAATCTCAACTGCAATCCAGGTTCTTTGGTTCTGATATTCGATGAAGCACAATGATAACAACTTATTCTGTTGTATAAATAAACCAAAAATCTGACATTGTTTTTCCATTGGTATTTGGTTGTGCTTTTAGATGTTTAAAACCATAGTAATACCACAATGGAAATTCAACTAACTTTTGGCTGTCTTTTTGAGAAGAAAATATGGGTTGTAATATCATTGTCTCAACCAAAACTTACACAATTATCCATGTCAAAATAGTGTGGTGTACCCAGTGGATATGATACAATGAGATATACTGTCTTTCAATTTTGTCACTCCAGTCTCCGATTGGCTCATGAAGAATTCATCAAAGGGACATAAATGTTATACTCTTGGTCATCATGGGGTGCAACCATGGAAATGGTCGACATAAACAGTCAAAATTGGGTATGTCATAAACATTTATGAAATATTTATTTGGCTTTTTGGTCTTAATTTAAGGTTAGGCATAAGGTTAAAAGTGTGGTTAAGGTTAGGGTTAAGGTTAGGTTTAAAATCTGATTTTAAGAAGATAATTGTAGAAATAGGCAGGGTTTATGAATTTGATGTGCCAGCTAGTGACGACCACCGCCCAATAGTCGCTGACGCGCGTGATGGGGGAGGGCAGGTGTGCGTACTAATGGTGGCAAGAGTGCATAATGCTGGGGAGCATGGACCCTTTGAGTGCCAGGGAGGGGGAGCAAGAGAAGGCATGACAGATACAGATTGAAATGAGCCCTTATATGATTATGAATTATGTTTAGGTGTCAAAGATAATTATAGAAATAGGCAGGGTTTATGAATTTGATGTGCCAGCTAGTGACAACCACCGCTCAGGGCTTCATCTGGTAGAGAACACCAGAGCCCTGAGGATGTGGCCTCAACAACAGAAGTGAAAATGTATACTGAACATAAATATAAACTCAACATGTAAAGTGCGCTTTGCGTCACATGATGCATTTTGGAAAACTTTTTGGGACTGTATCAACAGTCCCCCCCCCCAAAAAAAATACCAGAGGATAGTTTGAGTGGGTTATTCCTTTAGGACATTGAATAGTGTGCAAACTCAGAGAAATACCCATGTAGCGACCACATGGAGCGACCACATAAGACCTACAGTATTGTGTGTATTAGAAACATAATATTTCCGATACTTTGCTGATATAAATATTGTCATGTATACTATGGATAATATGTTATGTTGCTTTAAAGCCCTGAATGAGCATAAATTACAGTTTTTCTCAATTGCGTACAATAACTTTATGGATCTGTGTTTAGACATATCTACAGCAGAACAGCAATGATCAAATGCTCAAATACAGAAAACTTCTGATCATTTTCTTGCCTTAGTACCTGACTTACATATCTTTTACAAAACGTTAAATGCAAATGGCATCAGTGTAAACACAATTCACTGCTGTGTTCACAGAATATTAACACATTGTTTTCATCTGAAGATCAATTGTGTTCTCTGTTTCCGGCCATCCATTCTAGGCAGTGGGGACTGTCTAATTGTTATCATGAGTTGGGTTGCTTCTAAGTCATCATCTTTGACATTGTGACCTTCCATTATAGAGCTTTGCTTTGGTGTAGTTTGAGGCCTATACATTCATATCAGTTGTGCACCTTCATTGTATTCACCTTATCTTCGATTTTGTTTTTTTGCACCAATGGAAAGTCTACAAAACTATGAGCAAAACCAGCCTTTGTATTGAATACATGGAATTAAATCTTGATGATACCATTGTATGAATCCGACACAAAATTCATTTTTTTTGTTGTATTTTTTATCAGGAATAATATATGATTTGATGTGTATGAAATTGTTTGCTGAAATATGCATATAAGGAGAGTAATTGTTAATAATTCTGCACCTTTGGATAGTAGTATTTACATTTTAATAATCATGATTTAGTGACTTGAAAGAAAATGTATTGATCTACTTGGACTCGAGATATGGCTGCGTTAATTTTTTTGCAGTCAGTTGTGTTCTTTTGATTAAAGTATTTGCTCTTTCAACAGTATAGTTTTGATGAAAGTATTTGTTTTGTGAAAGCAAATTCATTTTGAAAATATGTGTACTGTTTTGCAAAAGGCCACAGAGTTCTGTCTTAAATGTTTACATTTACATTTTAGTCGTAGCAGATGCTCTTATCCAGAGCGACTTACAGTAAGTGCATTCATCCTAAGGGAGCTAGGAGGGACAAGTGCATATCTCAGCCATAGTAAGTATATTCTTCCTCAATGAAGTAGCTATCAGCCAATTCAGTGATAGTAGGTGCTGAAAAAGTCAAGTGTTATGTCACGTCCTGACCTTAGTTCCTTTTTTATGTCTCTGTTTTAGTTTGGTCAGGGCGTGAGTTGGGGTGGGTATTCTATGTTTTGTACTTCTATGTGTTTGGCCTGGTATGGTTCCCAATCAGAGGCAGCTGTCAATCGTTGTCTCTGATTGATCACCATACTTAGGTAGCCTGTTCCCACCTGTGTTTGTGGGTAGTTGTTTTCTGTCTCTGTACCAGACAGGACTGTTTCGTTTGTTCCGTTTTGTTCTAGTGTTCAGTGTAATTAAAAGATCATGAACACGTACTACATTGCACCTTGGTCCTCTCCTTCTTCCACCAACGACAACCGTTACATGTTAATTTAATATATTTTCTTTGGAGGAGTTGAGGATGGGGGGGTGCTGTGGGATTATTTAAGACACTCTTTGAAGAGGTAGGGTTTCAGATGTTTTGGAAGATGGGCAGGGACTCTGCTGTCCTTGCTTCAGGTGGAAGCTGGTTCAACCATTGGGGTTCCAGGAGAGATGAGCTTTGACTGGGCTTAGTGGGAGCTGCCCTCTTGTAGGGGTGGGAGGGCCAATGGACCAGAGGTGGCGGAACACAGTACTCAGGTTGGGGTGTAGGGTCTGAGCATATCCTGAAGGTAGGGAAGGGCAGTTTTTCTTGTTGCTCTGTAGGCAAGTACCATCTTGTGGATTCTGTTTTGAAAATCTACAATACTGCTTCCAAAAAAATTTTGGGGCACAACTGAGAAACTAATGGAGCATGTATTAGTAGTCTGCTGATGTAAAGAAAAGCTAGAGGAAGGAGAACAGAGCAGACAAAGACCTTGGTTAAATTATACATCGGCAAGCTGTGAGCATCAGTGATGACTCCCATGGTATCTAGCAAAGTGGGCTGGGAGTGTCAGAGCACCTGTGGGGTTCTTAAAAGGTAAGTAAATAAGAATAACAACATAATGATAATATTGATAACAATTATAATTGGGGGGAGGGTCAGTCAGTATAACACTGGAGAACTTGGCTACAGTACCGACATAGACACAGTACAGTAACTATGTAAGGCACACACAAGTTGAGTCCCAAATAGCACCCTATTCCCTATATAGTGCTCTACTTTTGACCAGGGTCATATGGGCCCTGGTCCTAAGAAGTGCACTACAAAGGGAATAGTGTGCCATTTGGGATGCACACCCAGACTGGGGAGTTGGGGCTCTGGCACCAGCTGTGAGTCTTCAGTAAAGGTGTTTAAAGATGCTGTTCAAGTGCGGATTGAAAAACCCAGAGGAAGGTCTTTCATCACTGCTAAGGGGATCCATCCTCATCCAGACAAGCCCATACAGGCTTGGTGCTGCTACTGCTAAGGCCATGGGACTGGGAGCTGACAGCCTCACACCCATATGTCCCATGAGGGTGCTTGCGGTTGGCAGGGAAGGGGAGAGACTGGTTCGGCAGGCTGATTCGGCAGGTCCCTGTATACCATGCACAGTATGATGAGAAGAGATCACTGATCCATGGATAAAGTGTAAAGTATAATGAACAAACTGTAATCGCAACATGTAATGTGTTGTTCCCATTTTTCATGAGCTGAAATAAAAGATCTCAGAAATTTGACAAATGCAAAGAAAAGCTCCTCTCAATTTTTTGGGCACAAATTTGCTTACATCCCTGTTAGTGAGCATTTCTCCTTTGCCAAGATAATTCATCCACCTGACAGGTGTGGCATATCAAGAAGCTGATTAAACAGCAATATCATTACACAGGTGCATGCTGTGCTGGGGACAATAAAAGGCCACTCTAAAATGTGCAGTTTTGTCACACAATACAATGCCACAGACATCTCAAGTTTTGAGGGAGCGTGCAATTGGCATGTTGACTGCAGGAATGTCCAACAGAGCCATTGCCAGATAATTAAATATTAATTTCTCTACCATGAATCTTTCTGCGTAGTCCTGTCTCGCTCTGGTTGTAATTTAATAATTGCTGATTGTTTCCGAGAGGGGGAACAAAAGTCCCTTATCTGTTACTTAAAAAAAACTATGTTAATGTATTTTAAGTTAGTTCATGGAAAATGTTTTTATTTTCATTTTAGAGAATTTGGCAGTACAAATTTGGCAGTACATCCAACCGGCCTCACAACCGCAGACCATGTGTAACCACGTCAGCCCAAGGCCACTTCATCCGGCCTCTCAACCTGTGGGATCGTCTTAGGGGGGGTGCTGAGGAGTATTCCAGTATTTCCTTTAATAAATCCCTTTTGTGGGGATAAACTAATTCTGATTGGCTGGGCCCACCCATGGCTGTGCCCCTGCCCAGTCATGTGAAGTCCATAGATTAGGGCCTAATGGATGTATTTAAATTGACAGATTTTCATCTATGAACTGTAAATCAGTAAAGTCTTTGAAATTGTTGCATGTTGCATTTATATTTTTGTTCAGTATAGTTTGTGATGTGTGAGATTCTTAGAATGGCCTTATTATTCATTCTTAGAAGAAGGGTTAACATGATTTGTAACATATGTTCAGGACTGTGTCATGAGATCTTATCAGACCCATCCTGAATTTGTGACAGGAGAGCTGATGGAGTATCTGGTAATTGGTGCTGGCTATTAAAGGCTCCAGGATGAGAAATGGAGGGGGAATGTAGAGGCCATTGTTGAAAGCAGGGAGGAGAAGAAAGGGAGTAATCACTGCTATTTTATGTAACAAAAGAGCTCTCAGGTCTCAATGAGCTACCATTTGGGGGACAAGCGGACTGAACTGTACTGTAGGGGTGTCTCCCAAATGTTACCCTATTCCCTATGTGGTGACCAGAACCCCATAGGACTCTGGTCAAAAGTAGTGCACTATGTAGGAAATACATGTGTGCCAGATGGGATGTAGCCAAGGCCTAAGTAT
Source organism: Oncorhynchus masou masou (assembly GCF_036934945.1). NCBI lineage: Eukaryota > Metazoa > Chordata > Actinopteri > Salmoniformes > Salmonidae > Oncorhynchus > Oncorhynchus masou. Next base: position 47,311,476 of record NC_088223.1, on the reverse strand, counting down.
TTTCTTGAAAGCTCAGAATGTGATTGTGTCTTTTCATATACAGTCAGGTCAATAGTTATTGGCACCCTTGATAAAGAAGAGCAAAAAAGAATGTATAAAATGAATAATAAAAAAACTGAGCTATGTTGTATGCTCAAAAAAATCTGGAAATTATATTATTTTATACTAATACAATTGCTCAGAGAAAGATATTTTGTTTAACAAGTACTTTTTAAAATGTCAGAAAGATAGGGATCAATGTTATTGGCACCCAATACTCTAGTACCCCCCCCCCCCTGCTAAGATAATGACACTGAGAATTATATAAAAAAATGGGATGATCTTAGACCATTCTTCCGTACATAATCTTTCCAGATCCTTGATATCCTTTGTCTACACTTATGGACTGCCCTCCTCAATTCAAACTACAGGTTTTCATTGAGGTTCAAGTCGGGAGACTGAGATGACTGTTGCAAAATGTTGATGTTGTGGTCAATTAACCATTTCTTTGTGGATTTTGATTTGTGCTTGGGGTTATTGTCTTGCTGGAAGATCCACTTGTGGCCAAGTTTCAGCCTTCTGGCAGAGGCAACCAGGTTTTTGGCTAAAATGTCCTGGTACTTGGTGAAGTTCACATTGTTATACCTTATCAATGGGTCCAGGAATAGTGGAAGCAAAATAGTCCCATCACATCCAAGATTCACCACCATATTTGACCATAGGTATGAGGTACTTTTCTGCGTACTGCATGCTTCTGCTTTTCAACGCCAAACCCACCAGTGGTGTGCGTTTCCAAAGAGCTCTATTTTTATGTTGTCTGACAATAGCACCAGTTCCTATCCAAGTTTATCAAACTCTATGGTCAGATGACATGAAAATAGAGCTCTTTGGAAACGCACACCCGCTGCTGGGTTTGGAATCGGAAAACGGATTTGACTACAAAGCTTGTGTGTTAGGACATTTCATGGTACGTCTTTGGATATTTCAGGGTGTGTCTTGAAACACTAATGTGAACCATGCTATGCCTTGGTCGGAAGACAAGGGAGCATTTGTAGTGGCTTTGAACAAAACACATCAGTAAATTAAGTGAAATTCAAATGTTCTCTTTGAACTGTGTATTTAACTCACCATTTGAATATAATAATTCCATGCCTCATTCAATTCAACATCAAATTATTAAGGCCTGTCTATGGACATCTTCCTTTTGATACCTCAAGACAGTTGGTAGAGCATGGTGCGTGCAATGTCAGGATTGTGGGTTTGATTCACGGCGCCACTCACATGAAAAGAATTATGCACGCATGACAAGAGTCTGCTTATTTACATATATTATTATTATGTTATGACTTTGTTTAGGAAGACATCTTCACGGTGATGGCTGTGAAGAATGCATGGTTCTGTATCCTGTCTTGTACATATTAATAATATTCTAATTCTTATAGAGAGAAAGTTATCATTTCTAGGTACGGTAGTAATCAGTCTTTACTCTAAGGTTCATCAGGCTACTCTCTATGCTTGTACTCGCAAGATATGCTGATGGGTTCTGTCTAGGTCTTACCAGGACATGGAGCCAAGTCCATGACGCACGGGCAAATCCTTACACAATCGTCTTTATTTAATTACTGACCCGCCTAATCACATTGGGTCCAATGATTCTTCCTATCAAATCTCACTTATCAGATAATTTCTCTCTCCCCACCATAAGCTCTGTCTCCGAGGGGTCATTGTGTGAGCAAAAAAAACACCCAAATAGATGTACCCTTTCTAGCCACAAATCACATGCAAAATACAGCACACATACAATAACAAAGTGCATAGATGTGATATACACCGACTAGAAGGAATTAATGAGAGCAAATCAGTTCCAGTTAAGCTTTAACAAGGATGAAATATGATAACTGATTTATAACACCTGTTATAAATATGCATGAACTATTAACCTATTTACATGTTTTCCATTGAACCAAACATATATAGTACCAGTCAAACGTTTGGACAGACCAACTCATTCAAGGGTCTTTCTTTATTTTGACTATTTTCTACATTGTAGAATAATAGTGAAGACATCACAACTTTGAAATAACACATATGGAATCATGTAGCAACCAAAAAAGAGTTAAACAAATCAAAATATATTTTTGATTTTCGATTCTTCAAAGTAGCCACCCTTTGCCAGCTTGGCACACTCTTGGCATTCTCTCAACCAGCTTCACCTGGAATGCTTTTCCAACAGTCTTGAAGGAATTTCCACATATGCGGAGCACTTGTTGGATGCTTTTCCTTCACTCTGCGGTTCAATTGGGTTGAGGTCGGGGGACTGTGGAGGCCAGGTCATCTGATGCAACTCTCCATCCCTCTTCTTCTTGGTCAAATAGCCCTTACACAACCTGGAGGTGTATTGGGTTATTATCCTATTGAAAAACAAATGATAGTATCAGTAAGCACAAATCAAATGGGATGGTGTATTGCTGCAGAATGCTTTGGTAGCCATGCTGGTTAAGTGTGCCTTGAATACCAAATAAATCACTGACAGTGTCACCAGCAAAGCACCCCCACATCATCACACCTCCTCCGACTGCAAGGCACTTCAGAGGGTAGTGCGTACGGCCCAGTACATCACTGGGGCAAAGCTGCCTGCCATCCAGGACCTCTACACCAGGCTGTGCCAGAGGAAGGCCCTACAAATTGTCAAAGACCCCAGCCACTCCAGTCATAGGCTGTTCTCTCTACTACCCCATGGCAAGCGGTACCGGAGTGCCACGTCTAGGACAAAAAGGCTTCTCAAGTTTTTACCCCCAAGCCGTAAGACTCCAGAACAGGTAACCAAATGGTTACCCGGACAATTTGCATTGTGTGCCCCCCCAGCCCCTCTTTTACGCTGCTGCTACTCTCTGTTTATCTTATATACATAGTGACTTTAACTATACGTTCATGTAAATACTACCTCAATTGGCCCGACCACCCAGTGCTCCCGCACATTGGCTAACCGGGCTATCTGCATTGTGTCCCACCACCCACCAACCCCTTTTTACACTACTACTACTCTCTGTTCATCATATATGCAGAGTCACTACTTACATGTACATACTACCTCAATAAGCCTGACTAACCGGTGTCTGTATACAGCCTTGCTACTCTTATTTTCACATTTCTTTTTACTGTTGTTTTATTTCTTTACTTACCTACACACACACACCCACGCACGCACGCACACACGCACACACACCTTTTTTTCCCCCGCACTATTGGTTAGAGCCTGTAAGTAAGCATTTCACGTGACATTTCACGTGACAAATAAACTTTGATTTGATTTTGATTTGATTTGTCTTCCTTTCCTGTGGCGGTCCTCATGAGAGCCAGTTTCATCATAGCGCTTGATGGTTTTTGCGATTGCACTTGAAGAAACTTTCAAAGTTGTATATATTTTTTGGAATGACTGACCTTCATGTCATAAAGTAATGATGGACTGTCGTTTTTCTTTGCTTATTAAAGCTGTTCTTGCCATAATATGGACTGGTCTTTTACCAAATAGGGCTATCTTCTGTATACCTCTACCTTGTCACAAAACAACTGATTGTCTCAAACTCATGAATAAGGAAAGAAATTCCACTAATACATTTTTATTAATTTAAATTAATTCCAGGTGACTACCTCATGAAGCTGGTTGAGAGAATGCCAAGAGTGTGCAAAGTTGTCATCAAGGCAAACCGTTGCTACTTTGAAGAATCTAAAATCTAAAATATATTTGGATTTGTTTAACATGTTTTTGGTTACTACATGATTCCATATGTGTTATTTTATAGTTTTGATGTCTTCACTACTATTCTACAATGTAGAAAATAGTAAAAATGAAAATACCCTGGATTGATTAGGTGTTCCAAACTTTTGACTGGTCCTGTAAATCAAATTTATATTACAGCACAACAGGATTGGAGAAAGATACTGTAAATAGTTTTACGACATACCATATTCATACCTACATTTTCCTCTTACTTTCGCTCACTTTGTTGTTTATCTGCTTTCGAAGGTGATCAGATTATTATGTGGCACTCTGGCACCATTAACTGACAAAATCTGGCTGCCAAAAATATCTTCTGAAAATCAACACCACTGGAGTTGAAAATTAGGAAATAACCCAGAGGGGAAAAATAGAGACACAGTACGTACTGACATAGAACAGCATAACTCAAAAACAGGCCCTGTCATTCTCCAACTGTTACTGGTGTTAATGAATTACCACGAAACCAGTGACAACACTTCATGACTTCATCTTCTTCCTCTAAGAGTAAGAGCATAGCACTTTCTGTGATATGATCTATAGGCAGACGCCGTGCTCTGATTCTTGTCATGCTGAAATAACAATAATAATATACCATTTAGCAGACACTTTTATCCATAGCAATTTATAGGCATGTGTGCATAAAGCCACAGTGGGAATCAAATTACCCTTGGCATTGTAAGCACCATGCTTTACCAACTGAGCCACACGAGGCGCTGTAAGGTAAGGGCTGGCACGAAAACAAATCAATTGGATGGGCATTTGATTTCTATAGGCGGCACGTTTATTTCACACATTTTTGTCACAAATTCTGTTAATGGGTGTTATAATAAAGACCATAGGCAGCTCAGGAGTTTCAAGTTTGGGGAAGCTTACAATTGATTCTACAATTTCTACCTATCTACGTGCCATTTATGATTATTTTTATATGCACATGTTTGTGGAAGTTTTATTTCTAAAAAGTATTGTCACGTGGTTAAAATTATAAAAGTTAAAATTCCACTAATGCAAGAGCACCAGCCTTTTCCATATGGACATACCGATACACCATTGGCGGCTAAAGAAATTAGAGCATGGAACTCAGAAATACCATATAGGCCAATGCAGCGGTACAGTGCCTTGCGAAAGTATTCTGCCCCCTTGAACTTTGCAACCTTTTGCCACATTTCAGGCTTCAAACATAAAGATATAAAACTGTATTTTTTTGTGAAGAATCAACAACAAGTGGGACACAATCATGAAGTGGAACGACATTTATTGGATATTTCAAACTTTTTTAACAAATCAAAAACTGAAAAATTGGGCGTGCTAAATTATTCAGCCCCTTTACTTTCAGTGCAGCAAACTCTCTCCAGAAGTTCAGTGAGGATCTCTGAATGATCCAATGTTGACCTAAATGACTAATGATGATAAATCCAATCCACCTGTGTATAATCAAGTCTCCCAATAAATGCACCTGCACTGTGATAGTCTCAGAGGTCCGTTAAAAGCGCAGAGAGCATCATGAAGAACAAGGAACACACCAGGCAGGTCCGAGATACTGTTGTGAAGAAGTTTAAAGCCGGATTTGGATACAAGCTTTAAACATCCCAAGGAGCACTGTGCAAGCGATAATATTGAAATGGAAGGAGTATCAGACCACTGCAAATCTACCAAGACCTGGCCGTCCCTCTAAACTTTCAGCTCATACAAGGAGAAGACTGATCAGAGATGCAGCCAAGAGGCCCATGATCACTCTGGATGAACTGCAGAGATCTACAGCTGAGGTGGGAGACTCTGTCCATAGGACAACAATCAGTCGTATATTGCGCAAATCTGGCCTTTATGGAAGAGTGGCAAGAAGAAAGCAATTTCTTAAAGATATCCATAAAAAGTGTCGTTTAAAGTTTGCCACAAGCCACCTGGGAGACACACCAAACATGTGGAAGAAGGTGCTCTGGTCAGATGAAACCAAAATTGAACTTTTTGGCAACAATGCAAAACGTTATGTTTGGCGTAAAAGCAACACAGCTCATCACCCTGAACACACCATCCCCACTGTCAAACATGGTGGTGGCAGCATCATGGTTTGGGCCTGCTTTTCTTCAGCAGGGACAGGGGAGATGGTTAAAATTGATGGGAAGATGGATGGAGCCAAATACAGGACCATTCTGGAAGAAAACCTGATGGAGTCTGCAAAAACCTGAGACTGGGACGGAGATTTGTCTTCCAACAAGACAATGATCCAAAACATAAAGCAAAATCTACAATGGAATGGTTCAAAAATAAACATATCCAGGTGTTAGAATGGCCAAGTCAACGTCCAGACCTGAATCCAATCGAGAATCTGTGGAAAGAACTGAAAACTGCTGTTCACAAATGCTCTCCATCCAACCTCACTGAGCTCGAGCTGATTTGCAAGGAGGAATGGGAAAAAATTTCAGTCTCTCGATGTGCAAAACTGATAGAGACATACCCCAAGCACCTTAAAGCTGTAATCGCAGCAAAAGGTGGCGCTACAAAGTATTAACTTAAGGGGGCTGAATAATTTTGCAAGCCCAATTTTTCAGTTTTTGATTTGTTAAAAAAGTTTGAAATATCCAATAAATGTCGTTCCACTTCATGATTGTGTCCCACTTGTTGTTGATTCTTCACAAAAAATACAGTTTTATATCTTTATGCTTGAAGCCTGAAATGTGGCAAAAGGTCACAAAGTTCAAGGTGGCCGAATACTTTCGCAAGGCACTGTATATCATCAACTAAGTTAAATACTTCAGACCTAAAGCCGACAAATAAAAACAGTCTAAAATATCTTAATGAAAATTCTAGTTCTTTCAATCGCAAGAATCTATCTACTCTGCTTTTCTGTCTCCCTTTCTATCTGTCTCAGCAGGTTGGTGTGCTCAGGTGCACGTGCTCCCTCAACATTGTCAGGACAGAGAAACCACACACATGCTTATTGCTCACATGGAGCCCTCCAAACAAAAGACAATGAAAACATTTACTAAACGCCTAAATGATGGTTCTGAACAATGTTCCCTCTAAGCTGCGAGCGTGCCCTGGCGCTCATCTCCCCTGGACTGCCACAGAGAAGCCAGAGACGTAACTTTCTAGTTAACACTATCAACGTTTCCCTCTACTGTAGGAATTGCCCATGTTAGCCACTTTCAATGCAACATGCCAAAACAAAACGAACTATGCAAGTATGCAAAGTATGCAAAACAAAGTATGCAAGAGATTTTCTTGCAGGCTTCTATTGCATTGACAGGCTCATTTACAGGCTCAGCCTGTACTCTACAGACCAGTGCGGCATAACCAATCAGAGCTGCAGTATCCATATATGCAAATAGACTGTTGCCATGTATGGATCTGTGCCATTCCTTTGAAATGGACTGTGTTTACAGCATGAGTGGTTGGGAGTAGATGCGCTTGTTTTGCGATCAAGGTGAGAGCTGCAAGTAGCCACGTGTTCACATTCTTTGCTAATAAATGAGTTATTAGCCCAGTTATAGCTAATTTCTTAATTACAATCTTGTCTCATCGGACTCAGGAGAGGCGAAGATCGAGAGCCGTGTAACCTCCAAAACACAACCCAACCAAGCCGCACTGCTTTGACACAATGCCCACTTAACCCGGAAGCCAGCCGCACCAATGTGTCACAGGAAACACCGTAAACCTGCTGACTGTGTCAGTGTGCCCAGCCTGTCACAGGAGTCGCTAGTGCATGATAGGACAAGGCCAAACCCTCCCCTAACCCGGATGATGATGGGCCAATTGTGCACCACCCCATGGGTGTCCCGGTCAAGGCCGGCTGTGACAGAGCCTGGACTTGAACCCAGAATCTAAAGTGGCACAGTGAGGCAGTGCCTTAGATCACTGCGCCACTCGGGAGGCCCCCAGTTATAGCTAATTTCTAGTTAGCAATGGGGGAGTGGTTGCCTCCTAAAAAGCACAAAATGTGTGCATTTCTTACCATCATTGAAAAGCGAGTCAGGTAAAGAGCTTTTTTTCTGTCTTAAAGAGGCAGTCTTGTATATTGAAACAGGCTTGAATAAGCGAAGTAGCCAATAAGCAGAGGGAAGCATAATTCCTCTGATTCTCTGTAATAATAGTATGGGAATAATAATTAACTTTACTTTGTTAAGTGGTTTCTTGCATCAAACAACACATTTTCAGTCACCTTGCCTGAAGGACAATTGGATAAACAGGTTAATGTCAAGTCTCACGAAATGTAAGCCTACACTGAACACCACTGTAGGCTGAATGATAGAACAGCTATTTCCATGTAAATATGTTATGGGATGCATTTTCTTCATTGTTTTTTTATGGTAGGCCACTCTGATATGCCTACACTATGATCAAATAGCCACAGCAGCCTACTTGGTCACTGTTATAACTGTAACTTAAAGCAGGTACAGCCTTGGTGTTCACAATTAACATGCGCCAGAAGTTGAACAGAATCTTCACAACATTCAAGTTTGCACTCAGCAGACCTGACAATTGTTCAGTGCCGACATTCCTTTCAGGGAACACTGGTTATGAAATAAACCAAAATGTATTTCTCAAAAGAGTAGCAGGTTGTGAACTCTGCATACAACGTTTCCACTCCAAGAATGAGAACGGTAAATGAGTAATACATGCATTAAGAGAACTGTATATAACCAAATGACAGGGATTAATGGTGTATTTACTAGGCGTATTGGTTCCATATGTAATGGGGAATTTATCAAAAATAAACAATCAAAGGGAAAACAATTCGCACAATGAAACAATGAATGTGCAAGAATTGGCAGGAAACAGCAGAGCACATTCTGGAGAGCTGAGTGCATGGATTCGGGAGAGAGAGGTCCTTATCTTTGCCACATACCACTCCCCTTCTTCTTGTCTCAACATTTTAAATTATACCCAAGACACATTATCTTCACACATTTGAGATGCTTTTCACTGACAGCCTTAATGCAATAATTAGTTATGCCTACAGCTATGCACGTTGCCCAAATTGTCACGTTCTGACCTTAGTTATTTTTTTATGTCTTTGTTTTAGAATGGTCAGGGCGTGAGTTGTCTATGTTCCTTTTTCTATGTTGTTTTTTGCGTTTGGCCTGATGTCTCTGATTGAGAATCATACTTAGGTAGCCTTTTTCCCACTTGTGTTTTGTGGGTGATTATTTTCTGTTATGTGTAGGTCACCTTTCAGAACTGTTTCGTTTCGACTTTGTTATTTTGTTTGGTGTTCTCGGTTTAATAAATATATGATGAACACTCACCACGCTGCGCTTTGGTCCTCACGTCATTCCAACGACGAGCGTGACACAAATCGCTGGCTTCCCAAACAGGCTAGGCCTAAGCACTTTTTGAAGCAATCCACAGCTATTTTTTTTAAATAATCATCCTCTGTGGCTAAGTACAGCTCTCTGGTAAAGTATTTTGAATAATTTTATTTAGAAAAGAGTAATTGTAACATTTTGGAGAAACATCTATTTACTTTAGGGGAAGCCAGCATCCGAACCGTGCACTGTGCACCCGTTTAATTTGCAAGTGGCTGAAAACAGAGATCTGTATATAATGAGGAGATGCTCATGTCTCCACACTAACAATGCGAGTCATTGTCCCATGGCAGGAATGCAGGCGACAAGCTTAGGTCGACATATTATGCCCATTAAAACGCATTGGGTTTACGGCTCGTGTACACTATTATGCAGTAAATTACTGCATGCTGCTCCAGCCACCCAGAGTGGCTTGCTTGTAGGTGTGCTAGCAGCATATAACAGCACATTCGATTGTGCGTCAAGAATTCAGCATAGCAAGTTTGTATGAAGGTCTGTTTATTAAACGAATGTATTCACAGGTAAATCGTAATACGCTCTAAACCACTGGTGACCAAAAACTTTGATGCCCTGTCTCCAATTGTCCACATGGCTGGGAGAACCTATTCAAGTAAGTAAATACTTTTCGAAAATGTAAAAAACAAAAAGATGTATTATTAGCTAGCTAGCTACAGTGCAGGCTAACTCAAATGAGCTGCTAACGTAGCTAGCTAACCTATCTTTACATACTGTATCGATAGCTAGCCAAGTCAATTAAATACCTAACTTCACATTAGCTAGCTATCTTGATGTATTTATCATTGTAAATTAAAAACAAACTTCAAATGCATTTGTAGGTAGCTAGCAAACAGCCATGGAAGAGGGTGAAAGGATAGCAGCTCCATCTGTCAAAGGGAGAGAGCAGGCTATTATGGATAGGGCAGGTACTTTTGTGTAGTTTCAGTCCCTATAAAGAAAAACTGAGGACAGAGATAATAGCAACATAATATTCAGTGCTGTCTAATATGAGTATAATGAAGCCTGTTTCTTGTGATGTTTTCTGTCTTCAGATACAGAGAGCAGTGTTAACCTGTCTGCAGATGAAGAGGTCCCAATTAAGAGCAGTGGTTCTCAGTCCTGGGTCTCAAAGGGGTGCACATTTTTTATTTTGGTTTTGCCTTAGCACTACACAGCTGATTCAATTGATAAATCATCATCAAGCTTCAACTAGTATTTATGTATTCATGTGATGCTATCCGGGTGGGCATCTGTCCGCGGTGGCGGCTCTGGTGCTGGACGTGGCCCCCACTTCACCGTAGTCTTACCCCACCTTGTCCACTTCCGTGACCTCATAGCCACGGCAACCCTACTTAATAACACGGGACAGAGGGGCAGCTCGGGACAGAGAGGCACCTCGGGACAGAGGGGCAGCTCGGGACAGAGGGGCTCTTCAGACTCCGGCAGCAGCGCCGGACAGGCGGGAGACTCCGGCAGCAGCGCCGGACAGGCGGGAGACTCCGGCAGCACAGGAGAGGAGGAAGGCTCTGGCAGATCCTGGCTGGCTGGCGGCTCTAGAAGAGTCTGGCTGAGTGGCGGAGCTGGAAGAGTCTGGCAGACTGGCGGATCTGGAAGAGTCTGGCTGACTGGCGGTTCCGGCAGATCCTGGCTGACTGGCGGATCTGGAAGAGTCTGGCTGACTGGCGGATCTGGAAGAGTCTGGTTGACTGGCAGATCTGGAAGAGTCTGGCTGACTGGCAGATCTGGAAGAGTCTGGCTGACTGGCAGATCTGGAAGAGTCTGGTTGACTGGCGGATCTGGAAGAGTCTGGTTGACTGGCAGATCTGGAAGAGTCTGGCTGACTGGCGGATCTGGAAGAGCCTGGCTGACTGGCGGATCTGGAAGAGTCTGGCTGACTGGCGGATCTGGAAGGGTCTGGCAGACTCGCGGATCTGGAAGAGTCTGGCTGACTGGCGGATCTGGAAGAGTCTGGCAGACTCGCGGATCTGGAAGAGCCTGGCTGACTGGCAGATCTGGAAGAGCCTGGTTGACTGGCAGATCTGGAAGAGTCTGGTTGACTGGCAGATCTGGAAGAGTCTGGTTGACTGGCAGATCTGGAAGAGTCTGGTTGACTGGCAGATCTGGAAGAGTCTGGTTGACTGGCAGATCTGGAAGAGTATGGCTGACTGGCAGATCTGGAAGAGTCTTGTTGACTGGCAGATCTGGAAGAGTCTGGTTGACTGGCAGATCTGGAAGAGTCTGGCTGACTGGCAGATCCTGGCTAACTGACGGCTCTGGCTGCTCCATGCTGACTGGCAGCTCTGGCTGCTCCATGCTGACTGGCGGCTCTGGCTGCTCCATGCTGACTGGCGGCTCTGGCTGCTCCATGCTGACTGGCGGCTCTGGCTGCTCCATGCTGACTTGCGGCTCTGGCTGCTCCATGCTGACTGGCGGCTCTGGCTGCTCCATGCAGACTGACAGCTCTGGCTGCTCCATGCAGACTGGCAGCTCTGGCTGCGCTAAACAGGCAGGAGACTCCGGCAACGCTGTAGAGGCAGAAGGCTCTGGCAGCGCTAAACAGGCGGGAGGCTCCGGCAGCGCGGGAGACTCCGGCAGCGCAGGAGAGGAGAAAGGCTCGGTCAGCGCTGAACAGGCGGGAGACTCCGGCAGCGCAGGAGAGGAGGAAGGCTCCGGCAGCACTGGAGAGGCGAGGCGCACTGTAGGCCTGATGCGTGGTGCTGGCACTGGTGGTACTGGGCCGAGGACACACACAGGAAGCCTGGTGCGGGGAGCTGCCACCGGAGGGCTGGTTTGTGGAGGTGGTGCTGGGTAGACCGGACCGTGCAGGCGCACTGAAGCTCTTGAGCATCGAGCCTGCCCAACCTTACCTGGTTGAATACTCCCGGTCACTCTGCCAGTGCGGCAAGGTGGAATAACCCGCACTGGGCTATGCAGGCGAACCAGGGACACCGTGCGCAAGGCTGTTGCCATGTAAGCCGGCCCAAGGAGACGCACTGGGGACCAGATGCGTAGAGCCGGCTTCATGGCATTTGGCTCAACGCTCAATCTAGCCCGGCCGATACGCGGAGCTGGAATATACCGCACCGGGCTATGCACCCGCACTGGAGACACCGTGCGCACCACAGCATAACACAGTGCCTGCCCGGTCTCTCTAGCCCCCCGGTAACCACAGGAATTTGGCGTAGGTCTCCTACCGAGCGTCGCCATACTCCCTGTGAGCCACCCCCCAAGACATTTTTGGGGCTGACTCTCAGGCTTCCATCCGCGTCACCGCGCTGCCTCCTCATACCAGCGCCTCTCAGCTCTCGTCGCCTCCAGTTCTTCTTTGGGGCGGCGATATTCTCCAGGCTGAGACCAGGGTCCTTCACCGTCCAGTTCGTCCTCCCATGTCCATTCCTTCTCTTGCTGCACCTTGGGGCGGCTACACTCCCCTGGTTTAGCCCAGGGTCCTCTCCCGTTGAGGAGTTCCTCCCAAGTCCAGAAAGTCTTGTCACGCTGCTCCTGCTGCTGCTGTTGCCTGTTACCACGCCGCTTGGTCCTGTTGTGGTGGGTGATTCTGTCACGGCTTTCGTCTGTAGAAGGAGGAGCGGACCAAAATGCAGCGTGGTTGTTATTCATTTTACTTTAATAAAGAAACTGTACACAAATAAACTAACAAAACAACAAACATGCGAAAACCTAGAACAGCCCTATCTGGTGCAAAACACAGAGACAGGAACAATCACCTACAAACACACAGGGAAACCCAGGCTACCTAAATATGGTTCCCAATCAGTGACAATGACTAACACCTGCCTCTGATTGAGAACCATATCAGGCCAGACATAGAAATAGACAAACAAGACATCCAACATAGAATGCCCACTCAGATCACACCCTGACCAACCTAAAACATAGAAACATTCAAAGTAAACTATGGTCAGGGTGTGACAATTGGAGATTCTTACAAAACAATTGCCTACAGTTACCATGTAGGACACGGCACTTTTGGGTGCATTGTCGCAAGTGTGACCAGGGCTATCTCATGGGGGATTTCAGTCGTGTGTGTGAAGGCTACCTGTGCCCTGCATAACTACATGAGGATGGACACGAAGACCCGGAGGGAACCTGCAGCTCTCCACCGTGTACCAGAGGAGAGGTCTGCTGCTCTGCAGGATATTGTACAGATGGGGACCAACAAGGCGGGATGGGAGGCAATCCATGTGCAGGAGATCTTCTTTACCTCTTACTTCTTCGAAGAGGGCGCTGTTCCCTGGCAACCCCTTGTTGCCATAGAATACACTGCACAACTAAAGGCTCTTTTAATAAAAGTATTAAAAGCAATAAAAGTATTCCATTTACTTAGCCATGTCAAATGCCGTTATTCAATCCCCAGTTTCTCTCCCTTTGATTTATACTTCTCAGGTGAGGGTGCTGTTTAGGTAAGAGTGATGTCTGTACAAAAACAAAACAGGTTATTTTAAGAGTCACCCATATTGGAAAAATGTAGAACAATTAAACAACTTATAACCCACACCTCCACAATTGTGTATCAATCTGATTGAAGGATTGTGTTGCGCAGGCTCAGGTGTATAACTATGGCTCCTTCCACCTTCAAAGAATAAAGAGGACCAACTATAGAGAATAGTAAGACACTTCGTTATTTCTATTTACATACCTACACTATATTGTTTGTCCTCATGTGTCTGCATGTTTTTCAGAATAATGTACTCTGCAGTCAGTTGGTGTGGACACCAGGTGAGGCCACACACACAGACTCCTGTTGAACACTCACTTTACCTACTTTATTTTCTAAATAACAGTCTCTCTCCTTCACTTCATCCCTTTCCCTCAATCCTATAGGTTACAGTGCAAACCCCTTGACTTTTTCAACATTTTGTTACGTTACAGCCTTAATCTAAAATTGATTACTTTTTTATAAACTCAGCAATCTACACACAATACCCATATTGACAAAGCGCAAATAGGATTTTAGAAATTTTTGCTAATGTATTAAAAATATAAAACTAATACTTTATTTACATAAGTATTCAGACCCTTTGCTATGCGATTCGAAATTGAGCTCAGGTACATCCTGTTTCCATTGGTCATCCTTTCTACAATTTGATTGGAGTCTACCTGTGATAAATTCAATTGATTGGACATGATTTGGAAGACACACACCTGTCGATATAAAGTCTCACATTTGACAGTGCATGTCAGAGCAAAAACCAAGTCATGAGGTCGATGGAATTGTTCATAGAGCACAGAGACAGGATTGTGTCCAGGCACATCTCTGGGGAAGTGTACCAAAACATTTCTGCAACATTGAAGGTCCCCAAGAACACAGTGGCCAACATCATTCATAAATGGAAGAAGTTTGGAACCACCAAGACTATTCCTAAAGCTGGCCATCCGACCAAACTGAACAGTCGGGAGAGAAGGGCCTTGCTCAGGGGGGTGACCAAGAACACAATGGTCACTCTGAAAAAGCTTCTTTGTGGAGATGGGAGAACCTTCCAGAAGGACAACCATCTCTGCAGCACTCCACCAATCAGGCCTTTATGGTAGAGTGTCCAGCCACTCCTCAGTAAAAGGCACGTGACAGTTTGCCAAAAGGCATCTAAAGACTCCCAGACCATGAGAAACAATATTATCTGGTTATAATGAAACCAAAATTAAACTATTTTTGCCTGAATCCCAAACCTGGCACCATCTCTATGGTGAAGCATGGTGGTGGCAGCATCATGCTGTGAGGATGTTTTTCAGCGATAGGAACTGGGAGATTAGACAGGATCAAGGGAAATATGAAAGGAGCAAAGTACAGAGAGATCCTTGATGAAAACCTGCTCCAGCGCACTCAGGACCTCAGACTGGGGCAAAGGTTCACCTTCCAACAGGACAACGACCCTAAGCACACAGCCAAGACAACGCAGGATTGGCTTCGGGACAAGTCTCTGAATGTGCTTGAGTGGCCCAGCCAGAGCCCGGACTTGAACCCGCTTGATCATCTCTGGAGAGACCTGAAAAAAACTGTGCAGCAACTCTCCCCATCCAATTTGACAGAGCTTGAGAGGAGAATGCAGAGAAGAATGGGAGAAACTGCCCAAATACAGGTGTACCAAGCTTGTAGTGTCATACCCAAGACTCGAGGCTGTAATCGCTGCCAAAAGTGCTTCAACAGAGTATTTAGTAAAGGGTCTGAATACTTATGTAAATGTGATATTTCCTCACTGTATATCAGCTGTGTCGGTGAACCCCTCCCGCATCTGAACTGGCTACATAGAGTGCACAACATGATCAGATGTGAGAGGTCACTTGGTTGGGTCAACAGGAAGTATTATTTAAAATATGCTTTACTTTGAAATACAGATAGAGATGTAGTAGTCCCAGAGTTAATGATCCAAGGTCAGTTTTGCATTTCACCTCCTGATGATTATGATGACTGACAGTGCTAGAATAAAAAAAACACAAGGCTTAATCATGCTCTCTCTCTCCAGATGTCTCGTCTTTAGCTGTGTTTTGATGTGAGAGAGGATGCCAACCCCCAGTCCCGTCATCACCACCTCACCTGCTCTTAAGAAAGCCTGGGGGTCCAAGGCTAGATAGGAGACACTATTATGTAATTGTGATGAACTGAGAGAATATTCAGTTTAGTAGCACTGTAATTTATTAATCACATGCTGTACATTCACGTACAGACTGAACTTGTATTTATAGTATAATATTGCAATTATAATATTTTTTATGCATGTATTATGTATTTATAACACTTGGATAAATAACTTCTTTCAATAACACTTTTCACATTCTCTTCTGGTTGAAATGAGCCTGTTTTAGAGTATTTACATGACGCATAGGAAGTGTAGGGTGTTTTTTAAGTTCTGTTTCTCTATATATGAATTACAAGTCAGCCTTTAACTAGTTACATCATGTTATTAGTCTTTTGCATAGTTACAATGTGTAACCATTGATGTCCCAGGATCTGGATTGGTAAACACTGTTGAAGTGTATACTTGTAATACATACATGCAGACACAGCATCATTCAAAGACTAGAGTTTGATTCTCCTGGTATTGGATATGACTGAAAAAGAATGCCTCACAGAGATTCATACCTGAACCACACCTTTATTTGCCAAGGTAGAGTAAGTGATCTGTGAATATATCCAATGTAATAACTACATGCATATACCACTTGAATCCTTGGCACAATAAAGTTATATTATAATCTACTCAAACCACAATCTTCGTTGATGCCATTCAGAAGGTTTTTAAGTCTATACTACAGGCTATGATAGCTGAGATTCATAGCTAGGTTCTGAACTAATATTTATACCAAATGTTTTAGGGTCCATACACAGATTGGTTACATAGCTAGCTATACATCCATGAGCATACAGTAAGTTTTTATCCTCATACAAAACAATAAGCAAGAAGATAGTTATCTAGCTACGTTACTTCAGCTGCATTGCATGGCAAATATCAGCAAGGCAAGCTTACAAAATTGTACATTCAATTTGCAGTAAATACTTTAGCAAGCTAGATTCTTTAATTCCACAAGATGACAGCCTGGTTTTCTCAGGAGTCCCTAAAACATTAAACACAAATTACAATTTCAAACTGATGTCATAACGCGCATAAAGCTAGCTAGCCAGCCGGCTAATGTTAGCTAGCCTGCATATTCCTCTCAACTGTAATTTTTTTACATGATTCGTTATGATGTTTTAATTACTTACATTTGCTTCCATCCTAGTATTTTCGTCTGCCATCTTTGATGAAGAAAGTCTTCAGCGTTTGGTCGCATAGCTTCAAATTCGTCATGGGAACCACTCGATATGATTGGTCAATGCCCAGTGGACCCCGCTGGTGATTTGCATGAAGTTGGGAAATGCTAAACTTTTTCACGGCCTCCCATGCTACGTTCGCACCGCCCAACGGTCCCCCAGTCATTCCTCTTCTCACTGCTCTCCTTCCGTTGAAAATGAATGGGAAGCGGTGATTCACCGCGCGGCACCGCATGCTAGTGTACGCAAAGGGTTATTCAGGACAGATTTTTGTGAGAGTTTGCCTCTTCCTCTCTGCTGAAACTAGGGAGAAAAACAACACCTCTCTGTCTTACTTTAGTACCCCATGTTGCTGATACATTCTGGACAGAAAAGGTATGACATGCCATACTCTGTCTAGACAGCATCAGATACATGGTCTACATACGGAGGCAGAGGGGCGCTGTTTAGCTCGCTCTGATGCTTTATCCGAGATTGATGCATCTTTCTGTCCGTGTGCGTCTCGGTCACATAAATTATCAATAATTTTATATTTTATTTGGATGGACAAGGAGGTACAGGAGCGCAGTCCAGGCACCCTAGGGCCTGCTCATAAGGCAAAGGTCATGTTGCATTTCTCTCTTGTTCTGCTACATTGAGATCTATAGTCAAATGGATTTATCCTATTGCCTGCTCTGCTGGGTCTTTTGGTTTTCATCTATTTCTTTGACTCTGTGACAGCTGGATAGACTATAGACAGTACATCCCCATACTTAAACCAGGTCTGCCTAACTGTCTCAGATGCAACTATTAGGATTTTGAACTCTAAAATGAGCCTGAGAGACACAGCATTGTGTTCTCTTCTCTCAGTCACTGTGTCTGTGCCCCATTAGAGCGATAGATTGAGACATCTTCAAATGTGATTATGGAGGAGCTAAATTTGATTTAAGATCAAGGTCTTGACACAAATTGAGCCTCTTTTTCAGAATCTCCTGCTAGATAGATTGTAGATCTCTTTAAAAAAAATCTTCAGTTTTGCAGCATTTAACATCATTAAAATATTAAGAACAATTTTGACATTTTGGAAACATATGTAGATGCAGACACAGAAGGCAGATGGTTCGAGTCTCAGAGATGGGGTAGACAAATGGCAGGTCCAGGATAGGCAGAGATCAGTAATCCTAATAAGAGTCGGGCAGGTGTAGAACGGCAGGCAGGCTCAGGGTCAGGGCAGGCAGGCTCAGGGTCAGGGCAGGTCGGAACCGGGAGGAGTAGACCACAAACTAGAGCGAAGGAAACCACACTTGGATGACTTGATGAGACAAGACGAACTGGAAACAGACAGAAAACTGGCAACAGACAGAAAACGCAGGTATAAATATACAGGGGATAATGGGGAAAATGGGAGACACCTGGTGGGGTGTGGAGACAAGCACAAGACAGGTGAAACAGATCAGGGTGTGACAGGAGATACGTACTCAGCGGTGTTCTCAATTTGCTCTTGTTTGACAAAAAACTCCAGATTCTACACACCATTTTAGAAAGATTTTAGTTGTGTTATGACTTTTCACATAAGATACTTTTTAGAGCTGATCTGATTGGGCAAATACCAATTTGTGAAAGAAATATCAGAATTGGGGTTTTCTTTTAATATTTTCCCCCCTTTATTTAACCAGGTTACCAAGTTGAGAACAAGTTCTCATTTACAATTGCGACCTGTCAAAGATAAAGCAAAGCAGTTCGACACATACAACAACACAGAGTTACACATGGAGTAAAAACAAACATACAGTCAATAAAACAGTAGAAAAAATAAGTATATATACAATGTGAGCAAATGAGGTGAGATAAGAGAGGTAAAGGCAAAAAAAGGCCATGGTGGCGAAGTAAATACAATATAGCAAGTAAAACACTGGAATGGTAGATTTGCAGTGGAAGAATGTGCAAGGTAGAGATAGAAATAATGGGGTGCAAAGGAGCAAAATAAATAAATAAATACAGTAGGGGGAGAGGTAGTTGTTTGGGCTAAATTATAGATGGGCTATATACAGGTGCAGTAATCTGTGAGCTGCTCTGACAGCTGGTGCTTAAAGCTAGTGAGGGAGATACGTGTTTCCAGTTTCAGAGATTTTTGTAGTTTGTTCCAGTCGATGGCAGCAGAGAACTTGAAGGAGAAGTGGCAAAAGGAAGAATTGGTTTGGGGGTGACCAGAGAGATATACCTGCTGGAGCAAGTGCTACAGGTGGGTGTTGTTATGGTGACCAGCGAGCTGAGATAAGGGGGGGACTTTACCTAGCAGGGTCTTGTAGATGACCTGGAGCCAGTGTGTTTGGCAATGAGTATGAAGCGATGGCCAGCCAACGAGAGCGTACAGGTCGCAGTGGTGGGTAGTATAAGGGGCTTTGGTGACAAAACAGTTGGCACTGTGATAGACTGCATCCAATTTATTGAGTAGGGTATTGGAGGCTATTTTGTAAATGACATCGCCGAAGTCGAGGTTCAGTAGGATGGTCAGTTTTACAAGGGTATGTTTGGCAGCATGATTGAAGGATGCTTTGTTGCGAAATAGGAAGCCAATTCTAGATTTAATTTTCGATTGGAGATGTTTTATGTGAGTCTGGAAGGAGAGTTCACAGTCTAACCAGACACCTAAGTATTTGTAGTTGTCCACAAATTCTAAGTCAGAACCGTCCGGAGTAGTGATGTTGGACGGGCGGGAAGGTGTAGGCAGCGATCGGTTGAAGAGCATCCATTTAGTTTTACTTGTATTTAAGAGCAATTTGAGGCCACGGAAGGAGAGTTGTATGGCATTGAAGCTCGTCTGGAGGGTTGTTAACACAGTGTCCAAAGAAGGGCCAGAAGTATACAGAACGGTGTCGTCTGCATAGAGGTGGATCAGAGAATCACCAGCAGCAAGAGCGACATCATTGATGTATACAGAGAAGAGAGTCGGCCCAAGAATTGAACCCTGTGGCACATCCATAGAGACTGCCAGAGGCCCGGACAACAGGCCCTCCGATTTGACACACTGAACTCTGTCAGAGAAGTAGTTGGTGAACCAGGCGAGGCAATCATTCGAGAAACCAAGGCTATCGAGTCTGCCGATGAGGATGTGGTGATTGACAGAGTCAAAAGCCTTGGCCAGGTCAATGAATCTGGCTGCACAGTATTGTTTCTTATCGATGGCGGTTAAGATATCGTTTAGGACCTTGAGCGTGGCTGAGGTGCACCCATGACCAGCTCTGAAACCAGATTGCATAGCGGGAGGTATGGTGGGATTCGAAATGGTCGGTAATCTGTTTGTTGACTTGGCTTTAGAAGACCTTAGAAAGGCAGGGTAGGATAGATATAGGTCTGTAGCAGTTTGGGTCAAGAGTATCTCCCGCTTTGAAGAGGGTGATGAACGCAGCTGCTTTCCAATCTTTGGGAATCTCAGACGACACGTAAGAGAGGTTGAACAGGCTATTAATAGGGGTGGCAACAATTATTGCAAATAATTTTAGAAAGAAAGGGTCCAGATTGTCTAGCCTGGCTGATTTGTAGGGGTCCAGATTTTGCAGCTCTTTCAGAACATCAGCTGACTGGATTTGGGAAAAGGAGAAATGGGGAAGACTTGGGCAAGTTGCTGTGGGGGGTGCAGTGCTGTTGACCGGGGTAGGGGTAGCCAGGTGGAAAGCATGGTGTATTTTAATCAGAAGTTGGTCTTCTTATGCATGATCTAAAAATAACACAAAGCTCATGGCAGCAAGACCAGCTTGTTCTCTGCATTTTCTCTGGCAGTGCTTTTCGACCAATGTGAGCGTTCTTTCGTGTGATCATACATTTGGGTGTGCCAGCACCCAATGTCTTTGTTGCTTCCAGAGACTTGGGGGTTCAGTCAGTGGCATGATGAAGAAAGTGTGATTTACGTCCATAAAACACCATAAGGATAACATGGCAGTGACATGCGTCACCAATCGAATTCAATGTGATAAAATGCATACAAAGTGAGAAGTTGTATTGAAGGGGATGATCGAAACCTCCTCCTCCTCTCAAAGTTCTTGACTGGCCCTTTGTTCAAGTACCTGACAGGTCAATGACCAAAACTCCTAAAAGAGGGGACAACATGCAGCTCAAAGCCACAGTGGTGTTTGTCTCCCATCACAGTCCCCTCCTCTCCATCTCCCATCTAGAAAGAAGACATTAAAAATATGATAAAATTTAGCCTTACAGTAACTCCTAAAGTGAATATTTTCTTTTCATAGAAGACTTTGTGAAATATTACATTTACAGACTTTCTTTTCATTGCTCTTGCCTTAAAAAGCTGGCATACTATGCTAAAATAATAATAATAGTAATAATAATAATTGTGCTTGTATTGCACCTTTCAATACATTTAACAAAGTGCTTCACAGCATAAAATAAAATAGAATTACTAACAAAGAAACAAAGACAGGAGGAAAGAGAATGAATAAAGATAGCAAATTAAAATCATACATTGAAATCATACTGTATATGATAAGCATCTTTATAAAAGTGTGTCTTCAGCGGGGATTTAAAAAGAGGCACAGAATCTGCAAACCTGATCTCCTCTGGCAATTTTTCATCTTATATTTCCTCTTGTTTTCAACCAAGACTTTGGAATAGTCAACAGTGTCCTGCCAGAGGATCTCAGGCTGCGTCATCGAGAAATAACATCCGAGATATAGGATGGGGCTAGACTAGCCTTAAACGTGACTAATAAAATGTTAAAATCTATTCTAAAAGTGACTGGTAGTCAGTGTAGAGAAGCAAAAATACAGTTGAAATCGGAAGTTTACATACACTTAGGTTTTACATTTACATTTAAGTCATTTAGCAGACGCTCTTATCCAGAGCGACTTACAAATTGGTGAATTCACCTTCTGACATCCAGTGGAACAGCCACTTTACAATAGTGCATCTAAATCATTTAAGGGGGGGTGAGAAGGATTACTTATCCTATCCTAGGTATTCCTTGAAGAGGTGGGGTTTCAGGTGTCTCCGGAAGGTGGTGATTGACTCCGCTGTCCTGGCGTCGTGAGGAGTTTGTTCCACCATTGGGGGGCCAGAGCAGCGAACAGTTTTGACTGGGCTGAGCGGGAACTGTACTTCCTCAGTGGTAGGGAGGCGAGCAGGCCAGAGGTGGATGAGCGCAGTGCCCTTGTTTGGGTGTAGGGCCTGATCAGAGCCTGGAGGTACTGCGGTGCCGTTCCCCTCACAGCTCCGTAGGCAAGCACCATGGTCTTGTAGCGGATGCGAGCTTCAACTGGAAGCCAGTGGAGAGAGCGGAGGAGCGGGGTGACGTGAGAGAACTTGGGAAGGTTGAACACCAGACGGGCTGCGGCGTTCTGGATGAGTTGTAGGGGTTTAATGGCACAGGCAGGGAGCCCAGCCAACAGCGAGTTGCAGTAATCCAGACGGGAGATGACAAGTGCCTGGATTAGGACCTGCGCCGCTTCCTGTGTGAGGCAGGGTCGTACTCTGCGGATGTTGTAGAGCATGAACCTACAGGAACGGGCCACCGCCATGATGTTAGAGAGAACGACAGGGTGTTGTCCAGGATCACGCCAAGGTTCTTAGCGCTCTGGGAGGAGGACACAATGGAGTTGTCAACCGTGATGGCGAGATCATGGAACGGGCAGTCCTTCCCCGGGAGGAAGAGCAGCTCCGTCTTGCCGAGGTTCAGCTTGAGGTGGTGATCCGTCATCCACACTGATATGTCTGCCAGACATGCAGAGATGCGATTCGCCACCTAGTCATCAGAAGGGGGAAAGGAGAAGATTAATTGTGTGTCGTCTGCATAGCAATGATAGGAGAGACCATGTGAGGTTATGACAGAGCCAAGTGACTTGGTGTATAGCGAGAATAGGAGAGGGCCTAGAACAGAGCCCTGGGGGACACCAGTGGTGAGAGCGCGTGGCGAGGAGACAGATTCTCGCCACGCCACCTGGTAGGAGCGACCTGTCAGGTAGGACGCAATCCAAGCGTGGGCCGCGCCGGAGATGCCCAACTCGGAGAGGGTGGAGAGGAGGATCTGATGGTTCACAGTATCGAAGGCAGCCGATAGGTCTAGAAGGATGAGAGCAGAGGAGAGAGAGTTAGCTTTAGCAGTGCGGAGCGCCTCCGTGATACAGAGAAGAGCAGTCTCAGTTGAATGACTAGTCTTGAAACCTGACTGATTTGGATCAAGAAGGTCATTCTGAGAGAGATAGCGGGAGAGCTGGCCAAGGACGGCACGTTCAAGAGTTTTGGAGAGAAAAGAAAGAAGGGATACTGGTCTGTAGTTGTTGACATCGGAGGGATCGAGTGTAGGTTTTTTCAGAAGGGGTGCAACTCTCGCTCTCTTGAAGACGGAAGGGACGTAGCCAGCGGTCAGGGATGAGTTGATGAGCGAGGTGAGGTAAGGGAGAAGGTCTCCGGAAATGGTCTGGAGAAGAGAGGAGGGGATAGGGTCAAGTGGGCAGGTTGTTGGGCGGCCGGCCGTCACAAGAAGCGAGATTTCATCTGGAGAGAGAGGGGAGAAAGAGGTCAGAGCACAGGGTAGGGCAGTGTGAGCAGAACCAGCGGTGTCGTTTGACTTAGCAAACGAGGATCGGATGTCGTCGACCTTCTTTTCAAAATGGTTGACGAAGTCATCTGCAGAGAGGGAGGAGGGGGGGAGGGGGAGGAGGATTCAGGAGGGAGGAGAAGGTGGCAAAGAGCTTCCTAGGGTTAGAGGCAGATGCTTGGAATTTAGAGTGGTAGAAAGTGGCTTTAGCAGCAGAGACAGAGGAGGAAAATGTAGAGAGGAGGGAGTGAAAGGATGCCAGGTCCGCAGGGAGGCGAGTTCTCCTCCATTTCCGCTCGGCTGCCCGGAGCTCTGTTCTGTGAGCTCGCAATGAGTCATCGAGCCACGGAGCGGGAGGGGAGGACCGAGCCGGCCTGGAGAATAGGGGACATAGAGAGTCAAAGGATGCAGAAAGGGAAGAGAGGAGGGTTGAGGAGGCAGAATCAGGAGATAGGTTGGAGAAGGTATGAGCAGAGGGAAGAGATGATAGGATGGAAGAGGAGAGAGTAGCGGGGGAGAGAGAGCGAAGGTTGGGACGGCGCGATACCATCCGAGTAGGGGCAGTGTGGGAAGTGTTGGATGAGAGCGAGAGGGAAAAGGATACAAGGTAGTGGTCGGAGACTTGGAGGGGAGTTGCAATGAGGTTAGTGGAAGAACAGCATCTAATAAAGATGAGGTCGAGCGTATTGCCTGCCTTGTGAGTAGGGGGGAAGGTGAGAGGGTGAGGTCAAAAGAGGAGAGGAGTGGAAAGAAGGAGGCAGAGAGGAATGAGTCAAAGGTAGACGTGGGGAGGTTAAAGTCGCCCAGGACTGTGAGAGGTGAGCCGTCCTCAGGAAAGGAGCATATCAAGGCATCAAGCTCATTGATGAACTCTCCGAGGGAACCTGGAGGGCGATAAATGATAAGGATGTTAAGCTTGAAAGGGCTGGTAACTGTGACAGCATGGAATTCAAAGGAGGCGATAGACAGATGGGTAAGGGGAGAAAGAGAGAATGACCACTTGGGAGAGATGAGGATCCCGGTGCCACCACCCCGCTGACCAGAAGCTCTCGGGGTGTGCGAGAACACGTGGGCGGACGAAGAGAGAGCAGTAGGAGTAGCAGTGTTATCTGTGGTGATCCATGTTTCCGTCAGTGCCAAGAAGTCGAGGGACTGGAGGGAGGCATAGGCTGAGATGAACTCTGCCTTGTTGGCCGCAGATCGGCAGTTCCAGAGGCTACCGGAGACCTGGAACTCCACGTGGGTCGTGCGCGCTGGGACCACCAGATTAGGTGGCCGCGGCCACGCGGTGTGGAGCGTTTGTATGGTCTGTGCAGAGAGGAGAGAACAGGGATAGATAGACACATAGTTGACAGGCTACAGAAGAGGCTACGCTAATGCAAAGGAGATTGGAATGACAAGTGGACTACACGTCTCGAATGTTCAGAAAGTTAAGCTTACGTAGCAAGAATCTTATTGACTAAAATGATTGAAATGATACAGTACTGCTGGAGTAGGCTAGCTGGCCGTGGCTGCGTTGTTGACTTTGTAGGCTAGCTGGCAGTGGCTGCGTTGTTGACACTACACTAATCAAGTCGTTCCGTCGAGTGTAATAGTTTCTACAGTGCTGCTATTCGGGGGCTAGCTGGCTAGCTAGCAGTGTTGATTGCGTTACGTTACGTTAAAAGAACGACAATAGCTGGCTAGCTAACTTAGAAAATCGCTCTAGACTACACAATTGTCTTAGATACAAAGACGGCTATGTAGCTAGCTAGCTACGATCAAACAAATCAAACCGTTGTACTGTAATGAAGTGAAATGAAAATGTGATACTACCTGTGGAGCGAAGCGGAATGTTGACCAGGTAGTTGAAGTTCTATTCGGTAGAGGTTGGCTAGCTGTTGGCTAGCTAGCTAGCAGTATCTCCTACGTTAAGGACGACAAATAGCTGGCTAGCTAACCTCGGTAAATTAAGATAATCACTCTAAGTCTACACACTCTAAACTACACAATTATCTTGGATACGAAGACAGCAAAGACAACTATGTAGCTAGCTAACACTACACTAATCGAGTCGTTCAGTTGAGTGTAATAGTTTCTACAGTGCTGGTGGACGGTGGACGTTAGCTAGCTGCTTAGCTAGCTGCTGGGCAGATAGCAGTGTAGACTACGTTAGGACGACGAAATACGATAATTACACAATTATCTTTGATACAAAGACGGCTATGTAGCTAGCTAAGAAGAAATTGCTAAGATTAGACAAATCAAACCGTTGTACTATAATGAAATGTAATGAAAATGTAATGAAAAGTTATACTACCTGCGGACCGAAGTGTAGATGCGACCGCTCGCTCCAACCCTTTCCTGACCTGTCATACGATGCACAGCCCACCTGTTAGTTAGCTGCTTTCAGTATCACACTGTGTAGCTGTTCTCACTGGCTCTACTGTGCTAATAGCTTGTATCAGTGTCAGACTTGGTGAGAGGAAGTGGACGCAGAGTTGTGAACTTTGAATAGACAGCCTGTAGCTGTCAATCCCTGGTGTGGTGATAGAAACTGTCTCCTGTTGTAAATACTAGCGAGACCGTCACCCAGCTCTAGTCAGCATAGCAACGTGGTCCTCAGTTTTAATCATTAAAACTAGTTTTTCAACCACTCCACAAAATTTCTTGTTAACAAACTATAGTTTTGGCAAGTCGTTTAGGAAATCTACTTTGTGCATGACACAAGTCATTTTTCCAACAACTGTTTATTTCACTTATAATTCACTGTATCACAATTCCAATGGGTCAGAAGTTTACATACACTAAAGTGACTGTGCCTTTACACAGCTTGGAAAATGACGGAAAATGATGTCATAGCTTTAGAAGCTTCTGATAGGCTCATTGACATAATTTGAGTCAATTGGAGGTGTACCTGTGGGTGTATTTCAAGGCCTACTTTCAAACTCAGAGCCTCTTTGGTTGACATCATGGGAAAATCAAAAGAAATCAGCCAAGACCTCATAATTTCTTTTGTAGACCTCCACAAGTCTGGTTCATCCTTGAGAGCATTTTCCAAAGTCCTGAACGTACCACGTTCATCTGTACAAACAATAGTATGCAAGTATAAACACCATGGGACCACGTAGCCATCATATCGCTCTATCTCCTAGAGATTTGCGTACTTTGGTGCGAAAAGTGCAAATCAATCCCAGAACAACAGCAAAGGACCCTGTGAAGATGCTGGAGGAAACAGGAACAAAAGTATCTATATTCACAGTAAAACGAGTCTTATATCAACATAACCTGAAAGGCCGTTCAGCAAGGAAGAAGCCACTGCTCCAAAACCGCCATCAGAAAGTTAGACTACGGTTTGCAACTGCACATGGGGACAAAGATGGTACTTTTTGGAGAAATGTCCTCTGGTCTGATGAAACAAAAATAGAACTGTTTGGCCATAATGACCATCGTTATGTTTGGAGGAAAATGTCTAGGCTTGCAAGCTGAAGAACACCATCCCAACCGTGAAGCACGGGGGTGGCAGCATCATGTTGCGGGGATGCTTTGTTGCAGGAGGGACTGGTGCACTTCACAAAATAGATGGCATCATGAGGTAGGAATATTATGTGCATATATTGAAGCAACATCTCAAGACATCAGTCAGGAAGTTAAAGCTTGGTCGCAAATGGGTCTTCCAAATGGACAATGACCCCAAGCATACTTCCAAAGTTGTGGCAAAATGGCTTAAGGACAACAAAGTCAAGGTATTGGAGTGGCCATCACAAATCCCTTACCTCAATCCTGTAGACAATTTGTGACCAGAACTGAAAAAGAGTGTGCGAGCAAGGAGGCCTACAAACCTGACTCAGTTACACCAGCTCTGTCAGGAGGAATGGGCCAAAATTCACCCAAATGTTTGACCCAAGTTAAACAATTTAAAGGCAATGCTACCAAATACTAATTGAGTGCATGTACACTTCTAACCCACTGGGAATGTGATGAAATAATTAAAAGCTGAAATAAATCATTCTTTCTACTATTTTTCTGACATTTCACATTCTTAAAATAAAGTGGCAATCCCAACTGACCTAAAACAGGGAATTTTTACTAGGATTAAATATCGGGAATTGTGAAAAACTGAGTTTAAAATGTATTTGGCTAAGGTGTATGTTAACTTCTGACTTCAACTGTAGGTGTGATATGGTTACATTTTCTGGTGCCTTTTAAAAGCTGAGCTGCAGCATTTTAAACTAACTGTAGACGATGGAGAGATTTTTGACCGAGACATGTATACAAAGCAGTGGAGGCTGCTGAGGGGAGGACGGCTCATAATAATGGCTGGAATGGAGGCAATAGAGTGGTATCAGCCATATGGAAACAACATCTTTAATGTGTTTGATACAATTCCATTGACTCTATTCCAGCCATTATTATGAGCCATCCTCCCCTCAGCAGCCTCCACTGACACAGAAAGTTACCATAATCTAGGCCTGAGTGTCACGCCCTGACCTTAGTATTCTTTGTTTTCTTTATTGTTTTGGTTAGGTCAGGGTGTGACATGGGTGATGTATGCGTTTTTGTACTGTCTAGGGGTTTTGTAGGTTTATGGGGTCATTTACTATCTAGGTGTTTATGTGGGTTATTATCTATGTCTAGTTGTCTTTGTTATACGTTAGCGCAGTGGCACGTTAGCAGTCACGTTCGTCTTATGGTTTTCTTTATGTGTTCTTCCTTCAATAAAGAAGAATGTATTCACACCACGCTGCGCTTTGGTCCCTTCCATGCGACGATTGTGACACTGAGTAAATAAAAGCATGCATAACTTTGTCCAGATCAGTGACTAAAATAAAATACTTGACTTTAGCTATATATCTTAGATAATAAAAGCAGGATTGGACAACCTTCTTTACATGCAGCTCAAGGTTTAGGTCAGGGTCAAAGAAGACACCAAGGTTTCTGGTTGTAGGCTTTATATTGGTGGACAAATGACCAAGATTATTTACAATCTGGATTCTAGCCAGGTGGGGGCCAAATAAAACAACCTCTGATTTGTTATCGTTGAGCTGGAAAAAATTGTCAGACATCCAACATTTGATGTCAGCAAGACCGTTGTGAAGGGTAGCTATGCTAGCTTGGTCACTGGGTCTGATTAGTAAATAAAGCTGTGTATAATCCGCATAGCAGTGAAACTGAACGTTATGATTGCGCATGATGTCACCAAGGGGAAGCATGTATCGGGAAAATAGGATGGGTCCAGAATAGACCCCTGAGGGACACTATAGTGAATATGTGCTGGGGACGATACTCAACCACCCACACTCTACAAAATGCTGGGTTAAAAGCAATTTGGTTAAATATTGGACAGAACACGTGCTATTTTTACCTTGCCAGTTGGTTTACAGACAATCCAATGTTTTCTTTCAGTTGGGTTTTTGATGCCGGGTCTTTGAGCTATGATCCACCGGGTCAGATCAGGAGACTGGAGGCGTGGCTTAGTAGGAAAGTGGCTTTCAGATAGTTAGGAACTCATCTTTAGCAAGCACCATTAGCTACAAAAGTGTCAGTGCTCAACCATAACATGTACTGACAATAGAACAGAACAGGTGAACCGGAATTACATTTACCCCCCCCCCCACCAAGCCATACCTCCAGTCTTCTGATCTGACCTAGTGGATTATAGCTCCATAAGCCAACTAAGTGAACCAACTGACTGGGTCAAAAATAACCCAATGTATGTTCTGCCCACTATTTACACAGCTCTAAATATGACCTGAACCAGTTGAGGGCAACGCTGGAGATTCCCATCCACCTCTCCAGCCAGTCAACAAGGATGTGTTATGATCAATAGTATCAAACGCAGGGAGCTGGCAGGCAACTCTTTGCTAATTTAAGACCTTGGCATGACTTGGAGATTCAGCCGACTGACATGAAAGCCCCATTGTCTGTGTGAGGGAGAGAACCAGACCTGGAATGAATGTTCTCAATCAGCCACCCCACCAAACAGGCCTCACGGCCGCAACAACTTCCCTCTCAAAAAAGAGTGGAGAAGTCTCAATGTTATTAGACGAAAAGGAAACAGAGGAGTGAAGGAGATGTCATGAAGAGGAGGAAAGGAAATATCTGGTCTCAATTGAAAAAAGAAAGAAGAGGGGTAGAAGGGACTCTTGGGAGTCTGATGGCAGAAAGAGCAGGAGAGGGGGAGAGACAGAAGAGAGGAAGAGGAGGATGGATAGTCATCTGTTTCCCATTTCCAGCCCAGATATCATATTCCAGTGTCTCCTTCTCTAGGGCCTGTCATCATACAGAATTTCAAGATTTGTGTTGATTAAATATGGTCCTTTTCTTTAAGGGGTGAAATAATTAAGAATGTAATTTAGGACAACAACAACAACCTTTGAAAGAGTTGCAGTTGAGAGTCGGATGGTGTGACAACAGTACAGTATGACCATGGGTAAAATGGGTGACTCTTTGCATCCTTACATTGAACTACATCAGTCATCTTTCCATACCGCCTAAAATCTTTCAGCTAAATATTATTTAGCCAATTGACAAGCCAGAAGTCAAGTTTCACATCATGCAATTCATCTTTCTCCATTCTCAAATATTTCCTCCCTAGCTGTTTCTGCTGTCCAGCTCAATGTAAGGAGAACAACCCATATGTTGAATCCAAATCATTACAATACACCTACTATAGTTTGGTTAAAAAAGTAATTTTAAACATACTACAACTTTCAGATAGTCAGTGTTATTTTAGGACAGTCTATGCTCAGACACAGTGCAGACTTCCAGAATATGTCCAGTCTGCTGTATGGGTGGTCAGAGAGAAGGAGAGTCAAAGCTCATGTTTCTTGAGATGAAAATGTTCCATCTGCAAAAAAAGCATACAGTGCATTCGGAAAGTATTCAGACCCCTTCCCTTTATCCAAATGTTGTTACACTACAACCTTATTCTAAAATTTAATCCCACCCCCCGTAAATCTACACACAATACCCCATAATGACAAATCAAAACAGGTTTTAGAATTTTTTGCAAATGTATAAAAAAATAAAAATACTGAATTATCACATTAACATAAGTATTCAAACTCTTGACAGTGATTACAGCCTCCGGTTATTGAGCATTTCTCCTTTGCCAAGATAATCCATCCACCTGACAGGTGTGGCCTATCAAGAAGCTGATTAAACAGAACGATCATTACACAGGCGCACCTTGTGCTGGGGACAAAAGGCCACTCTAAAATTGACAGTTTTGTCACACAACACAATGCCACAGATGTCTCAAGTTGAGGGAGCATACAATTGGCATGCTGACTGCAGGAATGTCCACCAGAGCTGTTGCCAGTGAATTTAATGTTAATTTCTTTACCATAAACTGCCTCCAATGTTAGAGAATTTGGCAGTACGTCCAACCGCCCTCACAACTGCAGACAACGTCTAACCAGGACCGGCTTCTTCAAATGCGTGATTGTTTGAGCCCAGCCACCCGGACAGCTGATGAAACTGAGGGTTTGCACAACCTAAGAATTTCTACACAAACTATCAGAAAAAGTCTTAGGGAAGCTCATCTGTGTCCTCGTTGTCTTCACCAGGGTCTTGACCTGACTGCAGTTTGGTGTCCTTATATGGTTCTTTATATGAACTGTAACTCAGTAAAATCTTTCACATGTATATTTTTGTTCAGTGTAACAATGAAGATATTGGCGTTTTGACAGTTTTAGAACATGTGAAGTGTGTGTGTCTGTGCGTATGTACATGTGTTTCAGGAGGAGTGTGTGTTCCAGGAAGAGTGAACTCCTCTAACTTCTTGGGAGTTTTAACAGTTCTTCATTTCTTCTTGGGTAAGGAGGCCCTCTCTCTCACTCACCGAGACGAGCGCTGACAGAAAGACGCATCAGTCTCAGATTGAGCATCTGAGCGAGCGAAGCAGCGCCCCTCTGCTTCCATATTTGTAGACTATGAATCTGATGCTGTCTGGACAAACGGAGTATGTTATGTCATACCTTTTCATCCAGACAGAATCAGATAGATTAGCTACATGTTGTAAAACAGTGGGACGCCGTTTCGCTCGCTAGTTTCAGCAGAGAGGAAGTAGCTAACTCTAGCGAAAATCTGTCCTGAATAAGCCAAATGTGTTTCTATGGGCATGATATGTAGACCTAAGCTTGACGCCTGCATTCCCGCCTTTGGGACGTCGACTCGCATTGTTAGGATGGAGACATGACCATATCGTCATTATACACAGATCTCTGGTTTCAGCCACAGGCAAATTAAAAAGGAAAGTTGAGAGGTGCACAGTGCACGTGTAACAGATGTAAATCGTACTCTCCTTGCATTGTGTTTTGTCCAAATAAATCACAACCAGTGGTTTCAGTTGAGCATAATTTATTTCTATTGTTAATTAGTTGTTGTTAAATAGGAAACAGCATGTTAAATGTGCAGGGCTTAACTATGACGTCTATCAAAATGCAGTGTTAAGGTTTTACATCACTCAGTATGGAATAGACGTTACAGAATATAATGCAATTTAAACCGGTACTTTAGACAACTGCCTTTGTATTGGGAAATGTTTATACTCTTTTGTGTTATAGAATTTGTAAAATAGATTGCCATGTTGGCAGTTTGATGGCTGTCAATGGAAAAATCTGTAGCATGAAGACAACTGTGTTAGCAGTGCTTATGTGACCATTACGTTGGTGTATGCTAGCTCACACACTTATTTACAGCAATCATATGCCAAAGCACATCCCAGAAAGCCCCTCAATCCCTAACAGGTACCATATACCCACACATGTATAAATCAGTAATGTACAGTGAACTTGTACACATTGTAAAATAAAAAATAGAAAACAGTATTCAGAACTTGACCTACCCCTTGCATCACATTTTCATACTGGGAAGACCTGACGTTCGCAATCTCCCCCTATCTGCAAGCGGGGCCAATCACAACACGCCTTATGGTCATTGGTTGAACCAAACAATAAGAATGCTTGAACATTAAATACACCTTTCTTTAGAGACAAGTGGAAACATAACCAACCCTGTTACACACGGTTATGGTTAATGATCCCAAACACACTGCCCGGGCAATGAAGGAGTGGCTTCGTAAGAAGCATTTCAAGGTCCTGGAATGGCCTAGCCAGTCTCCAGATCTCAACCCCATAGAAAATCTTTGGAGGGAGTTGAAAGTCTGTGTTGCCCAGCAACAGCCCCAAAACATCACTGCTCTAGAGAAGATCTGCATGGAGGAATGGGCCAAAATACCAGCAACAGTGTCCCGGTTTTCTGTAGGCAAAGGAGAGTCAGACCAAAATGCGGCATGGCTATTGCGATCCATGTTTAATGAAAACAA
This sequence comes from Oncorhynchus masou masou, assembly GCF_036934945.1. Lineage (NCBI taxonomy): Eukaryota > Metazoa > Chordata > Actinopteri > Salmoniformes > Salmonidae > Oncorhynchus > Oncorhynchus masou. The sequence continues at coordinate 47,278,815 of NC_088223.1, read as the reverse complement.
AGTGAACACGAATCAAATACAAAAACAATAAACATAATACGAAAACCGAAACAGCCTAACACTGGTGCTAAGTAACACACGACAGAAAAAGGACATAAGGACAATCACCCACAAAACACTCAAAGAATATAGCTGCCTAAATATGGTTCCCAATCAGAGACAACAATAAACACCTGATTGACAACCACTTCAGACAGCCATAGACTAACCTAGAACACCCCACTAAGCTACAATCCCAATACCTGTGAAAAAACCACAAGACAAAACACACCACATACAAAAACCCATGTCACACCCTGGCCTGACCAAATAGATAAAGAAAACACAAAATACTATGACCAGGGCGTGACAGAACCCTCCCCCCCCCGGGGTGCGGACTCCCGGCCGCACACCAAAATCCATAGGGGAGGGTCCGGGTGGGCGTCTGGGACGTGGACCCCACTCTAACAAAGTCTTAGTCCATCTTCCTCGCGTCCTTAGATAGGCGACCCTTGCCGCCGACCTTGGCCTAGTAGTCCTCACCAAGGACCCCACTGGACTGAGGGGCAGCTCGGGACTGAGGGGCAGCTCGGGACTGAGAGGCAGCTCGGGACTGAGAGGAAGCTCGGCACTGAGAGGAAGCTCGGCACTGAGAGGAAGCTCAGGCAGGCAGTTGACTCTGGCAGATCCTGGCTGGCTGGCGGTTCTGGCAGATCCTGGCTGACTGGCGGATCTGGAAGACCCTGGCTGACTGGCGGATCTGGAAGACCCTGGCTGACTGGCGGATCTGGAAGACCCTGGCTGACTGGCGGATCTGGAAGACCCTGGCTGACTGGCGGATCTGGAAGACCCTGGCTGACTGGCGGATCTGGAAGACCCTGGCTGACTGGCGGATCTGGAAGAGTCTGGCTGACTGGCGGATCCTGGCAGCTCTGGCTGCTCCATGTTTACTGACGGCTCTGGCTGCTCCATGCTGACTGACGGCTCTGGCGGCTTCTTGCAGACTGGCGGCTCTGGAAGATCCTGGCTGACTGGCGGATCTGGAAGATCCTGGCTGAGCGGATCTGGAAGATCCTGGCTGACTGGCGGATCTGGAAGACCCTGGCTGACTGGCGGATCTGGAAGAGTCTGGCTGACTGGCGGATCTGGAAGAGTCTGGCTGACTGGCGGATCCTGGCAGACTGGCGGCTCTGGCGGCTCCATGCTGACTGACGGCTCTGGCGGCTCCATGCTGACTGACGGCTCTGGCGGCTCCTTGCAGACTGGCGGCTCTGGCGGCTCCTTGCAGACTGGCAGCTCTGGCGGCTTCTTGCAGACTGGCAGCTCTGGCGGCTTCTTGCAGACTGGCAGCTCTGGCGGCTCCATGCAGACTGGCAGCTCTGGCTGGCAGCTCCATGCAGACTGGCAGCTCTGGCTGCTCCATGCAGACTGGCAGCTCTGGCTGCTCCATGCAGACTGGCAGCTCTGGCTGCTCCATGAACTGGCAGGAGCTCTGGCTGCTCCATGCAGATGAGGCAGCTCTGGCTGCGCTGAACAGGCGGGAGACTCCAGCAGCGCTGGAGAGGAGGAAGGCTCTGGCAGCGCTGGAGAGGCGAGGCGCACTGTAGGCCTGATGCGTGGTGCTGGCACTGGTGGTACTGGGCCGAGGACACGCACAGGAAGCCTGGTGCGGGGAGCTGCCACCGGAGGGCTGGTGCGTGGAGGTGGTACAGGGTAGACCGGACCGTGCAGGCGCACTGGATCTCTTGAGCACCGAGCCTGCCCAACCTTACCTGGTTGAATACTCCCGGTTGCTCTGCCAGTGCGGCGAGGTGGAATAGCCCGCACTGGGCTATGCAGGCGAAACTGGGGACACCGTGCGCAAGGCTGGTGCCATGTAAGCCGGCCCAAGGAAACGCACTGGGGACCAGATGCGTAGAGCCGGCTTCATGGCATTTGGCTCGACGCTCACTCTAGCCCGGCCGATACGCGGAGCTTGAATGTACCGCATCGGGCTATTCACCCGCACTGGGGACACCGTGCGCACCACAGCATAACACGGTGCCTGCCCGGTCTCTCTAGCCCCCCGGCAAGCACATGAAGTTGGCGTAGGTCTCCTACCTAAGCGTTGCCATACTCCCTGTAAGCCACCCCCAAGACATTTTTGGGGCTGACTCTCGGGCTTCCATCCGCGTCGCCATGCTGCCTCCTCATACCAGCGCCTCTCCGCTTTCTTCGCCTCCAGTTCGGGGCGGCAATATTCTCCATGCTGTGCCCAGGGTCCTTCTCCGTCAAGGATCTCCTCCCAAGTCCATTTATACAAATAGTGCAGCCTCTCCCACTGCTGCTGCTGCTACTGCTGCTGCTGCTGCCTCTGTGGCTTCTCCTGCTGCTCTTCACCACGTGTTGTGGTGGGTGATTCTGTAAAGGTTTTCTGTATGTGAAGGAGAGTCGGACCAAAATGCGGCGTGGCTATTGTGATTCATATTTTAATGAAACAAGGAAAAACACGAATCAATACGAAAACAACAAACATAACACGAAAACCGAAACAGCCTATACTGGTGCAAACTAACACATGACAGAAATAAGGACAATCACCCACAAAACCCAACACCAAACAGGCTACCTAAATATGGTTCCCAATCAGAGACAATGACTAACACCTGCCTTTGATTGAGAACCATATCAGGCCAAACACAGAAACAGACAAACTAGAAACACAACATAGAATGACCGCTCAGATCACACCCTGACCAAACAAAACATAGAAACATACAAAGCAAACTATGGTCAGGGTGTGACAAACAGTGTGTGAAAACCTTGTGAAGAGACTTACAGAAAACGTTTGACCTCTGTCATTGCCAATAAAGGGTATATAACAAAGTATTGAGATAAACTTTTGTTATTGACCAAATACTTATTTTCCACCATAATTTGCAAATAAATTCATTAAAAATCCTACAATGTGATTTTCTGGATTTTTTTTCTCATTTCGTCTGTCATAGTTGAAGTGTACCTATAATGAAAATTACAGGCCTCTCTCATCTTTTTAAGTGGGAGAACTTGTACAATTGGTGGCTGACTAAATACTTTTTGCCCCACTGTTTATGAATTAGTTGACGATGGAAGTTATAGGCCTACCGCTGCATTGGCCTGTAGGCTATCTTCCATGTGCTGATTTCTTTAGCTGTGTCACGTTCTGACCTCTTTTGTTATGTTTTTGTTTTAGCATGGTCAGGGCGTGAGTTGGGTGGGTTGTCTGTGTTAGTTTTTCTATGATTTGCTATTTCTGTGTTTGGCCTGGTATGGTTCAATCAGAGGCAGCTGTCAATCGTTGTCCCTGATTGAGAACCATATTTAGGTAGTGTCACGAGTCCGACTAAGGGTGGTTTCCCTTCCCGGTCGGGTGGCGCTCGGGGGTCGTCGTCACCGGCCTATTAGCTGCCACTGACGGTCTTTCCTCCCCCTCCTTGTATGTTTATTGGTAGCACCTGTGTGTATGATTAGTTTGTCTTTATTAGACAGCCGGCCAGCCTGGTTGTTGTGCGGGATTATTCTTTGTAACCTTCTGCTCTGTATCAGAGGAACGTGTTAGTGCCTAGTCGTGCATTTTTGAATCGTCATTTTGTCATTCCCTGTGTTTTGGGGCCGTGATTATTGTTAGCACCCTGTGGTGCGTTTAGTGCATTAAAGAGCACAGCATTGTACTCTCTGTCTCCTGCCTTTGACTCCACACCCACGACACCCGGATTGTTACAGGTAGCCTGTTTTCTATTGTGTTTCGTGGGTGATTGTTTTCTGTTATGTCTACACCAGACAGGACTGTTTCGTTTCGTTCATTCTTCGTTATTTTGTTTAGTGTTCTTATGATAATAAATTGTAAATATAGACACTTACCGCACTGCATTTGCGTCCTCCTCTTCTACTTCATACGACGACCGTTACAAGCTGCCAATGGAGAATCAATGTGTCATTTGAACTCAGATTTCTATGAATAACCACGTGACAATGCGTTTGAGAAACGAAAACATTATCATAACTGGCACACAATTGGCAAAATGGTAGGATAAATTTGAAGCTTCCCCAAACTCTAAACTCATGAGCTGCCTATGATCTTTATTATAACACCCATTAACAAATGCATGCACAAGCACACAACAGGTCCCGGGAAACAAAACGGGCCTGCCTGTAGAAGTCAAATTCCCGTCCAACTGATACATTTTGGTGTACTAAACAGTGTACTGAACCGCATGTTGACATACAGTATATTATATAGAATATAGTGTAAGATTAGAAAGGGAGAGATACAATCTAAAGATTGTGTACACTAAGCATTTAATGGGTAATTACTGGCTAGTTCCCCACAACCAGAGTAGAAAGCATGGTCAGCGGAGAATCTCCATTGAATGTGCTTTTTAGTCCAGTAATATGCTTAACCTGGGTCCAGGAAATTGCCTGAAAAAAATATCCAATTTACGGTACACATACTGTGGACTATATTCATGGATGTGTTAATATGACTTGCTATTTCTTCTTACCCTATGCCTCCCCATCCATCTATGTCCTGCACAGCTGTCCACACCACAGTGACAGCAGTGAATTGATATCATTACAGCACAATGGTAATTCAGTCAGTGGGTTGTCATGACAATCGTGGTAAAATTCAAGGGGGCTATGTACACAAAAAAATGTTGCTTGGAGCAAAGGGTTACTAATCAAAATTGTAAAAAGTGGGCCACTTATTTTCAGAGGCTATGTTCAGTGAGGAAAACCCCTTGTGTCTTGTACCACTGATCTAAAAACAGATATACTGTATGTGTGATATACTTAAGCAACAAGATGCAACACTGAGTGTCTGGACCCAGCCCTTAGCCGTGGTACATTGTCCATATACCACACCCCCTAAGGACTTAATGGTATATTGGCTGTATATCAAACACCCAAGGTGCCTTATTGCTATTATAAACTAGTTACCAACGTAATTACGCCTCTAACAGTAAATGTTTTGCCATATCCATTACTGTTTTGTCATAGACTTAGAAGACACACAGTGAATTTATAGAGCCTTAGCTTAGTGTGACTTACCAAATTGAGCCTTAAGGCTAAGAATTTGATCGATAGATCTAGAGCTATACTAGAAATAGAAGATAACAAAATGTGCAGCCAATGTGTTCTACATATGGTGTTCCAATGGTATGCCCAAAGACAGAACATTATCTTTATCAAGACTGGTGTAGATGAATCGTCTCTCAAATTTACTCAAGTGGTATTAGGAGATCTGTATCTGTCAAGCAATGGTCAAAGGCAGGCGGATCCAAACTCAACTCCTTACCGTGTTACGAGATGTTTCCTTCTGAGTACAGTAGATGGCGCTGCTGTTATGTGTAGCTTAGTTTGGTACTCTGTTGTATGAGTGAGTCAAGTGAGGCGTTCGAGCTGATCAATTTGCTTTTCAAAGTGTGTTGCATTATGGTTATACATATTGTCAGATTTGCAACTACATGTTGACTGCATGAACTTTACAAAAATCATGCGATCAAAGGTCATGCAGTTTTTGATGAAGTCACATTCAAGTTGCTGCAGTTGCTTCTCACCAACTGCACCATGCAGACATCGCCTGCATTGTGGGAGGCACTATTTGTCGAACAATTATTACGGTGTTTTTGTTTGACCCTCGCCAAAGGCGTGACAGAAACAGAAACCAACTTTGCCGCTATTCTTAAACTACAGGTTCCACCAATGAAAGTGATATGAGACCTCTCTAACCATTTAATTGTACACACATTATGTTTTCAGTTCGTGTGTGTGTGATTTGGGGGTATAGAAAAGTGTTCGACATTTATACAGAAAAACGTCTATAACCAATAGCAGCTGTGTTGACACTGCCATGTTGATCTGCTGAGGCGTGTGGTTGGAAAACCACCACAGTGTCCGAATTTCGGCATTCGCAGATGCACCTACTCCAACTTCACTCACCTGACTTTCATCTACAGTCGGCTTCGTTAGGCTTACCGCCTGAACACAGCCATTGAGTGTGCACTGAATGGAGCTGTATGCAGGCTACCTGATGATGCTGAAGTAAAGACATTCTTATGAACATTACCTTGCTCTTGTACTGTATAATCAGTACATAAAACATCTGCATTGAAAACACAATTATCAATTATCAATTAGAATCCCCATAAGCTGAAGCTTCCAAGGCAGTCTCTACTCTTCCTTGGGTCCAAACAGAAACAAAACAAAAGTCTATATCATAAATACAACAATACATCACACAAGACATTCTGCACTATACACATTTACATTTTTACACCATTGGAAAAGTAATGTTTGGGAAAGATTTGGTGAAGTGGTAAAATAGGATGTTATGTGTGGTGATTGTGAGGCGCTATTTGTATTTATTTTATTTCATCTTTATTTAACCAGGTAGGCTAGCTGAGAACAAGTTCTCATTTACAACTGCGACCTGACCAAGATAAAGCAAAGCAGTGCGACACAAACAACAAATCAGGGTTACACATGGAATAAACAAACATACAGTCAATAATACAATAGAAAAAGTCTTTATACAGTGTGTGCAAATGAGGTAGGATAAGGCAGGTAGGGCAATAAATAGGCCATGGTGGCAAAATAATTACAATATAGCAATTAAACACAGGAGTGATATATGTGCAGAAGATGAGTGTGCAAGTAGAGATACAGGGGATAAAGGATCAAAATAAATAACAGTATGGGGATGAGGTAGTTGGATGGGCTATTTACAGATGGGCTATGTACAGGTGCAGTAATCTGTGAGCTCCTATGACAGCTGGTGCTTAAAGCTAGTGAGGGAGATATGAGTCTCCAGCTTCAGTGATTTTTGCAGTTCTTTCAGTCATTGGCAGCAGAGAACTGGAAGGAAAGGTGGCCGATGGAGGAATTGGCTTTGGGGGTGACCAAGGAAATATACCTGCTGGAGCGCGTGCTATGGTGATCAATGAGCTGAGATACGGTGGGGATTTACCTAGCAAAGACTTATAGATGACCTGGAACCATTGTGATAGACTGCATCCAATTTGCTGAGTAGAGTGTTGGAGGCTGTTTTGTAAATGACATCACCGAAGTCGAGGATCGGTAGGATGGTCAGTTTTACGAGGGTATGTTTGGCAGCATGAGTGAAGGATGCTTTGTTGCAAAATAGGAAGCCAATTCTAGATTTAATTTTGGATTGGAGATGCTTAATGTGAGTCTGGAAGGAAAGTTTACAGTCTAACCAGACACCTAGGTATTTGTAGATGTCCACATATTCTAAGTCAGAACCGTCCGGAGTAGTAATGCTGTATGGACGGGCAGGTGTGGGTAGCGATGAAGAGCATGCATTTAGTTTTACTTGCATTTAAGAGCAGTTGGAGGCCACGGAAGGAGAGTTGTATGGCATTGAAGCTCGTCTGGAGGTTTGTTAACACAGTGTCCAATGAAGGGCCAGAAGTATACAGAATGGTGTTGTCTGCGTAGAGGTGGATCAAAGAATCACCAACAGCTAGAGCGACATCATTGATAAATACAGAGAAAAGAGTCGGCCCGAGAATTGAACCCTGTGGCACCACCATAGAGACTGCCAGAGGTCCGGACAACAGGCCCTCCGATTTGACACACTGAACTGTGTCTGAGAAGTAGTTGATGAACCAGGTGAGGCAGTCATTTGAGAAACCAAGGCTGTTGAGTTTGCCTATAAGAATGTGGTGATTGACAGAGTCGAAAGCCTTGGCCAGGTCGATGAATACAGCTGCACAGTATTGTCTCTTATCGATGGCGGTTATGATATAGTTTAGGACCTTGAGCATGGCTGAGGTGCACCCATGGCCAGCTCAGAAACCAGATTGCATAGCGGAGAAGGTAAGGTGGTATTCGAAATGGTCGGTGATCTGTCTGTTAACTTGGCTTTCAAAGACCTTAGAAAGGCAGGGTAGGATAGATATAGGTCTGTAGCAATTTGGGTCTCGAGTATCCCCCCTTTGAAGAGGGGGATGACCGCGGCAGCTTTCCAATCTTTGGGAATCTCAGACGATACAGAAGAGAGGCTAGCAATAGGGGTTGAACAGGCTAGCAATAGGGGTTGCAACAATTTTGTCTGATAATTTTGAGAAAGAAAGGGTCAAGATTGTCTATCCCGGCTGATTTGTAGGGGTCCAGATGTTTCAACTCTTTCAAAACCTCAGCTATCTGGATTTGGGTGAAGGAGAAATGGGGAGGCTTGGGCAAGTTGTTGTGGGGGGTGCAGGGCTGTTGATTGGGGTAGGGGTAGCCAGGTGGAAAGCATGGCCAGCTGTAGAAAAATGCTTAATGAAATTCTCAAATATCGTGGATTTATCGGTGGTGACAGTGTTTCCTAGCCTCAGTGCAGTGGGCAGCTGGGAGGAGGTGCTCTTATTCTCCATGGACTTTACAGTGTCCCAGAACTTTTTTGAGTTTGTGCTACAGGATGCAAATTTCTGTTTGACAAAGCTAGTCTTTGCTTTCCTAACTGCCTGTGTATATTGGTTCCTAACTTCCCTGAGAAGTTGCATATCGCGGGGGCTATTCGATACTAATAGGATGCCACAGGATGCTTTTGTGCTGGTCAAGGGCAGTCAGGTCTGGAGTGAACCAAGGACTATATCTGTTCCTGGTTCTACATTTTTTGAATGGGGCATGCTTATTTCAGATTGTGAGGAAACACTTTTAAGGAATACAGGCATCCTCTACAGATGCAATGAGGTCAATATCCTTCCAGGATACCCGGGCCAGGTTGATTAGAAAGTCCGGTTCACTGAAGTGTTTTAGGGAGCGTTTGACAGAGATGAGGGGAGGTTGTTTGCCCCCACACCCATTACGAACACAGGCAATGAGGCAGTGATCGCTGAGGTCCTGGTTGAAGACAGCAGAGGTGTATTTGGAGGGCAGGTTGGTTCGGATGATATCTGTGAGGTTGCCCGTGTTTACAAATTTGGGGTTGTACCTGGTAGGTTCATTGATCATTTGTGTGAGATTGAGGACATCAAACTTGGATTGTAGGATAGCCGGGGTGTTAAGCATGTCTCAGTTTAGGTCACCAAACAGCACGAGCTCTGGGGCAATCAATTCACATATGGTGTCCAGGGCAGAGCTGGGGGCAGAAGGTGGTCAATAGCAAGCAGCAATGGTGAGAGACTTGTTTCTGGAAAGGTGGATTTTTTAAAGTAGAAGCTCAAATTGTTTGGGTACAGATCTGGATAGTAAGACAGAACTCTGCAGGCTCTCTCTGCAGTAGATTGTAACCTCGCCCCCTTTGGCAGTTCTATCTTGTCCAAAAATGTTATAGTTATTGATGGAAATGTCAGGATTTTTGGTGGTCTTCCTAAGCCAGGATTCAGACACAGCTAGGACATCAGAATGTGCTAAAGCAGTGAATAAAACAAACTTAGGTTAGGAGGCTTCTAATGTTTACATGCATTAAACCAAGGCTTTTATGGTAACAGAAGTCAACAAATGAGAGCACCTGGGGAATGGGAGAGGAGCTAGGCAATGCAGGGCCTGGATGAACCTCTACATCACCAGAGGAACAGAGGAAGAGTAGGATAAGGGTACGGCTAAAGGCTATAAGAACTGGTCGTCTAGTACGTTAGGAACAGAGAGTAAAAGGAACAGGTTTCTGGGTATGGTAGAATAGATTCAAGGCATAATGTACAGACAATGGTATGGTAGGATGTGAATACAGTGGAAGTAAACCTATGTATTGAGTGACGATGAGAGAGATATTGCCTCTAGAAACATCATTTAAACCAGGTGAGGTCACCTAGCTAGGCGAGCCGGAGACACGGCGATTCAGATAGCTAGCATTCAGAAAATATTCAGACCCCTTAACTTTTTCCACATTTTATTACATTACAGACTTATTTTAAAATGGATTAAATACACCTTTTCTACATACAATTCCTCACAATGATAATGCGAAAAACTGTTTTTTAGAACATTTTGCAAAAGTATTAAAACATTTCATTTTTAATTTATAAAAACATTTACATAATTATTCAGACCCTTTGCTGTGAGACTCAACATTTTGCTCAGGTGCATCCTGTTCCATTGATCATCCTTGAGATGTTTCATCAACTTGACTGGAGTCCATCTATGGTAAATTCAATTGATTAGACATGATTTGGACCTATACTGTATAAGGTCCCAGAGTTGACAGTGCATGTCAGAGCAAAAACCAAGACATGAGGTCAAAGGAACTGTCCGAGACAAGATTGTGTCGAGGCACAGATCTGGGGAAGGCTACCAAAAAATGTCTGCAGCATTGAAGGTCCCCAAGAACACAGTGTCCTCCATCATTCTGATGAGTTCTAAACTTGAAATATTGTTAATGATCAGGTATCCTATTGGAATATTGAGTACCATAGTCTAGTTTCTACACCAGAAGTTAATGGTTATCTACAGGGGGAATGTACTGAGTAAAGGAAGGGCAATCACGTGGCAGGCACTGACAATAGTGGAGAGTTGTGGTTTAGTGAGGAAGGGGGTCGAGGTCAGTTCAGGTCACATTAAGGGAGAAGGAACAGTTTATGGCTCGCATCACTTAATTTTCTGTCTTGCAATAAAGATGTAATGTTTAGAGAAAATGAGGACGTCACCCATATAGGGGTATATACAGTACATACTATCACTGGTGGAACCATGTCTTTGTCTTTGCAGCTGTATGATCCAATGGGTGAAAAAACTTGGTTTGAGCTTTACTAATCGTCCGTGAATTATTACAAGGTTAATTTACAACCTAACAATTCTTAAATGGAGGAAACCAAGGAAACCGCCAGATCAGATACAGAAGGGATGAACATGTGTTGAACATGCATAATTTTGACCTTTTTTCTTTCCTTGTAAGCATTCAAAATGTAACGAGTACAAAATGTAACGAGTAAAAGGTACATCATTTTCTTTTGGAATGTAAGTGAAGTAAAAGTTGTCTAAAATATAAATAGTAGCATAAAGTACAGATACCCCACAAAACAACTTACAGTAAGTAGTATTTGAAAGTATTTTTACTTAAGTACTTTACACCAATGTTAATAATACGCTTAATCTGCATTAATCTGAGGACATGGGATAGTATTTCAATGAGATACTTAATTTAAACCAGTGGAGAATGTAAAACGCTTTATTGAAAGAAGTTCATTATCCAGGTGTTATAAATACATAAATGCATTATAATTATGATATTTGTATAATTATCAATACAAGTTCAATCTGTACTTCAATGCACATATGGTGTGGTGGGGAGAGAGGCGTAGAAGACAGAGTCACCAAATCCACACTAAGTTCACACTAAGTGGCCACAGAGTACTTTATGCTGAAAAACAGACACATGAGGACAAACAATAGATGATAATGTCAATAGAAGATACTGCATGTGACGCAGACACGTATCGGAGTGTACCTGAAACATTTAAATATAGAGGGCTATGTGTCTTACCACTTGGTTATTGCAAGGGAAATCATGACTTGGCAGCAACAGATGGTCCAGTGAAAATGGGTGTGTTTTTCTGGTGTAAATCTGAACATTAGCAGCTGACATCTTAAGGTTTTTAAATTAATGCATGTGAGACCGGTTCCATGTACAACAAGACAGGCAGATATGGAGAAAAATAACACAGAACAGTTTAATTACCTCTGGTTATGGACACTTTTGCCAGCAATAAAGCTTCCACGGCCTGTTCCTCGGACAGTGAACATCTGGCAATATCTACATTTTCGATCCCTTGGTCAGCTCGCTCTCTAAAAATAAAGAAAACAGTTAATTTTTTTATACATATGAAAACAATAACTGCGATATGACCATTCAATTCAAAGCAGCACATGTCATTTTTAGGATACGTCAATACAGCCCAGTGCTGCTTTCCTGAGATGTCTTCTTCTTAGGTGTCCGCTTTGACTTCCTTATTTTTGATTGGAAATGAAAAAGGTTTTGCTCTCAACAAAAAGACAAATGTACCTCCATAACATATAACAATTTGCCTGTGAATAATCACACCTTCATACAAACGTGCTACTGTATGCAGAATTCTTGACGCACAACCAAAGATGCTGCCATATCCTGCCAGCACGCCCACAAGCAAGTTACTTTACACGTTATGTTGGCTGACAATTTGCTAGCTACACTGTCCTTACGAACCACATAGCATATCATTACAGCAGTATGTACCGGTATGTTAGCTAGCTACCTAACGTTAGTAGTTATACATAAAACTTGCCAGTATATTAACTATAGGCTATCTAACTATCCAAACGTTTATTGACTTGATTATTCTCGTCATTCTTAGCTTAGCTAAATGGTATAGTCGTTGTGCTTTCTCAATGGACATTCGGGTGCTTTTGTAAATTTGCTCTGGCTATCTATAGGCTGGACAATAGAACGAGCCAAAATTCACCCAAGGCTGAAAAATGGCTCAAGAACGTTGGCCAAACTTGGAACACTAGCGCGAGCCCATAGCAAATTAATGGAATCAAATGTTCACATAGCCTGTTTTGACTGGAGTGATGCTTAGAATTCCATAAAAAATATATAGCTTTTTATTTTACCACTACAATCTGTTCGTCGGACGAAACTGGAAAAAAACAACTTGTGTAGAAAGTAAACATCCGCACCGTGATGGTGTCAACTGTGCTTTTGTCTGCATAATGAAAAAGTAGGGAAAAAATCTAAACTTCTGACTATTTCTGGTCTAGCGATCGATGACAAACGTGCTCGCTGCCCAGACTTACAGTGGGGCAAAAAGGTATTTAGTCAGCCACCAATTGTGCAAGTTCTCCCACTTAAAACAATGAGAGGCCTGTAATTTTCATCATAGGTACACTTCAACTATGACAGACAAAATGAGAAAAAAAATCCAGAAAATCACATTGTAGGACTTGTTATGAATTTATTTGCAAATTATGATCGATGGTATCAAAAGCAGCACTAAGGTCTAGGAGCACAAGGACAAATGCAGAGCCTTGGTCTGACACTATTTAAAGGTAATTTACCATCTTCACGAGTGCAGTCAGTGCTATGATCTAAAACCAGACTATATGCTGTACATTGTTAGTCTTCAGGAAGGCAGTGAGTTTCTATGCAACAGCTTTTTCAAAGAATGTTGAGAGGAATGGGAGATTTGATATAGGCTGATAGTTTTTTAAATATTTACGCCAGATAACAGAAATACTCATCATAAACTTTGACTAAAGATACATGTTCTACATGTAATTAAAGATACACTGGTTCTTAACGCTGTGTCAGATTTGTAAAAAACGTTACGAAAAAAGCCTACCATGCAATAATCTGAGACAGCGCTCAGGCGTAAATATATTTCTCCGCCATGTTGGAGTTCAACAGAAATACGAAATTACATCATAAATATTCCCTTACCTTTGATGATCATTCATCAGAATGCAGTGCAAGGAGTCCGAGTTCCACAATAAATTGTTGTTTTGTTCCATAATGTCCAATACTAGTGTCCAATTAGCTGCATTTGCTAGCACTTTCAGCTCACGTGCCAAAAAGCTGATGCTGGTCCAGGAGAACTCGAACGAAAACTTCAAAAAGATAAATTCCAGGTTGAATAAACTGGTAAAACTAAGTAGAGAATCAATCTTCATATATATCCAATAACGTTCCAACCGGAGCATACGTTTTCATCTACAGCCAAAGGGAAATTGCATTCTGCCAAGACAGTGACTATTTCCCCTCCCATTCGGTCAAAGTTCACACCAGAGGCTCCATTCCACATTCTACTGAATGAGGACATCTAGTGAAAGGCGTAGGAAGTGCTAACAGATCCATATCTTATTTGGAAGGGAAGAGGCGATGACTTAAAATTAGACACGCATTCAGAAGTTCACTTCCTGGTTGTAAGATTGCCTGCCCTATGAGTTCTGTAATACTCACAGACATAATTCAAACAGTTTTAGAAACTTCAGAGTGTTTTCTATCCAATAGTAATAATAATATGCATATATTAGCAATCTAGGACAGTGTAGGATGCAGTTCACTATGGGCATGCAATTCATCCAAAGTGAAAATACTGCCCCCTATCCCCAACAAGTTTTAACCGATTGTTGTACTCTGATGTTCTTGGGTCGGTGGAGGGAGTCTGGAAGGGCATCTAGGAATCTTTGGGTTGTCCGAGAATATATAGTACGGCTTTTGATGATCCTTGGTTGGGGTCTGAGCAGATTATTTGTTTTGATTGTAAAAGTAATAAAATGGTGGTCCGATAATGAGGAAAAACATTAAGATCCACAATATTTATTCAACGGGACAAAACTAGGTCCAGAGTATGACTCTGGCAGCAACACCTGTAGCAACACCTCTGCCTTTGCGGGATGCGCTGGTGATATAGTGTGACCAGGAGGAGATTTCTCATTTAATACAGTAAATTTATCAGGCTTGAGCCATGTTTCAGTCAGGCCAATCACATCAAGATTATGATCAGTGATTAGTTCATTGACTACAACTGCCTTGGAAAAGAGAGATCTAACATTAAGTAGCTATTTTTTGAGATGTGAGATACCACAATATCTTTCAATAATGACAGGAATGGAGGAGGTCTTTATTCCAGTGAGATTGCTAAGGCGAACACTGCCATGTTTAGTTTTGCCCAACCTAGATCGGGGCACAGGCACAGTCCCAATGGGGATAGCTGAGCTGACTACACTGACTGTGCTAGTGGCAGACTCCACTAAGATAGCAGACTGGCTAACAGCCTGCTGCCTGTCCTGCACCCTATCTCAATGTGGAGCTAGAGGAGTTAGAGCCCTGTCTATGTTCATAGATGAGATGAGAGCACCCCTCCAGCCAGGCTTGGTCCTGTTTGTTGGTGAGTCCGAGAAAGAGGGCCAATTATCTAAAATTATATCTTTTGGGAGGGGCAGAAAACAGTTTTCAACCAGCGATTGAGTTGTGAGACTGCTGGCTGTAGAGCTCGTCACTCCCCTTAACTGGGAGGTGGCCAGAGACAATTACTCGATGCCAAAACATATTTCTCGATGAATTACACGCTGAAGATTTGTTGCACTTTGTGACCTCTGACAGTTTCATCCTAACATCATTGGTGCTGATGTGGATAACAATATCCCTATACTCTCTACACTCGCCAGTTGTAGTCTTTGCCAGCACCATCTTCAGATTATCCTTAACGTTGGTAGCCCTGCCCCCTGGTAAACAGTGTATGATCGCTGGATGATTCTTTTTAAGTCTAATACTGCAGGTAATGGAGTCGCCAATGACTAGGGTTTTCAATTTGTCAGAGCTAATGGTGGAGGAGAGACCAGAGAAGGTTTGGCCTTTGACTCCAACTCGTTGCTTAACGTGGAGAACCGCCGATAATCAGTCTTATCATATATATGCGAAGGAGCTTCATGACGTAAATGGTGGCCACGGCCCTACCTTTTTCTTTAAAGGTATCTGTGACTAACAGATGCATATCTGTATTCCCAGTCATGTGAAATCCATAGATTAGGGCCTAATGAATTTATTTAAATTGACTGATTTCCTTACATGAACTGTAATTCAGTAAAATCTTTGAAACTGCTGCTTGTTGCGTTTATATTTTTGTTGAGTGTATATTTTGTCTCCAATATTTATTGAAAACACTTTTGCACAATGACTCTGAAATAGATTGTTACAGTTGTTGGTTAGCTAGAGAATTGCAGGGAAATTAGCATGGACATGAAATCAGTCAAAACACCTCAAAAGAAGGCATGAAACAAGCCACTTGGCAGTTTGTCATTCTTGCTAGCAATCTGGCCATCCAGAATCACAACAACAGGCTGACTTCTGCAGCATGGAAACACACACATTGTTTTCGTGAAGTTGTCAGCCATGTCAAGATGTATAAAGATAGGAGACAAGCGCAGGAATACGTAAACCTCTGAATAATACATGGGACTGGTAAAACAAGTGCACAGTAACACATAGCATGGAAGCCGATACAACAGCACAGGTGCTCCCAAGACCTACGGACACGGTAACAATAACCGACAAGGACAATGGGGAACAGAAGGCACATACTGTATACAGTGGGGAGAACAAATATTTGATACACTGCCGATTTTGCATGTTTTCCTACTTACAAAGCATGTAGAGGTCTGGGATTTTTATCATAGGTACACTACAACTGTGAGAGACGGAATCTAAAACAAAAATCCAGAAAATCACCTACCAACCAGTAAGAATTCCGGCTCTCACAGACCTGTTAGTTTTTCTTTAAGAAGCCCTCCTCTTCTACACT
Organism: Oncorhynchus masou masou; assembly: GCF_036934945.1. Lineage (NCBI taxonomy): Eukaryota > Metazoa > Chordata > Actinopteri > Salmoniformes > Salmonidae > Oncorhynchus > Oncorhynchus masou. The sequence continues at coordinate 47,262,595 of NC_088223.1, read as the reverse complement.
CATTACCTGTATTAACTGCACCTGTTTGAACTCGTTACCTGTATAAAAGACACCTGTCCACACACTCAATCAAACAGACTCCAACCTCTCCACATTGGCCAAGACCAGAGAGCTGTGTAAGGACATCAGGGATAAAATTGTAGACCTGAACAAGGCTGGGATGGGCAACAGGACAATAGGCAAGCAGCTTGGTGAGAAGGGAACAACTGTTGGCGCAATTATTAGAAAATGGAAGAAGTTCAAGATGACGGTCAATCACCCTCGGTCCGGGGCTCCATGCAAGATCTCACCTTGTTGGGCATCAATGATCATGACGAAGGTGAGGGATCAGCCCAGAACTACATGGCAGGACCTGGTCAATGACCTGAAGAGAGCTGGGACCACAGTCTCAAAGAAAACCATTAGTAAGACACTGCGTCATCATGGATTAAAATCATGCAGTGCACGCAAGGTCCCCCTGCTCAAGCCAGCGCATGTCCAGGCCCGTCTGAGGTTTGCCAATGACCATCTGGATGATCCAGAGGAGGAATGGGAGAAGGTCATGTGGTCTGATGAGACAAAAATAGAGCTTTTTGGTCTAAACTCCACTCGCTGTGTTTGGAGGAAGAAGAAGGATGAGTACAACCCCAAGAACACCATCTCAACCGTGAAGCATGGAGGTGGAAACATCATTCTTTGGCGATGCTTTTCTGCAAAGGGGACAGGGCGACTGCACCATATTGAGGGGAGGATGGATGGGGCCATGTATCGCGAAGTCTTGGCCAACAACCTCCTTCCCTCAGTAAAGAACATTGCAGATGGGTCGTGGCTGGGTCTTCCAGCATGACAGCGACCTGAAACACACAGCCAGGGAAACTAAGGAGTAAGAAGCATCTCAAGGCCCTGGAGTGGCCTAGCCAGTCTCCAGACCTGAACCCAATAGAAAATCTTTGGTGGGAGCTGAAAGTCCGTATTGCCCAGCGACAGCCCCGAAACCTGAATGTTCTGGAGAAGGTATGTATGGAGGAGTGGGCCAAAATCCCTGCTGGAGTGTGTGCAATCCTGGTCAAGAACTACAGGAAACGTATGATCTCTGTAATTGCAAACAAAGGTTTCTGTACCAAATATTAAGTTCTGCTTTTCTGATGTATCAAATACTTATGTCATGCAATACAATGCAAATTCATTACTTAAAAATCATACATTGTGATTTTCTGGATTTTTATTTTAGATTCTGTCTCTCACAGTTGTGTACCTATGATAACAATTACAGACCTCTGCATGCTTTGTAAGTAGGAAAACCTGAAAAATCAGCAGTGTATCAAATACTTGCTCTCCCCACTGTATACACATACTAATCAGGGGGAATTGTAATTAGGTGTGCGTAATGAGACAAGACAGTCCGGGGTTGGTGGTAATGAATCCAATTCAGTGATGCATGTGACGTAGACCTCCGGAGCTGGTGAACAGAACGAGCAGCAGTACCGGGGGTCCGTGACTGTACCCCCCACGACACGCTGCACAAGCAGCGGGACAACACCGGCCTCGGGGAAGACCACAGGGACGTGGTGTGGGCCGGTCAGGGCAGTGAAACTCCCGAGTCAGCAACACGTCCAGGATGTCCACCGCAGGAGCCTAACACTGCTCCTCTGGGCCGTACCCCTACCAGCCGATGAGGTACTGGAGACGCCCCGCCCGACACCTCGACTTCACGGACCGACTACGCTGGACCTCCCTCGATGTCCAAAGGTGGGGGCAGGGCATCACTGGGTCCAGCCTCAGCGAGGGGACCGTGGAGAGCCAGACCCGGTCGCCTGGAGAGAAGATAGTCGCCCCACTGTGGTGGCGGTCGATCTGCCCACTGGAGACGAGTGTCCGCAGCGTTCTGGGTCTCCTCAGCACGCCGAAACCACTAGTCCACCACAGGGGCCTCGGTCTGGCTCGGATGCCAAGGGGCCAGGGCCTGGTGATTCCCCAACACGCACTGGAAAGAAGTGAAGTTAGTTCAGGAGTAGCGGAGGGAATTCTGCCCATACTCAGCCCAAGGTAGAAAATCAGTCCCCTCCCCTGGCCGGTCCTGACAGTAACACCTCAGGAACCTGCCCACTTCCTGATTGACCCTCTCCACCTGCCCATTAGCTTGACGACAGTACATGGAGGTGAGACGGAACGCCTGGGGGTCACGTTCAATGAACGCTTTCCATATGCATGAGGTGAACTGAGGGCCACGATCTGACATAATGTCCTCCAGGATCCCGTAGTGCTGGAAGACGTGCGGTTTGCATGGCCGACAACAGCTCAAGCAGAGGAAGGAGAGCGACAAGCTTTGGAAATCCAGTCCACAACGACGAGAACGGTGGTGTTCCCCTGGGAGGGGGAAGGTCAGTGACCAAGTCCACAGAGAGGTGAGACCAGGGTTATTGTGGAACTGGCAGGGGAAGGAGCTTTCCATAAGGGATATGTCTTGTTGTCTTTGACTGGGCACAGATGGAGCAGGAGGAGACATAAACCAGGCATCCCGAGCCAAGGTGGGCCACCAGTACTTCTCAAGCAGGCAAGATGATGGTATGGCTTATCCCAGGATGGCAGGGCCTGTCGTATGTCGGCGTCCACATCCCACATCACTGGCGTGATGATACGGGACAGAAGGATGATGGGGTCTCCGCTCCCTGCCTCTTCTCTGCGTCATAGAGGCGACGCGGCATCCACCTTCACATTCTTCGAGCCTGGCCTTATAAGAAAGCGTGAATTCGAACTTGGCGAAGAATAGAGCTCACCTGGCCTGTCTCGGGTTTAGCCTCTTCACTGCCCTGATGTACTCCAGGTTGCGGTGGTCCATCCACACCAGGAAAGGGTGTTTGGACCCCTCCAGCCATTGCCTCCATGCCTTCAGAGCCTTCTTGACCACCACGAGTTCCCAGTCCCCTATGTCTTAGTTCCCTGGGGTGGGCTCACCTGCTTGGAGTAAAGTGCGCAGGGTGCCAGCTTTGGAGGGGTTCTGGTGCGGTGGGTCAGCATTCTACTTCGGCGGCATCCACCTTGATGATGAAGGGAAGTGAGGGGTCAGAATGTGCCAGCACGGGAGCAGTGGTGAAGCTTGCCTTGAGTGTCTTGAACGCCCTTTCTGCCTCCCTGGGGACTTCCTCTCAGCAGGGAGGTAAGAGGCGCGACCACTGTGCTGAAGCCCCGGATGAACCTGCGGAAATCGTTGGCGGACACCAGAAATCTCTGGACTGCTTTCACGGAGTTGGGGATGGGCCATGATCTGACTGCGCTGACACGTTGCTCCTTCATTTACACTCCCTCTGTGGATATGAGGTAGCCCAAAAAGGACACGGAGCGCTGGAAAAACAAACACTTCTCTTGTTTAATATATAGATCATGCTCCAACAGTCTTTCCAGCACAGACCTGACTAAAGAGACATGCTGGGCGCGATCAGCAGAATAGAACAAATTTTGTCTATATAAACCGCCACGCCCCGAAACACTTTATTAATAAAGGCCTGGAACACTGAAGGAGTATTAGACAGGCCAAAAGGCATTATGAGATACTCGCAATGGACCGTGGTCGTGGAAAAGGCAGTTTTCCATTTGTCGCCTGCACAAATGCACACCAGATTGTAGGCACTCCTCAAGTCCAGTTTCGTGAAGTACTGCGCTCCGTGCATTTGTTTGATGATGGTTTGCATGAGGGTTAAAGAATAGCTGAACTTAACGATGGCTTTATTCATAGTTCGATAATCAATGCAGGGATGCAGTCCCCCATCTTTCTTTTAATTAAACAAAAAATAAGCTTGACAGAGGGATGGATAAAACCCTGCTGGAGCCTCTCCTGTGTGTAGGTCTCCATGGCCTCGGTCTCCGCATGTCGGAGGGGATAGACGTATCCTCTCGGCAGGGCTGCATCAGACAGCAGGTCAAGAGGGCGATGAGAAGGCAGGCGTGTAGCCTGGGTTTTTAGAGAAAACCCTGTGCAGATCCTGGTATTCCTCCAGTAACTCCACTTGAGCGGCGTTGTCCAGACTTTCCTCATAGTAGTGGTGTTGACAGACACCACGAGACACCTCCCCTGACACTCCTGCGACCAACCAAACAGTCTCCCCTCAGACCAGGGAATAACAGGGTTATGCCAACTCAACCAGAGGAGACCTAACACAACGGGGTGCATGGGGGTGTCTATAGTCAAAAAGGAGATCTGTTCTAAATGAGTGTCATGGGTCATCAGAGAAACAGGAACAGTGATGAGATGTACAACCCTGTCCCTATTGGACGATTATCCAGGGCTCGAACCGGAATGGGTGACTGTAGGGCAACGAAATGAATGCGTAATGCAGTGGCCGGTGCGCTAAAAGGTTCCCAGCAGCTCCGGAATCAAATCAGAGCTAACGGGAGTGAGTGGCTAGGGTATTCAGGGTATTTAATGAGAAAACATACTGGTTGAGTTGACAGGAAAGGAGTGAGATCTTGCATCCTACCTGGGTTGGAGCAGGAGAATTCCCTGACTTGTCACCGCCTCTCCTATTAGTGGATGGAAGGCAGGTCGGGGATAATTTACCCCTTTCTCCACAATAGGAGCAGAGGCCCAGATTTCTCCTTCTCCCACGCTCTGCTTGGGCAAACATGTGGAACTCAACTCCATCGGTTTTCCGCCACAGAGCAGGTGTAGCCATGGGCTCCAGATTCCGCACAGGTCTTCGTCAAGACTGCAGGTTGTCGTCCAAACAAATTGCCATGCTGATGAGCTGGTCCAGTGACAGGTTGTCATCACGGCAGGCTAACTCCATCTGTACCTCCTACCGCAGTCAGCTGCGGAACACGGTGACCAGAGCCGACTCGTTCCGGTGGATGCCGCGATGGACCGGAACTCCAGAGCGAACTCCAAGGCACTCCTAGATCCCAGGTGTAGTCGGAGTAGGTACTCACCCCCCTATCGGCCCTTCACAGGATGATCAAACCGAGCGGAAGAGGTAGGGTGAAGCGCTCGTAGGACACAACCTCGGGTCCGCCCGTTTCCCAGACCGCGGCACCCCAGTCCAGGGCCCATCTGGTCAGTGCCGACATGATGAGGCAACCCTGTCCCTCCCAGAGATAGCCTTGGCATAGCGAGCGAGGTACAGGTCGCATTGCAAAAGGAATCTCTTGCATCTCGCTAGTGCGCCATCAAAGCGCTCCAGGAGGGAGGGGTATTCAGCGGACCGACTCACATGGGATGGAGGCAGGTGTGGGGGCTGGTGCCAGAACCTGTGCTGGAGACTGGAGGGACTGCATATTCCCCTCCAAACGCAAGATGGTTGCCAGCACGCTGTCCATGGCGCTGCCGAGTCTGGAAGGGACAGTCCTCTTGATGCTGGACTGTCTCTACAATGGTCGACAGCTTGGTCTTTCCTGCTGTCTCCATTTAGTGGGTTGGTTATTCTGTCACGCTGTATAAAGATAGGAGACAAGCGCAGGAATATATAATAGGGTTTTTTATTTTCTCTTCCAATACAAAATGTGAGGTGTAAACCTCTAAATAATACACGGGACGAGACCCATAAAACAAGTGCACAATAACACTTAGCATGGAAGCCAAAACAACAGTACAGGTGCTTACAAGCCCAACGGACATGGTGACAATAACCGACAAGGACAATGAGGAACAGAGGGCACAAATATACACTGTGGGGAATCAGCCAGATCAAGTGGTCTGATTGCGCCCTCTCCTGGAGGTGGGCCACAGTACAGCCACTACTGCTCACCTGAGGTCAATTGACTAATTTTGTTTGTGCTGTCTTAAGGACCGGACTGAAGAGGCAGAGTGATTACAAGCTGGAGGCTATGGTGAATTCCCCAACACTCTGATTCCCTGTTATATGTTCAGATCAAGCTGTTGGTTTTGCGTTTAGTACCAACTGATTTTCTTTTTTTGGGATAGCCATCACCCTGGCCTTTGTTTGTACTGCCCCGAGGAGGATCATCAGGCTCCCACGCCTCAGGCGGTTTGTCAGGTTTTTAAGCATCAGCGATTCTTTGGAGTCACCTGGATTCAATCATCTGCTTTCATTACCTCCCCTATATCTGTCTGTTCCCGAGGTTGTTCCCCACTTCAGCATTATTGTCGTCAGCTCATTTTGTTTCCCCTGCTTTAATGCTGTTCCTGTTCTGTCACTTGTCCGTTCATTAAATGTTCAACTCCCTGTACCTGCTTCTCATCTACAGCGTCGGTCGTTACAAGTATGACAATTGGGTACTTTTTCCACCAGTGGAAAATTGTATATCATACACTGCAGTTGGGGGAGCAGTAGGAAAGTAATTCTGCTTTGAGAAATTTGGCCCTTGAAACTTTGCTACACCTACTGGAGAGCATTTTAGTCTACACCTGTTCAGAATCATTCACACCCTCTTAACCACCCCCAAGCCACATCTAGCTAAGTGGATGGGTCACTTTTGTCTGGACATGTACTGTACAAATGTTCATGAAATGCAATACATGATGGATCATGTAATAATATGACTGAAGAGGAGTATTTTGTGTAGCTAGCAAGCTAGCTAGACAATGAACTGGCAAAATCCCAACTAATACTACTACCAATACAAACATTGTCATAGCTGTAGTATGAATCTGCAGGTAGCTAAAGCTAACAAACTAGGTTCAATGTTAGCTTGCTAGCCTATAACTAGCAATGCAAAAAAATAATATTACTACATAGATCATACATGTAATGTTAGCTAGCGAGCCAGCAAGTTAACGTTCGCTAGCTAACTAACAGTATGCTTTAATTTGCAATAAAAATAACTTTGACAAAATTAGAAAATTATATCTGAAAAATATAGTTAGATTCTTACCTGTATACATGGATGAACGCTTCACGACAGACTGGAACCATTTAACTCAGTCTGTCTGTAGCTACATCTTATTTGGCCAGCGTTGTGTCAAGTCATTCCAGTTCACACTGATCGAGGTGTGTGCAGAAAGTAGCTCATAACTTTTTCAAACTGATCTGTCGATAGCGCCTGCCAAATTCAGGGCATCACTGTTGAGAAAAGTAGCAAAACTTTTGTAGTTCTTGATGGCTAATGTTATATCTTTCAAAAATGGTGCGGTAGAAAGTACTGAACAGCTCACTTTATAGACAGAAGCATGCTACATGGCAGGCCAATCCAAACTCATCTCCCGGCATGTCTAGCCCATCCATTTCTCAGCCAATCATGGCTAGCGGGAAGATTCCTTCCTTTTTCCATGGCGAAACCAACTAGGCTCATAATGATTTTTTCTCTTCATATTTATGGATGGAACACAAGTTTGTTATTAAGGCATGTGAAAAATGTGAAAAACATTTTGATTAAAAATAAATGTTGACGTTCAAATGCCGCTCCTGTGAAGTGCGCCACACGCCTAGTTTCCTGAAACGAGTCACATATAGTGGGGCGGTTGTGGATAGGTTATTAGCAATTGCAGGCGGGTGCGGGTGAACAAAAAGCTGACCTGCACATCACTAGTGTGTGTCTCTTCACAGTCTGTGTTGTGCCATGGTGTTGTTTTATTAGTTTAAAAAAATCAGATTACACTGCTAGCGTGAGTTAACTAATGTGGAAGAGAACTCCATGAAGTCCTGACTCTATGTACAGTGCATTCAGAAAGTATTCAGACCCCTTTACTTTTTCCACATTTCGTTATGTTGCAGCCTTATTCTAAAATTTATGAAATTTAAATCTGGTGGAAGAAAATACAAGGAAATAAACATACTTTTTCTGTTTTTTTTATTGTTGCTGAATCTTTCAAATGACCAAGAACAGCCAAACATACATATAGGATGCTTGGGATGATTTGAATGAAGAACATAAGATGGCAACAATAGCTGAGCAAATAGCTGAACATAAAAAAACGAGCGGCATTGAGCATGAAGTCACCCAGGTGTCCCATACAAATGTACCCAAGTTGCTGAATTGGTACAGTGATACATTTTGAAGGAAAGAACTATATACAAAATACATAAATGCTATTCTAACACACACCCCAAAAATATATCTAAAAAATATTTAAAAAACAAATAATACAATTTTAAAAAATTACAAGGGTAACTATTTACACATTTTCTATTTACAATATTGTGAAGACCCTCAGTCCTCTACTCAATATTGTGCTGCTGGTGCTGTGGCCCATAGCAGTCTCTTTCTGCTGTAAAGCAGAGGCTTACTGAACAGGTGGTGCAGGTGGTGGGGCACTTCCTGTGACAGTAGGGAGACGTTGTTGTGCCCTTTTTGCCCTGAGGCACATTCATGCCTGCGGAGATGAATCTGGACAGGTGAACACCACTGGTTGGAGCAGAAGGGACAGAGGTAGAGGGGACAGAAGGTGTTACAGTGGACTTGCTGTAGCTAGCAACCCCCATGGATGAGCAGCTCCCTGAAGGCAAGCTGTGAGATGGGGGGCTGTCAACAGCTCTTGGCCATTTCCTCCTGGAGGATGAAGGCATTCACCGCAGCAATATCAATGAAATGATAGAAAAATGTCTTGTACCATTTCGTGGTCTTGTGGAGAACATTGTAGTATCTTATCAGTGCATCTGAAAGGTCCACACCTCCCATGCCCTTGTTGTAGTCCTTCAAAGCTGCTGGAACAGGGACATTTTTTTGTGGTCCATGTCCCGCTACTGTCCCTCACACACCTGACGATGTGATCGCCACTGAAGGACTTGTGGATAGTTGTGCACATGACCACCTCTCTAGTATCCATCCACTTTACAAAGAGCAGGCCATTTTCACGAATCCATCGCATGGTACCCCGCTCAGCCCACTTAGGCATGTCATTCACCTTTGTTTTTGGAAAGCCCATTATGTTGGTCCGAATGGTGCCACAGGCCCACATCTCCAGCTTCCTCAGCTCTGTAAACAGGGTAGGGCTTTTGTAGAAGTTGTCCACAAACAGTTTGCAGCCCTTCCCCAGCAGTTGAAAATACAATAACTCCACAACGGAATCATAACTCAGTCCATTACCAGAAGCAAAACTGTTTTTCCCCCCATAAACAAGTGTAGGCACACAGAATCAGCCAAAACAAACCCCATTTGGTTGGTTTGTTACGCATTTATTGTTTGATGCTGATTCTGTCCTTTGAGGCTACCATCCTTTCATCGATGGACAGGTTCTAGGCAGGCTGAAAAAAAGGTCTTGCAGGCCTCAACGATGCTGGGGTAGAGAGGTTTGATTTTGCAGAGCCTATGAAACCTTGCTGTGCCTCACTTCTTGTCATTCTCCCCATCAACTTCTGGGTCACTGATGTGAAGCGCCTGTGAGATAGTTAGAAACCTTTAAGAAGACATGACAGTGGTGGGGAAAGGCAATTGATAGAGTTTTCAACTTCACCAGCCCCATGTAAATGACCAGTGAAAGAAAGCAGAAAAGGTCTGACATGGAAATGGTATTCCACGCCTCTTTCTTTCCTGCCTGCTTCTTAGCCCTGTACTTATTGGTGTTCGCCACCAGGGAATCAACAACTGATGAGGTGAAAAACAGTTGAAAAAGTTGAAGGGGGCTGTACTTTGCAGTCATGACTAGTTGAGGTCCTGGCTGCCTTTTTGGTCTAAAAACTGATGGAATTGGTTCCACATCATCTTCCAACACAGAGTGCCAACGACCCTCTGGCCCTCTGTCTGCAGATTTCTGTCTTCCCCACCTCAGCTTCTTTGTCACTGACTTCAAACCTCTAGATGGCAGGGTAGGTGTGGAGCCAAAGACAGCAGTGGTCCGGCTGGATGAACAAGCTACACCTAGACATTGGTGGCGCATAATCAAAATCACTGCCACTGTGGGAGAAAAAAATTGTTTCAGTAAGTATGCTTTCACGTATGAGCCCTGTATCAACAAGTAAAATAAACAGGTGTATTATATAGAGTACACAGAACATAATCACTATGGTGAAGTGCTGTTCCATTCCACGTTTATATAAAATAAAAAATAAAAATATCACACACACACACACACACACACACTGAAAGATTCATCTTCCTGAAGCAACTCGGTCTGGCTTTCTCTATCAATTTCTTCTATAATTTGGGTTACATCTGTATATCTAGACTTTGATTTAGCTTTTCCTGATTTATTCACCATAATTGAAATGTATAACATTTCTAAAAATTCACTATGTATTGCTATGCATAACACTTGTAGCTCCGTCAAGTATGATTTTCAATGGTGAATTAACCTCTTGACGCTACCCATCCCTTAAGCGGGATAATTGTCATCAGCAACCGCTGAATAGCATAGCGCCTCAGTCAAATAATATTACAAAAAAGATTCATATTCATGAAATCACAAGTGCAATATTGCAAAACACAGTTTAGCCTTTTGTTAACCTCTAGCTTCGAGCAATCCCGTATCCGGGAGCGTAATCATAGCCTCAAGCTCATTAGCATAACGCAACGTTAACTATTCATGAAAATCGCAAATGAAATGAAATAAAAGGCTAAGCTCACAAGCTTAGCCTTTTGTTAACAACACTGTAATCTCAGATTTTCAAAATATGCTTTTCAACCATAGCTACACAAGCATTTGTTTAAGAGTATTGATAGCTAGCATAGCATTAAGCCTAGCATTCAGCAGGCAACATTTTCACAAAAACAAGAAAAGCATTCAAATAAAATCATTTACCTTTGAAGAACTTCGGATGTTTTCAATGAGGAGACTCTCCATTAGATAGCAAATGTTCCGTTTTTCCAAAAAGATTATTTGTGTAGGAGAAATCGCTCCGTTTTGTTCACCACGTTTGGCTAAGAAAAACCCCCGACAATTCAGTCATTACAACGCCAAACTTTTTTCCAAATGAACTCCATAATATCGACAGAAACATGGCAAACGTTGTTTAGAATCAATCCTCAAGGTCTTTTTCACATATCTATTCGATGATAAATCATTCGTGGCAGTTGCCTTTCTCCTCTGAACCAAATGGAAAAGTGCACGCAGCTGGAGATTGCGCAATAATTTCGACGGATGACACCTGGTAAATGTAGTCTCTTATGGTCAATCTTCCAATGATATGCCTACAAAATACGTCACAATGCTGCAGACACCTTGGGGAAACGACAGAAAGTGTAGGCTCATTCCTGGCGCATTCACAGCCATATAAAGAGACATTGGAACACAGCACATTCAAAATCTGGGGCATTTCCTGTATGAAATTTCATCTTGGTTTCGCCTGTAGCATTAGTTCTGTGGCACTCACAGACAATATCTTTGCAGTTTTGGAAATGTCAGAGTGTTTTCTTTCCAAAGCTGTCAATTATATGCATAGTCAAGAGGAACGAGAAGAAATCCAGAGGAAAGGGCGGTCACGACAACGCAGACAAATTCCAAATAATATCCGTAATATCCACAGAAACATGTCAAACGTTTTTTTATAATCGATAATATATCAACGGCAAAGGTCTTTCACAGTAGGAGAGGGAAAAGCAATACCTATCCAAAGTCTGTTGCACGAGTAAAACCCATGTGACCACTTGACGCGATGTTAACGTTCTGGCTCATTTTTCAAAATAAAAGCCTGAAACTATGTCTGAAGACTGTTGGCCACTTGAGGAAGTGATATGAAAAGGAATCTGGTTGATATCCCTTTAAATGGAGCAATGGGAGGCTATGGAACATGGAGTTTTCAAAATAGAAGCCACTTCCTGGTTTGATTTTTCTCAGGGTTTTGCCTGCAATATCAGTTCTGTTATACTCACAGACAATATTTTGACACTCTTCGAACGTATAACCATTACATATTTGTAACGTTCGTCGTAGGTGGAAGAAGAGGAGGACCAATGCGTAGCGTGGTAAGTGTCCATATTGATAATTTATTATCATGAACACAAAACAAAATAACGAGAACGAAACGAAACAGTCCTGAACGGTGAATACAAAAAACACTGAACAGAAAACAATCACCCACAACTCAAAGGTGAAACCAGGCTACCTAAGTATGGTTCTCAATCAGGGACAACGATTGACAGCTGCCTCTGATTGAGAACCATACCAGGCCAAACACAGCAATCCCAAATTATAGAAAAAAGTACATAGACTGCCCACCCCAACTCACGCCCTGACCATACTAAAACAAAGACAAAACAAAGGAACTAAGGTCAGAACGTGACAATATTGCTGTTTACCTCAGCTCATTGGCTATCTTCCAAGCAAGATTTCAAGATGATCAGTGGTCATTGGGCCAAAATACAGTCAATCAACGATAGACCGCTCCTACCATTGGTGCGCAATGAGGTCATTGATTGGTGTCTTCAAATCGGTTTGTTTCGGTCAATACGTCCCGGGAAAAGAGCCATCAAGTGTGATTGTGTTACTAACAGAGGATTGCAATGAAACCAACCATGACTGGATAAACGTGTGTTTAGTGTGTGTATTTACCACGAATGTTTCGTCCAAAGTTAAATGAGACTGAAATCACGACGCAAGCGGTTTACAAATGTTTCGTGTTAGGCTATAAAAATGGATTTTATCAAACAAAACTAACATTCACTGTGGAGCTAGGACAATTGGCATTGCCACCAGAGGAATATTTTCAAAGGTAAGCAATTTATTTTATTGTTATTTCTGACTTCTGTGACGCTAATGCTTGTTTGTAAAATGCTAATAATACTTTTGTTAGCTGGGTGCTCTCCTCAGATAATCGCATGGTTTGCTTTTTACGTAAAGCCTTTCTGAAATCTGACACAGCAGCTGGATTAATAAAATGTTAAGCTTTGAAATGATGTTAGACACATGTATTTACAGCCCTACAGCCCTAGAGTATAATAATGATAGAAGTTATATCAACTTAAAAAGGCTTTATTTACAACCTATGGGGCATTAGATGTTGAGAATAGTGGAATAAGAGATTCAGAAATTGATTAAATACCCTAACCCTAAGCTATGTTCAATGTCAGCAGAATTTTCCAGTGAAAAAATGCTCAGTCTAAAGTCATTCGGCTATGGGTTTCATAGCCCTATAAAAATTATACAAGTTATATCATCTGAAAATGGTTTTATTAACAACATGTTGGGCAAAGTGCTATAGGAGAGTCTCATAACCCCTAACTGTCACACCCTGATCTGTTTCACATGTCTTTGTGCTTGTCTCCACCCCGCTCCAGGTGTTGCCCATCTCCCCAATTATCCCCAATGTATTGCTGCTGACCTGTGTTCTCTGTTTGGCTGTTGCCAGTTCGTTTTGTCTGTCAAGCCTACCAGTGGTTTCACATTGCTCCTGTCTTTTTCTATAGTTCCTGTTTTCTTGTTTCCCCGGTTTTGACCATTCTGCCTGCCTTGACCCTGATCCTGCCTACCGTTCTGTACCTTGTCACACCGCCATGGATTATTGACCTATGCCTGCCCTGACCCTGAGACTGCCTGCGGTTCTGTACCTTTTGACTCTGATCTGGATTACTGACCTCTGCCTGCCCTTGACCTGTTGTTTTGCCTGCCCCTGTCCTAGTAATACACTTTTGTTACTTCGACACTGGGCCTGCAAACCATTACAGACTACAAAGGGAAGCACACCCGAGAGCTTCCCAGTGACATGAGCCTACCAGACGAGCTAAACTACTTCTATGCTCACTTCGATGCAAATAACACTGAAACATGCATGAGAGCACCAGCTGTACTGGAAGACTGTGTGATCACGCTCTCCGCAGCCGATGTAAGACATTTAGACGGGTCAACATTCACAAGGCCGCAGGGCCAGAGGGATTACCAGGACGTGTACTGTGAGCATGCGCTGACCAACTAACAAGTGTCTTCACTAACATTTTCAACCTCTCCCTGTCCGAGTCTGTAATACCAACATGTTTTAAGCAGACCACCATAGTGATTGTGCACAAGACACTAAGGTAACCTGCATAAATAACTACCAACTCGTAGCACTCACGTTTGTAGCCATGAAGTGGTTTTAAAGGCTGATCATGGCTCACATCAACACCATCATCCCAGAATTCCTAGACCCACTGCAATTTGCATGTCGCCCCAACAGATCCACAGATGATGCGGTCTCTATTGCACTCAACACTGCCTTTCCCCATCTGGACAAAAGGAAGACCTATGTGAGAATGCTATTCATTGACTACAGCTCAGCGTTCAACACCATAGTGCCCTCAAAGCTCATCAATAAGGACCCTGGGACTAAACACCTCCCTCTGCAACTGGACCCTGGACTTTCTGATAGGCCGCACCCAGTTGTTAATTAAGGGTAGGTAACAACACATCTGCCATGCTGATCCTCAACACAGGTGCCCCTCAGGGGTGCGTGCTCAGCCCCCCTGTTACTCCCTGTTCACTCATGACTGCATGGCCAGGCATGACTCCAACACCATCATTACATTTGCCGATGGCACAACAGTGGTAGGCCTGATCACCGACAACAACTAGACAGCCTATAGGTAGTTCAGAGACCTGGCTGTGTGGTGCCAGGACAACAACCTCTCCCTCAACATGATCAAGACAAAGGAGATGATTGTGAACTACAGGAAAAGAGGACCGAGCACGCCCCAATTCTCATCGACGGGCTGCAGTGGAGCAGGTTGAGAGCTTCAAGTTCCTTGATGTCCACATCACCAACAAAGTAACATGGTCCAAGTCATGAAGCATGCACGACAAAACCCATTCCCCCTCAGGAGACTGAAATATTTGGCTTCTACAGCTCTACCATCAAGAGCATCCTGACTGGTTGCATCACTGCCTGGTATGGCAACTGCTCAGGCTCCGACCGCAAGGCACAACAGAGGGTAGTGTGAACAGCCCAGTACATCACTGGGCCAAGCTACCTGCAGTCCAGGACCTCTATACCAGGCGGTGTCAGAGGAAGGCCCTAAAAATTGTCAAAGACTCCAGCCACCCTAGTAATAGACTGTTCTCTCGGCTACCACACGGCAAGCGATACCGGAGCGCCAAGTCTAGGTCCAAGAGGCTTCAAAACAGCTTCTACCCCCAAACCATAAGACTCCTGAATATCTAGTCTAATGGCTACCCAGACTATTCGCATTGTGCCCCCCTCCCCTCTCCATACCACTGCCACTCTCTGTTGTCATATATGCATAGTCACTTTAATTAACTCTACTTACATGTACATACTACCTCAACGAACCGCTGTCCCCGCATATTGACTCTGTACCAGCACCCCCCTGTATATGTTATTTTTTAATGCTGCTATTTAATTACTTGTTACTTTTATCTCTTATTTTTATCTGTATTCTTTTAAACTGCACTGTTCGTTGCATTCGGATGGTATGCACCTGTTGTGTTCGGCGCATGTGACAAATATAATTTGATTTGAGGTAGAGACAGGTGGGTTGTCTTTGTGTGCAGGTATCCCCAAAGAAATACCATTCTAACGGCCATGTCAGACTGCGAAGAGACACAGTGTTTTATGTAGGCTACACTTCAAATGAAGTAACCTCATAGGCCTATGCTTATTATCTTGTGAATTTAAGTCACAGATTGCATGGGTAAGGATTGCATATCCCTGTCGGGTTCAAGAGCTGGCTCAAACCCCTGTCATGGACAGTGGCGATTTTAGCATGTAAATCTTGGTGGGGAAAACTCCCCCCAAAATAGTTTTGATGCCTGACAGAAAATCCACTACACAACACCACACTAAACAATATATGAATTGCACTGTAATGGTGACAAACGGTGCCCACAAACTCTTAGGGCCTACATAAAGCTGTCCCAACACCAGAGTCCCAACAGCTTACAACTGCTACACCTGTCTATCTGCCTTCTCGGGCAGCGAAATAGTTCATTCAGCCTCATTTACTGCCTTTAAAAAACCAGCTGATATGGCTGACTTGCTTAAACAAATGTGGTTTCTACTGAGAATTGTAATGTACAAACTATGGCATGAGGGGATGACGAGCAAATATGAGGCAATCCGTAATTTCGATTAAGACATTAATGAGTGAGGTAGGACCAACGTAGTCAATATAACTATTTATTCAGCACTTTTGAAATGTGCAGCAATAGAATTCAGAACAGGGGCCGTTCTTACAGTATTCTCCCTGTACACAAAGTCAGAACCATAGTATAAATAAAGAGGGTATATAAGCAGACAACGAAAGCTCTTACAATATTCAAAGATTGCATTTCTCTAAAACAGTCAATAGGCTACATGTGCACCACCAAGTCAGAACAGTAGGCTAAATTATGTAAGGAAAAGGGACCAAATTATTACAGTGAGGCACATGGGCTACTAACAGCTTACTACACAACATACAATTAGCATTACTTTCTTAGCTACTACACTATACATATCCCCCTGGTATATTACATAATTTATGCAGCAGCATTCAAGACATTTTTGGACTCACCTTGTTGTGCTGTGCTCACTTGAACAGCAACGTGGCGCGGTGGTCCTTCGTGGGCAGATTTTGTTTTCAAATTTACTCATCAAAGTCTGGCATTCTCTGGATTTGTGGTGCTTTCAAGACAACTGGAAACTCTAAGATTTTTTTTTTAGAATCATGATGACATCAGTGTTCTTCAGGTCGGAGCTCAAGGAAGAGGCCAAAGTTCCCTACCTACAATTTTTTGTTTTTAAATTTTGTTATATTTTTTTAACTTAACCTATATTTATCTAGGCAAGTCAGTTAAGAACAAATTCTTATTCACAATGACAGCCTAGGAACAGTGGGTTAACTGCCATGTTCAGGGGCAGAATGATAGATTTTTACCTTGTCACCTCTGGGATTCGATCCAACGCTCTAACCACTAGGCTACCTGCCGCCCCAAAATGGAAGACTGTCAAAAATGTATTATCCCAGTCGGAGCTTGTTATTTTCCGAGTTCCCAGTTGTCTTGAACTCACTGAAGTCTGATAATTCCCAGTTCCGAGTTTCCAGTTGTTTTGAGCGCGGCAGAAGTCATGCTGATAGTCAGCATGCTGGATTGACAGCATGACCAATGTTCAATGTTTATTGTTTTTAAGCTTGGAAAAGAGACCCTTAAACCAAGACTTGGACCACACACCCACTCCACTGAATAGCAGACTAGTGATAGCTTTGCAATGCTTGCAGTTAGCCACTGATTCCTTCCAAACAACTCATTGTTGAATTTGCGATTTCCAACTTGTTGTTTATGTCCAATGGCTGATGAGCACCGACACATTTTATCTATAATTTCTCTTCATATAACAAGGATTGAAAAGGATTTGACAGTAGATTGTCGACTTGATTCACGATTATAACTGCAAGCTTGCTAGCTAAGATTTCAAAAATATGATGTTGACATGATTAGTCCAATCAAAGCTAATGTAGATAGAACATGATTTGACTTTATTTTATCTGTGGACAATGCCATTGAGCCTTCTTGGATGGGCACTTCGATTGTAGCTCAATGGCAGCACCCAAGTGGCTTGAATTTTTTATCTCTCCCTGTATGTTTTGCGGTGATGTAACGTCCCCAAGAGTGAATGAACATTGAGCCAATCACAGCGCAACTAGAGAACATTAACAACCCCTATGTTCTGTATTTTCCGCTGGCTGCCCCAAGGTCCTGGAGTGGCCTAGCCAGTCTCCAGATCTCAACCCCATAGAACATCTTTGGAGGGAGTTGAAAGTCTGTGTTGCCCAGCAACAGCCCCAAAACATCACTGCTCCAGAGGAGATCTGCCAAAATAAAAGCAACAGTGTGTGAAAACCTTGTGAAGACTAACAGAAAACTTTTAACCTCTGTCATTGCCAACAAAGGGTATATAACAAAGTATTGAGATAAACTTTTGTTATTGACAAAATACTTATTTTCCACCAGAATATGCAAATTCATTAACAATCCTACAATGTGATTTTCTGGATTTTTTTTTCTCTCATTTTGTCTGTCATAGTTGAAGTGTACCTATGATGAAAATTACAGGCCTCTCTCATCTTTTTAAGTGGGAGAACTTGCACAATTGGTGGCTGACTAAATACTTTTTTGCCCCATTGTAGATGGATAGTGAAAGGAGATAATATGCTAGGCTACCAACCAAGTCATGTCAGACAAGTGATTATTTCTTTATAACCTACAGTACCAGTCAAGAATGTGGACACACCCACTCATTCAATGGTTTTCTTTATTTTGACTATTTTCTACATTGTAGATTCAAAAATATATATATTTTTATTTCACCTTTATTTAACCAGATAGTCTAGTTGAGACCAAGTTCTCATTTACAACTGCGACCTGGCCAAGATAAAGCAAAGCAGTAAGACACATACAACAACACAGAGTTACACATGGAATAAACAAACATACAGTCAATAATACAGTAGAAAAAAGTCTATATATAGTGAGTGCAAACGAGGTAGGATAAGGGAGGTAGAGGCAATAAAATAGGCCATGGTGGCGGAATAATTACAATATAGCAATTCAACACTGGAATGGAAGATGTGCAGAAGGTGAATGTGCAAATAGAGATACTGGGGTGCAAAGGAGCGAGATAAATAAATAAATACAGTATGGGGATGAGGTAGTTGGATGGGCTATTTACAGATGGGCTATGTACAGGTGCAGTGATCTGTGAGCTCCTCTGACAGCTGATGCTTAAAGCTAGTGATGGGGATATGAGTCTTCAGCATCAGGGATTTTTGCAGTTCATTCCAGCCATTGGCAGCAGAGAACTGGAAGGAAAGGCGGCAAAAGGAAGAATTGGCATTGGGGGTGACCAGTGAAATATACCTGCTGCAGCGTGTGCTACGGGTGGATGCTGCTACGGTGACCAGTGAGCTGAGACAAGATGGGGCTTTACCTAGCAGAGACTTGTAGATGACCTGGAGCCAGTGGGTTTGATGGTGAGTATGAAACGAGGGCCAGCCAACGAGAGCATACAGGTCGCAGTGGTAGGTAGTATATGGGGCTTTGGTGACAAAACGAATGGCACTGTGATAGACTGCATCCAGTTTGTTGAGTAGAGTGTTGGAGGCTATTTTCTAAATGACATCCCCGAAGTCGAGGATCGGTAGGATAGTCGGTTTTACGAGGGTATGTTTGGCAGCATGAGTGAAGGATGCTTTGTTGCGAAATAGGAAGCCCATTCTAGATTGAATTTTGGATTGGAGATGATTAATGGGAGTCTGGAAGGAGAGTTTACAGTCTAACCAGACACCTAGGTATTTGTAGTTGTCCACATATTCTAAGTCAGAACCGTCCAGGGTAGTGATGCTGGTGGGCAGGTCCAGGCAGCGATTGGTTGAAGAGCATGCATTTAGTTTTATTTGCATTTAAGAGCAGTTATATCTCCCTTACTAGCTTTAAGCATCAAAGCAGCTTAACGATCTTTGCAGCTATGCACAGCCCATCTGTAAATAGCCGTCCAACCAACTACCTACCTCATCCCATTTTTGTTTTTCTGCTCTTTTGCACATCAGTATTTCTACTTGCACATCCTCATCTGCACATCTATCACTCCAGTGTAAATAGCTAAATTGTAATTACTTTGCCACTATGGCCTATTTATTGCCTCACCTCCTTACTTCATTTGCACACACTATATATAGGTATTTCTATTGATTTATTGACTGTACATTTGTTTGTCCCATGTGTAACTCTGTGTTGTTGTTTTTGTCGCACTGCTTTGCTTTATCTTGGCCAGGTCGCAATTGTAAATGAGAACCTGTTCTCAACTTGCCTACCTGGTTAAATAAAGGTGAAATAAAAAATTTGAGCTGTTATGATATGTCATAATATGGACTCGGTCTTTTACGAAATAGGGGTTTGTTCAGTATACCATCCCTACCTTGTCACAACACAATTGATTGGCTCAAACACATTAAGAAGGAAATAAATTCCAAAAATGTACTTTTAACAAGGAAAGGAAAGGAAATGTGGGATACCTAGTCAGTTGTACAACTGAATGCCTTCAACTGAAATGTGTATTCCGCATTTAAACTCTGAATCAGAGAGGTGCGGGGGCTGCCTTAATCGACATCCACGTCTTCGGCGCCCGGGGAACAGTGGGTTAATGCCTTGCTTAGGGACAAAACGACCTTGTCACCTCAGGTTTTGAACACCTGTTAATTGAAATGCATTCCAGGTGACTACCTCATGAAGCTGGATGAAAGAATGCCAAGAGTGTGCAAAGCTGTCATCGAGGCAAGAAAAAATAAAGAAAAACCCTGGATGAGTAGGTGTGTCCAAACCTTTGACTGGTACTGTATATAGCCTATCATAATTGATCTAATAGGCCTATATTTAGATAATTGACAGTTTAATAAAGAGAGGGATAATCCACTCGTGAATATATTCAAACAGTGCCTCAGATCAGCTGCTTTGCGCATGCAGGAGTGTTTCTGAGTTGCCTCTCCTCCCACCCCTGCTTCATTGTTTATTCCTACACGGCCGTTAATACCTATAATTTACTTTGACTTGCCCACTGTGCAATGTACGATTATCCTACAGGTTAACCTACAGGGAACTCGATCTAGTGTGCCACTATAGGTTTAACATCGGCTGCAAATTAGCGGTATTGTAGCTTATTTGAAGAGTAGTTTGACATGGGACACCTGTTGGTAAAGCACCACGGATAAGGTCGTTAATAATTGCCATTATGCACAGTTGTTTTACAAGTTCGCCTCGGCTACACAGTAGAACGTTGTATGGCGAATTCGGGGGGAAGACTGAAAGGGACTCAACCCCAGTTCTTTTCGCATTCAGTGACAGTGCCCAAAACGATTTTTGTTTGTGCTCTTAACCCACCATTAGAAGAGTGTATTTAAAGGTTAGAAGAGTGTATGCCTTTAATCTGACATTAACAGGGGTAAACTTGGTGTATGCGTGCGTGTACATGCGAGTTATTGGATCATTAGATTGATAAACGTGAGTGGACAGTGATGCCTGTTTGAACGAGTGTATATTATTATTATTATAATTAGATTGATGGTCATTGGTTTTATATTCCCCTACATTCAGCCTGGTCTCATAGACTAGACGTAACATAGTACATGTATAATCAGAAATACTGAAATTAGTATAATATACAGTATTATGCTTTGCGTGATAACATAAGACAGACGGTTGTTTAACCCAAAACAAAAGTAGGGTGGTTGGTCAGGCGTACCAAAAGTTTGCGAGTTCGAATCTCATCACGGACAACTTTGTTTGCTAACTAGCAACTTTTCAACTACTTACTATTTTTTTTAGATGCATTGCAACTACTTACCATGTTAGCTGACCCTTCCCATAACCCCAACTTGAACCCTTTTCGCTAACACTTTCCCTAACCCCAACCTTAACCTTTTAACTTCTTGATGCAACCATCCCGTTAGCGGGATCATTTTCGTCAACATCCACAGTATGCAGAGCGCCAAATTCAAATTAAATTACTAAAAATATTTAATTTTCATGAAATCACAAGTGCAATATAGCAAAACACAGCTTAGCTTGTTGTTAATCCACCTGGCATGTCAGATTTCAAAAAAGCTTTTCGGCGTGTGTTAAGTGTTTATGTAAGGACATCTCTCTCAGCAGACAAAACAATTACAAACAGCTCGCAGCCAAGTAGATTGGTCACGAAAGTCAGAAAAGCAATAAAAAAAATCGCTTACTTTTGATGATCTTTGGATGTTTGCACTCACGAGTCTCCCAGTTGCACAATAAATGTTCCTTTTGTTCCATAAAGATTATTTTTATATCCAAAATACCTCCATTTGTTTGGCGCGTTATGTTTAGAAATCCACAGGCTCGAGCGGTCACGACCGGGCAGACGGAAATTCCAAATAGTATCCATAAAGTTTGTAGAAACATGTCACATTTTTTATAATCAATCCTCAGGTTGTTTTTACAATATACAATCGATAATATTTCAACCGGACTGTACCTTCTTCAATAGGAGAGAGAGAGAAAATGTCTGCTCCAAGCTGTTGCGCATGCAAAACGCTGCCGGCACCCAGCCATACAATGACGCGATGTAATCTTTCTCGCTCATTTTTTCAAAATAACAGCCTGTAACTATGTCTAAAGACTGTTCACAACATGTGGAAGCCATAGGAAAAGGAATCTGGTTGATATCCCTTTAAATGGAGCGAAGGCAGGCAATGGAACAGAGAGCTTTCAGGAAAAACAGCACTTCTGGGTTGGATTTTCCTCAGGTTTTCGCCTGCAATATCAGTTCTGTTATACTCACAGACAATATTTTGACAGTTTTGGAAACTTGAGTGTTTTCTATCCTAATCTGACAATTATATGCATATTCTAGATTCTGGACCTGAGAAATAGGCAGTTTCATTTGGGTATGTTTGTCATCCAAACATCAAAATACTGCCCCCTACACTAAACAGGTTAACCTAACTCCTAAACTTAAACTTAACCCTAACCCCTAACGTTAGCCACCTAGCTAGAATATCATATCATGCGTTTTGCAAATTTGTAACATATAATACGAATTGTAATTTCTAACATATCATATAAAATGGGTGATGGACATCCACAAATGAATACATCCCATACAAAACGTAATATATCATGCTAAATTAAGCTTCTCAGATTTACATACAGAATAATAAGAAATGCTCTGGGACTAGGTTGCGACCAAACAAACTCCTTTCCTATTTGCCTTAAGTAACCTTCTGTCTTATGTAACATATTATATACATTTGATTGTCCCGGATTTACTATGTAACGTCTAGTCTGAAACCAGGCTGTTCGTGTTTTCCTTAAATAACCTTTTGTCTCTTGTAACCATACCAAATGTAATTTACAGTATACGAAATTGATTGTTCCGGATTTAAATGTACTATGTTACGTCTAGTCTATGAGACCAAGCTGCAACCGCAGGAGGCAAACAGGAACCAACCCACATTCTGCTGCTCACAGAATAATTGTGTTCAAGCCTACGTCGTCGACACTCACTTCGAAGCCAAGGAATGTTGCTCTGGTCGCTGCATTGGGACAGAGGTGTTTTCAGTTTCCCGTTAACTCCAGAACGCGGACCGCTTTGCCTACAGTAACTGAGCGAGTTTGACATATTGGATATCTTTTTTTCGATAAACGAGAGCTGTACCGACAGCCCGCACTTTATTGAAGTCGTGTTGCTCTTCTCTTTATCAATTCGATTGCACTTTGAAATCGACCTCTCACCTACACGTTTGGGATCACGTTGAGGAATTGAAACGTAAGATTTTTGAAAACTTTCCCTTGCATTACAAGAATAGAATAGAATGCTCGACACAATGTCTGTTTGCTTCGAAATTAAGCGCCTATGGTGCTGAGATGAAAGGAAATAGGAAATATCTATGAACACACGGACATCTATGCCTGAGAGGTAATTATTTTTTATATTTAGCAACTTTTGATATGGGAACAAACACTGCAGACTTGTCAGGCCATTACATTCTAAAAATAGCCTTGATTGCCTTGGGTTATTATTAGTAGGCTAAGGTTTAGCAGGTCTGAATTTTAAAGCTCATATGCAGTATTGTAATTTTGTAGGAAGCTATTATAATTATTACCTATGTAAATAATTACATGTATGTATTGTTAAAATGAATCACCTGTTGAAATTAAGGGCACATTAACCAAGTCAAGAGATGCCACTTGCATTATTTAATAGCACTGTAATAAGTCTTAGCCCACATTATAAAGATGTTTTGCAATTGTGAGGTCCATAGTTTATGATCCCTTAACCTTCATGTATCCAGTGACAGTATAGTTGTTTTTCCTGTCTGTACCTCAAATCCAACTCTCTCTCCCCCTCACTCGGTCTCTCTCTATGTCTCTCTCTCTCTCTCTCTCTCTCTCTCTCTCTCTCTCTCTCTCTCTCTCTCTCTCTCTCTCTCACCAGGGGTCATCGTACAGAGAAGAGGCTGGACGAAGAACACTGCTGGTGCTAGCCTGGGAATTATTCATCAACAGAGCTGCTGATAAAAAGCAAACAACTTCTGTGGGATAAAAAAACAAACATTTTTTGGCGTCATCGTTGTTGCTGGTCACTGAGATACTGAGATATGGGTTCTAGCCTGACATGTGCGGGCGTGGTGTGGGCTCTGCTCTCCTTCCTGTGTGCGGCGGCCTCCTGTGTGGGTTTCTTTATGCCATACTGGCTCCTAGGGTCCCAGATGGGTAAACCGGTCTCTTTCGGGACCTTCCGGCGGTGCTCGTACCCGGTGCGTGATGAGGTTCACCAGGCCACGGTGATGCTGGAGCAGTGTGGGCGTTACGCCTCGTTTCAGGGTATCCCAAGTTTGGAGTGGAGGATCTGTACGGTGGTGACAGGGGTGGGCTGTGGCCTGCTGCTCCTGGTGTCCCTCACGGCCCTGATGGGCTGCTGTGTGTCTGACCTCATCTCCAGGACCATTGGACGGGTGGCCGGGGGCATCCAGTTTGTAGGGGGTAAGTTAAAATCATTAAGCACTGTTAAGATTGGATGGGTGGAAGGATGGATGGATGGATACAATAATGAGTAGACTGACTCCTCCACCAATGGATGTAGAATGTTATCGTTGAATGATTTAAAAGAACGAAGCTGGGCTGAACGACGACTCCACAGCGTTATTTTTGGTTTCTCTGTTTGTCTTATTTTTCGGACCTTGGGGGTCTGAAGAGAGAGACATGAGGTGGTGATGGCGGGGGCTTCCTGATCCAGATGCAACACACTCAACATGTGGTGTGTGTCCTCTAAGAAAAATGCCTCTATAAGAGGAAAGGCCTCTGTAGTAAATCAGAGCATACTGCTTCTCTTCCCCCTCATGCACTCATCCCCCTCTCCTCCATCTGTATAAAGACTTTGATCACTATTTTCATTCAGCCAGTGTGGGGGACTGGTGTTGATTTAGTGTGACCTTTTCATGCTTGCATATCAGGCCCTCGGAGTCCTCGCTCTGTCTCTCTCAAATTCTGTATGCTTTAATGGCATGAATGACGAGCTCAATGTTGCCAAAGCGATACACATAAAAAGTATGAAAACAACCGGGACAACAATGAGAATATTAGCTATAATACTAAATATACACTCATCTTCCAAAAATAATGGAAACCCCTACATGAAGTGTCTTAGGGTGTTGGGCCAGAACAGCAATGTGCCCTTGGCATAGATTTTACAAGTGTCTGGAACTCCATTGGAGGTATTGTTAGTAATTTATGTTATTCTTTAATAACACGGACCACAAGGCAAATCAGGGGAAGGGAAATGGGTTTATTCAAAAAGGACAAATCATGATAGGAAGTAGATGGTCATGCTCCCCTGTCCTCTGATTCTCTCCAGCGATTCTCCCCAGAACAAAGGGACAGCATGTAGTTTTATAACCCAGCCCTAGCCTGTGGTTGACCAATTAGAATTCCTTGTAATAAAACTAGCCAATGGCCGAATAACAAAGTATCCTATTTCAGAAGACATATCCCTCCCATGTCTCTGACCCATTGCTCATTAATCCCCTATTACAGAAAAAAACACTATTTCCATTGATCGTTATTACTCTTTTGACTTCTAGTCCTTTTGACCTCTCGTCCTTTTGACCTCTAGTCCTTTTGACCTCTAGTCCTCTCTCTGCGTTGTGTATTTATCTTCAACATATTCTTACAGTATGTTACATCATTCTTCCACCAGACATTCCATCATTTGGTGTTTTTTTTTTATGGTGGTGGAAAACGCTGTCCAGAATCTCCCATAAGTGTTCAATTGGGTTGAGACATTGAGGAAGAGGCCAAGTGAGAGGTTTTACTCCACCCTAAATATGTCCACAAAAATAAGCCCATGAAGTGAGGAATTTTTGTATGGAGGTCAATGAGAAAGTATGAGAAACAAATAAATGTAATTGCCAATTTGCTACGTAAAGCTTATTTGATCGAATAGACATTTTGTAATGGTTAAGTTATAAAAGCATTGATATATAACTGGATGCACGTGGTGTTTCGTCGACGTTAAATACATTTTATCTGGGAGTTATGTCTTCTGTCATAGAGATAGAGGAATCATCATGGATATAACCAGTGGCGATTTTAGCATGTAAATCTTGGTGGGACAAAAAATCATTTTGTGGGATGCATGCCAGCAAAGCCACTAGACAACACATTCATTGCACTATAATGGTGACAAGCGGTGCCCTTAAACTGTTAGGGCCGACATAAAGCTGTCCCAACACCAGAGTCCCAACAGCAGTCCCAACGGCAGTTACGACTGCTACACCTGGCTATCAGCGGAGCCTTGTCTGGCAGCAAAATAGTTTATTCAGCCTCATTTACTGCCTTTAAAAAAAAAACCTAGCTGATATGGCTGACTTGCTTACACAAATATGGTTTCTACTGACAATCGAGGTGTACAAATAAAGGCATAAGGGGACGACAAGTGGATAAGAGACATTGAGCGAGCTAAGATGGACGTAGTCAACTGGGAACTCGGGGGTGGGGGGGTAGAATCATGATGATGCCATTGATCTTCAGGTCGTAGACCTAGAAAGGGGCCAAGTTCTGAATTTACAATTCTCAGTTGAATTAAAGTTTTCCCAAGTGCCCAGTTGTCTTGAACTCACTGAAGTCAGATTTTGAAGTTCCGAGTGAATTTGTTGTTTTGGGAGCGGCACAAATCATGCTTCATTGACAGCTCAATGTTTGTAATTTTAAACTAGGAAAAGAGACCCTTTAATCTTAGACTTGTGACCACACTGAATAGCAGGCTAGTGATTGCTTTGCAAGACACTGATTCCTTCCAAACCACTCATTGTTGAATTTGCGATTTCCAACTTGTTGTTTATGTCCAATGGCCGATGAGCACCGATACTTTTTATTTATAATTTCTTCATTATTTCTCTTCATATGACAAGGATTAAAAATAATTTGCCAGAAGATTGTCGACTTGATTCATGATGATAACTTCTTGCTAAGATATTGAAGTATGATATTGACATGATCAGTCCAATCAAAGTCACTAGCTATAATGTGATTTGACTTCATTTTATCTGTGGCCAATGACATTGTGCCTTCTTGGATGGGAACTTCTAATGTAGAGCTACCCTTAGACTTGGCGGTGATGTACTGTTCCCATGAGTGACAGAACAGTGAGCCAATCACGCCGCAACGCTCTGTATTTTCTGCTGGCTTGCATCACCACCACCACAGAAAGCATTGAGATAGTCTGCCTTACTCAAGAAAACAAAGAAGAGACCATGTTTGTACGTGGCTTTATTAACTCAATGATATATATATATATTTTTCTACATTGTTTGCAAACTGATATGTGACACATATTAATGCCAAAATAACATGCAATACCGGGAAATCCCCCCCAAAGAAATGTGGGCCACCTGCCCTGAATGACGGGTCACCACTGGATATAACCCGTTTTACCATACATATTGCCATTGAGGGCTTCCACCATTTCTTAAAGTTGTCAACTGGGTGGGGATTCCTATGAGTTGGTAGCAATCAGCCAATGAAGAAGAAAATGGACTTAGGCCTCAATGGTGCTGCCCATGCTGTCACAGACACTATTGTGGCACAGATACAAACATGGCCTGTTGTTCACTCACGTATCTGTCCTTTCATTGGCTAGAATGGTCCCACCTGATCTCTCCTGCCTGCCTTCTATCTTTGAGGACATCTATTTCCATTGTTAGAGCTGTCTTGTCAATATAATAGACAATCTTTGGTTGAGATCTGGTGACTGAGATGGCCATGGCATATGGTTTACATCGTTGTCATGCTCATCAAACAATTTGTGACAACTCGTGCCCTGTGGATGGGACATTGTCATCCCATGGAGGCATAGCCATGGTGTTCTGTTTCTAAACAGTTGACCCAATATGGATGGAAATGCCCTCAGATTAAAGCTGACAGTTTATCCTTCTAGTCATTGTATCATCTCAAATCCAAAGTGCTTGGAGTACAGATCCAAAACAACAACAAATGTGTTACTGTCTAAATATTTTTGGACCTCACCGAGAACGTTTACATGTACACAATTATACAGTTATTGTGGATAGTGAGATTAGTGTAATAGTTTGTTTAAAACGTTTACATGCTTTACAAGAACAACAATTTCCCAAATAATCCAATTTACATGGACACAACTGAAATCAGTCTACCTGATGGGACTGAAATAAATGCGGAAAATCACCAATCAAAATAAACATTCTACCAAAGTAACCATGTTATTTTTGCAAAGCCTATTTGAATCGGAGTTCGGACATATAAAGTTTGTTTGTGTGAACTATTTCTAAGATGTTTTTCTGAACTCACTTCACTCGTGCAAAAGAGGGAGGCTTGCCCCACTGGTGCAGGTACACGTACAGATCAAATAAACTTCTTGAACTCTGATTAAGCTGTTTACGTGTCCTAATAATTTGTAAATTTGCTCAGAAAACCAGGTGTTTTAATTGGCGTATGCTAACCTAGATTTTTACCTTACACCAATCAAGATAGTCACGTAAACGCTTTACTCTGCTTATTGCCATACTCGGCTTACTGCCACAATCAGTTTTAATACTGAATTATTAGTGTGCATGTAAACATACTGTATCTCTCCCCTCTCTCAGGAGGCCATTGGCCATTTCATGCACGATAAATATCTCCTGACATTTTGGTCTCTGAGAACACAGCGTCCGCCTCATTATTTATTAATGAAAGAGGAGGGAGACTGTTTATCCTACTCAATTCTCCTCTAAATTCTGTTCTATGGTCCATGCAGTGGTTCTTACATGCTCAGAAATACACTTCCATTAGGTAATGGCTATAATGCCAGCAGTGGGGATTCTTAGAAATCCTCACTTATGAAATGATACAATACTTTATCTCAATTTTCATGGAGATTGTATTGCAATTTTCATGGAAATTCACTTGTTAAGTAACTAACGATTTTCTGTTTATTCAGTTCATAGCAACAAAGTACTGAGTAATGTGTCTTAATAGTTATGTAAATGTAATTTTTCACTTTAATTTTCAATAAATGTGCAAACATTTCTTCATCTGTTTTTGGGGGATTGTGTGGGGGGAAAAAACAATTTAATCAATTTTAGAATAAGGTTGTAACGTAACAAGCGAGGAGCGGAGCGATCCCATTATGACTGGAGCATGGAGCGAGATTCCCAAAGGCTGGAGCATAGGCCTTCTCGTCCGCTACAATTTCGCTTCTGGCCTGCTCTCCAGGCACCATCTCACGAGCCTAAAGCCACAGACTGGCCAAAACTTTCTAAATATGAATTTATAAAAATAATTTCAAAAGCATTGTCATTTAAAAAAAAATGTTTTTTCATTCAGTATTTCAAGTAAATCACAGCCTATATGTGAAATGTATAGACTATAATGATTTGATACAACAAAATGTTTAAATACTGAGTGCTTTATGTCCCTACCAGCCTATTGTGTCGCACTCGCAAATGCTTCACACAGTATTTCTATGTAGGGTACAGCCTTGAAATAATATAGCCTAAATAATGAATTTGTTCCTTCTTGGGAAGTAAAGTGGAAAGCTGCATTGTTGTCATCAACATATTGTTGCATCTGCTGCATTCATGCAGACTAAAGAGTGAACGGTCGGCAAATTATCTCGTGGTCAAGCAACAACAACTGCGCTCATTGTGTGACAGGGGCCGGGCTTGGTGAGAGAAGGAGAGAGCCGATACAAGTAGCACAGTAAATTATAAAAACAGAGTGGTGTATCACTTTAAAACCTCTACAGGATCAGTGGGTCCCCCACGGGACAGTTGCGCTAACATAGGCTAATGCAATTAGCATGAGATTGTAACAAGAACCTTTCCCAGGACATAGACATCTGATATCGGCAGAAAGCTTAAATTCTGGTTAACCTAACTGCACTGTTCAATTTACAGTAGCTATTACAGTGAAATAATACCATGCTATTGTTTGAGGAGAGTGCACAGTTGTGAACTTAAATGGGGCTGGAATAATACATTATGGCCTTTTGCATTTCAAAGATGGTACGAAAAAACAAAAAAAACAAAATGTTTTTTTTTCTTTATATTATCTTTTACCAGATCTAATGTGTTATATTATCCTACATTCGTTTCACATTTCCACAAACTTCAAAGTGTTTCCTTTCAAATGGTATCAAGAATATGCATGTCCTTGCTTCACGCCCTGAGCAGTTAGATTTGGGTATGTCATTTTAGGTGAAAATTGAATAAAAGGGGCAGATCCTTAACATTGAAATAAAGTAAATACCTAAACTTGTCCGTGCATCAATACCAGTATATAGTAAAATAAGAAATACCGTCCATCCCTATTCTACTCTAGCTGTATGATGCTAGCTACCACAGGAGACAAAAGGAAGAAGAAGCGGAAAACAATCTGTATCCAACAGACGTGTGATTGGTTCTTCGAGCTTCTGAGATTCCAGTGAATCCCACGTGAGATATCATAACTAAATTATTGAAAGATAACATAAAATACCATAAAAAATGTGAAAATATTGTGATATGATATTTTGGCCATATCACCCAGCCCTAGCACAGCTCAGCACAACACACTGAGCACTACTGTGTCTAGACAGGTTAGGGCTATATGTTCTGTTTTGCATGCTTTAAATCCCAGTATGAAGGATGAGGTTCAGATGGAGCCTTGCATAGGTAATATTTCACTGTTTCAGACGATTTACGAGTTATCCAGAAACCAAAAGCTAAACCAAAGCTGTGAAATTGATCCTATTCGCTTGAGAGGCTATATCATATATTATTGTATGGTAAAGCACAAAATGTGTGCTCTTGGAAGTATTTCACCTCTTGGATGTGCGAGAGAAGGAACAAAAAAATCATATTATTCTGTCTATTTTCATGCTTTTCAGTCTGTCTGTTTGGTCTCTGTCACTCTGTCTATCAGTTCTTTTATCAATCTACTACAGCATACATATCCACATATCCACACGTGCCAGGTGGTACTTGTCTGCTCATCTCCCACCCAATCCCTTGTTTCTCTTTCCTTCTCCCTGGTCTCTAAACTCTGGTCTTTTTAAGTATAACACTGTTCTCTTTGCAATCAATCTCCCATTAATTTCCCACAAAGGGCCCCATACCTCCAGTCTTCCTAATGTATGGCCCGGCAGTCCATCAAAAGAGGGCGAGATAGGTAGTGGAGGAGAGGAAAGAGACAGAAGGACAGAGAGAGGGAATGAGCGTGTGAGGTATAGAGAGCACGAAGGAATAGCAGTAGAGTAA
This sequence comes from Oncorhynchus masou masou, assembly GCF_036934945.1. Taxonomy (NCBI): domain Eukaryota; kingdom Metazoa; phylum Chordata; class Actinopteri; order Salmoniformes; family Salmonidae; genus Oncorhynchus; species Oncorhynchus masou. The sequence goes on along the minus strand of NC_088223.1, from coordinate 47,231,548 downwards.
ATCAGTGACCTGAAGACAGCATGGACTGGATTGGCTGGTTCCTCAAATAGAGACTGAACATGCTGCTGTGGAAATTATACCCTTCTCAACTGGAGACTCACTCATGTAAATATGTCAATTATCCTCCGAGAGGTCATCCTGTCAAAACAAGGGGAGATTTGAAGGAAAACACATTAATCAATTGCTAAAACAACAAACGAGTTTCTTTCCCAGAAATCAGATCTGTTGCTTGTTTTGGTGAATCCAAACTGATCAGGCAAATGCCATATACACTGCTCAAAAAAATAAAGGGAACACTTCTGTGAAATCAAACTGTCCCCTTAGGAGCAACACTGATTGACAATACATTGCACATGCTGTTGTGCAAATGGAATAGACAACAGGTGGAAATTATAGGCAATTAGCAAGACACCCCGAATAAAGAAGTGGTTCTGCAGGTGGTGACCACAAACCACTTCTCATTTCCTATGCTTCCTGGCTGATGTTTTGGTCAGTTTTGAATGCTGGCGGTGCTTTCATTCTAGTGGTAGCATGAGACGGAGTCTACCACCCACACAAGTGGCTCAGGTAGTGCAGCTCATCCAGGATGGCACATCAATGCGAGCTGTGGCAAGAAGGTTTGCTGTGTCTGTCAGCGTAGTGTCCAGAACATGGAGGCGCTACCAGGAGACAGGCCAGTGCATCAGGAGACGTGGGGGAGGCCATAGGAGGGCAACAACCCAGCAGCAGGACCGCTACCTTCGCCTTTGTGCAAGGAGAGGAGGAGGAGCACTGCCAGAGCCCTGCAAAATGACCTCCAGCAGGCCACAAATGTGCATGTGTCTGCTCAAACGGTCAGAAACAGACTCCATGAGGGTGGTATGAGGGCCCGACGTCCACAGGTGGGGGTTGTGCTTACAGTGCTTACAACGTTTGGCATTTGCCAGAGAACACCAAGATTGGCAAATTCGCCACTGGCGCCCTTTGCTCTTCACAGATGAAAGCAGGTTCACACTGAGCACATGTGACAGATTTGACAGAGTGTGGAGACGGCGTGGAGAACATTCTGCTGCCTGCAACATCCTCCAGCATGACCGGTTTGGCGGTGGGTCAGTCATGGTGTGGGGTGGCATTTCTTTGGGGGGCCGCACAGCCCTCCATGTGCTCGCCAGAGGTAGCCTGACTGTCATTAGGTACCGAGATGAGATCCTCAGACCCCTTGTGAGACCATATGCTGGTGCGGTTGGCCCTGGGTTCCTACTAATGCAAGACAATGCTAGACCTCATGTGGCTGGAGTGTGTCAGCAGTTCCTGCAAGAGGAAGGCATTGATGCTATAGACTGGCCCGCCCGTTCCCCAGACCTGAATCCAATTGAGCACATCTGGGACATCATGTCTCGCTCCACCACAGACTGTCCAGGAGTTGGCGGATGCTTTAGTCCAGGTCTGGGAGGAGATCCCTCAGGAGACCATCCCCCACCTCATCAGGAGCATGCCCAGGCGTTGTAGGGAGGTCATACAGGCACGTGGAGGCCACATACACTACTGAGCCTCATTTTGACTTGTTTTAAGGACATTACATCAAAGTTGGTAGTGTGGTTTTCCACTTTACTTTTGAGTGTGACTCCAAATCCAGACCTCCATGGGTCGATACATTTCCATTGATAATGTTTGTGTGATTTTGTTGTCAGCACATTCAACTATGTAAAGAAAAAATATTTAATAAGAATATTTCATTCATTCAGATCTAGGATGTGTTATTTTAGTGTTAGTTTTAGTGTTATTTTTTTGAGCAGTGTATATACACACACTACCGTTCAAAAGTTTGGGGTCACTTAGAAATGTCCTTGTTTTGAAAGAAAAGCAAAAATGTTAACATTAAAATAACATCTAATTGATCAGAAATACAGTGTAGACATTAATGTTCTAAATAACTATTGAACCTGGAAATGGCAGATTTTTTAAATGAAATATCTACATAGGCGTACAGAGGCCCACACCAGTCTTAACGTCAACAGTGAAGAGGCGACTCCGGGATGCTGGCCTTCTAGGCAGAGTTGCAAAGAAAAAGCCATATCTCAGACCTGCCAATAAAAATAAAAAATTAAGATGGGCAAAAGAACACAGATACTGGACAGTGGAACTCTGCCAAGAAGGCCAGCATCGCCTCTTCACTGTTGACGTTGAGACTTGTGTTTTGCGGGTATAATTTAAAGAGGCTGCCAGTTGAAGACTTGTGAGGCGTCTGTTTCTAGACACTCTATTGTAGTTATCCTCTTGCTCAGTTGTGCACTGGGGCCTCCCACTCCTCTTTCTATTCCGGTTAGAGCCAGTTTGCTCTGTTCTGTGAAGGGAGCAGTACACAGCGTTTTACCAGATCTTCAGTTTCTTGGCAATTTCTCACATGGAATAGCCTTCATTTCTCAGAACAAGATTAGAATGACGAGTTTCAGAAGAAAGTTCTTTGTTTCAGGCCATGTTGAGCCTGTAATCGAACCCGCATATGCTGATGCTCCAGATACTCAACTAGTCTAAAGAGGGACAGTTTTTTAATCAGAACAACAGTTTTCAGCTGTGCTAAAATAATTGCAAAATTGTTTTCAAATGATCAATTAGCCTTTTAAAATAAACTTGGATTAGCTAACTCAACGTGCCATTGTAACGTGATATTCATGTGTTTAAAAATATATATACTTCCAATACTGAGGTCAAAATAACACTGAAATTGTGAAAATTATGATACTGCCTTTTTAGTGTATGAGCTTTTTGAAATAAATTTTAAAAAGGGACAAATTTCAGCCTGTTCCGGTGGGATGGAGTTTTTGACCCACAGCATGACATCACATCATCTGATCTGGTTATTCTGACTAATGACCAGTAATCTTTTGTTTGCATATGTATCCTCCTACTCAGAATGGGTAAGTGAGGTAGGTCTCGAGTCTAGACGATCCTATCCGCCAAGCAGGGCTTTGTATGTAAATATATATACATTTCTATCAACATGCCCACACGATCAGACTGAGCATTTCAATGGCAAAAGGAGGCTTGGTGTAAATTTATAAAAAATATTTTCATGAAATAAATACATTTTTTAAATTAGACATACAGTGATTTAATAAATAAAGACTGCGTGGGGGCTTTAAACATCCATGGCAGTCAAAAATGTGATTTTTACTGTGTTTTATGTATAGCCGTACTTCCACAATATGAGGTCGGAATAATATATATTATTCTTGTTATTCTCGTTGTTTGTTTAGTTTAAAAAAAATTTGGACACTCTTGGAAATTAGATGGTGCATCAAGAGATTTCATCCTGCAAAATGTCAAGTAAATAAATAAACAGCTAGTTTTCCACTCCCCACTCAGACCATTCCCAGACACTTTCAGCTAAGCGAATTTTTGTCCTTTTTTTAATCATCAAAAACAATCACAGTAAGGTACTTAATTGTTACTAACAAATATGATATTGAGATACAGCTGCATTGGACCATTTAGCACCGGTAATTTCTCTGAAGCGATCCTTCTTTGAAGCAAGCCTGATCCCAGATCTGTTTGTGCTGTCTTGCCAACTGACCAGGCAGGGTACATCTGAGTACTTTGGGTCATTTTCCATTCCCAAAAGAAACAAAAAGAGCTTCTTAGCAAAGAGCAATTTCTCAAGGGAGTGGTCTGAGTGGGGAGGGGAAAACTGAAAACTGGCTGTTAATGGCAGAAAGGTTTGAAAATGTCTTTCTTATTGGTTTAAGTTCTTCCAGTGCCTTACAATGTCAATATTGTAGATATTTTTAGGGTGTGTTTTTTTTTGGAAGTCCCATTGCAGTCAAAAACTTGATTTCCCTGTATTTGATAGCTATTTCCACACTGAGGTTGGAATAATAGTGTGAAATTGTGAAAATTTCGCAGTCTTAAGTGTAAGAGCTGTTTGAAAAGACCGCTTGAAATTTAAGCATGTTTTGGTGGAATGGAGTTTTGGCCTGCCTAGTGACATCACCAGCCAGTAAATTAGTTAACAGACCAATAAGAAAGAGAGTTGTAGATGCAAAAGGAGACTTGGTGGTACCAGATTGAAGAGCAGGCAGTTTACTGTACACGTGTTTGGGGGATTGTATATACTGTAGTATATGGTATATGTACAGTATCTGTATGCTTGCTCATATCTCATGTGTCATGTATTTAACAGTTTATACATGTATCTCGTTGGTGGCCAAAACTTATGTTTTGTATCGACTTTTTAAGGAAATACCTACAGTCAATTTGTGCAAATATGTTAGGAGATAAAGATTGGTCCGTCGCGGACCCCGATGTCTTGCTCCCAGACAAACTTCTTTGCAACTTCTTTGCTCGCTTTGAGGACAATACAGTGCCACCGACACGGCCCGCTACCAAAACCTGCGGACTCTCCTTCACCGCAGCCAACATGAGTAAAACATTTTAACGTGTTAACCCTCACGAGGCTGCTGGCCCAGACTGCATCCCTAGCCGCATCCTCAGAGCATGCGCAGACCAGCTGGCTGGCTGGCTGCACAGACCATGCGCAGACATATTCAATCAATCCCTATACCAGTCTGCTGTTCCCACATGCTTCGAGAGGGCCACCATTGTTCCTGTTCCCAATTTTACTTTTTTAACTAGGCAAGTCAGTTACGAACAAATTCTTATTTTTAATGACGGCCTAGGAACAGTGGGTTAACTGCCTTGTTCTGGGGCAGAACGACAGATTTTTACCTTGTCAGCTCGGGGATTTGATTTTGCAACCTTCCGGTTACTAGTCCAAAGCTCTAACCTATGCTACCTGCCGCCCAAGAAAGCTAAGGTAACTGAGCTAAATGACTACCGCCATGTAGCACTCACTTCCGTCATCATGAAGTACTTCATATCACCTCCACCCTACCTGACAACCTAGACCCACTCCAATTTGCTTACCGTCCCAATAGGTCCACAGACGACCCAATCACACTGCACACTGCCCTAACCCATCTGGACAAGAGGAATACCTATGTAAAAACGTTGTTCATCGACTACAGCTCAGCATCTAACACTATAGTACCCTCCAAACTCGTCATTAAGCTCGAGACCCTGGGTCTCGACCCCGCCCTGTGTAACTGGGTCCTGGACTTTGACGGGCCGCCCCCAGGTGTTGAGTGTAGGAAACAACATCTCCACCCCGCTGATCCTCAACACTAGATTTACAATGAAAGCTTTACGGCAAAAGCACAATATTCAATAATCTGAGAACAGTGTTCAGCCACAAAAGCAAGCCATACAGTTACCCGCCAAATTGTGGAGTCAACAAAACTCATAAATAGCATTATAAATCTTCACTTACCTTTGCTGATCTTCGACGGAATGCACTCCCAGGACTCCCACTTCCACAAGAAATGTTTGTTTTGTTCGATTCCGTCCATATTTATGTCCAGATACCTCCGGTTTGTTCGCGCATTTAGTTCACTATTCCAAAGGCACAATGTGCGAGCGCAAAATTCAGAAGAAAAGTCAAGAGTTCTATTTCAGTTTGTAGAAACATGTCAAACGATGTTTACAATCAATCCTTAGGGTCTTTTTATCATAAATCTTCAATAATATTCCAGCTGGACCATAGGGTATTCATTACAAAGGAAAAAGAGGGAACAGCGCGCCCGCGTGACCGCGCAGTAAACTACTGATTTGCCTCAGCCTAGTCCACTTGTTGAAACAGCTCTTATTCGACACCCTTCCACAATAGATGCCTCAAACAACTTCCTAAAGACTGTTGACATCTGCTGGAAGCATTTGGAATTGCAATCTGGCCCCATAGATACAGCATATTGAATAAACTGCCTACTACTCTGTCCCAGATGCGAATATAGGCATATTATTAGTAGTATTGGATAGAAAACATTCTGAAGTTTCTAGAACTGTTTGAATGATGTCTATGAGTATAACAGAAATCATATGGCAGGTGAAAACCTGAGACAAATCCAACCAGGAAGTGGGGAATCTGAGGTGTGTAGTTTCATTTAAGTGATTGCCTATCCACTTAAATGAAACTACAAACCTCAGATTTCCCACTTCCAAGCTACTCAATACTGCCCCCCTGTCACCAAGAAGTTAATTTAATAGTTATATATCTAAGATGTGCCAAATAAATTCTCTCCAGCTGACTAATGTTAGCTAAGTGGCTAATGTTAGCTTGGAAGAACAAGCTTCTTGCTAACAGAAGCAGAGAAAATTCCCTCCTGGATTAAGAAAGTGTTTGTTTTGTGTGTGCTGCAAACTGCGTTTTGAGATACTTTCATAACTTCATGAGCTGGGTTGTCTGTCCTAGTAGTAAATATTTGTGTGCACTCATTATCATTTACCTAGCATCTGCTCTGAGGATTCCTTAGTACTTGTTAACATTTTATTAGCATTCTGGTACGTGACTTTTTTTGGAGAAAAAAATATAAATATCACCCCTTGTGTCCACTACCAGTAATACCGTACATCCTGGGATGGCACAGGCATGAAGGTATGGATATCTGGATACCGTCCAACCCTAGTGTATAATGTAGCCCTGTCTGTGTGTGTGCGTACCTGTGTGTTCGTTCAACGTACAGTGAATTCGGAAAGTATTCAGGCCCCTTGACTTTTACCACATTTTGTTACATTACTGCCTTGTTCTAAAATTAATGATTTTTTTTCACCAATCGACAAACAATACCCCATAATGACAAAACAAAAGTTGTTTAATTTTTTATTTGCATAAGTATTTAGACCCTTTGCTATGAGACTCCAAATTGAGCTCCGGTGCATCCTGTTTCCATTGATCATCCTTGAGATGTTGCTACAACTTGATTGGACAGGATTTGGAAATGCACACACCTATCTATTTAAGGTCCCACAGTTGACAGTGCATGTCAGAGCAAAAACCAAGCAATGAGGTTGAAGGAATTGTCCGTAGAGATCTAAGACAGCATTGTGTTGAGGCACAGATCCGGGGAAGGGTACCAAAACATTTCTGCAGCATTGAAGGTCCCCAAGAGCACAGTGACGTCCATCATTCTTAATTGGAGGAAGTTTGGAACCTCCAAGACTCTTCCTAAAGCTGGCCACCCGGCCAAACTTAGCTATCGGGGGAGAATGGCTTTGGTCAGGGAGATGACCAAGAACCGGATGGTCACTCTGACAGAGCTCCAGAATTCCTCTGTGGAGATGGGAGACTCATCCAGAAGGACAACCATCTCTGCAGCACTCTACCAATCATGCCTTTATGGTAAAGTGGCCAGACCGAAGCCACTCCTCCTCCGCCGCCAAACTTACCCTAGTAAAACTGACTATCCTACAGATCCTCGACTTCGGCGATGTTATCTACAAAATAGCTTCCAATACTCTGCATCCAGTTTGCTGAGTAGTCTATCACAGTGCCATCCGTTTTGTTACCAAATCACCTTATACCACCCACCACTGTTACCTGTATGCTCTTGTCGGCTGGCCCTCGCTACATATTCGTCGCCAGACCCGCTGGCTCCAGGTACTCTATAAGTCTATGCTAGGTAAAACTCCACCTTATCTCAGTTCACTGGTCACGATAACAACACCCACCCGTAGCACACATTCCAGCAGGTACAGTGACTTGCGAAAGTATTCGGCCCCCTTGAACTTTGCGACCTTTTGCCACATTTCAGGCTTCAAACATAAAGATATAAAATTGTATTTTTTTGTGAAGAATCAACAACAAGTGAGACACAATCATGAAGTGGAACGACATTTATTGGATATTTCAAACTTTTTTAACAAATCAAAAACGGAAAAATTGGGCGTGCAAAATTATTCAGCCCCCTTAAGTTCATACTTTGTAGCGCCACCTTTTGCTGCGATTACAGCTGTACGTCACTTGGGGTATGTCTCTATCAGTTTTGCACATCGAGAGACTGAAATTTTTTCCCATTCCTCCTTGCAAAACAGCTCGAGCTCAGTGAGGTTGGAAGGAGAGCATTTGTGAACAGCAGTTTTCAGTTCTTTCCACATATTCTCGATTGGATTCAGGTCTGGACTTTGACTTGGCCATTCTAACACCTGGATATGTTTATTTTTGAACCATTCCATTGTAGATTTTGCTTTATGTTTTGGATCATTGTCTTGTTGGAAGACAAATCTCCATCCCAGTCTCAGGTCTTTTGCGGACTCCATTTTGCAGACTCCGTTTTCTTCCAGAATGGTCCTGTATTTGGCTCCATCCATCTTCCCATCAATTTTTAACCATCTTCCCTGTCCCTGCTGAAGAAAAGCAGGCCCAAACCATGATGCTGCCACCACCATGTTTGACAGTGGGTATGTTGTGTTCAGGGTGATGAGCTGTGTTGCTTTTACGCCAAACATAATGTTTTGCATTGTTGCCAAAAAGTTCAATTTTGGTTTCATCTGACCAGAGCACCTTCTTCCACATGTTTGGTGTGTCTCCCAGGTGGCTTGTGGCAAACTTTAAACAACACTTTTTATGGATATCTTTAAGAAATGGCTTTCTTCTTGCCACTCTTCCATAAAGGCCAGATTTGTGCAATATACGACTGATTGTTGTCCTATGGACAGAGTCTCCCACCTCAGCTGTAGATCTCTGCAGTTCATCCAGAGTGATCATGGGCCTCTTGGCTGCATCTCTGATCAGTCTTCTCCTTGAATGAGCTGAAAGTTTAGAGGGACGGCCAGGTCTTAGTAGATTTGCAGTGGTCTGATACTCCTTCCATTTCAATATTATCGCTTGCACAGTGCTCCTTGGGATGTTTAAAGCTTGGGAAATCTTTTTGTATCCAAATCCGGCTTTAAACTTCTTCACAACAGTATCTCGGACCTGCCTGGTGTGTTCCTTGTTCTTCATGATGCTCTCTGCGCTTTTAACGGACCTCTGAGACTATCACAGTGCAGGTGCATTTATACGGAGACTTGATTACACACAGGTGGATTGTATTCATCATCATTAGTCATTTAGGTCAACATTGGATCATTCAGAGATCCTCACTGAACTTCTGGAGAGAGTTTGCTGCACTGAAAGTAAAGGGGCTGAATAATTTTGCACGCCCAATTTTTCAGTTTTTGATTTGTTAAAAACTTTGAAATATCCAATAAATGTCATTCCACTTCATGATTGTGTCCCACTTGTTGTTGATTCTTCACAAAAAAATAGTTTTATATCTTTATGTTTGAAGCCTGAAATGTGGCAAAAGGTCGCAAAGTTCAAGGGGGGGCGAATACTTTCGCAAGGCACTGTATATTTTAAACAGCTCACTTTGAGTTTGCCAAAAGGCACCTAAAGACTCACAGGCCACAATAAACAAAATTCTATGGTATGATGAAACCAAGATTGAACTCTTTGGCTTGAATGCCAAGCATCACATCTGGAGAAAACCCGTCACCATCCCTATGGTGAAGCATGGTGGTAGCATCATGCTGTGGGGATGTTTTGTAGTGGCAGGGACTGGGAGACTCGTCAGGATCGAGGGAAAGATGAATGGAGCAAAGTACAGAGAGATCCTTGATGAAAACCTGCTCCAGAGCATTCAGAACCAGAGACTGGGGCGAAGGTTCACCTTCCAACAGTACAAAAACCCTAAGCACACAGCCAAGACAATGCAGGAGGGGCTTTGGGACAAGTCTCTGAATGTCCTTGAGTTGCCCAGCCGGAGCCCGGACTTTAACCCAATTGAACATCTCTGTAGAGCCCTGAAAATAGCTCATCATTCTACCTGACAGAGCTGGAAGAGGATTGTGAGATTGTGAGAAACTCCCCAAATACAGGTGTGCGAAGCTTTTAGCATCATACCCAAGAAGATTCAAGGTGGTATTGCTGCCAAAGGTGCTTCAACAAAGTACTGAGTACAGATCTGAATACTTATGTCAATGTGATATTTAAAAAGAACAGTTTTTGCTTTGTCATTATGGGATATTGTGTGTGGACTGATGAGGGAACAAATCTATTTAATCCATTTTAGAATAAGGCTGTAACGTAACAAAATGTTGAAAAAGTAAAGGGATCTGAATACTTTCTGTATGCATGTGTGTCATGGTGTCACTGTCCTTTCCATTCTTGTGGGTTTTGGAGAGCTTGTCAGGGGCCTCTGAGTCTGCCTACGGAATGTTTGTAATGCCTTGGAATTCACATAGAATGTCAGAGTGCAGGACATTCTAAACCCTCCCCGCCACCCCCACCATCTCACCACTCCAGAAAATAAAGCCACCTACAGCTGCCACTTTCCATGGCCACATAATAGGTTATGCTGCCTTGCTATGTAGCTGTGAGGGCAGGCAATGCTCCAGTGCTTAGGGTGGGCTTCTATATACTGTTTTGGTTGGCTGCTGCTTGCAACTGCTCTCATTTTCACTATCAGACATTAGATCTTGTCAATTCATTTATGTGTGCAGGGAAAGCTGATATCTATGGGTACACTCACAATACCGCAAATGATTTAGCTTTGCAGTTTTTAGCAATCAGTTGGCAAGAAGAAACGGATCTGTTGTGCTGATAAGATCTTTCATTATAGGTTTTTATATCCTTGACATGTTTTTCACTTTGAGTGTTTCCCTGCCTCATTCTGGTTCTGTTTAATCTGAACATATTCCCCAGACAACATCTTGCGTTTGCTAATACCGTCATTCCTGAGCTGAATTGCTGTAGCAGCAGGCAGACTCTGTGAAAGTCTGAAGATATACTCACTACACAAACACCCAAGGTTTAAGACAGATTCCAATCCACCCTTTTATCAACAGTCTTTATAGGAATACATCAGCAATGAGGCCAACTTGTAGCAATCATGGAAACGTGAGATTCAGAGATATTTTTTAACTATTGCATCATCACCCTTTGCTTAAATTCCAGTAACTTGCCAGTTTAATTATACAAACATCACCAATTGGGACGTTTAGAACCATCTTAACATGTAAAAGACACTGTAAAAGGGTTCAGTCCAGAGAGCATGGCAAATGTATTGGAACCAGTCTGTTTAGTCCAGGGGCACAGTAGGGCTACTGGCAGGCTGGATTCAGCCCAGAGGGAGATCTTTGAAAGCTACACAGTCTCCTTTGTTCTCCAGCCTCACGGACGTGCCAGTGGCATTATGCCTCCTCTGACCAACCACCTTCTATAGAAAATCTATTGGCTTTCATTATATTATAGCCTGCAAATAGACAACTTTACTTCAGTTGATCCCTTTCTCTCTACAGCTGTCAAGGTTAGTCTCAGACAAGGAGGTAAGTCTCAGACATTGTTCAGAATCCTAACCCCATACGCACTCAGGCAAGTGAACCGGACAAACACACACACACACACCACAGTACAGTCATTTAGACATCCAATCCAATATGGAGTAAATCACTGCCTCTCAGGCAGGTTGTTAAATATGCAGAGTGGTTGCATAATTAACAGCTGTAAATTGCCTTGTGACCAACTTTCTCATTCCCCCTCATGACTGTCTGTCAACACTGCTGCTGCACACACTGTCCTGCTTTCAGAAGCCAATCACAGTAGATGTTTTATTCTCCTTGGTAATAACAGCTTGGTTGGTGACTGTCTGAAGTTCTTTACTCTGCGGTCAGTGTTCTGTAGGTGTAGGGGTTCTAGAAGGCTAAATGGAATGGTGCTGGGTTGGTTGACTGCTATTCTCTTACCCTGTGGTCAGGGACAGAGTAGTTGTGCACATACACACATACAAATCTAAATTGCACCTGGGCTGGAATATTACATTATGGCCTTTCTCTTGCATTTCAATTTTTTTATATTGCATTTCAAAATAATGTTTTTTTTTCTTTGTATTATATTTTACCAGATCTATTATGTTCTCTTACATTTCTTTCACATTTTTACAAACTGCAAAGTGTTTCATTTCAAATGGTACCAAGAATATCCTTGTTTCAGGGCCTGAGCTACAGGCAGTTAGATTTGGGTATGTCATTTTAGGCGTAAATTGAAAAAAGGGGTGGATTCTTAAGAGTCATCCGCATCCATAGGTTCGGTTTGCACCTAGCAGAACTTGACAAGGTGAAGCGACTGTATGTGCTCGCATACTCCCTAATGACCTTTGCTTGAAAAACTTGGGAAAAAACTGCAATATTGCTGCTGTTTATCTCTCTTGAGCCACCATGCAACAACAAATCCAGTAATGCTTCCTCAAAATAATCGGAATTTATCTAAGATAAATCCAGAGATCTGTAATAATAATCCTGGTTTTGGAAGACCACCAAAAATTCTGAAATTTTAATCCCAAACTACAACATTTTCAGACAAGATAGAACTGAAATCTACTGCAAAGAGAGCCTGCAGAGTTCTGTCCTACTATCCAGGTCTGTACCCAAACAATTTAAACTTCTACTTTTAAAAATCTACCTCTCTAAAAACAAGTCTCTCACCGTTGCCGCCTGCTATAGACCACCCTCTGCCCCCAGCTGTGCTCTGGACACCATATGTGAACTGATTGCCCCCCATCTATCTTCAGAGCTCGTGCTGCGAGGCGACCTAAACTGGAACATGCTTAACACCCCAGCCATCCTACAATCTAAGCTTGATGCCCTCAATCTCACACAAATTATCAATGAACCTACCAGGTACCTCCCCAAAGCCTTAAACATGGGCACCCTCATAGATATCATCCTAACCAACTTGCCCTCTAAATACACCTCTGCTGTCTTCAACCAAGATCTCAGCAATCACTGCCTCATTGCCTGCATCCATAATGGGTCAGCGGTCAAACGACCTCCACTCATCACTGTCAAACGCTCCCTGAAACACTTCAACGAGCAGGCCTTTCTAATCGACCTGGCCGGGGTATCCTGGAAGGATATTGATCTCATCCCGTCAGTAGAGGATGCCTGGATATTTTTTTTAAATGCCTTCCTTACCATCTTAAATAAGCATGCCCCATTCAAGAAATTTAGAACCAGCAACAGATATAGCCCTTGGTTCTCCCCAGACCTGACTGCCCTTAACCAACACAAAATGGCGTTCTGCATTAGCATCGAACAGCCCCCGTGATATGCAGCTGTTCAGGGAAGCTAGAAAACATTATACACAGGCGGTTAGAAGAGCCAAGGCTAGCTTTTCCAAGCAGAAATTTGCTTCCTGCAACACTAACTCAAAAAAGTTCTGGGACACTGTAAAATCCATGGAGAATAAGAACACCTCCTCCCAGCTGCCCACTGCACTGAAGATAGGAAACACTGTCACCACTGATAAATCCACCATAATTGAGAATTTCAATAAGCATTTTTCTACAGCTGGCCATGCTTTCCCCCTGGCTATTCCTACCCCGGTCAACAGCACTGCACCCCCCACAGCAACTCGCCCAAACCTTCCCCATTTCTCCTTCTCCCAAATCCGTTCAGCTGATGTTCTAAAAGAGCTGCAAAATCTGGACCCCTACAAATCAGCCGGGCAAGACAATCTGGACCATTTCTTTCTAAAATGATCTGCCGAAATTGTTGCCACCCCTATTACTAGCCTTTTCAAACTCCCTTTCTTGTCGTCGGAGTTTCCCAAAGATTGGACAGCAGCTGCGGTCATCCCCCTCTTCAAAGGGGGGGACACTCTTGACCCAAACTGCTACAGACCTATATCTATCCTACCATGCCTTTCTAAGGTCTTCGAAAGCCAAGTCAACAAACAGATTACCGACCATTTCGAATCTCACCATACCTTCTCTGCTATGCAATCTGGTTTCAGAGCTGGTCATGGGTGCACCACAGCCACGCTCAAGGTCCTAAACGATATCTTAACCGCCATCGATAAGAAACATTACTGTGCAGCCGTATTCATTGATCTGGCCAAGGCTTTCGACTCTGTCAATCACCACATCCTCATCGGCAGACTCAACAGCCTTGGTTTCTCAAATGATTGCCTCGCCTGGTTCACCAACTACTTCTCTGATAGAGTTCAGTGTGTCAAATCGGAGGGTCTGCTGTCCGGACCTCTGGCAGTCTCTATGGGGTGTCACAGTGTTCAATTCTTGGAACGACTCTCTTCTCTGTATACATCAATGATGTCGCTCTTGCTGCTGGTGAGTCTCTGATCCACCTCTACGCAGACGACACCATTCTGTATACTTCTGGCCCTTCTTTGGACACTGTGTTAACAACCCTCCAGGCAAGCTTCAATGCAATAGAACTCTCCTTCCGTGGCCTCCAATTGCTCTTAAATACAAGTAAAACTAAATGCATGCTCTTCAACCGATCGCTACCTGCACCTGCCGGCCTGTCCAACATCACTACTCTGGACGGCTCTGACTTAGAATACGTGGACAACTACAAATACTTAGGTGTCTAGTTAGACTGTAAACTCTCCTTCCAGACCCATATCAAACATCTCCAATCCAAAGTTAAATCTAGAATTGGCTTCCTATTTCGCAACAAAGCATCCTTCACTCATGCTGCCAAACATACCCTTGTAAAACTGACCATCCTACCAATCCTCGACTTTGGCGATGTCATTTACAAAATAGCCTCCAAACCCTACTCAACAAATTGGATGCAGTCTATTACAGTGCAATCCGTTTTGTCACCAAAGCCCCATATGCTACCCACCATTGCGACCTGTACGCTCTCGTTGGCTGGCCCTCGCTTCATACTCGTCGCCAAACCCACTGGCTCCATGTCATTTACAAGACCATGCTAGGTAAAGTCCCCCCTTATCTCAGCTCGCTGGTCACCATAGCATCTCCCACGTGTAGCACACGCTCCAGCAGGTATATCTTTCTAGTCACCCCCAAAACCAATTCTTTCTTTGTCCGCCTCTCCTTCCAGTTCTCTGCTGCCAATGACTGGAATGAACTACAAACATCTCTGAAACTGGAAACACTTATCTCCCTCACTAGCTTTAGGCACCAACTGTCAGAGCAGCTCACAGATTACTGCACCTGTACATAGCCCACCTATAATTTAGCCCAAACAACTACCTCTTTCCGTACTGTATATGTTTATTTCCATACTGTTTATTTATTTTGCTCCTTTGTACCCCATTATTTTGATTTCTACTTTGCACATTCTTCCACTGCAAATCTACCATTCCAGTGTTTTACTTGCTATTTTGCCACCATGGCCTTTTTTTTGCCTTTACCTCCCTTATCTCACCTCATTTGCTCACATCGTATATAGACTTGTTTATACTGTATTATTGACTGCATGTTTGTTTTACTCCATGTGTCGAACTGCTTTGCTTTATCTTGGCCAGGTCGCAATTGTAAATGAGAACTTGTTCTCAACTTGCCTACCTGGTTAAATAAAGGTGAAATAAAATAAAAATAAGTAAAAAATAAATGTTGACATTTTTTCAGAGGATGTCTTAGTTCCACAATTTTACGTCTAGCTAAAATATTTGGTGCAGTCCTTCATGAAATCTAGTAGTGCACTGCAGACAGTAGGGCGTAGCTGCTGCTGTGCTCTCGTTAAATGACAACAAACACTTAATTGAAGAATCTCGTCCAATGTTCCCACCCCTACTTATGACCGATCACCAATGAAAGGGCGACTTCGGCTACCGAACTTAGACTTTCCTCCAGAAAAAAAAACTTTCCTCCCCCCCGCCTAACATCAAAACGAACAAAAATGTCATCATAATATATGCTCAAACTGTTTCGACAGGGATGCATGCGACAGGCTTTACACAAACGTAGCACACGTTTGCTGTTTTTCTTCCTACCGTTTCTTCTCCCACTTCTGATTTCTCTAAAGCTCATCCTTTGCTGTCTTTTTAATCCTACATCATTTATATCCCTCTCCCTCTTAAACCCACAACCATAAGTCTATATTGCTCCTTTTTTCTTACTCTCGCCTCCTTAAAGACCCATTGGAGTCAAAAACGTGATTTTTCCTGTGCTTTCTATACAGTGAGAATACCAAACATTAGGAACACTTTCCTATTCCTGAGTTGCACCTCCCCTCCCCCCCCCCAATTTGCAGAGGGGTAGGCCATCATTGTAATTAAGAATTTGTTCTAAACTGACTTGCCTAGTTAAATAAAGGTTAAATACATTATTTAATTTTTTTTTGTCTGGAGATGGACTCTTAATGGTGTGGAAAGCTGTGATGTTGGCCAATGTTGAATGCAATGATTCCCACAGTTGTCAAGTTGGCTGGGTGTCCTTTGGTTGGTGGCCCATTCTTTATACACACGGGAAACGGTTGAGCATGAGAAACCCAGCAGCATTGCAGTTCTTGAAACAAACTGGTGTGCCTGGCACCTACTACCATAAGTTGTTCAAACACAC
The DNA here is from genome assembly GCF_036934945.1 of Oncorhynchus masou masou. NCBI lineage: Eukaryota > Metazoa > Chordata > Actinopteri > Salmoniformes > Salmonidae > Oncorhynchus > Oncorhynchus masou. Next base: position 47,215,367 of record NC_088223.1, on the reverse strand, counting down.
TTACAATAAATCTTTTGAATCTTCTGAATGGCACACACACACAATCCATGTCTCAACTGCAGCTAGCGACTGGAACGAGCTGGCTGCAAAAAACACTCAAACTGGACAGTTTTATCTCCATCTAGTCATTCAAAGACTCAATCATGGACACACTTACTGACAGTTGTGGCTGCTTTGGGTGATGTATTGTTGTCTCTACCTTCTTGCCTTATTTGCTGTTATCTGTGCCCAATGTTTTGTACTATGTTTTGTGCTGCTACCATGTTGGGCTGCTGCCATGTTGTGCTGCTGCCATGCTGTGTTGTCATGTGTTGCTGCAATGCTATGTTGTTTTCTTAGGTCTCTCTTTATGTAGTGGTGTGGTATCTCTTGTCGTGATTTCGTCCTATATTTTTATTACATTTTTATCCCAGCCCCCGTCCCAGCAGGAGGCATTTTGCCATTTGGTAGGCCACCATTGTAAATAAGAATTTGTTCATAAATGACTTGCCTAGTTAAGTGAAGGATACATGAATAAAATGTAAAACAAATGGATTCAAGGCTTAAAAATCATCCTTTAACCTGTCTCCTCCCCTTCATCCACACTGTTTGAAGTGGATTTAACAAGTGACATCAATAAGGGATCATAGCTTTCACCTGGTCAGTCCATGTCATGGAAAAAGCAGGTGTCCTAAATGTTTCATACACTCAGTGTACATTTCCACACTATGAGATTGGAATAACACTGTGAAATTTGAAATAAAATATGACCATGCCCTTTTAGTGTCAGGGCTGTTTGAAAAGACCACCTGAAATATCAGCCTTTTTTGACATCACCATGCAGTAAATTAGTTAATATAGCAATAAGAAAGAGATTTCCAAACTTCTCTGCCAATTTTTTCCCCCTCACCACTCAGACCAGTCCCAGACATTCCTAGCAAACTTCTTGCTTGAGAAATTGATCTTAGCTAAGAAGCTATTTTTGTTTCTTTTTGGCCATTTTAACTGAAAACAATCACAATAAGGTACTTAATTGTTACTCAGAAATTCTTATATTGAGATAAAAAAAATGGCTGCATTGGACCTTTTTTAAAGTGTGCCATGCTTGTGCAGCTCAAGACTTTCTCTTCCAAGCTAAATTATGATGAACTTAAATCTGATCTTACACTGACTAGGGTACAATGAATAAATCAACACATGAAGCTGTAACTTAGCTCATTCCTGCCTACCTAAAGGCCCAATGCAGCCATTTTTATATTGATCTAAAATAATTTCTGGGTAGTACCTTACTGTAGGGGAGAGTTGGATAAGTTGAGCCACCCTTGTTTCTAGGAAACTATACGTATATAATGAATCATTTGACCAAATATTTAGGAAGTGGCCGTCATTTCATGGAGTTAGTGAAGGAAGAAACCACATGGGCAAAGTGGTAAGCAGGTTAAGTCCAAAAAACATAAATTAATTTGTGTTCAAGGTTTCATGATGCTTGTAATCTAAACCAAAGTAGATAATTATAAGACTGTTCTATACATCAGTTGGGGTCTCTATAAGATTCAATATGAAGTCCTAAACCTAGCATGAAAGTGTGTCCTTGTAGCTGTGTTGGCTAATATAGTCCAAATATTTGCCTTTGGGTGAGTTGAGCTAATGGTTGAGCAAGTGGCAAGTTGAGAAAATGTAATTGTTTTCTTCCAAGGCGTAATGCATTGCATTACCGATGAGATATGATGCAACAACAGGGCCTGGCCTATGTTAAAAGTGTATAAAAAAGTACAACGTGTTTGTTAGGTGTTAAGCCTGTGTTAAAATATGTGTGTGATTAAAATTATTAAAAGATTAAAAGCGATTTGTAATTTAATTCATTACAGAAATGATTAGGTGGCTTAACTTACCCTGTCCCACGGCTCTATTTAGGCCATACCCGAGACAACTCTGTTTTGGACAAGCTATGTTTTCAAACTGAATTCTGATTTATCTCCAGGGATACACAACTTCCTGAAATATATGTAGATATCCTTGTTAGAAAGAATACTATATTTCTCTTGACAGATTGATGCTGATTGTAAAAAAAATGGCTAAATTTACCCCATCCTGCCCTACTGCTTTTTGTCTAAACTTTAAGTTCTGGCCTCCACCCAAAGTGTTTAAGGAAATGTGATTTCTAGTTCACTTGACTGCCAAGAAGCTACAGTATGCAACATACCAGGAGAACCTCTGCTTCAAGCCCAAACTTGGAATTAACTAAACATCCCAATCAGACACAATGTTTGTAATTGTATTATCTGCAAGTGCAGTAACTCAGTTCTGCAATGTGCTGGAATGTCCAAAGCATTTGATACATCTAGGATCACAAGAATGCTGTATATACAATATGTTCCAAATCAAAAATGTACAGTATATCCACTGTGAACCAGTATAGACATTGTTTACTTGATGGATATCCTGTGTTGTAGCAACACTATCTAATGTTGTAAATATGTTGAACCATACTCCATGGTATGATATGAGAGACTTTCTCTCACAATCATCTAGGATTGTTATTCCCATAAAGCTCTCCTTTGTCAAGCCTTTCGCAACTATGAAATTAATTAATTAACATGCTTGAACACACACGTGCGCTCTCACCTTCACCCACACATACTTATTGTCTCAATCTGAGCTCATTGGAGTGATTGAGAAGACTCTCAGTGCCTCTGTCTCTCTGACTGGCCTTATCGGGGCCTGCTGACAACCGTGAAGTCTCTCCCCCATTGCGGAGAGAGGCACCGCAATGGGGGAGAGAGGCACCACAATGGGTGAGAGAGGCACTGCAAATGCGGAGAAGGGTACTACGATGGGGGAGACTAGACGTAACACATTATACTAATGTCCTGCATTTACATGTACTATTTAACGTTTGGAATGGTTACATAAGACAGATGGTTACTTAAGGCAAAAATTAAAGGAGGGTGGGTGGTTGGTGGGTATATAACACAAACGTCTAGCAACCCAAAGGTTGCGAGTTAGAATCTCATCACTGACAACTTTAGCATTTTACTACTTTTTAGCTACTTTGCAACTATTTAGCATGTTAGCTAACCCTTCCAGCATATCAGAATGAGTTTTTCCCCATAAAAGGGCTTTATTACAGACCGAAATACTCAGTTTCATTACCTGTCCGGGTGGCTGGTCTCAGATGATCCCGCAGGTGAAGTCCTGGGCTGGCATGATTACACGTAGTCTGCGGTTGTGAGGCCGGTTGGACGTCCTGCCAAATTATATAAAACAATGTTGGAGGTAGCTAATGGAAGAGAAATTAGCATTTCATTATCTGGCAACAGCTCTGGTGGACATTCCTGCAGTCAGCATGCCAATTGCATGCTCCCTCAAAATGTGGCATTGTGTTGTTTGACAAAACTGCATTTTTTAGAGTAGGCTTTTATTGTCCCCAGCAGAAGGTGCACCTGTGTAAACTTCATTCTGTTTAATCAGCTTTTTGATATGCCACATGTGTCAGGTGGATGGATTACCTTGGCAAAGGAGAAATGCTCACTAACAGGGATGTACAGTAAACACATTTGTGCAAAATGTTTGATAGAAATAAGCATAAACAAAAAAAGAATCAGCTCATGGATCATGGGACTAACCCTTTACATGTTGTATTTATATTTTTGTTCGTAAGAAATGGGTGACGGACATCCACAAATTAATACATACCATATGAAACGTAACATATCATACTAAACGTAGTGTTTCGGATTTGCGTACAGAATGTTACGACCATGAGACCACGTTGGGGAGAGAGGCACTGCAAAGGAGATGTCATTTCAGACCAGGAGGAAGAAACCCAATTACACTCTGTCATGGTTTGAAGATTGGAGATACTCTATCCAAATCACACTCCTTATGTGGCTTGGAAACTGTTCTGTTCTTCCAACATCAGACTGGAGTTGATACCAGTTGAAGCAGTCTCCCCCTTTTTCTTCTTCTTCTCCACGTAAAGAGCTGAGCTTTACAACACAACAACCTCTGACAACAAAAAAACAGGCAAAAGCAAGACGGCTCCCTACTTTCATCTGAGCAGCAGACTGACAATTTCAGAATACAACTTCAAAGACTCGCCGAAGGGTGTGAAAAAGAAACCAGAAAGAAAGAAAGAATGAATATGTATGAGTCAGAGTAGTGAGACATCTTGAGGCACAATAATTAAGAATCCTCGCAGGGGGTGTCCTGATTTTAAAACAGAACTGTGCGGGCTAAATGAGAGTACCTCAACATTGTTTTGGCAGACGAGAGGAGTTATGGCTACCTGCCTGATTGAAGGACATCCACTCAGTGTTAAACCAGCAACTGCATGTTATTCAGTGTTTGGTATTTAGGTCAGGATACAATCCCATCGTGCCGTGTTGCGCACTTGACATTGGATTGAATCATGCCCTTAGTGTTAGTGTTGTGTATACAGAGCCCATAACCGAAGTGAGACGAGATAAAGAGAGAATTTTCTTGCTTTAGTTAAAAGGATGCCATCCCCATAAGATAGTGTAAGAAGTCTTATACAGTGCCGGATGTAAACACCAAATTTTCTCCGAGCACCTATTCTACCGGTGTGTTGTGGCCTATGGCACTTCAGAGGTTTGTAAAAAAAAAACATCAACACATGCTGTGCTCTGTAGTGCTGCCGCTACTGCTCAGTTCAGTCAGTCAGTCTTGACCTAATTTTCCCACTCACACGTATCTATTCCCAGCCTCTAAAACCGTAGTCACAGACTCACTGTATACTGTCACACTACGTTTCCTTCCAGCATCATTGCACCCCGTTCTCTCTCCCTCTCTCTCACACACACACACACACACACACACACACACACACACACACACACACACACACACACACACACACACACACACACACACACACACACACACACACACACCTCCTAATCTATGAACACCTCATTATCAGTACATACTGAAGTTATCTTCTCCCACTCATTCACAATCCCCTTGCTCCTTTCTCTGGCACGTTGTTTTGATCTTTTCCAATAGACACAGTCAAACTCCTTCCCAGTTAGTTTTTTCACCAAAATATCTACATTTTAGTTTGAAAGTTAAACTGTTTACATGCACTGGGATCAAATTAATGTAACAGAAAATACATAGTGCTATAACTGACTATACTGTAGATGTCTGCAATAGTGGGATTTGATCAGAGGAATCATGCCCTTCTCTGCTCCTTTTCTCTTCCCAGCATTATGCAGATCTGCAGTAGAGAGCCGAGTGTTATAATCTCTGGTATGGGGTGTTTTAGGTGTTGAAGTCGTAAGTCTCTGGGACTATACCAAATAGAATCCTATTCCCTATTATAGTGCACTATTTTTGATGAAAAGTGGTGCACTATAAAGGGAAAAGGGTGCCATTTCAAATCTGTTATTTGTCACATGCTTCGTAAACAACAGGTGTAGACTAACAGGGAAATGCTTTCAGGCTCTTCCTAACAATGCAGAGAGAAAAATATAAATAATAGAAAAATAATAACACAAGAAATAAATACACCACAATAACTTGGCTATATACATGGGGTACCAGTAACCGAGTCGATGTGCAGGGGTACGAGGTAATATGTAAATATAGGAAGGGATAAAGTGACTAGGCAACAGTAAAAATATAAACAGTAGCAACAGTATACCGTATGTGATGAGCCAAAAGTTGCCGTTCAGTAGCAGAGAGAACAGTCTATGACTTGTGTGGCTGGAGTCTGCAATTGTTTGGGGCCTTCCTGGGACACCGCTTGGCATAGAGGTCCTGGATGGCAGGGAGCTCGGCCTAGTACACACTACCCTCTACAGCGTCTTGCGGTCGGATGCCAAGCAGTTGCCATACCAAGCAGTGATGCAGCCAGTCAAGATGCTCTCAGCTGAAGAACATTTTGAGCATCTAAAGGCCCATGCCAAATCTTTTCAGCCTACTGAGGGGGAAGAGGTGTTGTCGTGCCTTCTTCATGACTGTGTTGGTGTGTGTGTGGACCATGATAATTCCTTAGTGATGTGGACAATGAGGATTTTCAACTACCGCAGACCAACTGTACTTCACCCACTGTTGGTCTGCCTACATCATCACCAGCATCATCAGAGGGACCTATGACATCAGAGGGACAGTTGTCTCCTTTTTTAATACATTGCTATTGCTACAGCTGAGCCCACTAGCTACATACATAGTTAACAACAGTGTCTCCAAATGAGTGTCAGGGGTGACGCGATTGGCTGCCGGTGTGGTGATACAGGTGATTTGTCTCCACAGATGGTTTGTTTACATAGCAGGTTAGGATAATTAACATGGCAGGTTATGTTAATTAACATAGGTTAAGAGAATGAGGTTAGGAAAAGGGTTAGGCTTAGCTACAATGCTACAGTTGTTTGCTACAGATGTTTTAGTGAAGTGTTCTAATCACACCGGTTTGAGCGTGCACTGCAGGGATCACTGTAGAATGATCACAATGTATTCATACGTGTCAAAGGTCTTACTCACATCGGAGGTCGTAGCTGAATTGCTTGTTTGTGAGTGACCAAATACTTATTTTCCACCATAGTTTGCAAATAAATGGATAAAAAATTCTACAATGTGATTTTCTGGATTTTTTATTCTAATTTTTTCTGTCATAGTTGAAGTGTACCTATGATGAAAATTACAGGCCTCTCATCTTTTTAAGTGGGAGAACTTGCACAATTGGTGGCTGACTAAATACTTTTTTGCCCCACTGTACGTACAGTCACTGTGGGGACATCGTCGTCGATGCACTTATTAATGAAGCCAGTGACTGAGGTGGTAAAAATCCCCAATGTTATCGGATGAATCCCGGAAAATATTCCAGTCTGTGCTAGTGAAACAGTCCTGTAGCTTAGTATCCGCTTCATCGGACCACTTCCGTTTTAAGCACATCACTGGTAATTCCGGTTTTGAGTTTTTGCTTGTAAAAAGGAATTAGGAGGATAGAGTTATGGTCAGATTAGCCAAATGGAGGCCAAGGGAGAGCTTTGTATGCATATCTGTGTGTAGGGTAAAGGTGATCTAGTTTTTTTGGATGCATTTGGAACGCATCCTCGACAGGTTCTGGCTGGCTGGATGTTCCTCTGTGACCACATGGCCTGCCAGCTACCCTTCTGTCTGCTTCATGCCTCAATAGGGGGGGATGAATATTATCTTATCTGAGCCTGTCTCTTTCCCCTGGTCCTCTGCTTCCACTGCTCAGTCAGGCCAGCAGGGCTAGGATCTGGGGGCTGCAGCCACAGACAGGAGAGTCATTGCATGTCACTTCAGCAAGCCATTACACCCACCATCTCAGAATGTTTCCGAAATTATTTATGTAGTTAGAAACCGGTAAGATTGGCATTCTTGAAACATTATTTCTGTTGAAATGAAATTTTATCTCAGAGAAATTAAGCTAATTGATTTCACCCAAATTGGCCATTTTCATTTATAGGATTCAGATAATATTAAATAAATATAGTACCAAACATCTGATTTGGATCCAGCTTCTTCCAACCAATGAGTAAGACATGAGGAATTCCTCCAAAAATGTAAAAGCCACCCACAGACTCCCCACGCCAATCCCAACCTAACAACCACTACACAGTATCAGTTCTCTGATTGTCAAGTAGTATGTCATTCCTGTTCATTATGTGAAGTGTACATACTGCATATAATTTAACAGATTTGGGATTTACATAGTGTTACGATAAACTAGGAGTGGTGGGTGGAATCAGGCGCAGAGAGCAGGGTTCAGTCGTTTGTCAATTTATTTCACCGGCGCAACAAAACTGGTCACGCCAACACACAGGGCATGTACAAGTTCTCAGTCCAAACAACAGAACAAAATCTTCGGCGAGGTTTGTGACACATAGGCTTTTTGGGAACATTATGGAACATTATTGAAGCTCAAACTTAGTTACAACCTTAATCTGTTCTGTTGTATAGTTATCACATGTTAACAGGAGTGACATTTACTCTCACAGGTGGCTAAAAATAACTATCTGAAAGCCACACCCCTTTCCTTATTTAAGTGTTTTATTATTAATAAAACATATGCAAGACAGTTATATTGCAAACAAATGTTTGTATATATTGTAGAGAACACAATTTACAAGTAATAGCTCTCCCTCAATTTCATGTCACTTGTGTTAAAACGTATGAAAACCACAACTTTAGAAAAAATGGAACATCCTTGCCAAGTTCTTCCTGGGTCAAAGGTTCATTGGAGACAGGACTGTTTTGAAAAGCACATGGTGAGTGTGCACTCTCTCTTCATATGTCAACCATTTGCCAGCAGCATACCACTCTGCATACCACTGCTGGCTTGCTTCTGAAGCTAAGCAGGGTTGGTCCTGGTCAGTCCCTGGATGGGATACCAGATGCTGCTGGAAGTGGTGTTGGAGGGCCCGTAGGAGGCACTCTTTTCTCTGGTCTAAAAAATATCCCAATACCCCAGGGCAGTGAATGGTGACACTGCCCTGTGAAGGGTGTCGTCTTTCAGATGGGACGTTATACGGGTGTTCTGACTCTCTGAGGTCACTAAAGATCCAATGGCACTTATCGTAAGAGTAGGGGTGTTAACCCTGGTGTCCTGACTAAATTCCCAATCTGGCCCTCAAACCATCATGGTCACCTAATAATCCCCAGTTTACAATTGGCTCATTCATCCCCCTTCTTTCCCCTGTAACAATTCCCCAGGTCGTTGCTGTAAATGAGAACGGGTTCTCAGTCAACTTACCTGGTAAATTAACAGATAAATCAAATTTCATGATTAACTTGGTAATTTCATGTGAAGATTTAAGACGTGTCACTTGTGTTATACAGTTTATAGTAAGGGGAAAGGAAATTGGATAAAAATGATTTATACAATTGCATGATTAAGTGATTTATTTCAATTTAAGAAGTGTGATTTGACCTACAGTGGCCGCCATCTTAGATATGCCTTCTTGTCTGCAGATTTGTCACTGATGTTATCGTCACTGGTGTTACTGTTCTTGCTGGTAACGCCAGTGACAATCAATAACAGCACAAACTTTTTTCTCAAAGTAATGTTTTATAAAACCCTCAACAATTATATTAAAAAATACTTTGCATTTTACAACTGTTTCAATGTTCTAATCACACATCACTTGCAATTATGCTTCAGAGATCCATTCAGTTCACTTTGGGGGTTCACACAAGCAAGTGACGCTCCACACTGGTGTCCTCTGTGTGGCAGAGGAGCCCCCCATCTTCTTCTGCACCATCACACCCAGCAGAAGGCATTATCCAGCAACCATATGGGCTCACCTGGACCCCATTCTGGACATGATAAAACACCAGTACCCTGCCGTGCAACACCTTAATTTCTTCAGTGATGGCCCTGCCACACAATATACAGTTGAAGTCGTAAGTTTACTCGTTTTTTTCAACCACTCCACAAATGTCTTGTTAACAAACTATAGTTTTGGTTAGGACATCTGCTTTGCGCATGACACAAGTCATTTTTCCAACAATTGTTTACAGACAGATTATTTAAACTTAATAATTCACTGTATCACAATTCCAGTGGGTCAGAAGTTTACATACACTAAGTTGACTGTGCATTTAAACAGCTTGGAAAATTCCAGAAAATTATGTCATGGCTTTAAGAAGCTTGATAGGCTAATTGACATAATTTGAGTCAATTGGAGGTGTACCTGTGGATGTATTTCAAGGCCTACCTTCACATTCAGTGCCTCTTTCCTTGACATTATGGGAAAATCAAAAGAAATCAGCCAAGACCTTAGAAAACAGAGTGTGATTAATCCTTGGGAGCAATTTCCAAACGCCTGAAGGTATCACGTTCAGCTGTACAAACAATAGTACACAAGTATAAACACCATGGGACCACGCAGCCGTCATACCGCTCAGGAAGTAGACGCGTTCTATCTCCTAGAGGTTAACGTACTTTGGTGCGAAAAGTGCAAATCAATCCCAGAACAACAGCAGAGGACCTTGTGAAGATGGTGGAGGAAACAGGTACAAATGTATCTATATCCACAGTAAAACGAGTCCTATATCGACATAGCCTGAAAGGCTCAGCAAGGAAGAAGCCACTGCTCCAAAACTGCCATAAAAAAGCCAGACTACGGTTTGCCACTGCACAGCGGGACAAAGATTGTACTGTTTGGAGAAATGTCCTCTGGCCTGATGAAACAAAAATAGAACTGTTTGACCATAATGACCATCGTTATGTTTGAAGGGAAAGGGTGAGCCTTGCAAGCCGAAGAACACCATCCCAACCGGGAAGCACGGGGGTGGCAGCATCATGTTGTGGAGGTGCTTTGCTGCAGGAGGGACTGGAGCACTTCACAAAATAGATGGTATCATGAGGCAGGAAAATTAGGTGGATATATATTGAAGCAACATCTCAAGACATCAGTCAGGAAGTTAACTTTTACATAGTTTGCACAGAACCTTACATGAAGGGTTTCCAGGGGACTACGTGGAACTTGTTTGATGCCAGTAACGGAAAAGTTGCTCCGGCTGGAGTGGGGGGTTCATTGAAGAGGTCAGCCGACCTGGGAGAGGGAGAGACATAACGGATGCAATAAACATTTCTACCAGAAAAAGATTTCTACCAGATTTCTACCAGGAGTTGAGGGACTCTGGCAGTCAAATACAGTTGCATTATGTCAGCGAGGAAGAGGTGGAAACAAAGGCACAGAGGAGGTATCTCTGGTTACCATAAAAGGAACCATGCGAATGCACCAGGTTGTAAGTAATCACTCCTGGCATCCTAAAATATAGAGACATAAGTTGTCTCTGCCATGCAGCGGAAGGAATTTGGGATTGCGCATGTTACGGATTCCAAGAAGTCACCCTCCCGACAATGCATGGTCGTGATCTCTCACCTCCACAACAACCAGATGTCATCGACCTAGATACCTCAGCTCCACTTCGTCCGGATGTCATCGAGTCTCACCACAGTGGACAGTGGTGTATCGTGAACTATGATGAACAACATAACCCTTGCATTGTACTGTAGGTTGAGGAACATAATGTCAAAGTAAAGTACATGCACAGGAATGGTGTCAACAAGTTCTACTGGCCAAGCCCAAGAGATGATATAAACTGGTATGGGGATGACCCGATTGTTTGTCTGATGCGAGAGTCAATGCAAGTGAACAAAAGATTAGTTCAAATTTGTCACAGTATCTGGAAGTACTTGGAGGAGCACCTGACTGTGTGAAAGTGGCATATGTGAACTGGATACTAGTGAAGAAACCGTCAGTAGCTAGAAAGCAATGGAGATTGGCTCAGAGATGGACGTGACACAATAACATGGCAAAGACAAACATGTCTGAAGTAAAAGTGAAGAACAATACAGGACAAATTCCATAAACATGTTTTACTGCATACAAAATGTTTGTATCGGTGTGGTTAGGAAACCAGATTTAGTTTATGTTCAATGTTTGTTTTTCTAATGTTCTAGTGGACATATTTTATATGTTTGACAATGTTGTGTTATGAAAGACACATTTTAGTCAATAGGCTTCATCTTTTCCAATAGGTTTCATCTTTTCATCTTAATCTTTGAACAATAACCCTCATTTTATTTAAAACCCTTATTTTAAATCAACTCATCTTGTGAAATCTGAAATTATTTGTAATTAAAAATATTACTAATAAATTGATAACATTTGTTTGAAATATTCTTATGTTTGTCATTGGTTTCACTTTGCGTCACTGGTATTACTGTATGGCGTATTGGTGTTCTGGCATCAGTTGCCCAATTTAATTTAATGTTTTTTGTATCTACCTAACTGTTGCTACATTCATTAGTAAACATTTTAAGGATATGATCATTCAATTTTGATGACTCAACATAAATTATTTCTAATGTACCAACAACAAAAATCAATGGTATATATGAAAAAATGTCAGACAATATAACTTTACACATGCATGTTGATAATGCTTGTGCATTTCTACTACGCAATATATTATTTAAAAATGCTGCGTTAGACAAGATTACGTACACATACTGACCAGCTCAGATAGACAGAAGCATGCTACATGGCAGACCAATCCGAACTCATCTCTCGGCATGTCCAACCCACTTATTGTCTCAGCCAATCATGGCTCGTGGGAAGGTTGCCGCCTTCGCAACTAGGCTCGTAATTTAACAATTGTATTAGTATTTCCAGATTGCATACAAGTTTGTTATTAAGGCACATGAAAGATCATATGTTCCAAAAGGCATTTCTGCCCAAAAACGCATTTTGATGAAAAAAGTTTATGTTCAAATGGTCTCCTGTAAAGTAGTGACATGCGACATACACCTGGTTTCCTGAAACGAGTCACATATACAAAAAAACATATATTTCAGCCACACCCGTTGCTGACAGGTGTATAAAATCGAGCACACAGCCATGCAATCTCCAGAGACAAACATTGGCAGTAGAATGGCTTTACTGAAGAGCTCACTTTCAACGTGGCACCGTCATAGGATGCCACTTTTCCAACAAGTCAGTTTGTCAAATTTCTGCCATGCTACAGCTGGTCCGGTCAACTGTAAGTGCTGTTTTTGTGAAGCAGTAACGTCTAGGAGCAACAAAAGCTCATCCGTGAAGTGGTAGGCCACACAAGCTCACAAAAGCTCACAGAATAAGCTCACAGAAAATCATTTCTCCTCGGTTGCAACACTCAATATCGAGTACCAAACTGCTTCCTGAAGCAAAGTCAGCACAAGAACTGTTCGTCGGGAGCTTCATAAAGTGGGTTTCCATGGCCGAGCAGCCGCACACAAGCCTAAGATCACCATGCGTAATGCCAAGCATTGGCTGGAGTGGTGTAAAGTTCACTGCCATTGGGCTTTGGAGCAGTGGAAACTAATTTTCTGGAGTGATGAATCACGCTTCAACGATCTGGCAGTCTGACGGACATCTGGGTTTGGTTGATGCCAGGAGAACTCTACCTACCCGAATGCATAGTGCCAACTGTAAAGTTTGGTGGAGGAGGAATAATGGCCTAGGGTTGTTTTTCATGGTTGGGGCTAGGTCCTTTAGTTCCAGTGAGGGGAAATTGTAACGCGACTGCATACGATGAAATCCTAAGCGATTATGTTTCCAACTTTATGTCAACAGTTTGGGGAAGGCTCTTTCATGTTTCAGCATGACAGTCCCCCCATGCACAAATGCAGATCCACACAGAAATGGTGTCAAGATCGGTGTGGAAGAACTTGACTGGCCTCCACAGAACCCTGACCTCAACCCCATCGAACACCTTTGAGATGAATTGGAACACCGACTGCAAGCCAGGCCTAATCGCCCAACGTCAGTGCCCGATCTCACTCTAATGCTCGTGGCTGAATGGAAGCAAGTCCCTGTAACAATGTTCCAACATCTAGTGGAAAGCCGTCCCAAACGAGTGGAGGCTGTTATAGCAGCAAAGGGGGGACCAACTCCATATTAATATCCATGATTTTGGAATGAAATGTTCGACAAGCAGGTGTCCACATTGTATGTCAGCATTTGCTTCATTGAGTCCTGTAATCAATGAGACTTTTCTCACATCTGCAGGCTTCCCCACTCTTCACCTTTTTACCAATGTGTTTCTAGTTGTGGTTCTTTTGGCTCCACTAGCTACATTACAAGTTAGAGCTTGAGTGAGTCCAGATGTTTCAGATGGGTTTTTTAAGACAAAGAGAGCACTGTCCCCCCATACAGAGAAGGCCAAGCTACTTTCTAGGTGTGGTGCTTTTGGCTGCACCACCTCGTGTGTTGGAGCTCAAGTATGTCCAGATGTGGGTTTCTATAGGTACTAGTGGTGAATTAAAACATTGTCCCCTATCATATTCCTGTACCAGAGATCCTGGCTGTAAGAATCCTTCATGTCTAGTATGGGTAACTCTATCTGCTGTTCAGTGCTCACTGGAGACACACTGTAAACTGAGTTTACAAAACATTAAGAACACCTTCCTAATATTGATTTGCACCCATTTTTTGCCCTCCGAACAGCCTCAATTAGTTGAGGAATGGACTCTACAAGGTGTTGAAATCGTTCAACAGGGATATTGGCCCATCTTAATTGTGTCAAGGCTTAAAAATCCTTCTTTTAACCTGTCTCTACCTCTTCATTTACACTGACTGAAGTGGATGTAACAAGTGACATCAATAAGGGATCATAGCTTTCACCTGGATTCACCTGGTCAGTCTATGAAAGAACAGGTGTTCATAATGTTTTGTACACTCAGTGTATACAGACTTCACAGAGAGACATAAAACAGAAAGACATACAAAGATGTCAGAAAGACTGTGTTCTGTTCACGGAGGCCGTCATATTCATAGTCATATTCCCTTTCTGAGAGGAAAGCTTTATTTCTGTGGTATTCTAAGGGAGAGAGTGAGTGGTCTTTTGCAAAATCATTTTAATCACAACATTTTTGTGGTGGGCTACTTACCTCTCTCTCACACACTCACCTCATTATGCAGGTATAGCTACAGTACTGTCTATATTTACAGAAATATACACAGAAGGTGCTTACACTCAATTTCAGGGGGAGGCAGTTGGTGGATTATGTCAAATCCTGACTTGGTTTAAAACTGCAAAGCAGTAGTGAATTTATCACAATATTTTTCCTTACGTTACTTTGCAGCAATGTCGGGATTCTTAAGATAGAAGCAGGGAAGATTGTGATATCCAAGTCATGACTAACATAAATGCACTTTCACTACGTTTTATTATCAAGACTATTGACTATTGAATACAGTCAATAATACAAGAGTCAAATCACATAGGGTGTCTCATCAGATATCAACAAGCTAGAGCCAACTCACATCAAGCATCTCCAATCCAAAGTTAAATCTAGAATTGGCTTCCTATTTCGCAACAAAGCATCCTTTCTCTCATGCTGCCAAACATACCCTTGTAAAACTGACCATCCTACACATCCTCGAATACGGCGATGTCATTTACAAAATAGCCTCCAATACCCTACTCAATAAATTGGATGCAGTCTATCACAATGCCATCCGTTTTGTCACCAAAGCCCCATATACTACCCACCACTGTGACCTGTAGGCTCTCGTTGGCTGGCCCTCGCTTCATACTCGTTGCCAAACCCACTGGCTCCAGATCATCTACAAGACCCTGCTAGGTAAAGTCCCCCCTTATCTCAGGTCGCTGGTCACCATAGCAGCACCCACCTGTAGCACGCGCTCCAGCAGGTAAATCTCTCTGGTCACCCCCAAAACCAATTCTTCCTTTGGCCGCCTCTACTTCCAGTTCTCTACTGCCAATGACTGGAACGAACTACAAAAATCTCTGAAACTGGAAACACTTATCTCCCTCACTAGCTTTAAGCACCAGCTGTCAGAGCAGCTCACAGATTACTGCACCTCTACATAGCCCATCTATAATTTAGCCCAAACAACTACCTCTCCCCCTACTGTATTTATTTTGCTCCTTTGCACCCCATTATATCTATCTCTACTTTGCACATTCTTCCACTGCAAATCTACCATTCCAGTGTTTTACTTGCTATATTGTATTTACTTCACCACCATGGCCTTTTTTTGCCTTTACCTCCCCTATCTCACCTCATTTGCTCACATTATATATAGACTTATTTTTCTACTGTATTATTGACGGTATGTTTGTTTTTACTCCATGTGTAACTCTGTGTTGTTGTATGTGTCGAACTGCTTTGCTTTATCTTGGCCAGGTCGCAATTGTAAATGAGAACTTGTTCTCAACTTGCCTACCTGGTTAAATAAAACAAACAAAATCTGTGGAAAGAGCAAAAGTAGAACAAAGATATAAGTGCAAACCGATAATTCGTCTCATTCAATATAAGTTAACAACTAAAACAATGACATGAGCTCTGTCCCAATTAATCTCTGCTCAACTCCTCACTTCCTCTACTTGCATCCTTCTCAAAACCCATTGGAGGAGGTCTGAGGCGAGGAACCTTGGGTCGTCTTTAAAAAGCACAAATGAGCTAACACGGTTGAGCTAACATAGGCTAATGTGATTAGCATGAGGTTGTAAGAAACAAAACTTCTCAGGACATATATCTGATATGGGCAGAAAGCTTATATTCTTCTTAATCTAACTGCACTGTCAAATGTACTGTAGCTATTACAGTGAAAGAATACCATGCTATTGTTTGAGGAGAGTGCACAGTTATGAAAATGTATGAATAAACCAATTAGGCTCATTTGGGAAGTCTTGATACAACATTTTGAACAGAACGCAATGGTTCATTGGATCAGTATAAAACTTTGCACATACACTGCTGCCATCTAGTGGCCAAAATCTAAATTTCACCTGGGCTGGAATAATACATTGTGGCCTTTCTCTTGCATTTCAATGATGATGGTACAAAAAAAATGTTTGGTTTTTCTTTGTATTGTCTTTTACCAGATATAATGTGTTATATTCTCTTGCATTCCTTTCACATTTCCACAAACTTCAAAGTGTTTTCTTTCAAATAGTATCAAGAATATGCATATCCTTGCTTCGGCTTAGGCTATAAAAAGGGGTAGAAGAAGAGATGTTTTTCTGTTACCGCTTTGACCAGAGGCTCTACATTCATGCAGCAATGCAGTTCTACTCACTCAAAGTCCCAAATCCAAGATGGCATAGCAGTGAAGACATGTTTGTTTTGTCCTCTCGTGTACTTTTGTATTTTTTGTATAAATATATATATATATATATATCAATTTATTTTCAATCTCTTCTCGATTTTTTTATTCGATTATACCTGCTTCACCCAATGTGATACGGAATCACATTCAAGAATCTCCAGAAGCTAACCAGCTAATTAGCTACAAGCTATTTAGTCATTGTTAGCGGCTTTTACCTTCTTTTACCTGGACAATACTCGCCTGTCTACCAATATCGCTTGTTTACCAATATCGGACTGTCTCTCCACAACAACGCCGGATTCCTGCCGTAATCCCTGGACCACTACTTCTGATCTTCACAGCTAGCTTGCAGCTAGCTAGCTCGCAGCTTGCAGCTGGCTAGCTCACAGCTGGCTAGCTCACAGCTAGTTAGCTCACAGCTAGTTAGCTCACAGCTGGCTAGCTCACAGCTAGTTAGCTCACAGCTAGTTAGCTCACAGCTAGTTAGCTCACAGCTAGTTTTCACTCACCATGGCACCTAGTACCGAAGCTATTCCCTGAGGCCCACCTCCCGGCCTACTCAGCTGTTCACCCGAACCCCACTCATTCACGGCTAGAGCCCAAAACTCCACCGGATCCTTGCTGTAAACTCTGGACCTTGGCACCGGATCACCGCTGCTACCGATTGGATATAGTGGCTGACGCCACTGCCACGAAGCTAGCACCAGTTAGCTGTGAGCCAGGCACATCTCCCGGCTAGCAAACTAAATTCCACAATACCTCTTTCGCCATCTGGCTTGGATTCTCTGTCGACATCGCGCCCCGCCGTACCACCACGACTGGTCTGCCGACGAATACTCCATCCGCTGTGCCTTCATCCGGCCTCTGTCGGAGCAGACGCTACTAACTTTAAACGCTGTGTCGCTAGCGTAGTGGGGCTCCCCTGTTCCATCTACTGCTGCCCCCTGGACACTATGATCACTTGGCTACATAGCTGATGCCTACTGGACTGTCCATTAATCACGGTACTCCATTCCGTTTATTTATTTTATATCTGTCGGCCCAAGCCTCGAACTCAGACTCTGTGTGTAGTTAATCCGACCCTCTCTGCCTAGTCATCGCCATTTTACCTGCTGTTGTTGTGTTAGCTGATTAGCTGTTGCTGTCTCACCTGTTGTTTTAGCTAGCTCTCCCAATCAACACCTGTGATTACTTTTTGCCTCGCTGTATTTCTCTCTCAAATGTCAACATGCCTTGTTTACTGTTCTTCAGGTTAGTTATCATTGTTTTTGTTTACAATGGACCACCTAGTTCCACTCTTCATACCTCTGATACCTCCTTTGTCCCACCTCCCACACATGCGGTGACTTCAACCATTACAAACAGCATGTCCAGAGATACAACCTCTCTTATCATCACCCAGTGCCTGGGCTTACCTCCACTGTACCCGCACCCCACCATACCCCTATCTGCGCATTATGCCCTGAATATATTCTACCACGCCCAGAAATCTGCTCCTTTTATTCTTTGTCCCCAACGCTCTAGGCGACCAGTTTTGATAGCCTTTAGCCGCACCCTCATTCTACTCCTCCTCTGTTCCGCGGATGATGTGGAGGTAAACCCAGGCCCTGCATGTCCCCAGGCACCCTCATTTGTTGACTTCTGTGATCGAAAAAGCCTTGGATTCATGCATGTCAATATCAGAAGCTCATTTTACCTGCTGCTTTAGCACACTCTGCCAATCCTGATGTCCTCGCTGTGTCTGAATCCTGGCTTAGGAAGGCCACCAAAAATTCTGAGATTTCCATACCCAACTATAACATTTTCCGTCAAGATAGAACTGCCAAAGGGGGAGGAGTTGCAGTCTACTGCAGAGATAGCCTGCAAAGTAATGTCATACTTTCCAGGTCCATACCCAAACAGTTCGAACTTATAATTTTAAAAATGAATCTCTCCAGAAATATATCTCTCACTGTTGCCGCCTGCTACCGACCCCCCCTGGACACCATTTGTGAATTGATCGGGCCCATCTAGCTTCAGAGTTTGTTCTGTTAGGTGACCTAAACTGGGATATGCTTAACACCCCGGCAGTCCTACAATCTAAGCTAGATGCCCTCAATCTCACACAAATCATCAAGGAACCCACCAGGTACAACCCTAAATCTGTAAACAAGGGCACTCTCACAGACGTTATCCTGACCAACTGGCCCTCCAAATACACCTCCGCTGTCTTCAATCAGGATCTCAGCGATCACTGCCTCATTGCCTGTATCCGCTACGGGTCCGCAGTCAAACGACCACCCCTAATCACTGTCAAACGCTCCCAAAAACACTTCTGCGAGCAGGCATTTCTAATCGACCTGGCCCGGGTATCCTGGAAGGATATTGACCTCATCCCGTCAGTTGAGGATGCCTGGTCGTTCTTTAAAAGTAACTTCCTCATCATCTTAGATAAGCATGCTCCGTTCAAAAAATGCAGAACTAAGAACAGATTTAGCCCCTGGTTCACTCCGGACCTGACTGCCCTCGACCAGCACAAAAACATTCTGTGGCGGACTGCAATAGCATCTAATATTCCCCGCGATATGAAACTGTTCAGGGAAGTCAGGAACCAATACACGCAGTCAGTCAGGAAAGCAAAGGCCAGCTTTTTCAAGTAGAAATTTGCTTCCTGTAGCTTTAACTCCAAAAAGTTCTGGGACACTGTAAAGTCCATGGAGAACAAGAGCACCTCCTCCCAGCTGCCCACTGCACTGAGGCTAGGTAACACGGTCACCACCGATAAATACATGATAATCGAAAACTTCAACAAGCGTTTCTGAACGGCTGGCCATGCCTTCCTCCTGGCTACTCCAACCTCGGCCAACAGCTCCACCCCCCACCCTGCAGCTACTCGCCCAAACCTCCCCAGCTTCTCCTTTACTCAAATCCAGATAGCAGATGTTCTGAAAGAGCTGCAATACCTGCACCCATACAAATCAGCTGGGCTTGACAACTGGATCTATTTCTGAAACTATCTGCCACCATTGTCGCAACCCCTATTACCAGCCTGTTCAACCTCTCTTTCATATCGTCTGAGATCCCCAAGGACTGGAAACGTCATCTCAAAGGGGAGACACTGGATGCAAACTGTTACAGACCTATATCCATCCTGCCCTGCCTATCTAAGGTCTTCGAAAGCCAAGTCAGCAAACTGGATGCAGCAATCTTTTCTGAGCCGGTCAGTGCCACGCTAAATCCGATATCATAACCACCATTGACTTACTGTAATCGACCTGGCTTTCACTCTTCAATCACCATATTCACCCACCTAATGACTGCCTTGCCTGGTTCTCCAACTACTTTGCAGACAGAGTTCAGTGTGTCAAATCGGAGGGCATGTTGTCCGGTCCTCTGGCAGTCTCTATGGGGGGCCACAGGTTTCAATTTTCTCTGTATATATCAATGATGTTGCTCTTGCTGCGGGCGATTCCCTTATCCACCTCTATGCAGACGACACCATTCTGTATACTTCTGGCTCTTCCTTGGCCACTGTGCTATCTAACCTCCAAACGAGCTTCAATGCCATACAACACTCCTTCCGTGGCCTCCAACTGCTCTTAAACGTTAGTAAAACCAAATATGCTTTTCAACCGTTCGCTGCCTGCACCCGCACGCCCGACTAGCATCACCACCCTGGATGGTTCCGACCTAGCCAGACCCACTGGCTCCAGGTCATCTACAACTGGCTCCAGGTCATCTACAAGTCTACAAGTCCGCCTTATCTCAGTTCACTGGTCACGATGGCAACACCCACCCGTAGCACGCGCTCCAGCAGGTGTATCTCACTGATCAACCCTAAAGCCAACACCTCATTTGACCGCCTTTCCTTCCAGTTCTCTGCTGCCTGTGACTGGAATGAATTGCAAAAATCGTTGAAGTTGGAGACTTTTATCTCCCTCACCAACTTTAAACATCTGCTATCTGAGCAGCTAACCGATCGCTGCAGCTGTACATAGTCCATCGGTAAATAGCCCACCCAATTTACCTACTTCATCCCCATTCTGTTTTTATTTATTTACTTTTCTGCTCTTTTGCACACCAGTATCTCTACCTGCACATGACCATCTGATCATTTATCACTCCAGTGTTAATCTGCTAAATTGTAATTATTCGCCTACCTCATGCCTTTTGCACACAATGTACATAGACTCTTTAAATATATTTAAATATATATATATATATATATATATATATTCTACTGTGTTATTGACTTGTTTATTGTTTACTCCATGTGTAACTCTGTGTTGCTGTCTGTTCACACTGCTATACTTTATCTTGGCCAGGTCGCAGTTGTAAATGAGAACTTGTTCTCAACTAGCCTCCCTGGTTAAATAAAGGTCACCTTTAAAATAAAATAAAAAATAAAAAAATCACTCCCATATAGAAATGGGTAAAACAATCACTTCAACATAACAAAGACAAGGAATTGTAGGTCAGTGGCACTAGAATTCCACACTTGACCTTTTCAGCAGAAAGACAATTCTGTTGTGACGTGAGCAAGCAGGTGTGGAGTTGAGGCCTCACCTGTCTAATCTAAAGGGTGTGTGTTCTGCTCTGTGAATGGAACAAATTATGTTTTTGCGGCTGACAATAGATCTCCCTCCCTCACCCCCCCTCCCTCTCCCAATGGGGTGAGGTCACCAGGTTCTGAGACAATAGCAAGGTAAGACGTGAGCTGTTTTGACTGTTCCAGGTCAGCATGAGGTTAAGGTTGGGTAACAGTGAAAGGTTGCTTCAGCTCCTCTGTGCCCTCCAAATTGTAATGACTTCATGCCCTGTTGGGCTGTTCAGTTAGCACAAACACTAAGGTTATTGTTGGTGAGCCATCTGAAGTGGGCTGCATTAACAACATGTTGTTATTGTGAATTCGGAGAGAACACGATTGTGTTGTTATTGTGAAAGTCACCTCAGTTCTGCTGAATGTATATAATGTCACTAATCAAAACAGGCTGGAATTGGAATCCCCAAAGGGAGTTGCTAAGCAGTTAAAATACACTAATAATGTCGCTGTGTATCTTATTCCATTAAGACAAGGTCCTCTTCCTGTATCCAAAAATAGCACTTGGCAGCTTCATAAAAGGGCAACATCAGAGCAGCTATGACGGCATATCAGTTCTTTATTTAAGCTGATTCATACAGTAACCAGATGGCTGTCAGAGAAATGTTATAGCGTAACTACAGTAGTGCCGTTAGGGGCCCTCGGGGTTCTGTGTGAGCAATATTGTGCACTTGTTCTGTAATAATTTTGTCAAGATTCGCTTAAGCAGCTGCATGATCTATTTTAGGGAAGCAAAATCTTCAAAGTGGTTCCATTGGCACTGGTATTCCTGACAGATCTTATCTACTACAGCCTGATAAATTGCAAGTAAAGTTGAGGATTTTGTATGCATTTGGCATATTCATATCAGGTAGAGGAAATAATGAAAAAGGTTCTCCTTTGAAGATTATTTCCAACCAAATTTGGAGCACTATCCTTTTCCAACCATTATAAACTCAGCAAAAAAAGAAACGTCCTCTCACTGTCAACTGTATTTATTTTCATCAATTAACGTGTAAATATTTGTATGAACATAACAAGATTCTACAACTGAGACATAAACTGAACAAGTTCCACAGACATGTGTCCCTGAACACTGGGGGTTCAAAATCAAAAGTAATAGTCAGTATCTGGTGTGGCCACAAGCTGCATTAAGTACTGCAGTGCATCTCCTCCTCATGGACTGCATCAGATTTGCCAGTTCTTGCTGTCAGATGTTACCCCACTCTTCCACCAAGGCACTTGCTAGTTCCTGGACATTTCTGGGGGGGAATGGCCCAAGCCCTCACCCTCCGATCCAACAGGTCCCAGACGTGCTCAATGGGATTGAGATCCGGGCTCTTCCCTGGCCATGGCAGAACACTGACATTCCTGTCTTTCAGGAAATCACGCACAGAACGAACAGTATGGATGGTGGCATTGTCATTCTGGAGGGTCATGTCAGGATGAGCCTGCAGGAAGGGTACCACATGAGGGAGGAGGATGTCTTGCCTGTAATGAACAGCGTTGAGATTGCCTGCAATAACAACAAGCTCAGTCCGATGATGCTGTGACACACCGCCCCAGATCATGACGGACCCTCCACCACCAAATCAATTCTGCTCCAGAGTACAGGCCTCGTGTGTAACGCTCACTCCTTCGACGATAAACGCGAATCCGACCATCACCCCTGTTGAGACAAAACCACGACTTGTCAGTGAAGAGCACTTTTTGCCAGTCCTGTCTGGTCCAGCCAGTCCTGTCTTTGTTTGAAGGTCCTGTCTGGGTTTGTGCCCATAGGCGATGTTGTTGCCAGTGATGTCTGGTGAGGACCTGCCTTACAACAGTCCAGCCTCTCTCAGCCTATTGCGGACAGTCTGAGCACTGATGGAGGGATTGTGCATTCCTGGTGTAACTCGGGCAGTTGTTGTTGCCATCCTCTACCTGTCCCGCAGGTATGATGTTCGGATGTCCTGATCCTGTGCAGGTTTTGTTACACATGGTCTGCCACTGCGAGGACGATCAGCTGTCCCTCCTGTCTCCCTGTAGCGCTGTCTTAGGCATCTCACAGTACGGACATTGCAATTTATTGCCCCGGCCACATCTGCATTCCCAAGGCACGTTCACGCAGATGAGCAGGGACCCTGAGCATCTTTCTTTTGGTGTTTTTCAGAGTCAGTAGAAAGGTGTCTGTAGTGTCCTACATTTGTAAGCTGTTAGTGTCTTAATGACCGTTCCACAGGTACATGTTCATTAATTGTTTATGGTTCGTTGAACAAGCATGGGAAACAATGTTTTAAACCTTTACAATGAATTTCTGTGAAGTTATTTAGATTTTTACTAATTATCTTTGAAAGACAGGGCAGTTTCTTTTTTGCTGAGTTTAGAATCCATTTTGCTCTTGATGTTCAGCTAAACTATTTTTCCCCAGACAGAATTGTGGGGTTTGTGTTTTCCTTCCCAACTTTCCAGCCCTTGGCCCAACCTCATTCCATGTCTCCCCATGGTCTCTTCTCCTAGAGTGAAAAGAAGGTTGTGGGAAACACTATAATACACTCGTTGCTGCAGGCAATGCCAATAGACAATGACAGTTGACCTTTAATTGGTGTTTTAGAAAGTCTTCAAAGATGAAGTCTTCAAAAATGAATCAGACAACGATAGATTGGTTGTGGGAAATTACTTTTGCAGCGATGTAGCAAAGCTGAAATGTGTCAGACACTGAGGATGGAAAAGTCTTACCATAATCACGGTAAATTAGCCCAACTATTATAATCCTTATCCCTTTAGCTAATTTCCTCATTGTTCTCCCCCACATGCTCTCAAAGGCATATCCTTGTTTTGTTATTATCGTTCCCATTGCTGTGCTTAATGCAAACACTGTATCATTCCCTTATCTTTGAGAGGGCTAAAGAAGAATGTAGAAAGTTGAGTCAGAGTTCATGCTGTGTGAAAATATTCTCTTGTTATATGGTGAAAAGGTTAGCTCGTGTCAAGTTGTTAATAGTTCAAGTTGTACAGTGTATAGCTGTATTGAGTAACAAATAATGATCTTTCCCCACTCTGCATTGCTCACTGCATACTATGCATACAATTAGTCTTGTGAGTGGAGTAGGCCTGTTTGGGTGAGTTTTACGAGAGGAGGGCGGTGTGAAAGATGCTTCTACATCTGCTTCTACATGTGAGCAAGACAAAGGAGCTGATTGTGAACTATAGGAAAAGGAGAGCCAAACAGGCCCCCATTAACATTGACGGGCGTGTTTGGCCCCCGGACCATGACCCGTGGAGCGGGTCAAGAGTTTCAAGTTCCTTATCCATATCACCAACAAACTATCATGGTCCAAACACACCAAGACAGTTGTGAAGAGGAGACTGAAAAGATTTGGTATGGATCCCCAGATCCTCAAAAGGTTCTACAGCTGCACCATCGAAAGCATCCTGACAGGTTGCATTACCGCATGGTATGGCAAATGCTCGGCATCTGACCATAAGGCGCTACAGAGGGTAGTGCGTACGGCCCAGTACATCACTGGGGCCAAGCTTCCTGACATCCAGGACCTATATACTAGGCGGTGTCAGAGGAAGGCCCAAACAATTGTCAGACTCCCGTCACCCAAGTCATAGACTGTTCCCTCTGTTACCGCACAGCAAGCGCTACCGGAGCACCAAGTCTAGGACCAAAAGGCTCCTTAACAGCTTCTACCCCCAAGCCATGAGACTGCTGAACAACTAATCTAATAAAATGGCCACCCGGACTATTTACATTGACACCCTCCCCCCACTCGCTGTTTATTATCTATGAATAATCACTTTACAAATTACCTCGATTAACCTGTACCCCCGCACATTGACTCAGTACCGTAACCCCCTGCATATAGCCTCGTTATTGTTATGTACATTACTTACTTACTTACTTTTTGACTTTTTAGTTTATTTAGTAAATATTTAATTAAATCTATTTCTTAAACTGCATTGTTGGTTAAGGGCTTGCTAGTAAATATTTCACATTTCACTTGTATTGGACACATGTGACATAACATTTGATTTGATTTTACGTGTACTTGCTGTTTGGGGTTTTAGGCTGAGTTTCTGTATAGCACTTTGTGACATATTCTAATGTAAAAAGGGCTTTATAAATAAATGTGACAGATTGATTGAAAGTACATAGTCCTAGCATTCACACAGAAATGGCCTGCATGTTTTCTTTAAAGTATTGAGAGACGGGATTCTCTAGTGATGACCTGAAGGTCTTGTGCCGAATACTCTGCAAGTATCAGGTGGAGTCGGTGGTCTACGGTAGTGTTTTAAACGCAGTAGTGTGCCGTGGTTCTGGGGCCTGGGCCTTCAGTGATGTCCTACACAGTCCCACCCAAATTAATCCACCTCTTATTACCATCATTATGATGCCATGGCTCTAGACACTATACATTTAGACAGAAACGCAGTATAACCAGGCGTTGCGTCACCTTGAAATTGACATTTTTATTCAGAGAATTGCAGGGGAAGAGTACAATACCTTTTCATTGTGCAGCTTCGTTGCCCTGCGCGCTTGTTCGTTGAGCTGTAGATCCACTCGGGTGTCCCCAGAAGTTTTCAAAAGCACCATTGTTTGTAAGTGCCCAGCCGTACTTTGGTGTCTCGTTGCTGCCTTGGTTAGACAACTCAGGTTTGCAAAGCCAGTGTGGCTCCAAACACCAAATCGATCACTTGCAAATAATAGGCATTCCCAGCAGTACAGTTTGCAGTGCTTCTCGGAGCACTGTCTTTGTAGCGTCGGCTTTGTAGCGTCGGCGTCTACCTCTCCTGACAATGTCTAACTTTTCTTGAAAAGTTTGTCTTGAGAATGGCGTTAGAATTATATCCTCGACCAAATCGATATCTTCTCCTTCCACCACTGTGGGTTGAAAAAACAGTTTAGTAGTACGCAAATTAATTTGTTGATCAATTTCAGTTTCCTAGTTCTGAGACCTGCCCATATAGGACCTGCCTCTCAATATTGGTAATCCAATCAAAAGACGTGCAGGCACTACGCCTGCTAGCTGGCTCCTGTGTAACACTGGAGCCAGCCAGCAGGTGTACAATAGCCAACTCTAAAGCTGATTGGTTGACACTAAATTTTAATTTCCATTCATTTTAAGCTACAAGCACCCACACTGTTGATTCTGAAGGCCTGAGGGCAGATTCTAGACCCCTGGCAACACATGATGGCTGAATATGATTGGATAAAATATCTAACATAAAGACCAGCCCTCCAAATCTCAACCTGGGGCTGGAAGCAATGCAACCAAGAGGAACGCTATGAAATGAAGAGTGTAACTCTTACTCTGGGGAATAATTTAATACATATTTGTGGGAAAATATATTTAAAAAAAAAAAATTATATTCTGATGATGTTTAGGCCAGCAGAGAAGGCCTTTGCTGGCCCTGACGGCCCACCACTGTTTAAACGTCACACAGTTGTCATTCCAGCTGTCTCTGTGTTGTTTGGGGCTCTTGTGTTGATTGAACCGTTTTTAAGGTCCTGTCAAGCTAGTCTTCGACTGCAGAGCCTCTTAACGGTGCGGTGCACCACCTGTTTCTGTAGAGACGTCAAGTTCAGTGAACAGTTTTAAGGTTTGGTTGTGCTGTTGAGCGACTCCTACAGAGGGCTGCCCGACCGCATGCCACCTGTTCTGTAGTGAGATCAGAGAGCTGTCGGTAGGAACTCTCTCTGGGACACAAAAACGGCTCGACGTTTGAATACACTCACTGCAGAGAGGGCAGCTGTTCTAGTGGGTCATCAGGCAGTTCTCCTTCCAATACTCCCCCCCACCCCACCTTTTATTTAACAAGGCAAGGCTATTCTAAGGGGTGCACAGATAATGACTCCACTAAAAGGAATGAACTTGCCAGTTGTGAAAACTGTGAGGTATTGGAAGGAAAATCTGTGGTGAAAATCTGGTCAACATTTCTTCTAAGAGCTAACATAGACATATTGGAAATCTTATAGAAGTCTGAGAGACAAAATGTTGAAGCGTGCGTGCTCTCCTAAAGAGTGGTAGAGCTCAGGACTCTGGCTGGAGTTCTTTACTGTAGTATGCATTTCACCATCCTGATTAGTAGGGTGCTGTAGATAAATGTTTACCAAATCACTCAAAAGTCAGTATAATATTAATTAGACGTGACTCACTTTTCCCTAAACCTTGACACTATGCAGAAACCATTTAATAGGACACCACCACTTTTTAACGTCCTATCATCTCAAGCACTATACCAGTGTCTACATAAGTAAAAACTTAAGTTTTCTATGTTTTGTAAGTCCAAAAGATAAGAAGAGGTCCTAAAAAAATGGTTGATTAATTAAAATAATGAAGTGTCCCTTTTAATATTCTGTGATTGTTATCTGTTCTTGTCACGTTCTGACCATCGTTCTTGTGTGTTTTCCTTGTTTTAGTGTTGGTCGGGACGTGAGCTGGGTGGGCATTCTATGTTGTGTGTCTGGTTTGTCTATTTCTATGTTTGGCCTGATATGGTTCTCAATCAGAGGCAGGTGTTAGTCATTGTCTCTGATTGGGAACCATATTTAGATAGCCTGTTTTTTTGTTGGGTTTTGTGGGTTATTGTTCCTGTCTTTGTTTTTGTGGCACCAGATAGGACTGTTTCGTTTTTTTTTTTTCTCTCTCCTCACGGTTCTTGTTTTGTAGATTGTTGTATTTTCAACTTTATTAAAGATGTACAAAAATAACCATGCTGCATTTTGGTCCGCCTCTCTTTCACCAGAAGAAGTTGTTTTTCCCACTTTGGTTTTGTTATCTGTATTATCTGATGACGTTCACAGACGGACCCTACCTCTCTATTGTATCACCTTGTTCCTTTATGGCATCCCTCAGGGCATAATGACCTATAGGGTCATGTTCAGGGTGTGGTTTATTCCCAGACAGGCATTTCTCTCCTACTACTCTCTCCTGCTCTCATATACTGCCTGTGGACATTTCACAAAGCCTTTTAACCCAGATGAAAATGCCTTGAATGATTTGAGATTCAATTGTAAAGAGTATAAAATGACATACTGGATTTTCTGGGGTTGTATTCATAAGAAATGGAGGGAGACACTTAGGCATGTGTGGAATGTCCATAGAAAGGATTTGATGCATACAGACAAAAGGGGCTTAGAGAAAGACAATGATATAGTGGGCCGGGGCTGGCAGCAAACTAAGAGGATGATTTGAATACAAGACATTGCAATGTATCTATCTATTCATGTGAGAGGTTTCAACTTGTGTCAGCTGGCTGAGTTATATTCAAAAAGTTATTCAGAGGGCTCTTAAATAAAATACCTCTCCCTAAGCTCCCAATGAATTTGCTTTTCAATAAGAGTAAAACATCAATTCTTCTTCTTTTCAGGTCAGGGTTTCAGAATATTCTGAATCAAAGCCATTCCCATGACGATATGCTTTGTTAGATATAGCCTACTACTGGTGGCACTGCATTCATGCGTTCATCTGTAACTTCCTACAACCTCCCGAAAGTAACAGACAGACAGTCAAAGACAAACAGCATATCACCATGCAGACTATCTGTGGTGTTTCTGTGTTTGACTCCAGGCTATAAACCCAGACCCCAGTGTCTGTGTGCCTCCCAAATGGCACCCTATTCTCTATAGGGTGCAATACTTTTAAACCAGAGTACTATGGGCCCTGATCAAAAGTAGTGCACTACATGAGGAATAGGGGGCTATTTGGGACACAGCCCCAAGTCCTCCTGTCACATGCTCCAGTTGCTTGGGCCTCCACTATCATCTCACCGACATCCTCACAACATCACACCTCCAAATCAACACTTTCAGTCTGGTTTAGCTACTACCATCACCGTTAAAAAAAATTACACAGTCAGTTAGAGGGACATTTACTGCACATAAAGTGAGACACAGTGGTGTCCAACTTTTCACACATTTTGAAAAGGAAGTAGCTCTAGCATTTCACAAAAACAATCCTGACACCTTTCATGTGGTAAAGCAATAAGCTACAGCTGGCAGGATCATGCACAGTTCAGTGCCTTCAGAAAGTATCCACATCCCTGGACTTATTTCCACATTTTGTTGTGTTACAGCCTGAATTTAAAATGGATTAAATTGAGATTTATTTTTTGACTGGCCCACACACACCATATTGGAATTATGTTTTAGGATTTTTTTTTAAACAAATGATTTAAAAATGAAAAGCTGAAATGTCTTGAGTCAATAAGTAGTCAACCCCTTTGTTATGGCAAGCCTAAATACGTTCAAGAGTAACAATTTGTGTAACAAGTCACATAAGTAGCATGGACTGACTCTGTGTGCAATAATAGTGCTTGACATCATTTTTGAATAACTACCTCATCTCTGCACCTCACACATACAGTTATCTGTAAAGTTGAGCAGTGAATTTCAAACATAGATTCAACCACAAAGACCAGGGACGTTTTCCGATGCCTCGCAAAGAAGGACACCTATTTGTAGATGGTTTAAAAAAACAAAAGAAAACAGACATTGAATATCCCTTTGAGCATGGTGAAGTTATTAATTACATTTTGGATTGTGTATCAATAAATCCAGTCACTACAAAGATACAGGTGTCCTTCCTAACTCAGTTGCCAGAGGGGAAGAAAAATGCTCATGGATTTCACCATGAGGCCAATGGTGACTTTAAAACAGTTACAGAGTTCAACGACTGTGATAGGAGAAAACTGAGGATGGATCAACAAGATTGTAGTTATTTCAAAATAATAACCAAATTGAGAGAGTGAAAAGAAGGAAGCTTGTACAGAACAAAAATATTCCAAAACATGCATCCGGTTGGCAACAAGGCACAAAAGTAATACTGCATACAATGTGGCAAAGAATTAACATTTTGTCCTGAATACAAAGTGTTATGTGTAGAGCAAAACCTAATATAACACATTACTGAAAACAACTCACACAATTTTCAAGCATAGGGATGGCTGCATCATGTTATGGCTATGCTTGTAATCGTTAAGGACTGAGTAGTTTTTCAGGATAAAAAATAAATTTAATGGAGCTAAGCACAGGCAAAATCCTAAATGCTTTCCACTAGACACTGGGAGATGATTTCACCTTTCAACAGTACAATAACCTAAAACACAAGGCCATATCTACACTGGAGTTCCTTACCAAGACTGTGAATGAATTAAATCTGCTTTGAAATCTATGGCAAGACTTAAATGTCTGTCTAGCAATGATTAACAACCAATTTGACAATTATTATACAATCCAGGTGTGGAAAGCTCTTACAGACTTACTCAAAAAGACATACAACTGTAATCGTTACCAAAGGTGAGTCTAACGTGTATTAACTCAGGGGGTACTTAATACTTAAGTAATCAAGAGATGTTTTATTTTTCATGATTTTTTTTTTGAATTTCTCTTCCACTTTGACATAACTTTTTTTTGTGTAGATCGTTGACAAGAAATTACTAAATCACAACAAAATGTTGAAATGTTGAAAAAGCACCAATATGTCAGAGGAAACACTGTTCAACTGACAACCGAAGTCAGCTTTCAGGCAACTGGCCTACCACAAGGAGTCGCTAGAGCGCGATGAGCCAATCAAAGCCCTCCCTGTCAAACCCTCTGATAACTCGGACGACGCTGGTCCAATTGTGCGCCGTCCTATGGTACTCGCAGTCACGGCAGGTTGTGACACAGGGATCGAACCCCAGGCTGTAGTGACGCCGTAACACTGCGATGCAGTGCCTTAAACAGTACATTATTTACCATTCGTTGCTGTTGGGCAAAACATAATCTGAAACACAACCAAAATAAACTGCAAATGCATTCAGCAAGTTTGTTGAGTCGCAAGCTTGATGAGGTCATTGCGTGCTTAGAATATGGGACCAAATTATAAATTTAATACTATAAGTGAATTAGTCCAAATCCTTATGACAACTTCAAATGTGGGGACTAGATAAATAAAATGCATTCATTTGTAGATGGTAAAACAGATATGTATGAAAATTCCCTCAAATAAAAGGTGACGTTCTCTACTGCTTCCTCATATAACACATTTGATCTCAAATCCAAAATGCTGGAGTAAAAGTGTTGCCTTCACTGCCCACATAAATATGTTGGGAAGTGTTCGTTGGCTCTTGATGAAAGTGCCATCTCAGGAAATCATGTGACATAGTGGAACGTGTTATCTTTTTAACTGAAGTGGTTTTGAATAATGCAAGCTGCACTATTCACTGTATGATGGGTTTGTTATGACATAGCTTAGCACATGCTCTCTCTCACTTTCTCTCTCTCTCTCTCTCTCTCTCTCTCTCTCTCTCTCTCTCTGTACAGCGTTGCTGATTGGGTCAGGGTGTGCACTCTACCCTCTAGGTTGGGACAGTGAGGAAGTCCGACAGACATGCAGCAACAGATCCAACCAGTTTGAGCTTGGTACGGGTCAAACATCTACACACAGTCACATCCACACAACATCATCATATTCAAGTCACATGTTGATAATCAACAAGTCATTCAATTTGATCACAGCTCATATTATGCTATGTTAGCTCTGATTTTAATTCACTGTTTGTGTCTCCTGTCTGTGTCTGTCTCTGTATCCAGGTTCTTGTGAGATTGGCTGGGCGTTCTACTGCACAGGAGCAGGGGCAGCAGCAGCCATGATGTTATGTACCTGGATGGCCTGCTTTGCTGGGAAGAGACGGAAGCAGTACCCGTACTGATGGCATCAAGGCAGGACGGCCATGATGACAACTTGAAACAACACTTGTCATCACCAAACATTTGAGACTCAGAGCAAGGGAGAATATCAGGGGGACAGAGTCTGTATGCTAGCTATGCACTCTGTCATAAGTGAAAAGTAAATGAGCAGACCACCTTGTGCTGTATTTGATGCTGCAGTAGAAAGCAATACACAACACACGTAATGAGACACTCCATCGTTCTGCAGAGCACTTCAAAGAGTGGAGTCTACATACTTGGTTGTCATTGACAGCAAGAGCAACAACATGTGTTTCCATCTCTCCATTCTATTTTCCATGTTTTGTTTGGTTGCTCCTCTATTCCCCCTCTAATCTGTCGTGTTCCAGTCCCTGTACTATAACTCTTCATCGTAACTGAAGTAATGGCACAATCCTGTGGTAAAGAGAAATTACTCTACTTTTGATGTTACTTTGTTATTGTGAGTATTTTATATTCTGTATTTAATGACTATGTTATGTGTCCCCACATTGGCTTAGTGTTGCCTTAAATATATAAACCTTTACTGGTAACTTGCAATAATTTTTAACTGTTTTAATGTCTATTTACAGTATATCTATAAACAGGGACTATTGAAGTCCCTAACCATGTATATCTGTCAAATATGAATGATGTATGTTTTTGTGTATTACGTTTATTGTATTATAATAACATATTCGCACCTTTTTGTATGAAATACTATGTCTAATTTGACTTGGTTTTGTAAATACATTGTAAATAAATATTGTTACTTTGAAGTCTTAATTAACAAATAAAACGTTCAGCAGTGGAGAAGTTGTAGTTCCACTGTAGCGCCATTTAATCTGTATTGAATCACTTGGCATGAGCCTATTACTCTTTCTTAAAACTGTAACAGCTATGTTGGTGATTATGGTGATTCATATGCTCGGTTAATCCTGGTTAAAATGATCTGTCATGTTTGTCTTTATTGATGATAGCCAGCTCTAACAACATTCAGTGGCTGTTATGAGCTCTGTTGGGAGTTTAGGCTTTACTGTGAACAGCAGGAAGAGAGGTGAATGGACCATTCAGCAGATGCTGCTGGAGGTAAATCATTAGTAAGGGTTAACACACACCTCTTCACTAGTCCCACAAACCACTGCTCATGCTCTTTGCAATACACCTGGCTATTTAGTGAAAAGTCAACAGTAAATTGGGGGTTAAGTCATTTTCACAGATGGTTTTAAAAGTGTTCTATATCACCAAACTGAGAGTGTGATGTCATTGGTCCACTGCCAGACCTTTAGTAAACACAACACTTCATTGAAGGACACAGCCTGCAGCTAAAGGCTATAGAAAATCAAAATAACACACGGTCAGTTCAATAAGTCTCTCAATGTCTTATTTTTTCACTTCAAATGGTAATTTTGTTAATTGATCATGTGTTTTGTGAATCTCCCTCAGCCTTTTGGTGGACAGTGATTATTTTCAAAGCTCAATTTCAGAAAGAGAGTTGATGTTGAGAAAGAGGTAGGGCATGTGTGCTCTCGACGAGGGTGGCTTTGTAGTTGAGGACCTCTGGGGAACTCGACACTGAATTGATTTTGACAATGATATTTAGCAATTTTGGCGCATAATTATTCTCATGCAAGCGAGAGGCAGCTTTGTTACAACAACAAAATAAATGTATCCGGGATAGTTGTAAATCAAAGTGAGCAAAGGATTCACTGCTGACACAACCATCCAAGTTTAGCAAGAAAATGAACGCTTCTCACAGGCCAGATAGGCCAACCAAGCCAGATACTGCCACTGGTGAGCCCACACTGAGCATTCTTGCCTCAGAAATCGGAGCAATTTGTGTGCCCCTGCAAAATAAGAATAATCAGAAATTAAGACCACGATGGAGAAAATGAGGGGAAAATGTATACACTGAGCAACCGTGTTGGCGAAGCAAAGGACCATATAGCAACATTGGAAAATGTCACCATCACAGTGAAAGACCAGATAGAAGAAATCCAGAAGGAAATGCAAAAATGCATCATTAGGATAACAGAGATAATATTAAAATCTTGGGTGGTCCTAAGATGGCAGAAAACAAGGACATGATACCCTTACCTACAGGAGGTTCCGACCATGCTGGAACAACATGGTCAACATTAGCGTTAGGGGAAGGAGGAGATTTTTCAGGCAGTGAGAGGAAGAGAAAGGTGACATGGCAGCCCAGCTAGCACATTTGGCTCCTTTGAAGTTGTGGGAATATACGTTTTTAGTTTCCCATTGGTTTTGGGAACGAAGCCATGAGTTACCTGACGGGTAAAACGTTCTGAGAACGGCGGTAAAAATGCTGCCTGTTCTGGGAATGTTCATTTATTTGTAGGCTGCAGGGAGGTTCTGAGAACATTTTGCTATGGTTCCCTGAAAGTTTTCCTGGAAGATTTTATTAACATTCTCAGAACGGAAATTCTAGAATATATGAAGGTAGATAAATAACATTTTGAGAACATGTTTCAACAACATTGCTAGCTTAGTTGAACTGTTTTGAACACCAAGCAGAAATAGGACACATGTAAACTAATTTCCTTAGGCATTAATCATGCAAAAAATATTTATATATTGTGGCACAACATCAGTGAGATTTAAACCAATGAGTAAGATTTGAACCCAAGGTCTTCAGTTCTCTATCCATGGGAATTTGTCCGCTGTGCCATCAGTATAGAGCCAAAATGCCTTGTTTTTTAACCTTTCTAGCGCAGGGTTTCTTCAAATTACAGAAATATAAATATTTAACATTCATGAAAATACAAGTGTTATACATCAAAATAAAGCTTAACTTCTTTCAAAGCTTAACTTCTTTCAAAAAGGCTTTACGTCAAAAGCACACCATGCAATTATCTGAGGACAGCGCCCCGCATACGAAAGCATGAAAAACATATTTCAACCAGGCAGGTGCGCCACGAAAGTCAGAAATAGCAATTTAATAAATGCCTTACCTTTGAAGATCTTCTGTTGGCACTCCAAAAGGTCCCAGTTACATCACAAATAGTCCTTTTGTTTGATAAAGTCCTTCTTTATATCCATAAAAACTCAGTTGAGCTGGTGCACTTCAGTCAATAATCCATCGGTTTCCCTCCTTCAAAATGCATACAAAATGAATCCCAAACGTTACCAATAAACTTATCCAAACAAGTCAAACAACATTTATAATCAAACCTTAGGAACCCTAATACATAAATAAACGATAAAAATTAAGACGGAGAATAGTAGGTTCATTACCAGAGATAAATAACAAAGAACATGCTTCATCCACGCGCATGGAAACACGACAGCCAAAATGGGAGCCACTTAGAAAAACTACAACTTCTAGCTCATTTTTCCAAAACCCAGCCTGAAACTCTTTCTAAAGAGTTTCAGGCAGCAGCGTAGCCTAGTGGTTAGAGCGTTGTGGTTAGTTCGAATCCCTGGGCTGACATGGTACAAATCTGTCGTTCTGCCCCTGAACAGGCAGTTAACCCACTGTTCCTAGGCCGTCATTGAAAATAAGAATTTGTTCTTAACTGACTTGCCTGGTAAAATAATGTTTTTTTTTAAAAGACTGTTGACATCTAGTGGAAGCCCTAGGAACTGCAATCTGGGAGGACTTCATAATAAACATGAAAGCCATTGGAAACATTGGTAGGCTGAAATAGTTTTTTTTTTATGGTTTGTCCTCGGGGTTTCGCGTGCCATATCAGTTCTGTTACACTCACAGACATTATCTTAACAATTTTAGTTTTAGAAACTTTAGAGTGTTTTCTATCCAGATTCTATCCAGATCTAATTATATGCACATCCTAGCTTCTGGACCTGAGTAACAGGCATTCTACTTTGGGCATGCTTTTTGTCCGGACGTAAAAATACTGCCCCATAGCCCAAAGAGGTTTTAACTAATACAAAGCTGATAATTAAATAACATTATTAGAACATGTCATTAATGTTTTCTTTTGTTTTTTATTAAAAGTTTTCTTAATGTTACGGCTAGATGTTATTTCGACAAAATCCGGTGAAATTGCAGAGCGCGAAATTCAAATTAAATTATTATAAATATTTAACTTTCATAAAATCACAAGTGCAAAACACCAAAATAAAGCTTAAAGCCTCTTCATCAAAATGTCTTTATAAGACAGCACCATCCTCAGACAATTGCTTTAAGTTTTTCTCTAATTTTAATTTCTGAAAATTAGACCCCCCTCCACAAATCCAACTCCAGTAACTTAAATTATGAGAGAGGCGTGGGCTATAAAAGATAAAAGAAAAAGATGACTCGTTCCAGTAGCCCAATAACTCTACCTACATTCTAAACCAACATGGTAAGAAATAATCATAGCAATGGCTAAAATAAATAACTTATTTGACAGTCCTTGATGGTCCTGATTCAAACTGAATTCTGGATTCAACAGTCCTCCCTGGTGATGCATCTCTGGATGAAGGCTGATGCTTCATCTGGTGAGTCAAACGTGTGCTTGACCTCCAGTATAGCAGGGAAATGCAGAACTAACTCAATCTCCCACCATTTCAAATCTGTTTTCACCTGTTTAAAGGCCATCCTCTGGTCTGCAAAGCTGAGTGTTTAAAGCTGTCATCAAGGAAAAGGGTGGTTATTTGAAGAATCTAAAATATACTTTGAGTTGTTTAACACTTTTGTGGTTACTACATGATTCCATATGTGTTATTTCATAGTTTTGATGTCTTCACTATTATTCTACAATGTAGAAAATGTAAACAAACAAAAAACAAAGAACAACCCTTGAATGAGTAGATGTTTTGACCGGTAGTGTATTTAAAATCATGTTCTCAGGACATTTAAATAAAGTTTAAATAAAATCCAGGTCATGTGACATGATCATCCAGAATACAGGGCTCTACTTACAGTGGGGAGAACAAGTATTTGATACACTGCCGATTTTGCAGGTTTTCCTACTTACAAAGCATGTAGAGGTCTGTAATTCTTTTTATCATAGGTACACTTCATCTGTGAGAGACTGAATCTAATCATGTCTATGTGTCACCTCCGACCAAAGGTGGCTCCCCTTCCCATTCGGGTGGAGCTCGGCGGTCGTCGTCGCCGGCCTACTAGCTGCCACTGATTATTTCCTCCCCTCCTTATGTGTTTATTGAGTACACCTGTTTTGAGTTGGGTATAATTAGTGAGGCTTTATTAGTCAGCCGGCCCGCCTGGTTCTTTGTGCGGGATTAATTATTGTGACCTTCTGTTTTGTAGTAGAGGAACGTGTTTGTTCCTGGTCGTGCATTTTGGTTGTGAGCGTTTTGTGCACTAAAGAGCACAGCATCGCACTCTATGTTTCCTGCGTCTGACTCCACACCCACGACACCCGGAGCGTTACACTATGTACATAGGCAGCAGTATCTAAGGTGCAGTTTTGAGTAACCGGCTAGTGACTATGACGAAAGTTCAGGGCAAGGTAATGGTGACTATTTAACAGTGATGACCTTGAGATAGAAGCTGTTATTCAGTCCCAGCGTTGATGCACCTGTACTGACCTCGCCTTCTGGACGGTAGTGGGGGGAATAGGCAGTGGCTCGGGTGGCTGATGTCCTTGAGGATCTTTTTGGCCTTCCTGTGACACTGAGTGCTGTAGATGTCCTAGAGGACAGGCAGTGTGCCCCCGGTGATGCATTGGGCAGACAGCACCACCCTCTGTAGAGCACTGCGGTTATGGACGATGCAGTTTCTGTACCAGACGGTGATACAGCCCGACAGGATGATTTCAATGGTGCATCTGAAAAGGTTTGTGAGGGTCTTAGGGCCTAAGCCACATTTATTCAGCCTCCTGAGGTTGAAGAGGCGTTGTTGCGCCTTCTTCACAACACTGTCTGTGTGGATGGAACATTTTGGATTGTCAGTGATGTGTACGCCGAGGAACTTGAAGCTTTTCACCCTCTCCACTACGGCCCCGTTGATGTGGACAGGGGCATGCTCCCTCTGCTGTCTCCTGAAGTTCATGATCAGCTCCTTCGTTTTGTTGATGTACAGGGAGAGGTTATTTTCGTGGCACCACTCCCCCAGGGCCTTGTAGGCAGTCTCATCGTTTTTGGTTATCAGGCTTACCTCTGTTGTGTTGTCTGAAAACTTGATGATTGAGTTGGAGATGTGGATGGCCACGCATTCATTGGTGAACAGGGAGTACAGGAGGGGCTGAGCACACACCCTTGTGGGGCCCATGTATCGGGGATCAATGAAGTGGACGTGTTTTTGCCTACCTTCACCACCTGGGGGTGGCCCGTCAGGAAGTCCAGGACCCAATTACACAGGGCGGGGTTCAGACCCAAGGCCCCAAGCTTAATGATGAGCTTGGAGGGCACTATGGTGTTGATTGGCTGAGCTGTAATCAATGAACTACATTCTTACATAGGTATTCCTCTTATCCAGATGGGATAGGGCAGTGTGCAGTGTGATGGTGATTGTGTCATCTGTGAATCTATTGGGGTGGTATGCAAATTGCAGTGGGTCTAGGGTGTCAGCTAAGGTGGAGGTGATATCATCCTTAACTACTATTGCTACGGGGCGATAGTAATTTAGTTCAGTTACCTTCGATTTCTAGGGTACATGAACAATGGTGGACATCGTGAAGCAAGTGTGGACAGCAGACTGGGATAGGGAGAGATTAAATATTTTCGAAAACACTACAGCCAGATGGCCCGTGCATTCATATGGCTACACTGCGTTGTTGAGAGGGAGTGATCTATGAATATTCTGTTGGCTACATATGGTAGCAGAGGGGAAAGTACCAACATTTACGAGACCAAAATCCATATGGTCTTGATTCCCAACATATGGCTTTGTATGGGGAAAGGAGGAGTGGAGAAAATACACTCTCATAGAAGTATAGCCTGCATGAATTTATTGTTAAAGTGGAACTGGTAAAAGTATACCGGATCGTTTATTTGATTTAGTGAGAGTGCAATGGTTAGAGATGGGGGGGGGGCAGAAATAGTAGAAGTTGTCTAAAGTCAAAATAAAACTTTACAGAGCTAAGTGGAAGTGAGAGTTAATCATGAAATGCAACTCAATACATGTGCAATAAATCTGCCCAGCTGGTGTCTTGACAAAACACAATTTCCCTGTTCTCTCTTCCATTCTCCTGCTGCCCCCTCCTCCTATCAGCAGCTTGATTTTACATCTATGGGGCTGTAAATTAAGAGAAGAAGTGAAGGTGAAGCTCAACACGATGAGGACTGACATTCACTATCTGGAAGATGTCTCTCTCTCTCTCTCTCTCTGTTAGGATTTTCCAA
The DNA here is from genome assembly GCF_036934945.1 of Oncorhynchus masou masou. Taxonomy (NCBI): domain Eukaryota; kingdom Metazoa; phylum Chordata; class Actinopteri; order Salmoniformes; family Salmonidae; genus Oncorhynchus; species Oncorhynchus masou. The sequence continues at coordinate 47,176,258 of NC_088223.1, read as the reverse complement.
TGAAAAGATAGGGCGTGACAAACACAATAATGTCCAAACAAGGATATCAAAAAGTTTAGGATATCAAAAATCATTAAATAGACCAAAAATTAATCATGTAAAAATAATAACATAAAACCCCAAAAATATAACATACATACCAAAAACAACACAGATAAAGACTATTTTAAATATTATTCACAGTTACACCACAATAGAAATGGACTTCAGTTATATACATTTTTACCTTTAAGGTCCATTAGACAAAGCAATAAAGGTGCCCAAAATATATTGAAAATCTTCTAGTTTGATCCCCAATCAGAGACGCGGAGTCAGTCCGGGCTTGAAGGTCAACCCAGCTCCAGGCCGGAGTCTTCCTCTGCACCGATCTCCAGTCTAGACCCGGTGTCCAGTCCCGCTCCATGGCAGGAGCCTTCCTCTGCACCGAGGTCCAGTCCAGGCACAGTGTTCAGCCCAGGTCCATGGCTGGATCCGCGAGATAAGTGGGTTCTTCGTCCTGCACCATTGCTGCCAACGATGCTGGCGGATTCGCGAGCTGAGTGGGTACTTCGCCCCGCAATGGAGCCGCCACCGACGTTAGATGCCCACCCGGACCCTCCCCTATAGATTCAGGTTTTGCGGCCGGATTCCGCACCTTTGGCGTGGGGGGGTACTGTCACGCCCTGACCATAGATATCCTTTTTATTCTCTATTTTGGTTAGGTTGGGGTGTGACTAGGGTGGGTAATCCGGGTGGGTTCCGAATCAGAGGCAGCTGTTTATCGTCGTCTCTGATTGGGGATCATATTTAGGCAGCCATTTCCCCACTGTGTTTTGTGTGATTTTGTTTATGTGTAGTTGCCTGTGAGCACTCCATAGCTTCACGTATCATTTGCTTTTTATTATTTTGTGCGTTTCACGTCAATAGATATGTGAAAACCCATATCACGCTGCGCTTTGGTCCGAATGTTCTTACGACAATCGTGACAGATACAGGTGTCCTTCCTAACTCAGTTGAGAGTTGCTCTCAGAGTTCCTCTCAGTTGAGAGGAAGGAACAGGCTGAGGGATTTCACCATGAGGCGATTGGTGACTTTAAAACAGTTACAGAGTTTAACCTGTTGAAACTCCCCATCCCGGATCCGGGATCGTGACTAAAGCCTCAGGCTCATTAGCATAACGCAACGTTAACGATTTCTGAAAATCGCAAATAAAATGAAAATAATGCGCCTGCTCTCAAGCTTAGCCTTTTCTTAACAACACTGTCATCTCAGATTTTCAAAATATGCTTTTGAACCATAGCAATTGACTAATTTGTGTAAGAGTATGCTAAGCTAGCTTAGCATTTTGAGTAGCATTTAGCACGCAATATTTTCACAAAAACCAGATAACCAAATAAATAAAATAATTTACCTTTGAAGAGCTTCGGATGTTTTCAATGAGGAGACTCTCAGTTACATACCAAATGCGCAGTTTTTCCTGAAAGCGTCTGTGTGTAGGAGAAATCGTTTCGTTTTGTACATCACATTTGGCTACCGAAACAAACCGAAAATTCAGTCACCTACAACGTCAAACTTTTTCCGAATTAACTCCATAATATCGACCGAAACATGGCAAACGTTGTTTGGAATCAATCCTCAAGGTGTTTTTTCACATATCTCTTCATTGATATATCGTTCGTGGAAGCCTGCATTCTCCTCTGAATTCTGTGGAAAAATACTTGCAGCTGACTTTTGCGCACCAATTTCGGCGCAGGACACCGGGCGGACACCTGATAAATGTGGTCTCTTATGGTCAATCTTCCAATGATATGCCTACAAATACGTCACAATGCTGCAGACACCTTGGGGAAACGACAGAAAGGGCAGACTTACTCCTCTCGCATTCACAGCCATATAAGGAGACAATGGAAAACAGAGCCTCAAAAATCCTGCTCATTTCATGGATGCCGTCTCATCTTGGTTTTGCCTGAAGCTCACGTTCTAGGGCACGCACAGAAAATATCTTTGCAGTTCTGGACACGTCAGAGTGTTTTCTTTCGAAAGCTATCAATTATATGCATAGTCGAGCATCTTTTTGTGACAAAATATCTTGTTTAAAACGGGAACGTTTTTCATCCAAAAATGAAATTGCGCCCCTAGAGTTTCAACAGGTTAATGGCTGTGATAGGAGAAAACTGAGGATGGATCAACAGCATTGTAGTTATTACACCATAACAATAACCTAAATGATAGAGTGAAAAGAAGGGAGCATGTACAGAATAAAAAATATTCCAAAAACGGAATCTTGTTTGCAACAAGGCACTAAAGTAAAACTTGCAAAATATGTGGAAAAGAAATTAACTTTATGTCCTGAATTCAAAGTGTTATGTTTGGGGCAAATACAACAACACATCACTCATTACCACTCTTCATATTTTCAAGCATGGTGGTGGCTGCATCATGTTATGTGTATGTTTGTCATCAGCAAAGACCAGGGAGTTTTTTTAGGATAAAAAGAAACTGAATAGAACTAAGCACAGGACAAATCCTAGAGGAAATCCTGGCTGTGTAATAGAGGCAACGTCACCATTGCATCTCCAACAGCTATCCTCTGGTATTAACTTCAGCTTATGTAACCTTTGTGGTGTCCAGTGCCATCTAGAGTGCCTTCAGAAAGTATTAATATCCCTTGACTTATTCCCCATTTTGCTGTGTTACAGCTGGCACATCAACAATACTGACTTCAGACGAGTCCCCTGACACTTGTTGGAGTGGTAGAGAAAAACACACCATTGTGTTTATGAAAGTCTCCCCTTTCCATAGAGTGGTCATAAAAGTTTGTAGGTCAAACCATTCGGACTCTACACTATTTTTTTGGGATGTCTCATTGTCTGACAAACACTGCTCTCGCTCTGCTAGTTGAGGTAATAAACTCAGCAAAAAAATAAAGGCCCCTTTTTCAGGACCCTGTCTTTCAAAGATAATTCGTAAAAATCCAAACAACTTCACAAATCTTCATTCTAAAAGGGTTTAAACACTGTTTCCCATGCTTGTTCAATGAACCATACACAAATAATGAACATGCACCTGTGGAATGGTCGTTAAGACGCTAATAGCTTACAGACAGCAGTTTATTAAGGTCACAGTTATGAAAACTTTGGACACTAAAGAGGCCTTCTACTGAATCTGAAAAACACCCAAAGACAGATGCCCAGGGTTCCTGCTCATCTGCGTAGGCATGCTGCAAGGAGGCATGAGGACTGCAGATGTGGCCAGGGCAATACATTGCAATGTCTGTACTGTGAGACGCCTAAGACAGAGCTACAGGGAGACAGGACGGACAGCTGACCGTCCTTGCAGTGGCACACCACGTGTAACAACACCTGCATACCCGTGGGAAAGGTACAGGATGGCAACAACAGCTGCCCGAGTTACACCAGGAACTCACAATCCCTCCATCAGTGCTCATACTGTCCATAGTAGGCTGAGAAAGGCTGGACTGAGGGCTTGTAGGCCTGTTGTAAGGCAGGTCCTCACCAAACATCACCAGCAACAACGTCGCCTATGGGCACAAACACACCGTCACTGGACCAGACAGAACTGGCAAAAAGTGCTTCACTGACGAGTCACGGTTCTGTCTCACCAGGGGTGATGGTTGGATTTGCGTTTATCTTCAAAGGAATAAGCGTTACACTGAGGCCTGTACTCTGGAGCGGGATCGATTTGGAGGTGGAGGGTCCGTCATGGTCTGGGGCGGTGAGTCACAGCCTCATCGGACTGAGCTCGTTGTCATTGCAGGCAATCTCAACGCTATGCGTTACAAGGAAGACATCCTCCTCCCTCATGTGGTACCCTTCCTGCGGGCTCATCCTGACATGACCCTCCAGCATGACAATGCCACCAGCCATACTGCTCGTTCTGTGTGTGATTTCCTGCAAGACAGAAATGTCAGTGTTCTGCAATGGCCAGCGAAGAGCCCGGATCTCAATCCCATTGAGCACATCTGGGACCTGTTGGATCGGAGAGTGAGGGCTAGGGCCATTCCCCCAGAAATGTCCGGGAACTTGCAGGTGCCTTGGTGGAAGAGTGGGGTAGCATCTCACAGCAAGAACTGGCACATCTGGTGCAGTCCATGAGGAGGAGATGTACTGCAGTACTTAATGCAGCTGGTGGCCACACCAGATAGTGACTGTTACTTTTGATATTGACCCCCCCCCCTTTGTTCAGGGACACATTATTCCATTTCTGTTAGTTACATGTTGTCATGCCCTGGCCATAGAGAGGCTTTTATTCTCTATTTTGGTTAGGCCAGTTATTTGATTATGCAGACAATCTGAAACTTTCATCACAGTAATATTTCTCATGAAAACTAGAAGAGAAGTCTCTAGTCAATCCTCAACCAGGAAAAACTGGCATACATCCTGGCGTCCACACAAAACATGAAACATCATGTAATACAGAATATTAATAGACAAGATCAGCTCAAAGACAGAACTACATGCCTTTTAAAAAAGGCAAACGTAGCCTACATATCAATGCATACACACAAACTATCTAGATCAAATAGGGGAGCGGCGTTGTGCGATGAGGTGTTGCTTTATCTGTTTTTTTATCTGTTTATTAGAGCAAACAGGTTTGCTGTTTATTTCTCGTCGAAATGAGTGGACCAAGGCGCAGCGTGGTAGGCGTACATCGTAATTTTATTGATGACACCAAAAATAAACAAAGACAAAAAACAAAAGCGCACAGTTCTGTCAGGCAGAAACAGTAAACAGAAAACAAGATCCCACTAAACCCAAAAGGAAAATGACAACTTATATGTGATCCCCAGTCAGAGACAACGATAGACAGATGCCTTCCCTGATTGGGACCCCCCCCACACACACACACACGGCCAAACACAAAGAAATAGAAAATAATAGACTTTCCCACCAGAGTCACACCCTGACCTAACCAAACATAGAGAATAAAAAGGATCTCTAAGGTCAGGGCGTGACAGGAACCGAGTTGCAATAATGCAATAATGGCTCTATATAATAATGGCTCTATATAAAATGCTTTCTTGAATTTGTTTTGGATTTGGGGACTGTAAAAAGACCCCTGGTGGCATGTCTGGTGCTTTAAGTGTGTGTGTCAGAGCTGTGTGTAAATTGATTATGCATACAATTTGGGATTTTCAACACATTAATGTTTCTTATAAAAAGAAGTGATGCAGTCAGTCTCTCCTCAACTCTTAGCCAAGAGAGACTGGCATGCATAGTATTTATATCAACCTTCTGACTACAACGAATAGCAAGACGTGCCTCTCTGTTCTGTGCCAGCTGCAGCTTAACTAGGTATTTCCTTGCAGCACTGAACCACATGACTGGAGAATAATCGAATTAGACAAAACTTGAACCTGCTGAACTTTTGGAGTGTGGTGTCAAAAAAGCAGAGCATTTATTTATTACGGACAGACCTCTCCCCATCTTTACAACCACTGAATCGATATGTTTTGACCATGACAGTTTACAATCTAAAGTAACGCCAAGTAATTTAGTCTCCTCAACTTACTCAGCAACCACACCATTCATTACCATATTCAGCTGAGGTCTAATACCAAATACAATCCTCAGAGATGTTCAGGACCAGTTTATTACTGGCCACCCATTCCAAAAGGCTACATATATTAATATGAGCTATTTTTAGCCCTTTCCTGGGTAGCTTATCAGAGATATACATAATACTGAAAGGAGCAAACAAAGCAAGAGAAAAAAAATACATTCAGCAGTCCATTAATCGATTGTTGTGTGTGTATGTGCTGCGGGGTGAAAGCTATGAACCCATAGGATTGGCTCTCTCATCCCCTCCAGGCTTCTGGGAGGGAGGATGGACAATGAGCCTGTCATAGCGGATGTAAGCAATGTCCTCACGTGCTCTGGCAGCTTCCATGGAAGGAATCAGTTCTTTCCTCCTCTGGTGCACAGCTCTTTCTTCCTCTGGCACACAGCTTCAGGATTGTCCTCATCAAGGATGATTACATTCCTCTCAAGTTCTCAGCTACCTTGTCCTTGAAAATCAGGAACTTGACCACTATCGGCCTGGGCCTGTCACCTGGGCTGGTGGTGGGTTTTCCAGTCCTGTGGGTGTGCTCCACCTCAAATCTTTTTATGGTCCATCTTCAGTTTATCAGAGATCATTTACTTCACTTTGTCCTCGGACTCCGTCCAGGTCTAATGTGGAAATTCTGCAATTTAGTCCACAGCCATGTTGCTCCAACCTTGATTGTCCCTCAATATTTATCCGTCATTGTCATCATGGATTCACACACAGAACTGATGTCTCTCAATGACTTACAGATTGCTGTCATCTTGCCATTCTCCTGTTTCAACTCATTGAGCTGACTCTGGGAGAACTTCTTCGTTCTTCAGGTCCTGTACCTCTCTGGTCAGGTCGTCCATTATTTTATTAGTTGAATCGACTAGTATTTGGACAAAACACTTGAAGCTATTTTCTTGTTGTTGTAACAACTGCTTGTAGAACAATTTTTGTTTCTTTTAAAAGATCTTTCATGTGTGATAGAGAGACACCACTGTCCTCAATGATACTCCGCCGGCTTTGGTCTTTGTCAAGGTAGCTAGCAACGTAGGTTACAGTGTTACTCCTTGCGGCTACAGACAGGGCAGGTCACATGGAAGATTGAAAACAACAAACTGCAGGGATCTAGTAGACAGCCACAATCCGCTGTCCCAGCCACAATGTCTAAGTGCGTTGCAGGCTGCTTTCAAGCCCTCAAGAAAACCCAGCTAGCTTGATAAGCAGCTAGCTAGCAGCTAGGCTAGCTGAAACAGCAAATACCTCCTCAGACCCATCTTTAGTCAGCAGGATCACTGGACAGACACTAGCAGTCCCAGCAACTGATGCCAACTGCATTGCGGGATCCAAACTAAAAAGTTAGCTAGCAACTAAGAAATTTCCAATACACTTTCAAAACAACAAACAACAAAGAAATTAAAAACAACAAAACCAAGCTCTTCCTCGTGCCACGTTCAACCGGAAGTGGTGATGTTAGTTCTGCATGTGCATTTAAGAGCAATGTGTGCTGCTCTGTTTTGAGCCACCTGCAGCTTTGCTAGGTCTTTCTTTGCTCCACTTGACCATATTACCAGACAGTAATAAGATGGGACAAGACCAGAGCCAACCTCTTAAGGATCTGCCCATTTTGTTCAATTTTCACCTAAAATGACAAACCCAAATCTAACTGCCTGTTGCTCAGGACCTGAAGCAAGGAAATGCATATTCTTGTTACCATTTGAAAGGAAACTTTGAAGTTTGTGGAAATTTGAAATTAATTTAGGAGAATATAACACATTAGATAAAAGAAAGAGCTGGCAGCAAGAGAAAGGCCATAATATATTACTCCAGACCAGTTGCAATTTAGATTTTGGCCACTAAATGGCAGCAGTGTATGTGCAAAGATGTAGACTGATCCAATGAACCATTGCATTTGTGTTAAAAAATGTTGTATCAAGACTGCCCAAATGTTCCTAATTTGTTTAATAACGTTTCATGTTCAAAACTGTGCACTCTCCTCAAACAATAGCATGGTATTCTTTAACTGTAATAACTACTGTAAATTGAACAGTGCAGTTAGAACAGGTATTTAAGCTTTCTGCCAATATCAGATATGTCTATGTCCTGAGGAATTTTCTTGTTACTTACAACCTCATGCTAATTGCATTAGCCTACGTTAGCTCAACCGTCCCTAACCCAGGGGACCCACCAATCCTAAAGAAGACCCCTTGAATTATGAAAAATGTGCAAATTGTTTACTGCTATTAGCCCACACAAATGTCCTAAATAAAATCTAAAGAAAGTTTGTTCTGAAGTGTCTGTCCTATATCTGAGAGATACTGTATAAGAAAGATCAGAAAACATTTGTCATTTTTTTGTACATGTATTTAACCCCTTATCTTTGGCACTAAACAATCTCTATATACAGTATGCTTCCATAAATGTTTTCAACTGGTTCCGGGGGACCTTCAGACGAGTCTTATGAGGCCTGCGGGCATCCAGAGCAAAACAATGTGTTTGTTGTGTTTGTGAGAGTCTCACGAACACTATTGGTGTGTAGCTCAAACCGTTCGGACACTACTTACAGAAGTTGTCAGATCGGCTGTATAGACATCAGATGAGTCCCAAGACACTTGTGGGGGTAGTAGAGCACCATCGTGTTCGGGTGAGTCTCATGTTTTTAATTAATATCTGAATTACATTTCTGCAGGGGTACGGACATCAACCTTATGGGTTAATTAAACAACAATCTTTGAAAGTTCTTTTTTGTTTTTTCTTGTGGCTTTTATGGAAAGTTTTCTTAATGTTCTGAGAACATGACTTTAAAATAGAACCATGAGGAAACCTGCAGAAAACATTATTCTAAAGTACTGAAATTCCCACAGAAGAATGTTGCTTCTTAAAGTTCTCTGAACTATTTGAGAATATTACCAATGTCAAACCAATTGGAGAACATTCCTAGACCATTGCCAAAATTTAAATTCAATGTAATCATGTTCGAACATTTAGGAAACATTCTGTTAAAGTGATAAAATACCAAGAAAATTGAGGTTTTTTTTGTCAAGTTACTTAAATGTGCTGAGAACGTTCCAAAGCCAAGCAACTATCCTGCACCATTTCCAGAAATGTGTGGGAAGGTTTGTATGCAAAATAACCATAGGACAACCACACTCTCATCAAGCTCTAAGAAACATATGGTTCTCGGAACGTTATGTGCTAGCTGGAAGATATTTCATCCCTAATAATCTTGATGAATATACTATCTTTCAACAGAGACATGCTTAAACTCCTTCTGCGGCTCTTATGAGTCTGCGAGAATTGGGAGAGGCAAATAGACACAGGTGCGTGGTCTGAAATCACTATGGTAGAACTAACAGTGATATCCACTGGTGACCGAGATAAGGAAGTAATCAATCCTAGTGTAAACAATATGAGGAGGGAAAAAAATAATAGTCCCTCCAATCTGTGTGCATTGAACTCCAGATGTCGTTTAAACCTAGGTCTTCAGCTAGTATTTTTATTGCAGCTGCAGACTTACCCTCCACACTATTTCTCAGCTGAGACTTGTCCATATCTTGGTCTGGGATCTGATTGAAATCGCTCCCCCCGATATTATTGAGATGTCTCCCAATTCTAAAACAGTTTGCGATAACCCATAACAAAAATCGAGCATGTTTGCAATAGGTGCATATATATTGCATAGAACAACTGATGTTCCCATCAAGAGCCCACACACTATTATATAGAGACCCTCTCAGAACATTAATTTCTGTAAAGTTGACAGACTTGTGTATGAGAGCAGATACCCCTTGTTTTATTTATGCTGCAGTAGTTTATGTGTCGGGGGGCTGGGGTCAGTTTGTTATATCTGGAGTACTTCTCCTGTCCAATTCGGTGTCCTGTGTGAATCTAAGTGTGCGTTCTCTAATTCTCACCTTCTCTCTCTCGGAGGACCATGCCCCAGGACTACCTGACATGATGACTCCTTGCTGTCCCCAGTCCACCTGGCCGTGCTGCTGCTTCAGTTTCAACTGTTCTGCCTTATTATTATTCGACCATGCTGGGCATTTATGAACATTTGAACATCTTGGCCATGTTCTGTTATAATCTCTACCCGGCACAGCCAGAAGAGGACTGGCCACCCCACATAGCCTGGTTCCTCTCTAGGTTTCTTCCTAGGTTTTGGCCTTTCTAGGGAGTTGTTCCTAACCACCGTGCTGCTACACCTGCATTGCTTGCTGTTTGGGGTTTTAGGCTGGGTTTCTGTACAGCTGATGTATGAAGGGCTATATAAATACATTTGATTTGATTTTACCTGTACCTGGGCTAGAGAAAGCCTTTTATTCAAATGTGTTTCCTGGACAAAAGCTATATCAACTTTAGATTAATTGAGATATGCTAACGTTTTCTATTTCTTGATTATATGATTATCCCATTTGAAAATTCCAGCTGGCTACTTTTAATTCAGCTGTCTGTAAATAACTAGGTTTCTATCAAATTGGCAACAGATTTTCATGCAGATATTTTAAAATCGTCATAAAAACAATGTGCACATTTTCCCACCAGATAAGAAGTTATGCGTGATGACGTAGTGCACATAAAAATACCTTTTGCGGTTAAATTCCCATTTACCAAATAAAAAATACTAGTTAAATGGGTTTCCTTCGCATTTTCAACTCTACTGATGGTTTTCTCACAAAAAATGTTGCGTTATATAGCGAGTGTGCCAACAGCCCGCAGTATGCTGTTGGTTACAGCGCACTTCTAGCCTACATGTTGACATTATTACGGAAAAAAGAGCAAAATCATTTTTATTTGCCAAACGCAAATGTGTCACCAGAATAAGACTCTCGATAATGACTAGAAAGCAGCATCAAGCTCATCACCATGCAGTTTCACCACCGTGTGAAGTTAATCATAATTGATTTAATCTGTAGTTTAACAAACTGCATGCTTTCCAGATGATTCGTAGTGGGAGGACCACACGACATGTCATCGCGTGACTCCAAATTTACTTCGATATTATGGTTATTATATCAATACCTGCGCATAAAAGCATTTCCACCGACATTTCGCAATTCATTTTACCGACACAAAATATCCCAGCATGTCTAGAGTATTGTATTCTGTTGACATTATGAAAAATTGACCTAAAAATGTTCTGTTTCCATCAACCCTGTCATGACATTTTTTACCCAACATGCCCTTTTGTCGCATGGATGGAAACCTGATTATTGAGATATAAAGAGGTCATATTAATCATATGTTATATCTGTACAGTATATGAGTACATCAGAAAATATAACAAAATACATATAAAAACGGTACACATATCCAACAGTAAAACTAAGTAAAATCCCAGCCAAACCTAAGGAGCTGGGGAGAAACAACACAAACCAAGACCTACAGTGCATTCTGAAAGTATTCAGACCCCTTGACTTTTCCCACATTTTGTTAAATTACAGCCTTATTCTAAAATGGAGTACATAAATTGTTTTCCTCATCAATCTATACACAATAGCCCATAATGACAAAGTGAAAACAGTTTTTTAGAATTGTTTTCTAATGTATTAAAAACAAAAACAGAATACCTTTATCTACATAAATATTCAGACACTTTTCTATGATACTCGAAATGGACCTATGTCTATTGATCATCCTTGAGATGTTTCTGCAACTATGATAAATTCAACTGATTGGACATGTCATGCCCTGGCCTTAGTTATCTTTGTTTTCTTTATTATTTTGGTTAGGTCAGGGTGTGACATGGGGGATTTATGTGTTTTCCTTGGTCTAGGGGTTTTGCATGTTTTTGGGGTGTTATCTATTCTAGGTGTTTTTGTAAGTCTATGGTTGCCTAGATTGGTTCTCAATTAGAGGCAGGTGTTTATCGTTGTCTCTGATTGGGCACCATATTTAGGCAGCCATGTTCTTTGGGTATTTTGTGGGTGATTGTTACCTGTGTCAGTGTTTGTGCCACACGGGATTGTTTCGTTGCCAGTTCACTTTGTTGTTTTGTATTTGTGTTCATGTTGAGTTTTCTTATTAAATACCATGGACACTGCATATTGGTTCGATCTTTGCTACACTCTTCAGAGGAAGAGGAGGAAATCTGTCATGACAGGACATGACTTGGAAAGGTACACACCTGTCTGTATAAGGTCCCACAGTTGACAGTGTATGTCAGAGCAAAAACCAAGCCAAGAGGTTAAAGGAATTGTCCGTAGAGCTCTGAGACAGGCTTGTGTCGATGCACAGATCTGGGGAAGGCTCACAAAAAATGTCTGCAACATTGAAGGTCCACCAGGATAACAGTGGCCTCTATCATTCTTAAATGGAAGAAGTTTGGAACCCCCAAGACACTTCCTAATGCTGGCCGCCCGGGCCAAACTGTACAATCGGTGGAGAAGGATCTTGGTCAGGGAGGTGACCAAGAACCCGATGGTCACTCTGACAGAGCTCCAGAGTTCATCTGTGGAGATGGGAGAACCTTCCAGAAGGACAACCATCTCAATCAGGCGTTTATGGTAGAGTGGGCAGACGGAAGCCATTGAAGATTGAACTCTTTGGCCTGAATGCCAAGCGTCACGTCTGGAGGAAACCTGGCACCATCCCTATGGTGAAGCATGGTGGTGTCAGAATCATGCTGTGTGGACGTTTTTGAGCGGCAGGGACTAGGAGACTAGTCAGGATCGGGCAAAAGATGAACGCGGCAAAGAACAGAGAGATCCTTGGTGAAAACCTGCTCCAGACCTCAAACTGGGGTGAAGGTTCATCTTCCAACAGGACAACGACCCTAAGCACACAGCCAAGACAATGCAGCAGTGGCTTCAGGACTTATCTCTGAATGTCCTTGAGTGGCCCAACCAGAGGCCGGACTTGAACCTTATCTAATATGTCTGGCGAGACCTGACAATAGCTGTGCAGCGATGCTCCCCATCCAACCTGACCGAGCTTGAGAGGATCTGCAGAGAAGAATGGGAGAAGCTCCCCAAATACACATGTGCCAGGCTTGTAGAGCCATACCTAAGAAGACTCGAGGCTGTAATCGCTGCCAAAAGTGCTTCAAAAAAGTACTGAAGAAAGTGTTTGAATACTTATGTAAATGTTATATTTCAGGTTGTTTTTTTAATACGTTTGTATAAAATTCTAGAAACCTGTTTTTACTTTGTCATTATGGGGTATTGTTTGATGAGGAGAAAAAAACTATAGAATCCATTTTAGAATAAGGCTGTAATGTAACAAAATGTGGAAAAAGTCAAGGGGTCTGAATACTTTCCGAATGCACTGTAAATGGAATTAATAAATTTAAGAGTCACCCAAATTTGACTCTCCAACAACCTGACACTCTATGCATCTGCAATACACATTTCAGTTATAGTAGGCTTTTTGAAGACTTTCTGTCACATATACAGTGGGGAGAACAAGTATTTGATACGCTGCCGATTTTGCAGGTTTCCCTACTTACAAAGCATGTAGAGGTCTGTAATTGTTTATCATAGGTACACTTCAACATCAGAAAAGCAGAACTTAATATTTGGTACAGAAACCTCTGTTTAGACCAAAAAGCTCTATTTTTGTCTCATCAGACCACATGACCTTCACCCATTCCTCCTCTGGATCATTGTAAAGGCCGTTGGTGTTGGAAGAAGTTGAGAAACAAGGTGCAGCGTGGTATGTGTCCATATTTATTAGAATGAACACGGAAATAACCAAAATAACAAAGAGAAACGACCGAAAACCGTTCTGGCTGGTGCAGACACACAACAGACAACAGAAAATAATCACCCACGAAACACAATAGAATACAGGCTACCTAAATATGGTTCTCAATCAGGGTCAAACGATTGACAGCTGCCTCTGATTGAGGACCATACCAGGCCAAACACAGAAATAGCAAATCATAGATAAACTAACACAGACAACCCACCCAACTCACACCCTGACCATACTAAAACAAAGACATACTAAAGGAACTAAGGTCAGAACGTGACAATCCTCCAGATGGTCATTGGCAAACTTCAGACGGGCCTGGACATGCGCTGGCTTGAGCAGGGGGACCTTGCGTGCGCTGCAGGATTTTAATCCATGACGGCGTAGTGTGTTTCTAATGGTTTTCTTTGAGACTGTGGTCCCAGCTCTCTTCAGGTCATTGACCAGGTCCTGCCGTGTAGTTCTGGGTTGATCCCTCACCTTCCTCATGATCATTGATGCCCCACGAGGTGAGATCTTGCATAGAGCCCCAGACCGAGGGTGATTGACCTTCATCTTGAACCTCTTCCATTTTCTAATAATTGCGTCAACAGTTGTTGCCTTCTCACCAAGCTGCTTGCCTATTGTCCTGTAGCCCATCCCAACCTTGTGCAGGTCTACAATTTAACCCTCATGTCCTTACACAGCTGTCTGGTCTTGGCCATTGTGGAGAGGATGGAGTCTGTTTGATTGAGGGTGTGGACAGGTGTCTTTTATTCGGGTAATGAGTTCAAACAGGTGCAGTTAATACAGGTAATGAGTGGAGAACAGGAGGGGTTCTTAAAGAAAAACTAACTGGTCTGTGAGAGCCTGAATTCTTACTGGTTGGTGATCAAATACTTATGTCATGCAATAAAATGCTAAATAATTACTTAAAAATCATACAATGTGATTTTCTGGTGTACCTATGATACAAATTACAGACCTCTACATGCTTTGTAAGTAGGAAAACCTGCAAAATCGGCAGTGTATCAAATACTTGTTCTCCCCACTGTATGTAAATAAGGTATTTCTGTTTTTACTGTTAATACATTTGCAAAAAAATCTACAAACCTATTTTTGCTTTGTCATTACGTGTATATTGATGAGAATATATACTATTCTATCCTATGTATTCTTCAGATATACTACATATTCTATCCATATACTGTCCATAATATATATACATTCCATCTTGTTTATTCTTGTATATTGTTAGATATTACTGCACTGTTGGCGCTAGGATCACAAGCATTTCGCTACACCCTGTTTTTGCTTTGTCATTATGTGTGTAAATTGATGAGGACAAAACATGTATTTAAGCAATTTTAGAATAAGGCTGTAACGTAACAGAATGTCCAAAAAGGGAAGGGGTCTGAATACTTTCGAATGCACTGTAGTGTATATAGGGCATGTTGGGTCTGTCATGGCACAATTCTCAATACTATTCTCAACCATGTTTATTTTCATATTGGACCGCCATCTAGTGGCATACGGTCTGCTCCATCTCTGCTACAGAGACACAGGCAGTAACCTCAGCTCCCTCAGCAATTACAGAAGCGTATTGGTTTGATCCACAGTGAAGGTGTGCTCCTCTTCTCTAGTGTCAGACTGCATTGTCACAGTACTGGAGCCCTGAGGCATGGGCCCCAGGGACGAGAACAAAACACATGACCTGGTCACAAAAGTTTGATGTTCCAAAGAGAGATGAATGATTCTATAATAACTTCCTCCAAATTCTGAAATGAATGTATACTGTACCAACACCAGACTTGCCAATAGCATATATACAGTAGATTGTCTGTGAACATAATGGAAATAAATTGAATATGCTGAAATGTTAGCAAGACAAAAAATACAATTTTTACTGTTATACCTTTATTTCTTGCTATTGCATTTTGTACACATTCAGTGACAAGAAAGAAAGGAGAGAAAACACTGGTTTGGCAAACTAATGTGTACATATCACATTCACAAATCCCACTTTGCAAAGCAGTCAAACTACAATGAGATTTCAGTGCGTGGTGACAAAAACAAAAAGGTACAGCACACAGGATATGTGCTAAGTAAGGTGTGCCGTGTAAGAGAAGCAGAATTGTCTGCAAGGACACAGTTACTGATATGAACAATAAAGCAGCATTCAAAAAGCCTAGGCACTTGAAGCATGTGCAAATAGCTAGTGCAGTGCCAGTGTGAGCTGTGCGTGGGTGCAATAAGAGCATTAGAATGAAAAAGGAAGATAATGGAAAGCAGCTAATGACATCATCAACTAGACATATTTAACCCATCTACATGTTCTTTCATTCTGCACATACTAAAAACTAACATCAACAAACTATCAACTTACTAACTACTATCAGGACACGTGATGGTAGTGTGTATCAGAGACCCTGGTCCATTTCAAGTGCTAATTTCAGTTAATCATTTTTTTGTCCAGAAACATTTAGTTAGTTATGGTAGTAAATCAAATTAACTATGTCATTCATTCACCATCTGATCATATTATCTAAATAGCTTTTCTATAATTTGGGCTTGTCCTAAAACAGCCTCAATTTCAGCATGGTCTTCTAGACTCTGATCTCATTCACAGTGATTGGAGGTTTTTGAGGACAAAGATCTCGAATGACCTCCATGATGAGTCCTAAAAAAAATTGCTACAATAATTTTTTAATCTTCAAAGCAAAGCAAAGCATATGAAATACTTTTACTTGTAATAACCTATATAATGGTGCAGTGAAAGTGCAATTTGATCAATCATTTTTGGCAAGATACATCTGTAAGCAATTCCACTTAATCATTTTCTAAAAAATAACATTACAAAATGTTGAATATAATTGTTGCCTATGGATTTAATACATTATTACAATAACTAATAATGTGCTATGTGAAGCTGAGTATCAAAACATTTAACACAGTCATGACATGTCTTGAACATTCAATGGCTAATCAGCAATCGATAATTATGCAATACAGGTGATATCACTAAGAGTAATGTTTCCTTTGATATACAATTTAGCTAAGCTCAAGCTTCTACTGTATGAAATCTACAAGAACATGTGGGAATGACAAAATGTAAACAAAACTTTCAAACTAGAGAGATCATCAGATGTCTTTGCGTCTATGAAAGGTTTCTTAATACTTTGAGATTGAAATAAAAGGCAAGAGTTGATCATTAACCAATAATTGAATAGTTACACCATACCACCTGACACGTAAATATTTTAGCCAATCAATAGCATGGGATTGACAACTTCCAACTTTAATTTCCATTTCATCCATTATCTTAATGGTAATTCAGAGGAAATCCTTAAAGGTGCAATAGGCAGAAATCACTCTGCCATTTCCTGGTTACTAAAATTATAATAGTTGCCCTAATTTCAGTTTATGTGCCAAAACAAGTATTGATAATCATTGTACCATCTGAAAAAAATAATGTATAATCAGCTCTTTATAGCTGGTGTACATAACCAAACGTAAAAGATACAAAAATGAGCACGGGAAGCATAGAAATCGTTTCTATGTGAATTTGGTTGGGTCCCCCAAAAAGTTACATACAATATTGCAGCTTTAAGTGCCCCAGAATCAGGGGCTGTGAACCAAATACACACTCTGATACGGTAGTGTTGGCCTCACTTTTCACCCCCCACTATCTCGTCAATCCTACAGGGATGCTACAATGGGAATGGGTGATCATGTCCTAAAGAGATTCACAAAGGCTGCGTTTGCAAACTTGTCTGTCGACCCTTCATTAAAGACCAAAATTGGTTAATGAAAATTGTGATTGAATAAAAAATGTAGACCAGTTTCATTTACGGAGCAAAAAATATACAGCTGTGCAATATACACTGGACAAAAATATAAAAGCTACATGTAAAATGTTTGTACCGTGTTTCATTATCTGAAATAAAAGATCTAATATGTTCCATATGCACAAAAAGCTTATTTCTCTCAAATGTTGTGCATAAATTTGTTTACATTCCTATTAGTGAGCATTTCTCCTTTGCTAAGATAATCCATCCAATTGACAGGCGTGTATTATCAAGAAGCTGATTAAACAGCATGATCATTACACAAGTGCACCTTGTGCTGGGGACAATAAAAGGCCACCTGGACAGCTGATGAAACTGAGGAGTATTTCTGTCTGTAATAAAGCCCTTTTGTGGAGAAAAACATACTCTGATTGGTTGGGCGGGGCTCCCCAGTGAGTGGGCTTGGCTCCCAAGTGGGTGGGCCTATGCCCTCGCAGGCCCACCCATGGCTGTGCACCTGCCCAGACATGTAAAATCCATAGGCCTAATGAATTCATGATTCATGAACTGATACATAAAATTACGCTGGATTCAAAACTTAGTTAAATAATTTAAATTATTATACAACCATCCCAGCTCTGCAGATTTTGCTGTGAAGAGACAGAAACATTAGATAATTTGTTTTGGTACTGAAGAATGAAACTTGAGGGTGTTCAGAGATAGATGGGAGGGGTTGAATGAAGCTGAAGGGTAGTACTAAAAATAACAAGATAACTATTGTAAAATATACTGTGTCCGTACAATGTATATAGGTTCAGAACTTTTGTGAAACAGCACAGTTTAAAATTATATGGCAAATAAAAAATCTAAACTGGATGGTCTTCAGAGATAGATGGGAGGAGTTGAGGGTAGCAGAAGGATGGGACAGAAATAAACAAAATATAACTATTATAAAATATACTGTGTCCGTAAAATGTATATAGTATGTATAAACTGGAAGTAGAAGCCTAAGTGTTGTTGAACACTAGTTTACTCAAATTAGGGGAGGGGTGGTAGTGTTAGGGTAAAATAATAAAGGATAATATTTTTTTTAAAGATATATAATTATATATATATTTTACACAAAGGCTGCTTTTAACTAATCTGATTGTTTAAAAAAACAATTAGTGGAAAAATATCACTATTGGTCTGCCTGTGTAAACATAGCCATTGTGAATCTCTTTAGGATATGATCATCCATTCCAGTACTAGCATCCCTGAGCCAAAGGGCTGATATGAGCGTGAAAGTCTGGAAGTCCTGAAAGTTTGACTGATATAAAGAAATTGTTTGATAGGATTCTCACCTGATACTCCAAAAGCAAAGCCTAAAGTATAGAGAATAGATAGTACAGAATAAGAACTAGTCTGATGGATCAGTTTTTGAAGTGATCATTGAAGTGGTCAGAAAACAGTGTTTCACACTCATTACACATTGTCTATGATCTCAGTAAATTGTAGTTATTATTGTGAACTATAATAATGATATGAAAATCTGTTTAAAAACATTTAATAACATCTGGCTATCTATACATTGAAAGGAGGTCAGGGAGAGAGGAGACCCGTAGTTACAGGAAGTGACATCACAAGGGACAGAAGAAATAGCCCGGTATTGAACATCACGCCGAGGGCTGAACAGATTGGAAGAATTCCTAGACAGACAAAAACAGACCATCAGATTTAAACACTTATACACAGACACAACAAACAAACCCTTGCAACAAAGAAAATTGTGTTTAGAAAAATGCTAATATTATCTACCACATCAAGAGTCATTACTGAAAGATCATGTCATCACACTTCTCTTTCAATTATACTTCGCTACTAGTTTTTGATTTCATACTCATTTTCCAGACAAAAATGATTCAAATGCCTTTCGAAATGCACACTTCATCTGTATGGATGTGCAACAACACAAGAACAAATAGGTCTACATGTACACAAAGAGATCCACAAAGAGAATTTCTTGGAAATACTTTCATAATTCTTGTCTACCCTACTACATATTTGATTGAGTAAATTCATATCTTTGGGCAACCCACCGAACAACTCCAATGCTGTATATGTTTGCATTTTTTTGCAATAATTTATGTTTGTAAGTGTATATGTTTGCACCATCAACTACATTGACTCCCCTCTCCTTCCCACTCCTATCTCAGTTGTCCTTCCTCCTGCTCATCCCTGTACCCATGATGACTCACGCTGGTGTACAGCCATGCTGTTCTCCTTCCAGGTAGACCCCTGGTACACCCTGCAGGTGTAGGTGTAGGGCTTATCATCCGCCATCGGAGCCCAGGTGAGGCGACACACGGTGGGGTTGACCAGGCTCACGTTGGCCCTCCTCCGGTTGTCTGTGGACACCAGGGACACAGCGTTGGGGTAGGTGCTGCCCACCTATTGTGAATGAGATTTTTTCTTAATTTATTTGCTTCAGTGTTCCACTGTGATTATTTTCAGCAACAGTGGCAAAGTTAGCGTGGTAGTGGGCATTTTAAAGCTAATTTCTTGCAATTCTACACATTTTGTTATGGGGCGTAGAGAACATTTGATAGTTTCAAAACGAATTACCTGTAATTCTACACATTTTGCCAATTAGCAGATGCTATTCTTGTGCTATCTGAGTGACTCAAACATTGTAACAAAATCAATAGGGGCACTCATGACATTTTTGGTATTTTAGATTCTCACTGTCTGTCTAGTTTTTCCCTTTGGTGATTGCTAGTTCTCAAAAATGATCTTATTTTTAAATATATTGCTCCATTTCTCACATCCTGATCAGTTTCACCTGTTCTCGTTATTGTCCACTCCCTCCAGGTGTCGCTTGTTTTCCCCAGTGGATTTATCCCTGTGTTTCCTGTCTCTCTGTGCCAGTTCATCTTGTATGTTTAGTCAAGTCAACCAGCATGTTTTTCCCGTACTCCTTTTGCTATTCTCCCTTTTCTAGTCCTCCCGGTTTTGACTCTGTCCTGTTTCTGGACTCTGTACCCACCTGCCTGATCATTCTGCCTGCCTTGACCACGAGTCTGTCTGCCACTCTGTACCTCCTGGACTCTGATCTGGTTTTGACCTTTTTGCCTGTCCACGACCATTCTATTGCCTACTCCTTTGGATTAATAAACATTGTAAGACTCCAGCCATCTGCCTCCTGTGTCTGTATTTGGGTCTCGCCTTGTGCCTTGATACCATTATATTTTCTACATACTTTATATCTGCTTTAGTCACACTTAAACATCTAAAATCAACAGTGTGCCGCTGCTAAATGCATATAGGGGAAGATTAAGGTTAAATGCAATAAAATAAATAATTTAATTAATTAATTAATAAATATACACTGAGTGTACAAAATATTAGGAACACCTTCCTAATATTGAGTTGCACTCCTTTTCCCCCTCAGACCAGCCTCAATTCGTTGGGGCATGGACTCTACAAAGGGTCGAAAGCATTCCATTTTGACTCCAATGCTTCCCACAGTTGGCTGGATGGTGGACCATTCCTGATACACACGGGAAACTGTTGAGCGTGAAAGATCCAGCAACATTGCAGTTCTTGACACACTCAAACCAGTACTACCATACCCCGTTCAAAGGCACTTAAATCTTTTGTCTTGCCCATTCACCCTCTGAATTGCACACATACACAATCTATCACCTCAATTCTCTCAAGGCTTAAAAATCCTTCTTTAACCTGCCTCCCCCCCTTCATCTACACTGATTTAAAGTGGATTTAACATCTATAAGGGAAAATAGCTTTCACCTAGATTCAACTGGTCAGTCTATGATATGGAAATAGCAGGTGTTCCTCATGTTTTTACACTCAGTGTAAATAAAGAAAGAGAAAAATAAGAGAACGAAAATCTATCAAAAACAATCAAATCCCACCAGTCGGCTGTCCTGCTTGTACTCGCAGTAGGGGCCTAGGTGTACAGGGTTGTCTTCCACAGGGAACTCACAGTCCACCCGCAGGTTGCGCTCCATGTAGGTGAGGCAGGGGTACATCTGAGGACCCCGGGGAGTCCAGAAGAACCCAGAGGTTGTGGAGACCAATGCTAGGACACACAGAATAAGAGGCAATAAGAAACATCCTTGAGAATCACACCACAATTTGTAGACCCCCGACCCCCCCCCCCCCCCCAAAAAAAAACCCGGATGATTGCCATGCAGAGTGAGTGCATTACCTAGGACGAGATATGCGGTGGCAGAGGGATGCGACTCCATGGCACCTGCTGGCTCGTGCGTGCTCGGCCCGGTAAACTGAAGTACGTTCAGATGCTCTGCGTTCCAAATTTCAACAAAGACCACTGTGAATAGTGGTATAGACTTACATCCCTACTAAGAACCAGAAGTGAAATTTAAAAAAAATAACTTCACATTGCATGACTTATCAAGCGCACACTTCTTCCATGATGATCCCAACAGGAGAAAAAAATATTTTGGCTGTTAAAACTCTGCATTGTAGCCAAAATGACAGTGGACATCTATTTTGTAGAGTAGGGTAAAGAGCCCACACAGCCAGCACAATCTACATAATATTTTCGTCTAAACCGGACCAACATAAATCCTAAGAGCCTGCGGGGAGACAAGCCTACGCCCATGCGGGCTCGTCTTCAATAACACTGCACCAAACCGGCTTCTATGAAATAGCACGTTTACAGCATAGCATTATAGAGAGCTTAAATAGAGGACACCTTGAAAGCGTCTAGAAAAGGGCGATTTGCTAGAGCCTACTATTTCCGATGGTGCATTATACCCAATTGTAGAATTACAGCATATAACATTATCAAATAGTCAATCAAATAAATCTGTCGCATTTACCTGATGGAAGTGGGTAACTCGTGCTTCTTTGCCCTAGGTCAAAGCCGTGACGTCCTGTCCTGATACAGCAAAGGCTATCCCGCAAGGAGATGCGAAGTCGCCTAGCGTGCTGATACCTTCGTATATACAGTCATTTGCTGATACAGTCCCAGAGTATGGAGGGCGTGGGCGATTATATGGCTGCTGTGCAGTCAAGCCTGGTCTCATAGATTAGAGGTAACAGTAAACATAAATACACGACACTCAAATTAGTATAATCAAATCAATTTGTATTTCTCGCATGCGCCTAATACACCTGCTTTCGACTTTACCATGAAATACTTGCTCAGAGCCCTTCCCAACGATGCAGAGCTTAAAAACAATAACACAAGGAATAAAATAAAATACAAAAGAAGGGAGCTATATACAGAGAGCACCAGTACAAGACCAACGTGCAGAGAGAGGTACAAGGTATGAAGTAGATACAGTGCATTCGGGAAAGAATTCAGCCTTATTCTAAAATTAAATGAATTGTTATTTTCCCCCTTATCAATCTACACAATACTTCAGAATCACAAAGCAAAAACAGGTGACGACATTTCTGCTAATGTATATATATATATATATATATATATATATATATCAGTGGGGAGAACAAGTATTTGATGCACTGCCGATTTTGCAGGTTTCCCTACCTAGAAAGCATGTAGAGGTCTGTAATTTTTTAGCATAGGTACACTTCAACTGTGAGACGGAATCTAAAACAAAAATCCATTCACATTGTATGATTTTTAAGTAATTAATTTGCATTTTATTGCATGCAATAAGTATTTGATACATCAGAAAAGCATAACTTAATATTTGGTACAGAAACCTTTGTTTGCAATTAAAGAGATCATACGTTTCCTATAGTTCTTGACCAGGTTTGCACACACTGCAGCAGGGATTTTGGCCCACTCCTCCATACAGACCTTCTCCAGATCCTTCAGGTTTCGGGGCTGTCACTGGGCAATACGGACTTTCAGCTCCCTCCAAAAATATTCTATTGGGTTCAGGTCTGGAGACTGGCTAGGCCACTCCAGGACCTTGAGATGCTTCTTACGGAGCCACACCTTAGTTGCCATGGCTGTGTGTTTCGGGTCGTTGTCATGCTGGAAGACCCAGCCACGACCCATCTTCAATGCTCTTACTGAGGGAAGGAGGTTGTTGGCCAAGATCTCGCGATACACGGCCCCATCCATCCTCCCCTCAATACGGTGCAGTCGCCCTCTCCCCTTTACAGAAAAGCATTCCCTAAGAATGATGTTTCCACCTCCATGCTTCATGGTTGGGATGGTGTTCTTGGGGTTGTATTCATCCTTCTTCTTCTTCCAAACACGGCGAGTGGAGTTTAGACCAAAAAGCTCTATTTTGGTCTCATCAGACCACATGACCTTCTCCCATTCCTCCTCTGGATCACCCAGATGGTCATTGGCAAACTTCAGACGGGCCTGGACATGTGCTGGCTTGAGCAGGGGGAGCTTGCGTGCGCTGCAGGATTTTAATCCATGACGGCATAGTGTGTTACTAATGGTTTTCTTAGAGACTGTGGTGCCAGCTCTCTTCAGGCCATTGACCAGGTCCTGCCGTGTAGGGCTGAGCTCTCACCTTCCTCATGATCATTGATGCCCCACGAGGTGAGATCTTGAATGGAGCCCCAGACCGAGGGTGATTGACCGTCATCTTGAACTTCTTCCATTTTCGAATAATTGCGCCAACAGTTGTTGCCTTCTCACCAAGCTGCTTGCCTATTGTCCTGTAGCCCATCCCATCATTGTGCAGGTCTACAATTTTATCCCTGATGTCCTTACACAGCTCTCTGTTCTTGGCCATTGTGGAGAGGTTGGAGTCTGTTTGATTGAGTGTGTGGACAGGTGTCTTTTATACAGGTAACGAGTACAGACAGGTGCAGTTAATACAGGTAATGAGTGGAGAGCAGGAGGGCTTCTGAAAGAAAAACTAACAGGTCTGTGAGAGCCAGAATTCTTACTGGTTGGTAGGTGATCAAATCCTTATTGCATGCAATAAAATGCAAATTAATGACTTAAAAATCATACAATGTGATTTTCTGTATTTTTGTTTTAGATTCAGTCTCTCACAGTTGAAGTGTACCTATGATAACAATTACAGTCCTCTACATGCTTTGTAGGTGGGAAACCTGCAAAATTGTCAGTGTATCAAATACTTGTTCTTCCCACTGGAAATATATATTTATATATAAAACAGTAATATCACATTTACATAAGTATTCAGACTTAAGTATTCAGATTTAAGAGGGCACCGACGGAGAAGGTCGCTTCGCTTCAGGTCCTTAACTTCTTCGATATAGGGGGTGCTCTTTTAATTTTTGGATAAAAAAATGTTCCCGTTTTAAACAAGATATTTTGTCACGAAAAGATGCTCGACTATGCATATAATTGACACGAAGAAAACACTCTGACGTTTCCAAAACTGCAAAGATATTGTCTGTGAGTGCCCCAGAACTAATGCTACAGGTGAAAACAAGATGAAATTTCATACAGGAAATGCCCCAGATTTTGAATGCGCTGTGTTCCAATGTCTCCTTATATGGCTGTGAATGCGCCAGGAATGAGCCTACACTTTCTGTCGTTTCCCCAAGGTGTCTGCAGCATTGTGACATATTTGTAGGCATATCATTGGAAGATTGACCATAAGAGACTACATTTACCAGGTGTCCGCTTGGGGTCCTTCGTCGAAATTATTGCGCAATCACCAGCTGCGTCCACTTTTCCATTAGGTTCAGAGGAGAAAGGCAACTGCCACGAATGATTTATCATCGAATAGATATATGAAAAACACCTTGAGGATTGATTCTAAACAACGTTTGCCATGTTTCTGTCGATATTATAGAGTTACTTTGGAGAAAAGAATTGGCGTTGTAATGACAGAATTTTCGGGGGGTTTCTTAGCCAAACGATGAACAAAACGAAGTGATTTCTCCTACACAAATAATCTTTTTGGAAAAACTGAACATTTGCTATCTAACGGAGAGTCTCCTCATTGAAAACATCCAAAGTTCTTCAAAGGTAAATTATTTTATTTGAATGCTTTTCTTGTTTTTGTGAAAATGTTGCCTGCTGAATGCTAGGCTTAATGCTATGCTAGCTATCAATACTCTTACACAAATGCTTGTGTAGCTAAGGTTGAAAAGCATATTTTCATGAATAGTTAACGTTGCGTTATGCTAATGAGCTTGAGGCTATGATTACGCTCCCGGATACGGGATTGCTCGACGCTCGAGGTTACCTCTTAGAGCAAGCTGAGACGCTAGCGTCTCACCTAGCCAACAGGAAATGGAAATGCGCAACGCCAAATGCTAATAGCACTCGTTAAAACTCAAACTTTCATTAACACACATGCATGGTACTCAATTAAAGCTACACTCGTTGTGAATCTAGCCAACAAGTCAGATTTTTAAAATGCTTTTCGGCGAAAGCATGAGAAGCTATTTTCTGATAGCATGCAACACCCCGAAATACCTGAAGGGGACGTAAACAAAAGAATTAGCGTAGCCGGCGCTAAACAAAACGCAGAAAAAAAATATAAAACATTCTTTACCTTTGATGAGCTTCTTTGTTGGCACTCCTTTATGTCCCATAAACATCACAATTGGGTCTTTTTTTCCCAATTAAATCGGTCCATGTATACCCAAAATGTCCATTTATGAAGACTGTTCCAGGAAAAAACACAGTTTCAAAACACAACGTCATTTTTTAAAATTAATAACGTTGCCTATAAACTTTGACAAAACACTTCAAACTACTTTTGTAATCCAACTTTAGGTATTAGTAAACGTTAATAATCGATCGAATTCATCACGGGTCGATCTGTATTCAATAGCAGCAGATGGTCGGTATTCTCTGTACCAAAACTTCCTTTGTTGTGCCCTGATGACAGGAAGTGCCTTTTCTTCATTTCACCAAGGAATAACTTCAACACAATTACCAAGACTGGTGACATTGTGTGGAAGCTGTAGGAATTGCCAACTGGGAGCTATCTATTTTCCCTTGCCATAGACAATACAGGCAACTGGCGGATTGATATTTTTTGGGGGGGGTGATCAGTTTTCCTTGGGGTTTTGCCCACAACACACGTTCTGTTATAGTCACAGCCATGATTTAACCAGTTTTAGAAACTTCAGAGTGTTTTCTATCCACACATACTAATCATATGCATATACTATATTCCTTGCATGAGTAGCAGGACGTTGAAATGTTGCGCGATTTTTAACAAAAAGTTGAAAATAGTAGCCCGTTCTTTAAGAGGTTTTAAGAAACTATGCAGTTATTTGTTCTTATGTATTATTTTAAGTATTATTTCTTACATTGTTTAGCCCAGGAAATCTCAAGTGTTATTACATACAACCAGGAAGAAATATTGGATATTAAATTGATGACAACTTACCAACATTCAACCAGGAATACGTATTTCCCGAAACGGATCCTTTGTTCGGACCTCCACCATGGACATGGGATCTTATCCCAGAGGCTGACCCAAAACAACGCAGCCGCCGCAGGAGATGCAGATGGAGCGGCCTACTGGTCAGACTCAGAAGGTGAGCACACCATCCGTCGCTCCAGAGCATATTACTCACCCATGTCCAATCTCTAGATAACAAGGAGGGCAAAATTAGGGCACGAGTGGCCTTCCAGAGAGACAGAGATTGTTACAAACTATAACAGGAAACGCCCGTGCTCAGGTCCGTCCAACACTGGTCTGACCAATCGGATACCACGCTTCAGGATTGCTTCGATCATGTGAACTGGGATATGTTCTGGATAGCCTCAGACAACAACATTAATGTATACGCTGACTCGGTAGGCGAGTTTAATAGCAAGTGAATCGGAGATGTTATACCCACTGACTATTAAAACATTTCCTGAACCAGAAACCGTGGATTGATGGCAGCATTCACGCAAAACAAAACACAAACCACTGCTTTTAATCATGGCAAAGGGACTGGAAACATGACCGAATACAAACAGTGCAGCTATTCCCTCCGTAAGGCAATCAAATAAGCAAAGCGTCAGTATAGAGATAAAGTAGCCGCAATTCAATGGCTCAAACACGAGACGTATGTGGCAGGGTCTACAGTCAATCACACATTACAAAAAGAAAACCAACTCCATCGCAGACATCGACGTCTTGCTCCCAGACAAAATAAACAACTTCTTTGCTCGCTTTGAGGACAATACAGTGCCACTGACATGGCCCGCTACCAATGCCTGTGGGCTCTCATTCTCCATGGCCAACGTGAGTAAAACATTTAAACGTGTTAACCCTCACAAGGCAAGGCCCATCCCTAGCCGCATCCTCAGAGTATGCGC
Source organism: Oncorhynchus masou masou (assembly GCF_036934945.1). NCBI lineage: Eukaryota > Metazoa > Chordata > Actinopteri > Salmoniformes > Salmonidae > Oncorhynchus > Oncorhynchus masou. Next base: position 47,149,054 of record NC_088223.1, on the reverse strand, counting down.
AGACCTAGCTGGCTGGTGTGTTTATGAACATATTAAATCATTCCCTATCCCTGTCTGTTGTCCCCACATGCTTCAAGTTGGCCACCACTGTTCCTGTTCCCAAGGAAGCTAAGGTAATTGAACTAATAGACTATCGCCCCGTTGCAGTCACTTCCGTCATCATGAAGTGCTTTGAGAGACTAGTCAAGGAGCATATCACCCCCACCCTACCTGATACCCTAGACCCACCTAATTTGCATACCACCCCAGTAGGTCCACTGACGATGTAATCGCCATCACACTGCACACTGCCCTATCCCATCTGGACAAGAGGATTACCTATGTAAGAATGTTGTTCACTGACTACAGCTCAGCATTTAATACCATAGTACCCTCCAAACTCGTCATTAAGCTTGAGACCCTGGGTCTCGACCCCGCCCTGTGTAACTGGGTCCTGGACTTTCTGACGGGCCGACCCCGGGTGGTGAAGGTAGGAAACAACATCTACACTTCGCTGATCCTCAACACTGGGGCCCCATAAGGGTGCGTTCTCAGCCCTCTCCTGTACTCCCTGTTCACCCATGACTGCGTGGCCATGCACGTTTCCAACTCAATCATCAAGTTTGCAGACGACACTACAGTGATAGGCTTGATTACCAACAACAACGAGACGGCCTACAGGGAGGAGGTGAGTGCCCTCGGAGTGTGGTGTCAGGAAAATAACCTTGCACTCAATGTCAGCAAAACAAAGGAGATGATTGTGGACTTCAGGAAACAGCAGAGGGAGCACACACCCCATCCACATCGATGGAACAGTAGTGGAGAAGGTGGAAAGTTTTAAGTTCCTCTGAGTACACATCACGGACAAACTGAAATGGTCCACCCACACAGACAGCATGGTGAAGAAGGCGCAAGAGACTGAAAAAATTTGACTTGTCACTTAAAAACTCACAAACTTTTACAGATGCACAATCGAGAGCATCCTGTCGGGCTGTATGTCCTGGTATGGCAACTGCACCGCCTCAACCGCAAGGCTCTCCAGAAGAGGGTAGTGCGGTCTGCACAACGCATCACCGTGGGCAAACTACCTTCCCCTCAGGACACCTACAGCACCCGATGTCACAGGAACGACCACCCGAGTCACTACCTGTTCACCCTGCTATCATCCAGAAGGCATGGTCAGTACAGGTGTATGCTGGGACTGAGAGACTGAAAAACAGGTTCTATCTCAAGGGCATCAGACTGTTAAACAGCCATCACTAACATAGAGAGGCTGCTGTCAACATACAGACTCAAATCTCTGGCCACTAATAAATGGACTTAATAAAGATGACACTAGTCACCTTAAATAACGGCACTTTAATAATGTTTACATATCCTACATTACTCATATCATATGTATATACTGTTCTATACCATTGACTGCATCTTGCCTATGCCTATCATTAGTCACTTTAACCTGTTAAATCTATGGGGGCGCTATTTCATTTTTGGATAAAAAGACATGCTCGTTTTAAGCGCAATATTTTGTCACAAAAAGATGCTCGACTATGCATATAATTGATAGCTTTGGAAAGAAAACACTCTGAGGTTTCCAGAACTGCAAAGATATTGTCTGTGAGTGCAGGCAAAACCAAGATGAAACTGCAACCAGGAAATGAGCAGGATTTTTTAGGCTCTGTTTTTCATTGTCTCCTTATATGGCTGTGAATGCGACAGGAATGAGCCTGCCCTATCTATCGTTTCCCCAAGGTGTCTGCAGCATTGTGACGTATTTGTAGGCATATCATTGGAAGATTGACCATAAGAGACTACATTTGCCAGGTGTCCGCCCGGTGTCCTCCGTCGAAATTGTTGCGTCATTTTCAGCTGCTGGTATTTTTCCATGGGATTCTGAGACGAAAGCAGGCTTCCACGAACGGCATATCAATGAAGAGATATGTGAAAAAACACCTTGAGGATTGATTCGTTTGCCATGTTTTGGTCAATATTATGGAGTTAATTTGGAAAAAGTTTGACGTTTTGGTGACTGAATTTTCAGTTCGTTTCGGTAGCCAAATGTGATGTACAAAACGGAGCGATTTCTCCTACACAAAGATTCTTTCAGGAAAAACTGAACATTTGCTATGTAACTGAGAGTCTCCTTTTTGAAAACATCCGAAGTTCTTCAAAGTTAAATGATTTTATTTATTTGGTTTTCTGGTTTTTGTGAAAATGTTGCGTGCTAAATGATACGCTAAATGCTAAGCTAGCTATCAATACTCTTACACAAATGCTTGATTTGTTATGGTTCAAAAGCATATTTTGAAAATCTGAGATGACAGTGTTGTTAAGAAAAGGCTAAGCTTGAGAGCAGGCATATTTATTTCATTTCATTTGCGATTTTCAGAAATCGTTAACGTTGCGTTATGGTAATGAGCCTGAGGCTGTATTCACGATCTCGGATCCGGGATGGGTAGTATCAAGAGGAGAACACCACTTTAATAATGTTTATATATCCTACATTACTCATCTCATATGTATATACTGCTCTATAACATTGACTGCATCTTGCCTATGCCGCACGGCCATCGCTCATCCATATACAGTTGAAGTCGGATGTTTACATACAGCTTAGCCAAATACATTTAATCTCAGTTTTTTACAATTCCTGACATTTAATCATAGTAAAGATTCCCTATCTTAGGTCAGTTAGGATCACCACTCTATTTTAAGAATGTGAAATGTCAGAATAATAGTAGAGAGAACAAATTATTTCTTTCATCACATTCCCACTGGGTCAGAATTTTACATACACGCAATGCTATTTGGAGCATTGCCTTTAAATAGTTTAACTTGGGTCAAACGTTTCGAGTAGCCTTCCACAAGCTTCCCACAATAAGTTGGGTGAATTTTGGTCCATTCCTCCTGTGTAACTGAGTCAGGTTTGTAGGCCTCCTTGCTCGCACACGCTTTTTCAGTTGTGCCCACACATTTTCTATGGGATTGAGGTCAGGGCTTTGTGATGGCCACTCCAATACCTTGACTTTGTTGTCCTTAAGCCATTTTGCCACAACTGTGGAAGTATGCTTGAGGTCATTGTCCATTTGGAAGACCCATTTGCAACCAAGCTGTAACTTCCTGACTGATGTGATGTCTTGAGATGTTGCTTCAATATATCCACATCATTTTCCTAACTCATGATGCCATCTATTTTGTGAAGTGCACAGTCCCTCCTGCAGCAAAGTACCCCCACAACATGATACTGCCACACCCCTTGCCTCATGGTTGGGATTGTGTTCTTTGGCTTGCGTGGTCCCATGATTTTTATACTTACTATTGTTTGTACAGATGAACGTGGTACCTTCAGGTGTTTGGAAATTACTCCCAAGGATGAACCAGACTTCTGGTGGTCTACAATTTTCTTTCTGAGGTCTTGGCTGATTTCTTTTGATTTTCCCATGATGTCAAGCAAAGAGGAACTGAGTTTGAAGGTAGGCCTTGAAATACATCCATGGGTACACCTCCAATTGTCTCAAATTATGTCAATTAGCCAGAAGCTTTTAAAGCCATGACATCATTTTATGGAATTTTCCAAGCTGTTTAAAGGCACAGTCAACTTACTGTATGTAAACTTCTGTCCACCTGGAATTGTGATACAGTAAATTCTAAGTGAAATAATCTGTCTGTAAACAATTGTTGGAAAAATTACTTTTGTCATGCACAAAGTAGATGTCCTAGCCGACTTGCCAAAACTATAGTTTGTTCACAAGAAATTTGTGGAGTGGTTGAAAAACAAGTTTTAATGACTCCAAGCTCAGTGTATGTGAACTTTTGACTTCAAATGTACGTACATATTCTTATTCATCCCTTACATTTGTGTGCATAAGGTAGTTGTTGTGAATTTGTTCGATTATTTGTTAGATATTACTGCATTGTCGGAACTAGAAGCACACGCATTTCGCTACACTCACATTTTAACATCTGCTAACCATGTGTATGTGACCAATAACATTTTATTTGATTTGACCCTTTACTCAGTACTTTTTTGAAGCACCTTTGCCAGCGATTACAGACTCCATTCTTCATGGGTATGATGTTACAAGCTTGGCACACCTGTATTTGGGGAATTTCTCACATTTTTCTCTGCAGATCCTCTCAAGGTCTGTCAGGTTGGAAGGGGAGCGTTGCTGCACAGGTGTTTTGAGGTTCGATCGAGTTCAAGTCCAGGCTCTGGTTGGGCCACTCAAGGACATTCAGAGACTTGTCCAGAAGCCACTCCTGCGTTGTTTTGGCTGTGTGCTTAGGGTCGTTGTCGTGTTGGAAGGTGAACCTTCGCCCCAGTCCTTCGCCCCCAGTCTGAGCTCCTGGGAACTCAGTCCACCCCCAGGTTGTGCTCCATGTAGGTGAGGCAGGGGAACATCTGAGGACCCCGGGGAGTCCAGAAGAACCCAGATGTTGTGTAGACCAATGTTAGGACGCACAGAATAAGTGGCAATAAGAGACATCCTTGAGAATCACATCACAGGATGTAATGATACGAAACGTAAACAATAATACACAATCCTGTCTCGGAGCTCTACGGACAATTCCTTCGACCTCATGGCTTGGGTTTTGCTCTGACATGCACTGGTGGGAACTCATATAGACAGGTTTGTGCCTTTCTAAATCATGTCCAATCAATTTAATTTACCGCAGGTGGACTCCAATCAAGAAAAACTTGAAGGATGATAATTGGAAACAGGATGCACCTTAGCTCAATTTCGAGTCTCATTGCAAAGGGTTTGAATTCTTAAGTAAATTATGTATTTTATTTACAAAAATGTCTAAAAATCCTGTTTTCGCTTTTTCATTGTACCGGCTTTCTTCTGTGGACGAAGGATCGGACCAAAGCGCTGCGTGGTTAGTGTTCAACATGTTTAATAAAGACAAATAAACGTGAACACTACAAAATACCAAAACAACAAATGTGAAAAACCGAAACAGTCCTACCTGGTGCATAGACACAAAGACAGAAGACAACCACCCACAAAACCCAACACAAAACAGGCTACCTAAATATGTTTCCCAATCAGAGACAATGACTAACACCTGCCTCTGATTGAGAACCACATCAGGCCAAACATAGAAATGGGAAAACTAGAGACACAACATAGAATGCCCATTCAGCTCACGTCCTGACCAACACTAAAACAAAGAAAACACTAAAGAACTATGGTCAGAACGTGACAGTATCCCCCCCCCCCCCACCAAAGGTGCGGACTCCAGCCGCAAAACCTGAACCTATAGGGGAGGGTCTGGGTGGGCATCTGTCTGCGGTGGCGCAGGACGTGGACCCCACTCCACCATAGACTTTGTCCACTTTAGTCTCCTCCTAGGAACGGCGACCCTCGCCGCCAACCTAGGACCGGCAACCCTACTAAAGGGTCCCACTGGACTAAACAAACTCCTCTGGACTGAGTGGCAGCTCCGGACTGAGGGGTAGCTCAGGACTGAGAAGTAGCTCAGGACTGAGGGGCAGCTCAGGACTGAGGGGCAGCTCAGGACTGAGGGGCAGCTCAGGACTGAGGGGTAGCTCAGGACTGAGAGGTAGCTCAGGACTGAGAGGTAGCTCAGGACTGAGGGGTAGCTCAGGACTCAGGGATAGCTCAGGACTGAGAGGTAGCTCAGGCTTGTTGATGGCTCTGGCAGCTTCTGGCTGACTGACGGCTCTGGCCGCTCCTGGCTGACTGACGGCTCTGGCGGCTCCTGGCTGGCTGACGGCTCTGGCGGCTCATGACAGACTGGGGGCTCTGGCGGCTCATGACAGACTGGGGGCTGAGAGGTAACTCAGGACTGAGAGGTAGCTCAGGCTGGTTGACGGCTCTGGCAGCTTCTGGCTGACTGACGGTTCTGGCGGCTCCTGGCTGACTGACGGCTCTGGTGGCTCCTGGCTGGCTGACGGCTCTGGCGGCTCCTGCCTGACTGACAGCTGGTTGACGGCTCTGGCAGCTTCTGGCTGACTGACGGCTCTGGCGGCTCCATGCTGACTGGCGGCTCTGGCGGCTCATGACAGACTGGGGGCTGAGAGGTAGCTCAGGACTGAGAGGTAGCTCAGGCTGGTTGACGGCTCTGGCAGCTTCTGGCTGACTGACGGCTCTGGCGGCTCCTGGCTGACTGACGGCTCTGGTGGCTCCTGGCTGGCTGACGGCTCTGGCGGCTCCTGCCTGACTGACGGCTGGTTGACGGCTCTAGCAGCTTCTGGCTGACTGACGGCTCTGGCGGCTCCTGGATGACTGACGGCTGGTTGACGGCTCTGGCAGCTTCTGGCTGACTGATGGCTCTGGCGGTTCCTGGCTGGCTGACGGCTCTGGCGGCTCCTGGCTGACTGGCGGCTCTGGCGGCTCCTGGCTGACTGGCAGCTCTGGCAGCTCCATGCTGACTGGCGGCTTTGGAAGCTCCATGCAAACTGGCGGCTCTGGTGGCTCAGGACAGACTGGCTGCTAGGCTATAGAAATGGGAAAACTAGACACACAACATAGAATGCCCACTCAGCTCACGTCCTGACCAACACTAAAACAAAGAAAACACAAAAAAACTATGGTCAGAACTTGACAGTCATTAAAATGTAATTTAATTCATTTTAGAATAAGGCTGTAAAGTTTAAAAAAATGGAAAAAGTCAAGGGGTCTGAATACATTGTATGTACATGAGTCCAGAGACCATGGTGTTGAACGCTGAGCTTTAGTCTATGAACAGCATTCTCCATAGTAATTTCCCCTCTTGTCCAAGTGGGAGAGGGCGGTGTGTAATTAACATTGTGCCATCTGTGGATCTGTTGGGGCAGTATGCCCATTGCACTGGATCAAGGGTAACTGGGATGATAGTGTTTCTGTGTGTCATGACCAGCCTTTCAAAGCACTTCATAATTACAGATGTGAGTGCTACAGGGCGATAGTCATTTAGGCTCTTGGGAAAAGGGACAATGGTGGTCAGCTTGAAACATGTTGGGATTACAGACTGGGACAAGGAGAGATTGAAAATGTCCAAGAAGACACTTGCCAGCTGGTTTGCTCATTCTTTGGGAACGTACCCTGGTATTGCTTCTGGCCTGGCAACCTTGTGGTTGTAAACCTGTTTAAACACTTTGCTCACATCAGATCACTCAGTCATACAGAAAAACAGTGGCTTTTACACAAGGCACAGTGAGCATAAAAGGCATTTAGCTCATTTGGGAGCTCTGCATCGCTGGGCAAATGACGACTGGGTTTCATCATCTGCCAGCACTACCACATACGACTAGCTTTGGAGCCAGGGTAAAAGGATTCCACCTTCCTCTTATATTGTTCTTTTGCATGTTTTATATATTGTCGGAGGTCGTAGCTGGCTTTATTGTATGTGTCCATGTCCGTGTCCGTGTCCCGTTCCTTGTAAGCGGTAGCGCTAGCCTGGGATATTGTCTGTAATCCATGGTTTTCTTATAGTCACTGTGGGGATGGCATCGTCTATGCACTTATTGATGAAGCCTGCGACTGTTGTGGTAAACTCCTCAATACTATCGGAGGAACCATGGAACATATTCCAGTCTGTACTAGCAAAATAATCTTGTAGCCTCGTGTCTGCTTTATCCAACCACTTCTGTATTGAGCTCATCACTGGTACTTCCTGTTTGAGCTTTTATCTGTAAAGAGGAAGCAGAAGAATGGAGTCATGGTCAGATTCGCCAAAGGGAGGACGAGGGTAGAATAAAAGTGGTTTAGTGCACCTAGTGGCACAGGAGACGTGTGGGTAAAAGTGAGGTAGGACGGTTTTAAGTCTACCCGCGTTTCTTGTTTGTTTTTGGCCCTATACATTTTGTTGAGTTCCAGAGAGGTGTTGGCTTGTGGAGGGATGTACACAGCCATGATAATTATGGATGAGAACTCTCTTGGTTGATAAAATCATCTGCAGCTTTCCATGAGATATCCAATATCCAGGTGAGCAAAAGCTTTAGATTTCATTCACACTTGAAGCAGCACACCAGTTTTTATTTATGATAAAAGGACTCCTCACTTCATATTCCTCGAAGCCGTTGTCCAATCCTGCCGCTGCATGGAGAATCCACTGAGTACTACGTGCATAGCATCATGATCCATCTACGTTTCAGTAAGACATACAGTCCCTTAAGAAAGTATTCACACCCCTTGACCTTTTCCACATTTTGTTGTGTTACAGCCTGAATTTGAGATTTTTTTGTCACTGGCCTACACACAATACACCATAATGTCAACGGGGTCATGGCCAACCTAAATCAATTCAGGAGAAAGAAAATTGCTTAACAAGTCACATAATAGGTTGCATGGACTCTGTGTGGAAAATTAGGGTTTAACATGATTTTTGAGTACCTCATCTCTGTACCCTACACATGCAATTATCTGTGAGTTCCTTCTGTCGAGGTACAGTTTCTGTAGCTGTAGCGTTAAGATTACCCTTCGCTGGAACTAAGGGGACTAGCCCGAACCATGAAAAACACCTCCAGACCATTATTCCTCATACAGTTGGCACTATGCATTTGGGCAGGGATCGTTCTCCTGGCAGCCACCAAACCCAGATTCATCCGTCAGACTGCCAGATGGTCAGGCGTAATTCCTCACTCCAGAGAACGTGTTTCCACTGCTCCAGAGTCCAATGGCGGCGAGCTTTACACTACTCCAACCGATGCTTGAGTGTGACTGCTCGGCCATGGAAACCCATATCATGAAGCTCCCGATGAACAGTCCTTGTGCAGACATTGCTTGGAACTCGGGAGTGAGTGTTGCAACCGAGGACGGTCCCGTTCTGCGAGCTTGTGTGACCTACCACTTAGCGGCTGAGCCGTTGTTGCACCTAGATGGTTCCACTTCACAATAACAGCACTTACGGTTGACCAGGGCAGCTCTAGAAGGGCAGAAATTTGACACACTGATTTGTTTGGTAAGCGGCATCATATGACGGTATCATTGAGTTCTTCAGTAAGGCCATACTACTGCCAGTGTTTGTCTATGGAGATTGCATGGCGGCATGGTTGATTTTATATACCTGTCAGCAACGGGTGTGACTGAAATAGCCGAATCCTCTAATTTGAAGGGGTGTCCACATGCTTTTTTATATATAGTGTATATTTGTCAACGAATGTAAGAATTTACATTTTATTGCAAAATATACAATAATATGAATGTTTTAAATGGTTTTTGTACTGACTACAGTGTCATGATGTGCCCTGGGGGGAGGCTCTATTTCTACCTTTGAGAATGTGGGAATGTTCCGTGGACACTAGGACACAGTTATGATGAGTGTTTCATTTGGTGATCTCATGGAGGACAGGAAACACACAAAGTTATCTAACAAAGTGTACATTTCCCAGCTGTCAGGTTTCCATCTAAATATTGTGAAACTTATGTCATTTAACAATTTGTGAAAAGATGTAATGTGATGTTAACCTTCTAAATGAGAAAATAATATAAATAAAAACTAGTCAGTGGCCACGCCCACGTGAGCATAGGATTTACGTCGACGTCATAGAACTGCCCTTTTCTACTGAAACGTATAAAACCACCCGTGACAAAATGTACATTTCATGCCAAAGAGACCCACGGTAAGCAGGATGTCTCGAATGGTTAAGACCAAACCACGGTATAAGCTAAGGTTGCAAATGGTTAAACTCTGAGACTATCAATTCACTACAAAAGGAGCAAATTCTAGAGTACACGTATTACGAGTCTGCAGCTAGAAAATTACGTAAACCTATAATGAGAATACCGACAACTGCCAAAGCAATTTTTCTATGAGAACATTTCTGAATGGTACTCTGAAGTATCTGTTCTAACCACCTACAACCACGAAAGACTGTGATTTCAATTAAAGTTAACCAGAGACTCTGATGAACCCTACAGGATGATCAAGGATTCCAACAGAGAAGACAACAACAACATACGGGCGTAAATATATATACAGTGCCTTGCGAAAGTATTCGGCCCCCTTGAACTTTGCGACCTTTTGCCACATTTCAGGCTTCAAACATAAAGATATAAAACTGTATTTTTTTGTGAAGAATCAACAAATGGGACACAATCATGAAGTGGAACGACATTTATTGGATATTTCAAACATTTTTAACAAATCAAAAACTGAAAAATTGGGCGTGCAAAATTATTCAGCCCTTTTACTTTCAGTGCAGCAAACTCTCTCCAGACGTTCAGTGAGGATCTCTGAATGATCCAATGTTGACCTAAATGACTAATGATGATAAATACAATCCACCTGTGTGTAATCATGTATCCGTATAAATGCACCTGCACTGTGATAGTCTCAGAGGTCCGTTAAAAGCGCAGAGAGCATCATGAAGAACAAGGAACACACCAGGCAGGTCCGAGATACTGTTGTGAAGAAGTTTAAAAGCCGGATTTGGATACAAAAAGATTTCCCAAGCTTTAAACATCCCAAGGAGCACTGTGCAAGCGATAATATTGAAATGGAAGGAGTATCAGACCACAGCAAATCTACCAAGACCTGGCCGTCCCTCTAAACTTTCAGCTCATACAAGGAGAAGACTGATCAGAGATGCAGCCAAGAGGCCCATGATCACTCTGGATGAACTGCAGAGATCTACAGCTGAGGTGGGAGACTCTGTCCATAGGACAACAATCAGTCGTATATTGCGCAAATCTGGCCTTTATGGAAGAGTGGCAAGAAGAAAGCCATTTCTTAAAGATATCCATAAAAGTGTCGTTTAAAGTTTGCCACAAGCCACCTGGGAGACACACCAAACATGTGGAAGAAGGTGCTCTGGTCAGATGAAACCAAAATTGAACTTTTTGGCAACAATGCAAAACGTTATGTTTGGCGTAAAAGCAACACAGCCCATCACCCTGAATACACCATCCCCACTGTCAAACATGGTGGTGGCAGCATCATGGTTTGGGCCTGCTTTTCTTCAGCAGGGACAGGGAAGATAGTTACAATTGATGGGAAGATGGATGGAGCCAAATACAGGACCATTCTGGAAGAAAACCTGATGGAGTCTGCAAAAGACCTGAGACTGGGACGGAGATTTGTCTTCCAACAAGACAATGATCCAAAACATAAAGCAAAATCTACAATGGAATGGTTCAAAAATAAACATATCCAGGTGTTAGAATGGCCAAGTCAAAGTCCAGACCTGAATCCAATCCAGAATCTGTGGAAAGAACTGAAAACTGCTGTTCACAAATGCTCTCCATCCAATCTCACTGAGCTCGAGCTGTTTTGCAAGGAGGAATGGGAAACAATTTCAGTCTCTCGATGTGCAAATCTGATAGAGACATACTCCAAGTGACTTACAGCTGTAATCGCAGCAAAAGCTGGCGCTACAAAGTATTAACTTAAGGGGGCTGAATAATTTTGCACGCCCAATTTTTCAGTTTTTGATTTGTTAAAAAAGTTTGAAATATCCAATAAATGTTGTTCCACTTCATGATTGTGTCCCACTTGTTGTTGATTCTTCACAAAAAAATCCAGTTTTATATCTTTATGTTTGAAGGGCCGAATACTTTCGCAAGGCACTGTTTATATATACATTGCAATTATTCGGAAATGAGCGGCCGTTCATGTGCAAAGGATTAGCATTTCAATTAATATATTTACAGACTAATTATTTAGTTAGTTAGTAAATAAATTATTAAGCCAATTTGTATATCGCTGATTCATAATTTATGCTAGCGATCGTGCAGATAAACAAGAATTTTACAAGGTAATAATAACATTTTATTGAGAATGATGAATCGATGATGAATCGATCAGATATTAAAATATCTGAAGAGTTATATTCGGAATATCATTGCTCTGTAAATCAACATTTTCCATGGTGCCCCGACTTCCTAGTTAATTAAGATTACATTATTAGTTTAATCACGTAATAACAATTACACATACAGAATAGATTTGATCAAATAACAGTCTTCATATTTAATGATAGTAAACAGCAACAGATAGCATACATTTATGGAGAGAGCTTTTGGTGGATGCTGGAGACACCTGTCAACGACCGGCCGAGCTCCACAAGCCCAGGGCACTATCCATGGCAGTGTAGTGCTGAAATCATATTGTGTGTCCCTGGAACATTAAATTCATTTACATTAACTTTTGTTACACTTTTCACCATGTTAAATGAAACAATCTGATCTAGTGATGGAGCTTTCAGATTTGAAAAGGAAAAGAGTCTATTAAGGCAACATTGCATCTTGTATGTTTAAAACTAATCATTAAAGCCTACCATAGGCTGAAAACGTCTATATTGGTTGTCACTAAACTATACACTTGAACTACCCCATTAGATTCAGGATATTGATTCCAGGAACTATGTGGTGTCTGATAACTGGAGTTGAGTCCCTGTGGGCATACATCATTTCAGAAATGGCCTCTGCAACCACATTATGGAAAAGTAGAAGGCCTTATAATGACTGTTTACTTCAATAATTGCCAAGTGAGGAAGGACAGAGAGCTGAAGAGACGTCCAGGGAATTAAGATATAATATTTGACAAATTATTATAAAAATTGTATTACACAATTCAGGAAATACAGCACAGTCATGGGCTGAATATTTATCACAATGCATGCTGTGGCCAACTGGCCATCTAAAATAGATAAATAGACCTTGGTAGACCTGCAGCCTACCAGTGTTCTCCCACAATCCCTCTAGTGTGCAGTCTAAACTCTGCAATGTCATTTTGATAAACAACATCGACACACCCCGTCCCTCCTTTTTTCTCTGGCTCTCCCAACCCTCTCTCTGCATCTCATTGAGAGCCGACATTATCCACCCCTAACATCACACAACCGAGCAAAGCTTCAACTCCTTCAGCGTTAAGGTAAGAGACATTACTTGTATTATCATCGATTAATAACATAAGTAACTCACATCGGCTAAACCATAATCTGTATGTTATAGGCTCGAGCACATTATTGATGTCTGCATTGTATAAAGCAATGAATTAACAATAATACATTTTTAAAACACATTTATGAAATGAACAATACATCTTGGCATTACGTTTTTTTCACCTATTACAGTTACTGTAGCTACGAACCTATGACTTTATACAAGGTTAGAGATGTAATCGAGACCGGGGACAGGCAGAGACTTGTCCATTTTAGGGATGCGGAGAAGATTTTATTGGCTGGTTTTTCCCTACGAATGTAACATTTTACAATTTCTAAAGTTGCATACTGAGATCACAATAATAATAGATGGTGAACATATTTCTAAAATGGCACATTTGCTCATGTAAATGAGTGATGCACGTACAAATGGGTGTAATCTTTTGATCTTCCATATTCTGCTTTGTTTTGTATTTATAGTCTTTTTGCTTTAGAGAAGATCATGTACATCCTAGCCACAGCTGTCTGCCTGTTGGGTAAGATAACCTTTGGTGTTTTCATCACGAGAGCACAATGCTTTGTCACAAGAGATAGTAATGTCACATTGGTGATATTGCGTCCTCATGGATATGATCAATGCTAATATAGGTTATAGCTTTTCTGTGCAATTCTGAGGAAGGTAATCTATGGAAAACAATAGTCCAATTAATATGTTGTTGACATATGATTGAGGGAGAGTTGGAGTGGGAAAGTACAGTATCTGTATGCCGTCTCTGGGATTTAGGTTTTGCCTCAGCCCAGAAGGTGACTAAGCTGACCTCCTGCCTGACGAAGGAGAAAAACCTGAGGATGGATTGTGAATACGAGCTGACAGCTGCGACACCAGTTCCTACCTGCACATACACCCAGGAGAACAATGTGGTGGGCAGCACAGACCCTGCTAAGATTCAGGACCCCACCTTCAAGAACCGTGGTGCTGTCGCCATCATGGAAGGCATCTCCACCTGCCGTCTCAACCTCACTGGCTTTTCCGACGACAAGCCCAAAAACTTCACCTGCACCATCAAGCAGAAAGAGACGGTGTCAAAAACTTCCACTGTGGAAAAGAGTAAGTATTTTTTCAAACTTGTATTAGTTTCATTTCTGCATTCATGAAACTGTGCGTCAACATTGTTATTTGAGAGTAACTGTAAGTTCAGTTCCCTAGGTACCCTAATATGAAAACAGAACAGTTGATCTATGTAAATAGAATTCATGTTTGTGTGGTTATCATTTGCTTTTCAGTGAAAATGGTGAAGTGATAGGGAAGTAAAACGTTCCTCACGTTCCTAATAGACCAAAGATTTGTGTGAGAAAGGCTGCCCCTGTCGGGTCCTTCACTTCAACTTGTGTTTGCTTCTCTCTCTCTTAGAGCTACTCCTCCAGTGTTCAGCGTGGAGTGAGCATGGCAGCATGTTGATGTTGACTGTGACATCACTTGTTTTGCTGCTGGAAGCCAAGTGGCTGTGAAGAACCATTATAAAACCATTATAGCTGCTGTTTCCTTTTCCAAAGCTGTTCAACATAATCATGAAAAATATAGCTTATCATTATCTCGTTAATGTCGCCTAATTGCACTCACACAGAATTGTGTCTTTTAAATCTATACTATTTAGAATGCTTAGAATATGGTCTTAGAATATGGTCTGCTAGTATAGATAAGGTAAAGAGGTCAATGGAACTCGACCCAAAAATGGAAATGCCATGGAAACGTGTGGTGGAAAGATCCTGAATCTCCTCATTGCCCCCCCCCAGCTAAATGTACCTACATTTAGGCATTTAGTTCATATGTGTATTTGACACTATGTTAATGGAAAAATCTGAGAATAATGCTTGTATGGATGTCGACCCGAATACATGTCTTCGTCACCAATCAACGGTATTGCAGTTAAAAACAACCTTGACTACCACCACCGATTTTTGTATGCTAGCTATGCTACCAGCTCATATGAATGGGGGTTAGCGTTTAGCAGCCACTTATTCTAAACCTTCTAAATGTTATGCAGTGTTATTATCATCGTTAATTGTATTATCATCGATTAATAACATAATTACTTTGCATTGGCTAAACCATAATCTGTTTAGTTATAGACTCGAGCACCTTTTTCATGTGTGCATTGTGTCAAGCAATATTTAACTGAATTAACAATAATAAATAGTTTTATGTAAAACACATTTATGAAATTAACAATATAACTTGGCATGAAAGAAGAATGTAGAAACATTTGACGTTGTATTCCCCTACAGTTACTGTAGCTACAAACCTATGACTTTATACAAGGTTGGAGATGTAATCGAGACTGGGGACAGGCAGAGACTTGTCCATTTTAGGGATGGGGAGAAGATATCATTGACTGGCTTTTCCTCAGGAATGTAAAATTTCACAATTTATAAAGTTGCATACTTAGATCACAATAATAATAGTCTGGTGAACATATTTGTAAAATGGAACGTTTGCGCATGTGAATGAATAAACAGATCTTGGAACATGCAGGTACCTGTTTTTTGTTTTCATCTGTCCTGACCCCAGCCTTTGAGGTTTGTGCTACATTCTTAACAGATTTGCTCACACAGATCTCAGTTGATCATAACTTGTCGACGTAGAGTAGTGAATAGTGGATTAACCTATTGTATTAGGGGAATTTATGCATTTAGATGCAAATGTAACTAAACTGAACATATTTTGATCTTCCATATTCTGCTTTGTTTTGTATTTATAGTCTTTTTGCTTTAGAGAAGATCATGTACATCCTAGCCACAGCTGTCTGCCTGTTGGGTAAGATAACATTTGGTGTTTTTGTCATGAGAGCACAATACAAGAGATAATAGTTTATCCTGAATGTCACACTGCTGATATTGAGTCATCATGGATAAGATCAATGCTAATATAGTTTATAGATTTTCTGTGCAGTTCTGAGGAAGGTAATCTACGGAAAACAATTAACATGTTGTTGACATATGATTGAGGGAGAGTTGGAGTGGGAAAGTACAGTATCTGTATGCCGTCTCTGTAATTTTGTATTCTAAATAGTATAGATTGCAGTTCAAAACGACGATTACCACCACCTATCTCTGTATGCTAGCTATGCTACCAGCTTATATGAACAGGAGTTAGCATTTAGCAGCCACTTCTTTTAAACCTTCTAAATGTTACGCAGTGAAAACAGCCAAATATATCAAAATCTGACTTTAGTAACCCCATTGTGGGCCTGTTACAATAACATCAATCATGACGGATTTCACAAATATCCACTTTGTTAGATCAGATTTGTTGAATGTAGGCCAATCCGGCATCCATCTTCTATCCCCACGGTCTACATTCCATTGACTTCTTTACCGCATCTCTGGTCTGCAGATATAGGCTACACTCTTAGAAAAAAGGGTTCCAAAACCCTTATGCGGTCCCCATGAGAACCCAACAACAGAACTACTAGCATGACAGACTGAGCCTGGTCCCTTAACTCAGTAGTTCTCTCCATTTTTTGGTTACCCCTTATTACATGAATTTACCCTTGGGGATGAATAAAGTACTACTATATACTGCCTTATGTTCATTTTACTATTAGTCCTGTTATTTTTTACCCACTACACAATTGTATCTTCTATTTTCGACCAATGTTGAATTAAGTAAGCATGTTTACAGAAGTTTAATGCTCCAAAATGTACATTATTTTCATTGTTTAACAGTATGCTAAATTCAATGAACAGTAATTAATAGCCACATTCACAATGCTTTTAATGTAGCGCAAATTTAAGTGAATAATAAAAAAAAAATTACATACAACTTCAGCTAGTTTAGTCCAGTTTAGCCTAGTGACGAGACTGTTGCTGGTGTCTTTTGTCCGTTTATGGCCTGGACAAACTTTCCAAATACAGCTTTGAAGCTGTTAAACGAGGCTGTCTGGGCCATCTCAGTCACCCTGGCTGCTGCCTCATTTTCACACATCTGATTGAAGTGCTGATCCTGCTGCTGATGCTGGGCCTCACAGTGAATGGCAATAATGCACCATAACGTTGGATGGCAACCACCAAAAAAAAACACTGAATAATTATTTAAACATTTTTATTTGACCTTTATTTAACTAGGCAAGTCAGTTAAGAACAAATAATTATTTTATAATGACGGTCTAAGAAGAAGAAGAAGACACTGGGCCTCAAGTGTCTCCAGGTATGAGGCCTCGGTCACCCTCATGAAGTTCAGGTATTCGCTGGTTGTGCTCCAAGTGTGTTCTCTTCCCTGGGAAAATATACAGTACCAGTCAAAAGTTTGGATACACGTACTCATTCAAGGCTTTTTCTTTATTTTTGCTATTTTCTACATTGTAAAATAATAGTGAAGACATCAAAATTATTAAATAACACAGAATCATGTAGTAATCAAAAAAGTGTTACACAAATCAATATATATTTTATATTTGAGATTCTTCAAAGTAGCCACCCTCGATGACAGCTTTGCACACTCTTGGCATTCTCTCAACCAGCAGATGATATGAGATTTACAGTACAGGAATTATAAGGTACAAACTACATAGCAAACCTGAGGGCAGCCAGTGTGAGTGCAGTTTTGTTCGCCAACCATGGATTGTCTCAGCAAATGTATTAAATCTTGTCCACCAAAGGCCAGTGTGGGACCAACCAGATACGCCAATGATGCAAATAATACAAGTCTTGGCTCAGAATATGATGAATTTAATCTGTAATCCAGTTTTATATAAACACTCCTAGATTCATAATGTCTCCTTAAATAATGTTTCAGAACATAACCCTGCCATGACAAAAGCCCTCTGTTGATAAGCCCTGTTGAAGAAATTGTGTAATTTGAGCTACAAGTGAACATGACAATTAACATTGAACTGTTCACCAACCGAGAATGGACCCTTGGGGTGCTGAGTTCATGGGTTTCAGCAGCATTGATTGTGTCGATGGACCCTAGGTGTCGGGATGCAGGGCTCTGAGGTTGTGGCTTCACCATTCGAGCATGTTGCAGCTTCTTCTGAGTCCATAAATTCAGGAATGACCTCTGAAAGTATACAAACAGTATAACGTAAATTGGATACTCTGGCAAACATCCAACATGTAGCTAAGTCTTCCATGTATGTTTGTATGACAAGTTACTTACCCTGGTTCACATCGCATCGCAAACTCTCACACGCTACAGCTATAGTAGCTAGCTGCACTAAAGACATTGCTAGCCATCTAGAATTTGGTTAAAAACAATGGATTACTGTGTTGATCATCGCTGCTTGCTGACATCATGGCTTCAAATATCGCTGTTGGTTGTGTCGAGTCCAGCATCCACGGAGTAGACATCACAGGTTTGCATCGGTCAAAATGGAGACTGGAAAAATGGAAAACGACTCGTTTTCTAATTTATAGTCAAAATTGGACATGGAATAATGGAAAACAAATACCATTGATCAAACAACTGTCAAAGTTTGCTTGCAAGCTAGTACTAACTGGCTGGCTATTGACTAGCTGGTTGCTATTGACTAGCTAGCACTAACATTAGCTGGCTATTGACTAGCTGGCTGGCTAGCCCTACCTGGTTACTGGCTATAGTCATGCTAGCTAGTGAAAGTAAGTTAATCCCTCAACCTGCTACAAGATGAAGCTGACCGGTCAGAGCTACCTGCTGCAGAAAGGTCTGATATCTCCACTACTTTCTGTAGCTAACGTAAACTCACCCCATTCCGTACAAATGTGAGCAACCGTGACATTCAAACGAGGCTGCAAAGAAAACTAATGGGACTGTAGCGACTGTGTTGAATTCAAAATCTGGGGTGTGAACTACGTTTCTATTCAAGCATTGATCGACATGGTAATGGTTCTATAGTATTGGAGAAAAGTTGAAAAAAAACAGACCCTCCGTTACATCGTGATGTGTCATGCCGTAACGTACAGCACGCATAAAGCAACTATTTCTGTCTTACAATCTCTCCACCATGTGTAGCACTTCTCATTGTTTAAAAACAGTGACGGGGGTAAGGGGGATACCTTGTCATTTTTTGCGTCATTACTGTAAGTGATCATGACTCTCAAAGCCGCTGTTTACTTCTGAAGATCACTTTAGCACCGCCCTAAAAACCCAATTCAAATTCGACACAAACCTTCAAATGGGTATGTAATGACACATTATATAAACTCTTTATAGTGTTTTATTTACATTTTAGAGGCGATAAGGTGATAAGTTGGACAGATCGAGTGAAAAACGTTTTCCCACACATCTCCACTCCTTCTCACTACCACGCATTAGTTTCACTTCCCCACCCGCCATTTTTAAAAAGACCAGACGGATCTTATTGCTTTCTTGAATTATGCAGAAACAGGCAGCTTGGAGGTCATGTCATTCATTTTGTTGGAAATGGGTGAAATTGTGCATTACAATGGTATTGACATTACAGTCGATCTGGAAGTATTACGTTTTTGGAGCGCTAAAATAAGGTCAATTGTACAGACCAAGGCGATGTACAAAAGTGAGTGAGTTTACGTTCTATTTTTTGTCGGCTGATGGTGTTAATTGACTGAGAAATTATTCTTCTTTGATGAGGTTTAACGGCGGTTGGAATCCAATAATTGTTGCATTACCGCCACCTACTAGACTGGAGTACAACTCCCTTAAACTTTGCTTGAATTATTTTAAATGAATAAATCAATACCATAATACGACACTCACAAAATAATAATTATAATAACACCACCCTACTCCACTATTTAAATCTATTTAGTCCTACCTCATGCCAACAACCTGAAAGGATGGGACACCACCACTCAACACACCCTGTATCTCTTCTGATGTCAAGTCTCGGACACCCAAATACCTCTCTGCAGCTGCCACCACAACCTCAATTTTCTGCAACCTACGTTCTATCCCTGCAGTACAGTTGATAACCATTACTATAAATTCACAAAATCCAATCTTACTGAAATATATATCACTTGTTGGCCTTTCACTCTGTACTGGTAAAGATATACTACTCACACCACTCCTCTCAGGATCCCTCCCCTTTGATCCATCTTCCTCTACATTCTTCACTGCCTCAGCATATGACAACTTCTGCACTACTCTGACCCTGGAAACCTCAACCTGCCTCTCTCACACAGGACATTTCTGATCCCCAGTCCCATGGGCACCCCTACAATTAACACATACCACTACTTTCCCCAATATTACACATTCCTTTGTCTCATGCCCTTCTGCACACTTTTCACACCTAGGAACCTCCCTCCTACACACTGCTGCCACATGACCATAAGCTGTAACAATGCAGGATAACTTATATCCTAACATCACTTGGTCAGGAGACGACTAAATATCAAAACTCAAAAGAACAGACAATGACTTCTGTTTCACCACTCATGCCACCCTGTCTGTGTCGCACCAAGCGACGAGCATCACACCAAACACCAGGAACCTTCTCCTTCAGTTGGTCAGCTTTGACATTTACTGCTACCCTATTAATAACTCCTTTCAATGGCACCCTTTTCTTGAGAGCAATACAATTCACATTTATTTTTTCAATTTAAAGTTTAAAGTTTTCTTGTTTTTCAATCAAACAACAAAACATAGTCCACTTTCACAGATGTGACAGACTTTAAAAAAAATCAAAAACAAATAAATAAATAAATAAAATAATATATAATTATTAAAAAATTGAAAATAAATATATATATAAATATAACTTGCAGCAGCACTATCAAGGTTCTTATTAGCTATTTCCAGCCTTAGCTGAGACGACACATTTTAAATGTAGGAGGGGTATTAGAGGCCCACAATAGAAGAATACATTTCTTAGCAAAGTATGTAATAGTCATAAGCAAATTTTCTCTGTCAGGATCAAGAACAGTCCTGCTGGGCATTAAGAAGATAGATACACGGGGTCATATCAAACTGTACATCTAGTATTTTCTGTGCAGCAGTATGTATAGATTGCCAAAATCTGGCAATCTCTCTACAGTTCCAAAATACATGCATATAGATTCCACTTTCAGAGGTAAATATTTTACAGTTAGGAGAGATGTCCGTTTTCATTCTATGGAGTCTCAAAGGAGTGTAATACAATTTGTACAAAAATGTGTAATTAGATTCTTTCATTTTTACATTAGTAGAGGAACAGTATACCCTGTCGCAAACCTCCGCCCATAACTCATCACTGATAGTCAAACCAAGGTCCTTTTCCCAATTTATTTTCAATGGAGTAAAGGAGGAGCCTCCTTTCTCAGAAAGGAGTCTATAGATATAAGATATTTTGCCTTTAATGGATTGTGCTGTGACAAGAAGGGTTTCATCTTCATTCAAACCTCCTCTAAACCCCCTCTTGGAAGTAAATGAGGAAATGGCATGTCTAATTTGAAGATATATAAAATAAAATAAATGGGATCTTGGCACATTGAATTCACTCCAGAGCTCTTGAAAATATTTCAGTGTAGTGGTTTTCTGATGAAATAGGTCTGAAAAGGTCCTGATTCCTAGAGTATGCCAAAGATTAAAGTTGGCATCCTTCAGGACTTTTGGCAAGTCTGGGTTGCCTACTATGGGCGAGTGGGAACATATTTGGGAGGAAATGCCCAGGTATTTCTTACAGTCCCTCCAAGCTAGTAAGGTGCTGTAAATCACAAAGGTTTTGGCTATGTTGCCCCCTTCACTTAAGTTATTAATTAATATAATTGAGCTTAGTGGCAATGAACCACAGGATTGGGCTTCTATCTGAATCCACGTTGACTCTTGTCTGTTTGTGATCCATGTTAGCATGTTGCGGATTTGGTCATACAAATAGGCGCGCGACTCCGGCATCGCCGGCTTGAACGGCGACTCCTGCAGCGCCGGCGTGAAGGGCGACTCTGAAAGCGCCGAAGTGACGGGCGGCTCTGGCAGCTCCTGACTGATGGGCGGCTCTGGTAGCTCCGGAAAGGAGGGAGGCTCTAGAAGCGCTGGACATGAGGGAGCACCTGGAGGGAGGAGACGGAGAGACAGCCTGGTGCGCGGGGCTGCCACAGGAGGCCTGGTGCGTGGAGGAGGCACCGGATGGACCGGACCGTGGAGGCACACTGGAGGTCTCAAGCACCAAGCCTGCACAACCTGTCCTGGCTGGATACTCCCCGTAGCCCGACAAGTGCGGCGGGGTGGAACAGACCGCATTGGGCTGTGCTGGCAAACCGGGGACACCGTGCGTAGGGCTGGTGCCATATAACCCGGGCCGAGGAGACGCAATGGAGACCAGATGCTCTGAGCCGGCTTCATTGCTCCTGGCTCGATGCTCTCTCGCCATGGTAAGCACGGGGAGTTGGCTCAGGTCTCCTACCTGACTTAGCCACACTCCCTGTGTGCCACCCCCAATAAATTTTTGGGGCTGCCTCTCGTCCCTGTTGCGCTGCTGTGATAACTCCTCATAACGCCTCCACTCGGCTTTAGCTGCCTTCAGCTCCTCCCTGGGGCGGCGATATGCCTGTGCCCAGGGTCTCTTACCGTCCAAAATCTCCTCCCATGTCAAGGAGTCCAGAACCCTCTGCTCCTGGTTACCACACTGCTTGGTCTGGTTGTGGTGGGTAGTTCTGTAACGAATCTCTTCTTCGTCTGAGGAGGAGTAGGAAGGATCGGACCAATATGCAGCGCGGTAAGTGTCCATGTTGATTTATTTAAACTGAACAGACAAAACAAAATAACAAAGTGAATGAAAGAAACGAAACAGTTCCGTCAGATGATACACACAAAACAGAAAACATTGAATGCCCACCCCAACTCATGCCCTGACCAAACTAAAACAGAGACATAAAAAGGTACTAAGGTCAGGACGTGACAGGTTAAGGGTACAATTAAACTCTCCGGCCACCACGCCAAAGGAAACACAATGCTCATTGAACAGGGTTATCATTTTTGACATGAAAGCAGGAGTATCTGTGTTAGGGGCATATATGTTTAAGATAGTAATTGGTTGTCCGTACAGTGACCCAGTTATCCAAATAAATCTCCTCTCCGGATCAGATATGTTTTTGTCAATTATGAATGGAACATTCTTATGGATAAGTATGGTTGTACCTCTACTGTTTGATTTGAAAGATGAGAAACAGACCTGTCCCACCCAAGCTCTGTGGAGTTTGGCATGTTCAGCATAACAGAGGTGTGTCTCTTGTAATAGCGCGATGTATCTTTTTCCGTTTTATTGCATGACCTAGACCATGGCAGTTCCATGTCAATAGATTTAAGGTGCTAGTCATCGAACAGTAATCCAACTTTAGTGCAAGTCATCTCTGGCTAAAGGTGGATAATAGTTACTGCTGCGTTCACATAAAAGGAAAATAAATGGTATACATAACATAATAATCTCTGAACACCCCAGCTGAGTTCCCAAACAACTCAAAATATCCCGAGTAAGTGACAACGTAGCCCCCGTCCAAACCACATTAAAAGAGGAATAAAATAAAATCAATAGCCCAGCCTACATATGGTTCAGGCATGTTCAAAACATTCTTTCTGAGAGCTCTTCATTGTTGTTTTTTATGTCTGATGCATAGGAGGTTAATTTAATGTACTGTTAGGTTCTTATTTTTCAGCATAAATAACTCACGGACACTAGAGAAGCTTAAACAAGTTAAATTATTCCCAAAGGGTCGACACAGCTGTATTCAGACAACAAAACATTTCTCTCCGTCACAGTTACAGTGGGGAGAACAAGTATTTGAAACACTGCCGATTTTGAAGGTTTTCCTACTTACAAAGCATGTAGAGGTGTCACGCCCTGGCCATAGTTTACTTTGTATGTTTCTATGTTTTGGTTGGTCAGGGTGTGATCTGAGTGGGCATTCTATGTTGGATGTCTTGTTTGTCTATTTCTGTGTTTGGCCTGATATGGTTCTCAATCAGCGGCAGGTGTTAGTCATTGTCTCTGATTGGGAACCATATTTAGGTAGCCTGGGTTTCACTGTGTGTTTGTGGGTGATTGTTCCTGTCTCTGTGTTTTGCACCAGATAGGGCTGTTTTCGGTTTTTCGTACATTTGTTATTTTGTTAGTTTCATGGTGTATAGTTTCCTTATTAAATAAAATGAATCACAACTACGCTGCATTTTGGTCCGCTCCTCCTTCACCAGACGAAAGCCGTGACAAGTGGTCTGTAATTTTTATCATAGGTACACTTCAACTGTGAGAGTCGGAATCTAAAACAAAAATCCAGAAAATCACATTGTATGATTAAGTAATTAATTAACATTTTATTGCATGACATAAGTATTTCATACATCAGAAAAGCAGAACTTAATATTTGGTACAGAAACCTTTATTTGCAATTACAGAGATCATATGTTTCCTGTAGTTCTTGACCAGGTTTGCACACACTGCAGCAGGGATTTTGGCCCACTCCTCTATACAGACCTTCACCAGATCTTTCAGGTTTCGGGGCTGTCACTGGGCAATACGGACTTTCAGCTCCCTCCAAAGATATTCTATTGGGTTCAGGTCTGGAGACTGGCTAGGCCACTCCAGGACCTTGAGATGCTTCTTACGGAGCCACTCCTTAGTTGCCCTGGCTGTGTGTTTCGGGTCGTTGTCATGCTGGAAGACCAAGCCACGACCCATCTTCAATGCTCTTACTGAGGGAAGGAGGTTGTTGGCCAAGATCTCGCGATACATGGCCCCATCCATCCCCTCTCAATACGGTGCAGTCGTCCTGTCCCCTTTGCAGAAAAGCATCCCCAAGGAATTATGTTTCCACCTCCATGCTTCACGGTTGGGAGGGTGTTCTTGGGGTTGTACACATCCTTCTTCCTCCAAACACGGCGAGTGGAGTTTAGACCAAAAAGCTCTATTTTTGTCTCATCAGACCACATGACCTTCTCCCATTCCTCATCTGGATCATCCAGATGGTCATTGGCAAACTTCAGACGGGCCTGGACATGCGCTGGCTTGAGCAGGGGGACCTTGCGTGCGCTGCAGGATTTTAATCCATGACGGCATAGTGTGTTACTAATGGTTTTCTTTGAGACTGTGGTCCCAGCTCTCTTCAGGTCATTGACCAGTTCCTGCCGTGTAGTTCTGGGCTGATCCCTCACCTTCCCCATGATCATTGATGCCCCACGAGGTGAGATCTTGCATGGAACCCCAGACCGAGGGTGATTGACCGTCATCTTGAACTTCTTCCATTTTCTAATAATTGCGCCAACAATTGTTGCCTTATCACCAAGCTGCTTGCCTATTGTCCTGTAGCCCATCCCAGCCTTGTGCAGGTATACAATTTTATCCCTGATGTCCTTACACAGCTCTCTAGTCTTGGCCATTGTGGAGAGGTTGGAGTCTGTTTGATTGAGTGTGTGGACAGGTGTCTTTTATACAGGTAACGAGTTCAAACAGGTGCAGATAATACAGGTAATGAGTGGAGAACAGGAGGGCTTCTTAAAGAAAAACTAACAGGTCTGTGAGAGACGGAATTCTTACTGGTTGGTAGGTGATCAAATACTTATGTCATGAAATAAAATGCAAATGAATTACTTAAATCATACAATGTGATTTTCTGGATTTTTGTTTTAGATTCCGTCTCTCACAGTTGAAGTGTACCTATGATAAGAATTACAGACCTCCACGTGCTTTGTAAGTAGGAAACCCTGCACAATCGTCAGTGTATCAAATACTTGTTCTCCCCACTGTATATACATCCTACTTAAAACACTCCTTCTCACCAATCATTACATTTGATGGTTCTACAGGAAGAAAAGAGGGTAACAGGATACCAAACCTTTATTACTCTCAAGAGAATCTGTCCTCACCTCCTGACCTCAACCCCTCCTTCATCTAATCCACAGATGTCCATCTGTCTCACCTGTTTCACACGTTGCTCTCCTCTCGTCCACCCAACACATTCCGAAGCCATTTGTCTTTCTTCAGAGAACCATTAACTTCAGTCATAAAACCCAGTCTCTTTCACTTTCTATCATTCATTTAATATCTCAATGATCAAAGTTTAGCCGATTCCAACAGTCCTTCCTCTTGAACAATAGCATCCTAATGTTCAATTTACATAAACTTGGAAATGACTAAAATGGATAAACAATTATAAATGATTTTAGAAACACTAACAAAAGATTATAAAACATGAATTAAAACAAACAAACCAAACATTCCAACGACACAAGGGTTACAAATTCAGAGACTTATTGCCTCTGTGATCACACAATTTTATTTCCATCTATTATCACAACAAACTGCTATTCCAGCTGAATCTGCTGTCTCGTTCTATGGCAGATGGAGCAGCTTTTAGTTTCTCCATTTTCCCCTTTTGGTTCCTAAGAGCACAAGACTTGGAAAGCAACATAAAGACATACAAACATAACAGCATTAATACTGTGTTACGATGTACCCAATTATACATGAATGACAACTCAAAGTTTGATAACATGACAATTCCCACTCTCTCTTAGCCTGACTATGCCTTCAGGATACTTTTCTGCCGAGTTTGGCAAAAATGGAAATGCTAAAAAGCTTCCTTCCCTTTACACCCTTTCTTCCCCGTCAGACTACAGGATCCAAGAGGTGTTCCCAAGCCATGTCATTCTCACTTTGCTCCCCATCATCTACCTCCATAGCCACCTGACATATACGTGCGGTAGCCTTAATCAATTTTACCTCATCAGCGCACGATATCCTAACAATATCACCAAAGTAACCCCTGCTATTACTAACACTGCTCCTGACGCATATTTCACTATTCCCCTCATTTGCGCTGTAGTCCAGTTCCATGCAGTCAATATAGCTTCCTGCGCTACTACCACTGCTCCTTCTGTTACTGTCCCTACAGCGACTGCTGTGAGAATAGCTATTGCTCGGAATCCGTCTCCTGCTCTCCTATTACCTTCATGGTTTACTGATAGGTCTAGGACTGGACCTTTCAGATACCCCCTACCTGTTTCCCAGTTTATTCCTTGGTCCTTAGCCACCAATATCTCTAATGACCTGTGTTCTGCTACAGTTGGTACCTGCGTATAATTACATCCCTGTGCCCAAGTTAAGTACACATCTCTCATCCCAAGGCCGATCTACACCCCACCCGTTTGTAAACACCCTTGTTACAGAGTAGACTTTGGACCCCAATGTCTGATAAGCAACCACCTTCTGACACCTTCCGTTTACTATGGTCTACTGGGAGATATGTCAAGTGTTTTCTAGCTGTCAGAAATGGGGGGAGATTAGTGGCGTTGGAAGAGTATCCAATCGTACAAAACTCTGAGTCTATGGTTGAATCTCGAATAAACATAACATTTTTTTTTATCCAGAGTGCATCAAACATTATTTTGAGCTTGTTTATGGAAAAAGGGTTTTCTGTATTTCAATGTTGCAACTTGCTGAAAACAAATTGGACATCGAGTGCATTACACATTAATTAAAGCTTGTTTATGGAAAAGTGCTTATTTCTGCATTTCAATGTTGCAACTTGCTGTAAACAGTCTACAGTGTTCATAACATCTCGAATAAACATAACAACAAAAAATTCTATCCAGAGTGCATCAAACATGATTTAGAGCTTGTTTATGGAAAAGTGTTTATTTTTGCATTTCAATGTTGCAACTTGCTGAAAACAGTCTGTGTTCATAACATCTCGAATAAACATAATTTTTGGATGTCCAATTTTTGCTGTGCTCTCTATTTGAGATGAAATTAACATTGTGGACAGTTTTCAGCAAGTTGCAACATTGAAATGCAGGAATAAGCACTTTTCCATAAACAAGCTCTAAATCATGTTTGATGCACTCTGGATGTCCAATTTTGCTGTGCTATCTATTTGAGATGAAATTAACATTGTGGACAGTTTTCAGCAAGTTGCAACATTGAAATAGATTTTTTTTTCCATAAACAAGCTCTAAATCATGCACTCTGAATGTCAAATCTTTTGCTGTGCTGTCTATTCGAGTTGAAATGAACACTGTGGACAGTTTTCAGCAACTTGTAACATTGAAATGCAGAATTGTTTTTCTTCCATAAACAAGCTCTAAATCATGTTTGATGCACTCTGGATGTCCAATTTTTGCTGTGCTGTCTATTTGAGATGAAATGAACACGGTGGACAGTTTTCAGCAACTTGCAACATTGAAATACAGAAATAACTTTTTTTCCATTTAACATAAACAAGCTCTAAATCATGTTTGATGCACTCTGGATGTCCAATTTTTGCTGTGTTGTTTTGAAATCACTGCCTACAGTTAGAGCAAAACACTGTATTCAACCCTCTGTAAATCAATCATTTTTTAAACATAAAGGCTTGAAACTCAGGATTATCTAAAATGGTGTCCCAGTGAGGAAATGTGTTGATTTTCAGCTTCCTGGAGCAACCGGATGTGGTTAAATTGGCCTGCCTATCTGTAAGATATATTGTGCAACAAACACTTCTATTTGAAGAGGAGAGAGAACATTTAGAGGGAATGATTTAAGAGAGAATTAATTATTTCAGCTAATTTCTTTAATCACATTCCCAGTGGGTCAGAAGTTTACATACACCCAACTAGAATAGGGTTGTAACAAAGGGTGGTTGTTAGACTAAGGGCAGATTAGTGGATTCAAAAACTGGGTTCTTTTGATAACACTAGCCTAAACTATTTAACAGAGTGCAATGACAGAGACACTGGAATTTGTCAAAAACATATATACACACATATACACACATACATACATACGTTATGAAAACGTGAAAATTATCCAAATAAAGTTCCAACAGTACATGAGATGAACAGACTGAACCAACTGCTATCTTGAAATGTTTATAAAGTTAGCAGGCAGCCATTTTCTTCCAAGACCAAAAAGTAGTCCCAGAATTAATCCTGACCTAAATTTAAGGTGCTTTTGGGTTACAGCGGCCAAACCGTTGAGGCTAGAAAAACAATTCAGCCACAGGAATGTTTTTGAGGTCCTCCTTATCTACTCCAGGCCAATGTGAAATGAATGTATGTATATAGGCAACTAGGTCGGACCGACAGAGACGGAATATCTATCTGGTTCAGACAGAAACAGAATGTCTATCTGGTTCCTTTCCGGCCAACTTCCGGAAAATCACAAATAAAATAAAATATTTAAAAAATATATATATAAAAAAAATATGAAAAATAAAATAAAAAATGAAAATATGCTAAATAAAATAAATTTTAAAAAAAATGGGGGGGATTTCCATTTTTTGAAAAAAATATTTTTCCATAAAATGTTCCAATTGTTTTTTGTCTTAACCTTCACAGGCGACCCTCACCTTGCTGGGTCTGGGTCTGGGCTGTAATATGGGGTAAACCGTCTCCGAAAGGGGCTCCCCCGATAGAGGGGGGCGGGAGGAACTGTCCATCAGAACACATGCCAAAGGCCGGCCGACAGGGGCCCTCCCAGGTGGGAATAAAATTGCAAATTGTTCAGAGGAAACCCTGCCTGGACAACAGAGGAGAACCATGTACATGTGAACCAAGAGGGGGACTGGGCTGGAGAGCTGGCCCTCACCGGGGCAAAACAACAACAACCACTTGAAAAAGGGAATCATCTCCTGAGATGAGGTCGACAGCCTTCAAACATAGTGCAAAAAAAGTGCAAAAAAAGTGTGTGTGGACTATTTTTTGATCAAAAAGAATGTGAAAATTAATAAAGTTGCAGCTGTCTTTATTAAGATCAAACTGAACTAACTGCTATCTTGAAATGTTGAAAAAGTGTTTTTAAATAGTTTAGGCTGATCCCTTACCTAGATCACTTTTTTAGCACTTCCAGGAGGACTCATTTTGTCAAAAATGCAAAAATGCTAAAAATTTAAACTCACAGGCACTTTATTAAATCAAACACAAACATCTGTCATCTCGAAATGTCCCAAAAAGATCTTTAAAAAGGCCCCCCATGGTCATCATCTTGAGAGGTGAAAAATCGTCAAATTTCACCTCTGAAGGTGTCGGAGTTATCTTTAACAGGGTCTTCTTTCCCCGCTGATTCCGCCAAGCCCGTTCCCTTGGCTGTGGTTTCGCTAGATAGTAGGTAGGGACAGTGGAAATCTCGTTCATCCATTCATGCGCGTCACTAATTAGATGACGAGGCATTTGGCTATTTTAAGAGAGTCATATTTCATCCCGCCTTCAACACACCACCTTTGTCGAGCACCCTCACTTTCGTGAGGGAACACAGCCGGTTTCCGACACGACCCAGGGGCGTATGCACGCTACGGTCAGCCCCATACTTTCCGTATTCCAGGACCGACCACTCCCTCTCGTTAGAGGTCAGTAGCCGCCACCCTCTTCAAAACTCTTTACCATAGACCGGTACCGAGGTAACTCTTGTTTTCATTATCGACACCTGAGATAGGTGACCTACAGGTAGGGTTTGAAAGAGCCCTCCCAGGACTCCTCCCTTACCTCCCTCCACTAACGTTTCAGAGACGGTTCACACTGCCTTAGCCAGACCTCATCCAAGGAGGAAAAAAAAGAGACCCACACAGCCAATGCAAGCCCCCCCCTCGCACTCCCCATATCAGCCTGCCCTTAACAGCACGATTTTTGTCCCTGTCGGACGCCCTGCTTATAGGGGCTGAAGAGGTCCTTCTAGAGGTCCCCTCCCTTACCTCCTCGCATTAGCCTGCAGGAACTGAATGCCTTGCACTGAGCTGTGCCCATCCCTGCTGAGCCCATGGGCCGTCTCAGCTTCGAGTCTCCACTCGTGCTACGGGGAGCGTGGAGAGAGCTCCCACCATGACGTGTAGAGTCTTGTACTCAGGCGAACCTGAGACCTGATATTGGACTGCTGAACGCCCATCTCTATGTAATGTTCACTCTCAGCGAGCCGAATCCCACTCAACCCTAACAGTTAGTTCCCAGCAAAAATGACAAAGTCATTCACCCACCCCTGTCGGGTGTAGCACGGGTAGGGGCTGAAGAGGCCCTACTAGAGGGCCCCTCCCTTACCTAACCGCACTAGCCCGCCAAAGATGGCTTGTTTGGTTCATCAACCTCAAAACTTACCTCCCCACCCATCCAATGATTTCCGCTCTTCCCTTTGCTACCATCCTGTGGACAGGGTTGATGCAAGGAGGTGTTGGGATGGCTCATGCCTCCCCTTGCCTCCCCATACCGCCCTGCCCCGGAAACACCTTTTGTCCCCCTCCAGACATCATGCTAGTAGGGGCTGCAGAGATCCTACTAGAGGACCCCTCCTTTACCTCCTCGCACTATTCTGTTGAGGACTGAATGTCAGTACTGTGCAGTGTCCCATCTCCACGGGGCCCGCGGGTCCATCCAACCTCGAGTCTCTGAACGCAGAGGGTCGCGCCGTGTGTCGCCCCGCACTCAGGCGAGCCTGAGGCCTGGTAACGTCAGCTAATCCACATAACCCCCACCTACGGCGAGGTGCAGAGAAGTTGACTGGGTTCCCAGTGCCGCGCGAGGATACTGGGCGATACTCAAGCCGCTTATAAGATGTTAGATCATTTTGGGAAGTCCCAGTTCACCGGACACCCCCAATCCCCTTCAGTAGCGGCCTCTCCACCCACCCATAGGTGAGTCATGCAACCGTGGCTAATGGGGAAAGAGGATGGAGCCAGTCGGGCACATTCCAGGGGGATGCGGGGAAGCGGGCTAGGACCGATGGCACCCGCGCCGGGAGAAGGGAGAGGGGGAGGTGTGAGCTCCCTACCCTACCCAACCCGCAGCAGAGCTGGATTTTCGGAGCTCAGCCCCATGCCGGCGGCTGGCAACACGTTAATGACCCTTCCGCA